>NC_063167.1:14945359-15584205 GCF_023159225.1 Perognathus longimembris pacificus
AAGAAAACATCGCTGGAATCCCTTCTGCTTTCCTAGAACTGAAGAAAGAAGAAATAAAACAGAGACAAGTAAATGATCTCTCTCTCCCCCTCACCCCCCCCTCTCTCTTTCTCTGTCGGTTATGGGGCTTGAACTCAGGGCGTGGGCACTGTCCTTTAGCTTTTTTATTTTGGTCAAGGCTGGTGCTCTACCACTTGAGCCACAGCACCACTTCTGGCTTTTTTGTGTGCATGTGATACCGAGGAATTGAACCTGAGGCTTTGTACATACTAGGCAAGCACTCTACCACTAGGCCATATTCCTGGCCCAAACATTACATTTAAAATGTCCTTTTCTCAGTGTCCAGCAATTTGAGAGTTGTGTCTTTAATTTTTTTTTTTTTTTTGGCCAGTCCTGGGGCTTGAACTCAGGGCCTAGGCTCTGTCTCTGAGCCTCTCTGTGCTCAAGGCTAGCGCTCTACCACTTGAGCTACAGAGCCACTTCCAGCTTTTTCTGTTTATGTGGTGCTGAGGAATCGAACCCAGGGCTTCATGCATGCTAGACAAGTACTCTACCGCTAGGCCACATTCCCAGCCCTGTCTTTAAATTGTTAACTACATAAAAGCAAACACAAGTGCTCTCATAGACAATATTGCAAAAGGAATAGGTGATATAAAGTGATTTTTGTAAGAAACTGGAAAACAGGTACATATCTTTTAAAAACAGATGTTAGTTTTCATCAAGTATTTCATTTTTATTGTTTTTGTTTTGTTGTTAGTTTGTGGGATATTTTGTTTTGGTGCCAGTAATAGGGATTGAACATAGTGTCTGAGTTCTGTCCCTCAGCTTTTCTGCTCTTGCCTGGCAATGAACCACTTGAGCCACCAATCCACTTTTGCCTTTGTAGTGGTTAATTGGAAAAAAAGAGTCTCACAGACTTTCCTGCCTGGTCTGACTTCAAACTGTAGTCCTTATATTTCCGTCTCCTGAGTAGCTAGTATTATAAGTATGAGCTACCAGTGCCCAACTATGATATTAATCTTAATGTGTATCCTTAATATGGATGAATAAAGAACAGTTTTGTTCAAAAACTGAAGCTAATGAACTGTGTTAAAAAAAACAACAAACTTATAGAACTGGGAATGTGGCTTAGTGGAAGAGTGCTTGCCTATCATACATGGAGCTCTGGGTTCAATTCCTCAGCACCACATAAATAGAAAAGACCAGAGGTGGCACTGTGGCTCAAGATGCAGAGTGCTGGCCTTGAGCAAAAAAAAGCCAGGGGCAGTGCTCAGGCCCTGAATCCAAACTAAACCCTAGGACTGGCAAAACAAAAACAAACATTTAGATGTGTAATCTTTAAAATAGTGTGTTTTTCTCAAACTTAGCTGCATATACTTTGGAAACTTAACTTTGCAGATTGAACAGGAAAAATTGGCATCGATGAAAAAGCAAGATGAAGACAAAGATAAGAGGGATAAAGAAGAAAAGGAGAGCAGCAGAGAGAAAAGGGAGAGGTCTCGAAGCCCAAGAAGGTAATACAGTGGGTGCATACCTAACGTTTAATAGGTGCTTTAGGTCTTGAGGAATTTTCTGGTAGATCTAGTGGTGATTGAGGGGATTTTTTCCATTGTACAGTTTTCATGGTTGAGCTATACCTTGACTCTGGACTAAAGAAATCCTGTATGTTATGGAACTCAGTAGCATACACTTATAACTCCAGCTATCTGGGAAATTGAAGGAGAATGCATTCAAGGCCAGCTTGTACAACATAGCAAGACTGCATCTCAAAAAATTTAAAAAAAATGTTTCATGTTTTGTTTGAGACTGATCATTTGATTAAAATGGTCATCTAAAATCTGGATAACTTATTCAGCTCCTAAATTTGAAAATGAAAGTCTAGACTTATTCCATATTGTTCTAGTTTAAATATAACATTTATTTTTTTACTGTATTCTGACTCATTCTTTCCATTTCTTTTTTATTAGAAATCTGTATTCAGTAGCCACTCATATAACTTAACCTTATTCATATAACTTAACCTTATTCCCTGTTCTGCTTTTCTTAGATGGTTGTACTGAACCCAAACTTCAGATCATTTATTTGTTTTCTTCCTTCCAATGAGACTAATGTTAGGTTCACATTTTTAAATCCACGACTCAGCTTCTACTGTACTCGTGGTTAAAGGTGAGAAATCCATTAGGTTTTTCATTTTTAGGGTTTTTCTTTGATAAATCGGCTGGAATAAGTAAAGGGAGGAGGTATTATTTTCTTTGCTCTTTTAGTTTCTTATAGTTTGTATATTTGATACTAAACCTTACTTATGGAAGCAGTCCTTGAAAACTTAAGCATGAGCCACCATGACAACAGTGTAACTGTTGATCTAAGTCTGCTGTTTGCCTTCACTGTGAATAAGAAAACAGTTCAAGTTAGGCACACTGTGATTACAAAGGAAGCAGGAGGGCTTTTCCTCTTTCAAAACTATCCAATGCAATTCTGGCATTTCTCTTGTGATGAGCATTGTGCATTACCATTTTTCTGACATTCTTGGTCTCTGCCTAAATAACTGATGTGAGCTTATCTAAACACGGTGTTTTGTTAGGGTTGACTTAAGGAATACCACTGTTTACTTCTAAAACATCGTCTTTTTTCTCTGAGAAGTTAGTTGGTCTTTGAATGAAGTTGGTGTGGGAATGATTAAGAACCTAAGGTTAGAATCCCAAGCCAGTATTTTCTCCTCCCTTTTAATTTTAAGACACATTTGAACAAGTTACCTGTCATTGGTTGGTCCTTTTAGTTTTCTCTTGGCCCTCTCCATATCAAGAAGATATTTTGTTTACATGTGGAATTTCTCAGATACAACAGTGGACAACTTAAAAGATCATGATGAATCTTTGCTGCTTCTTTTGGCCTTCTCCTTTGGTCCATATTGAAACACCTAAAAAAAATTGTTTTCATCCTAGACGCAAATCCAGATCTCCTTCCCCCAGAAGACGATCTTCCCCTGTCAGGAGAGAGAGAAAGCGCAGTCATTCTCGATCTCCCCGTCACAGAACCAAGAGCCGGAGTCCTTCCCCTGCTCCAGAAAAGAAGGAGAAAAGTCCAGAGCTTCCAGAACCTTCTTTGAAAATAAAAGAACCTTCGGTACAAGAGGCCACATCTACTAGGCAAGCACATAAAAATTTCTAAATCAGGGGCTGGGGATGTGGCCTAGTGGCAAGCGTGCTCGCCTCGTATACATGAAGCCCTGGGTTCAATTCCCCAGCATCCCATATATAGAAAATGGCCAGAAGTGGCGCTGTGGCTCAAGTGGCAGAGTGCTTAGCCATGAGTTCAAGGCCCAGGACTGGCAAAAAAAAAAAAATTTCTAAATCAGAATTTTTAGACTTGACTGTTACCTGCACTGGCCAGTGGGACGTTCTAGGTTCAGCCCCCATTACTACAAATACCTAATTGTTACAAATTACTTTTTATCTTGTTGAAATTATATAGGAGAGTATAATAAAAGCGCCCCAGGGCTGGGGATATGGCCTAGTGGCAAGAGTGCTTGCCTTGTATACATGAGGCCCTGGGTTCAATTCCCCAGCACCACATATACAGAAAATGGCCAGAAGTGGCGCTGTGGCTCAAGTGGCAGAGTGCTAGCCTTGAGCAAAGAGAAGCCAGGGACAGTGCTCAGGCCCTGAGTCCAAGGCCCAGGACTGGCCCCCCCCCAAAAAAAAAAAAAAAAAAAAGAAGAAAAGAAAAGTGCCCCAGCCCCAAAGGTGACTTTTGTCAGATTGTTTCAAAATAGTTTGATTTATTTTGCACATACTTTGCTCATCTGTGTGGGGTTTTTGGTTGTTTTTTTTTTTTTTTTTTGATGTGCTAGGGATCAAACCCAGGACCTCAGCCTTATTCTAGGCAAGTACTGTACCACTGAACTATATCACCAGCCAACTTTGCGTTTTTCAAAACGTGTATGTGGAGGCTGGGAATGTGGCTTCGTAGTAGAGTGCTTGCCTATCGTGTGAAGCCCTGGGTTTGATTCCTTGGTATTACATAAACAGAAAAGGCCAGAAGTGGCTGTAGGGCTCGAGTGGGGTAGAGTGCTAGCCTTGAGCAAAAGAAGCTCAGGGGGGCTGGGAATATGGTCTAGTGGCAAGAGTGCTTGCCTCGTATACATGAAGCCCTGGGTTTGATTCCCCAGCACCACATATATAGAAAACGGCCAGAAGTGGCGCTGTGGCTCAAGTGGTAGAGTTGAGCAAAAAGAAACCAGGGACAGTGCTCAGGCCCTGAGTCCAAGGCCCAGAACTGGCAAAAAAAGAAGAAGCTCAGGGATGGTGCCCAGGCCCTGAGTTCAAGCCCTAGGAAGAAAAATAACTTTTTTTTTTTTTTTGGACAGTGACATCCTAAAAGCTCCCAAGCCTGAACCTGTACCAGAACCTAAAGAACCTTCTCCAGAAAAAAATTCCAAAAAAGAAAAGGAAAAGGAAAAGACCCGACAAAGATCTCGGTCACGTTCCAAATCAAGATCCCGTACACGTTCTCGCTCACCTTCTCATACTCGACCAAGACGGCGCCATAGATCCCGATCAAGGTGGGTCATGGCCTTAAGATCATTATAGGTTTGGGCTGTATTGCTGTCTTCCGTAATTACATAATTTCAAATTTGTGGGAAATCTTTAATAGAAATGTTATTCTTGGGATTTACATAGAGAACTTGAGAACACTTCTGTGCACCATATAAAATCTCTACATAAACTGGTTACTGGTGGATCACACCCTGTAATCCGCGCTACTCAGGAGGCTGAGATCTTAATATCACCTATTGAAGCCAGCCAGGGGCAGCAGTCTATATATATACTCTTACTTTCATTTAACTCCCAAAAGCAAGAAGTGGAGCTGTGGCTCAAGTGGTAGAGCACTAACCTTGGCACTAAAAAAGCTCAGAGACAGTGCTAGGCTCTGAGTTCAAGCTCCATGACAGGCACTAAGAAATTTTCTTACATAGAAATCTTACATATTGAAAGATTTGACTCTTGACATTTTCCAAATATAGCCACTGAAAAAAAAATCTCTGTCAAGAATTCTTTGCCCCTTACTTACTCAGGGCCCAATTTTGTTTTGGCAGATCATACTCACCTAGAAGGCGACCCAGCCCTAGGAGACGGCCTTCCCCTCGAAGAAGAACCCCACCAAGACGAATGCCGCCTCCGCCAAGGCACAGGAGGAGTAGGTCTCCAGGGAGACGGTGAGACCTGTTGGTTTGTTTTAAATTTATTTAAAAGTGTCAGGTGTTTGGTACAACTTTAGAATAATCTTTATTTGGGGATAATTTTAGGATAATCTAATCTTTAGTGTATCAAAATATTTTATGAATTACTATAGAAAATACCTTCTGGTTAAGTGAGATAAGAGTTTCATTTCATGGACTTTTCTGCCTGGTTTGGCATCAAACTGATCCTCAGATCTCACCCTATTGAGTAGCTAGGATTGTAGGCATGACTCACCAGTTAATGGCCTGTTTGGCTTTCAACTTACCACTGGCTTCTGAAAAGTAGCGGGCTACACGATGGGTATGGTGCTTTTACCAGCTTTTAAATAATCCATTTGCTGTTACAATGTTTTTTGTTTGTTTTTGCCAGTCCTGGGCCTTGTACTCAGGGCCTGGGCACTGTTTCTGAGCTTCTTTTGCTCAAATCTAGCACTCTACCACTTCAGTCACAGCTCCACTTCTGGATTTTTCTGTGTATGTGGTACTGAGGGATGGAACCCACAGCTTCATGTATGCTAGGCAAGTACTCTTACCACTAAGCCTCATTCCCATCCCTGTGTTACAATGATTTTTTTTTCTTTTCTTTTTTGTTTTTTCAACTTTTTTTTAAATTTTTTGTTTTTCTGACAATAAATAAGAAAAAAATTTAAAAATATTTTTGTTGCCAGTCCTGGGGCGTGGACTCAGGGCCTGAGTACTGTCCCTGGCTTCTTTTTGTTCAAGGCTATCACTTTACCTCTTGAGCCATAGCACCACTTCCGGCTTTTTTCTACATATGTGGTGCTGAGGAATCAGACCCAGGGCTTCATGTTTACAAGGCAAACACTTTACCACTGGGCCATATTCCCATCCCAATGATTTTTTTCATAGTGGAAGTCATAGCAGTTTCTAAGGAAAGGAATATACTTTCAGTAGACTGGGTTGTCTGTAAGGAGAGTTTTTTAACTTTTGTTTTAACGTAGCCTTGTTTCATAAGTAGTGAAAGTTTATTATATATAATTAAACATAAATGACATTGTTGAAAGTTCCTCATGATCCTGTTTCCTAGATATAACTGTTACTTGTATGCTGTATGTTTTGTCTGTATGCCAGTACTAGGGCTTGAACTCAGCACCAGGAGCTTATTTGTTTTAGCTTACAGCTGGCGCCCTACCACATGGGTATCACATCTCAACTTCTGGCTTTTTGTCAGTTAATTGGAGATACTTTTTCAGGATTTCAGCCTTCTGAGTAGCTAGGATTAATTATAGGCCTAAGCCACTGCTGCCTGGTTTATATGCTTTTTTTTTTTTTTTAAAGACAAGCAAAAAATCTAACACTACCCATAGCAGTTCTTTTTAAATATTGCTAAAAATACTTAAGTTGAGCATAAGGTAAAATTAGAATTTTGGATATATAGCTATTATAGCATAAAGATTTTTTTTTTAATTTTATTTATTTATTTTTTTTTTGCCAGTCCTGGGCCTTGGACTCAGGGCTTGAGCACTGCCCCTGGCTTCTTTTTGCTTAAGCTTAGCACTCTGCCATTTGAGCTACAGCACCACTTCTGGCCATTTTCTATATATGTGGTGCTGGGGTATTGAACCCAGGACTTCTTGTATACACCCTTATGCTTATGAACTCTATAAATATTAACAATAAGGGGTTGTGAATGTGGCCTAGTGGTAAAGTGCTTGCCTCGTATACAGTTCCTCAGCACCACATATATAGAAAAAAGCCAGAAGTAGTGCTGTGGCTCAAGAGGTAGAGTGCTAGCATTGAGCGAAAAAAGCCAGGGACAGTGCTCAGGCCCTGAGTCCAAGCCCCAGGACTGGCAAAAACACAAAACAAAGCCAAAATATTAACAAAATAATTAGTTCCAGGTTGGGTGATATGTACATTTCTTTCCTTTTGCTTAGTGTAATCTGTTCCTTCTTTTCTCTCATTAGAACACTAGTCTTGAATGAAAAACCTCAAGAACGGTGCCCAGGCCCCTGAGTTCAAGCCCTACAACCAACCAAAAAAAAAAAAAAAAAGTTTCACAGTTTACTGAATGAAAAGTATTTTGCTTTCCAAATTTTATATACAAACCCTATAAAATGCTGGTATTGTTCCTAAGGAAGAGGAAGTGATTACTGGATTATAGCACTCAATCTGATAAGTGACACAACTCAAAAAGAAGCATTTATCAGAATAAGTTATTTAGTCTCAGTAGTAGATATTTGCTGTCCTAGGTTAGGTTTTTTTTTTTCTTTCTTCCTCTGCCTCTTTCTGACTCATTTATGGATTTAGCATCATAAACTCAAAAGGGGTAAAGCAACTGTAAACTATATATGCTTTAAGGTATTTCTTAGTGAGTATATTTTATTCTACAGAAGGAGGCGTTCATCAGCATCCTTGTCTGGGAGTAGC
Organism: Perognathus longimembris pacificus; assembly: GCF_023159225.1. Lineage (NCBI taxonomy): Eukaryota > Metazoa > Chordata > Mammalia > Rodentia > Heteromyidae > Perognathus > Perognathus longimembris. The sequence goes on from NC_063167.1 coordinate 14,952,990, forward strand.
TCATCGTCTTCATCATCTCGTTCACGATCACCACCAAAGAAGCCTCCCAAGAGAACATCCAGCCCTCCTCGAAAAACTCGCAGGTTATCTCCTTCTGCAAGTCCTCCAAGGCGAAGGCACAGGCCATCACCCCCAGCATCTCCACCGCCAAAAACGCGTCATTCCCCGACACCTCAGCAGTCAAACCGTACAAGAAAAAGTCGTGTTTCTGTGTCTCCAGGGAGAACTTCAGGTAAAGGTAAAAGTTCTCTCTTTTCACTACAGTGCATGTAATCTTTTGGTCCCTTCAAAGATATATGGGAGCCAGGTACCAGTGGCTTATGCTATTCAGGAGGCTGAGATCTGAGGATCTCAGTTCAAAGCCCCAGCCCAAATTAACCACCAGAAAACCGGAAATGGCACTGTGGCTCAAGTGATAGAGCACGTAGCCTTGAGCTGAAGAGCTCAGGGACAGCACCAAGGCCCAGAGTTCAAGCCTCACAACAGACCAAAAAAAATGTGAATCTATATAGGTTTACCTTTCCTTTTGGATTTCTTTTTTTTTTTTTTTTTTTTTTTTGCCAGTCCTGGGGCTTGGACTCAGGACCTGAGCACTGTGTCCCTGGCTTCTTCTTGCTCAAGGCTAGCACTCTGCCGCTTGAGCCACAGTGCCACTTCTGGCCATTTTCTGTATATGTGGTGCTGGGGAATTGAACCCAGGGCCTCATGTATACAAGGCAAGCACTCTTGCCACTAGGCCATATCCCCAGCCCCCCTTTTGGATTTCTTGAAAAGGAATGTACAGGTAAAAGCTGCTTTTAGTGGTACCCAGTGGCATTGGCCAGATAGAGAAATAAATCCTCATGATAATGTAATGTGTTATTCTGAAACCAACTGGTCACTTTCTCTGAAGATTATTTAATTGATGTTAATATGTTCTGTTTCTTTTTGGCCACACATTATTGTCCTAAAGGAAGGACATAGTGTACTCTTCAAATCTGGTTTATTTACTTATTTATTACATTAGGCTTTAGGGCAAGTTCTCCTGACTTAGGTCCTTTATTCTGCACATTGATTTCTGAGATATTTATGATCTGTAGTCTTGCTGTGCAAGTAGAATGCTGTGTTTGTGGAGACTGCATGTAGTCAATTGGGTATTGTTCTCATAGTGCTAAGTCCACTTGAAGGAAAAGTAGAATCCTGAAGGCTCCATTTACATAGTGTCTTGGTGCTTAGAAGTAGAGTGATACAGCCTTGAAGGTGAGTCATAGGAGATGGAGAACTGAAAAAGCTGCTATAACAATCTGTAACCATATACTGAAATCCCATTGAAAAATCTCAGGTTAGAAACAACTATGGAAATGAGAAAACTTGTCCTTGTATATATATTTTTTTTTTACCAGTCCTGGCCCTTGAACTCAGGGCCTGAGCACTGTCCCTGGCTTCTTTTTGCTCAAGGCTAGCACTCTGCCACTTGAGCCACAGCGCCACTTCTGGCCGTTTTCTGTATATGTGGTGCTGGGGAATTGAACCCAGGGCCTCGTGTATACGAGGCAAGCTCTCTTGCCATTGGGCCATATCCCCAGCCCGTCCTTGTATATTTTAATGAGCTCCATGATACCACAATTTCTAATTGGCCACACTCACCATCTAGAAAGGAAAATTTTACTGTGTTGTGTATGTGTGTGGTGCCGTGTGGCCATATGCATGTGTACATGCACATATACCAATACCAGGGATTGAACTCAGACCCCAGGTGTTTGAGCTTTTTCACTCAAAGCTAGCACTCTACCACTTGAGTCAGGCCCTGGTTAAACTCCCAGGTGCAGCACCAAAAAGAAAACGTCATTTTTAAAAATCCCCCCATATCACAAACAATAGCTTTCTACCTAATGCAGTAAAGAGAGCATGAAGTAACTAATGGTCTTTTCCCACCTGAATGGAGTACTATGGCAATGATCTTTTGTGAATTTGCTGCACTACACGAATTGTTACATCACATCCTCTCCATACTTTGGCCCATTTTACAAGAGAAACCTGAGGTGCCCATTTAAACCTGCATCGCGAGTAAAACTTCATCACAGCAATTTAGAATAAGAATTCACAACGCGAGTAAAACTTTATCACAGCAATTTAGAATAAGAATTCACAATTATGCTCGTGTGTGTGTATGTGTACGCTGCCCAGTGTGACTGTGGGATTTAGATAAGCCCAGTCTCAGAACCAACAAGGAACTCAACTAATCTCTTCCACTATGACTTACTTCTCTGCTTATGCACATCTTCATGGTGTATTTGTCTACTAAAATCATAAGCCAAAATATAAAAGGTGTTTTATTACACTCTTAAAAAAGTAATAAGCTGGATATGGTGTCTCACACCTATAATCCTAGCTACTTTGGAGGCAGAGATCTGAGGATCAAGATTCAAAGCTAGTCTGGGCAGGAATGTCTGAGAGACTTAACCACTAAAAAGGAGGAGGCGGAGGAATGACTCAAGTGGTAGGATGCTAGCTAGCTTTGAGTGAAAAAGCCCAGACAACACCTGGGGTCTGAGTTCAGTCCCTAGTATTGGTATATGTGCATGCACACATGCATATGGCCACATGGCACCACACACACACACAGTAAAGTACAAGTGTACCTGGTCAACACCTGTATTTGTACTGACAAAGGAAATGTATTGTGTGGTCCTTTTTATTGTATCTAAACAACTTTTCTACTTTTCAGTGACAAAACATAAAGGTACTGAAAAAAGAGAGTCGCCTTCACCAGCACCAAAGCCTAGAAAAGTAGAGTTGTCTGAATCAGGTAAGTTTTTAATGGGAAGAAATATGTGCTATGGGGGCTGGGAATATGGCCTAGTGGCAAGAGTGCTTGACTCATATACATGAGGCCCTGGGTTCGATTCCCCAGCACCACATGTACAGAAAAAGGCCAGAAGTGGCGCTGTGGCTCAAGTGAAAGAGCGCTAGCCTTGAGCAAAAAGAAGCCAGGGACAGTGCTCAGGCCCTGAGTCCAAGCCCCAGGACTAGCCAAAAAAAAAAAAAAAGAAGCAGCCAGGGACAGTGCTCAGGCCCTTTCAAGGCCCAGAACTGGCAAAAAAGAAAGAAAGAAATATGTGCTATGTAGTACTAAAGAAAAGAGAATTTTCACTAGATGTTTCTTTGTGTGTGTGTGTGTGTGTGTGTGTTTTTGTGGTTACTTTGTTGTGGTGGTTTAGGTTTGTTTGTTAGGTTGGTTTTTGGTTGGTGGTACTGGGGCTTGAGCCTTCTGTACTTTTCTACTTTTTTATTCCAAAAATGGTACTCTACCACTTGAGCCACACTTCTACTTCCAGCCTTTCTCTGGTTAGTTGGAGAGAAGAGTCAGAGTCTCAATTTGTGTCTACACTGGCTTTAGTCCATGATCCTTAGATCAGCGCCTGACTTAACATTGTGCTTGTTATGAGTACATATAATAAATGCTATTACTTGACCCAAACTGATAAAGGTTTAAGAGACTATTTTTTGCCTATAATCCTATCGACTCAGGAGGCTGAAGATTTGAGGATCACAGTTCAGAAAAGTCTGTGAGACTCTTATTTCCAATTAACCACTAAAAACCTGGACCTGGAGGTGTGGCTCAAGTGGCAGAGTACTAACATTGAGCCTAGGCTTCACATCCCAGGACTGGCAACACCCCCCCCCAAAAAAAAAAAAAAAAAGACTTCTATTCACACATGTCAAATTACCTGTGTGCATAACTAAAGAAACACTTTCTAAATGCATCCATCTTTCAGAAGAAGATAAAGGTGGCAAGATGGCTGCAGCCGACTCTGTACAGCAGAGGCGCCAATACAGACGACAGAACCAGCAGTCTTCATCTGGTATGAATACCTATTAAACCTCTTCTGTCTGCATATCTAAAAAATACTGTACTTAGCCAGTTGGGATGATGCAACCTTTGTGATCCCAGCACTTAGGAGATTGAGTTAGGAAGATCTTGAATTTGACTCCAGTCTGTGCTACCTAGTATAGTAAGATCCTGTCTCAAAAGTGAGTCTAGCTTAGTGGTAGAGCATGTTCTTAGTATGTGCATGGCCTGATTCAATTCCTAACACCAGTTGGGGGAAGATAAACAGTTTAGAACATTGGAATAGTATGATTCATTAGTCCCTCCAGTCTTCTCCACCAGAGGGTTTTTTGGTGGCACTAGTTGGAATTCTGTTCCTTGTACTTGCTAGGCAGGTGCTTTGCCACTTGAACTATACTTCTAATTTTTTCAGGTTGATTGGAGATTGAGAACTTTTCTGTCTGGGCAGGCTTTGAGCCATGAGTTCTTCTGAACTCAGCCTCCAATGTACTAGTGAGCCACCAGTATCTGGAAAGGCAGGCACTTTTAACAATAGGCCTCCTGTTACTTTATTCTTTCTTTAAATTCTAGCTCTCCCTCCTTAGAAGATGAGCAACCTACCATTTATTTATTTATTTATTTATTTAGACTCTGGCTCTTCCTCCTCCTCAGAAGATGAGCGACCCAAGAGATCCCATGTGAAGAATGGTGAGGTAGGCAGGCGGCGGAGACATTCCCCTTCCCGAAGTGCTTCTCCATCTCCAAGAAAGCATCAGAAAGAGACTTCCCCTCGGTAACAATCTTCTTTAGTGGCCTTTGCTGCTGTTCTGTAGTTAGGATGAAACTTCATGACTTATTAATGATGGGCTGTGGAAGTATTTTAGAATTAACGTAACACTTCCTTATGTGTTTTGCTTTTATGTGTGTGTATTTGTTGTTTCGTGGTTGGTATTTTCTTCTCTCTCTCTTTTTGTTTTTGTTTTTGTTTTTTGCTTTTTTGGTCAGTCATGGGACTTGAACACTGGGCCTGGGCGCTGTTCCTGAGCTCTTCAGCTCAAGGTTAGCACTCTACCACTTTGAGCCACAGAGTACCACTTCTGGTTCTCTGGTGTTAATTGGAGATATGAATCTCACGGGCTTTCCTGAGTGGGCTGGCTTTGAACCATAATCTTCAAATCTCAGCCTCCTGAGTAGCCACTGGCACCCGGCTGATACTTTCTTAATATCTAGCATGAACTAAATGAGTTGTCACTATTGAGCTACTATGTCATATATATGTGTGTGATTAAAGTAAAGCAGCTAAGTCACAGTATTAACTCCAGAACCTCTTTTGAAAACTATTGAAGAAACCTCCTTTAGGGGGATTTAAAACTCCTATCAAAGTAAATAATTTAGTGAATGGAATTGTTGACATTTGTTTTTCTCTGATGCTGTCAGGATGCAGATGGGAAAGCGATGGCAATCGCCAGTGACTAAAAGGTTGGTTAGACTCTGCTTCATAATTTAGGCCTATGTATCAAAAGTTTAGTCATGTCATTTCCTGTTTGGGTGGCCATATCGCATTCTTAAAATGTATATAGTTATTGTGACTATGGAGAAACTTTAATTTTTTTTCTTCCTCTTTGTTAGCACAAATTACACAAAAGGGCTTCATTATGATATTTATATACATATAATGTACTTGGATCAGATTCACCCCTAATTGTTTTACCATGTTGGATTAATTTAGGGAGAATTATATGTCAAACTCATTTAAGAGTATTGATTAGAGTTTGCCTGTGGTAATTTACCTTAGCTTACAACAGATTTAACGATGTGTCGGAGTATCCTTGAGAGATGAGAATTGTAGCTCATAGGGTCTAGTGGGGAGACAATTTGTTGTTGACTTTTAGAGAAAATAAGAAAGAGGGTAACAAAAATACTGAAACAAATAGGTTTTGACTCTGTTCCATATTTTACAGGTTTGGACTCTTTGATAATCAGGGTTATATGGCCATAAAACTATTTATAAAGCCAAATCATATGGTTTTCTTGGGAAGATTGCAGAGCCATCCAGTCAATGATGTTTGTGATAGAACAGTACAATGTAGACTAGTTTTGATAATAAGAAACAAAAACCCAAAAGGATAAATTGATGATTTTCTCAGCTATAGTGAGTGATCTTTGCCTTCTGTGAGATTGGTAGCATGGCTAGTGTAACTAGCTGCTAGCCTAACTAAAACTGTACCACAGAATTACATTAGTGGGGGCTGGGAATATGGCCTAGTGGCTCCATATACATGAAGCGCCCTGGGTTGGATTCCCCAGCACCACATATATAGAAAACGGCCAGAAGTGGCGCTGTGGCTCAAGTGACAAGAGTGCTAGCCTTGAGCAAAAAGAAGCCAGGGACAGTGCTCAGGCCTGATTCCAAGGCCCAGGACTGAAGAAAAAAACAAATTACATCAGTGGTACACTTTGCTCTTCCGTTTCTTTCCTGTTATAGAACTGTCTGTTCTAGAAAGATTCCTTACAACAGTGAAGTAGAAAACCAGTTCCTTGCCCTGCACTAGTATGGTTTTTGTTCTCATTTTAAAGCACTATACAATTTACAGATAGAAAAAAAAATTCTTTGCAATTGTTTCAGTATCTTTTTCTCATCAGTTTTATGCCTATTCTAAGGCTTTTAGTCTCCTGGCATGTTCTTATTCTCAGGTGGCCAGTGTCTGTTGGTCAAGCATTTGATGGAACTCAGAATAGACTTAGGTGATTTGCAGGTGTATTTTTACCTCATCACCCTCAGAGTAGCTTTAGTGCTCAGACAACCTTGGACATTTGTTCTTAGGATAATGATTCTAGTGTGTGGACCAACTGAAAGAATGCTTTGAGACATACTTTGAAACTTTAATATCTCAAGGATGTTTTATATCATGACCCAAAAATGTGATCATATATTGGAGACAAATTTCACAAAACAATATTTACCTATGCCACAGCTAAATAATTTTTAAAATTTTATTATTTTTTACCAGTCCTGGGGCTTTGACTCAGGGTCTGAGCACTGTCCCCAAGCCTCTTTGTGCTCAAAACTATTGCTCTACTACTTGAGCCACAGCGCCACTTCTGGCTTTTTCTGAGTAGTTTCTTGGATATAAGAGTCTCACAGACTTCTGCCTGGGAAGGCTTTCAACGATGATCCTCAGTTCCCAGTCTCCTGAGTAGCTAGAATTACAGGTGTGAACCACTGGTGCTTGGCATTTATTTATTTATTTAGGCCAGTTCTGGGGCATGAACTGAGGGCCTGAGCACTATCCCTGGCTTCTCTTTTTTTTGCTCAAGGCTAGCATTCTACCACTTGAGCCACAGCAACACTTCTGGCTTTTTCTATATATGATGCTGAGGAATCGAACCCAGGGCTTCATGTATACGAAACAAGCATTCTACGACTAGGCCATTTTCCCAGCCCTTTTACTTCCCCCCCCCCCCCCCCAGTCCTGTGGAATGAACTCGGAGCCTGGGCCCTGTCCCTGAGCCTCTCTGGGCTCAAGGCTTAGTGCTCTACCACTTGAACCACAGTGCTACTTCTGGCTTTTTCTGTTTATGTGGTACTAAGGAATTGATCCCAGGGATTCATGCATGCTAGGCAAGCGCTCTACCACTAAGCCACATTCCCAGCCCTTTTATTTATTTCTTACTTTAAGTGTTAGCTTCTACCTAGGATCTTGACCTATAGTTTGAAAAATACTGCTCCGAAACACGTAATAATCATTATTTCCCCTTAAGTTAACAACTGGAAGTATGTCCTCTAGAGCACTTAATTATGAATAATACTGACCAGAAACAACTGTTTTTCTTTGGTATAGTAGTAGACGAAGGAGAAGTCCCTCTCCACCACCCACCAGAAGACGCCGTTCTCCTTCTCCTGCTCCTCCTCCACGTCGGCGCAGGTCTCCCACACCACCACCACGCCGAAGGTACTGTTAGATCTTGTAGTTTCTGGCTCTGGGTTTATCATAGAACTTAGAGTAGTATTTCTGCACCAATCATAAAAGACCACATATGGTATGGGTCTCCATACGTACACGAATTAGTCAGGTCAAATGTGACACGTGCCTGTAATCCCAGCACTTTGAAGGATGAGACAGAATAATCACAAATTTAAGGCCAGGAACTCTATTTCAAACAAACAAAACTGGCTTACTAAAAACCCAGTTGAGGACTGGGATGTAGCTCAATGGCAAAGTGCTTGCCTAGCAAGTGCAATGTCCTGGGTTTCATCCCCAGTACCAAAAAAGAAAAGACAAAGAAAATAAAGTCTAAAACAAAACAAAAAAAATTCTGACTAGGAATAAAACTCAATAAAAGAACCAAGAGCAAATTACAACTTGATCCTAAGGATTGTATTCAGGTCTAATTCCTAACAGATACATTGGGATTTTTGTGGGAGTTGAAGCATTCAGAGGCTGACCAGGTTGCACTTTTACTGAGAAGTGGACTTTTGAACAGAAAATAGGATAGTTACTTTGAGGGAGATAGAATAGAGGGTATGGTTTAAAGCTTGATGCAGTAAATGCTTGATTGTTAATAGAGAGTCCACATAGCAAGCAATTCAGGAAGAACATGAAAAGAGAGCTTTTTAAAGCAAAGACTTTTTTTTTTTTTTTTTTTTTTGCCATTCCTGGGCCTTGGACTCAGGGCCTGAGCACTGTCCCTGGCTTCTCTTTGCTCAAGGCTAGCACTCTACCACTTGAGCCACAGCGCCACTTCTGGCCGTTATCTATATATGTGGTACTGGCGAATCGAACCCAGGGTGAGCCCTGTGATGTGGTTGAATTGTCCAGAGAATAATACTCATAGTTGCCACTAAGCAAGGCCTCTTTGCATGAAACATTACATTGATTGACTACATAGTGTCTTTGACAATTTTATTTTCCTCTAAAAATTGCAAGTTTTTTCCATTAAACAGCATATCCTTTTTTGTTACTTCAGACAAACATAAATTTTAGTGGTTTTTATTTTAAATGCAAATAAGAATTATAGCATTTTTGCCCCAAATATATTCTCTTTGGCCAATGTTAACTATAAGATAGTTGATACCGGTGGCTTGTTCTGCTAGGCCTTCCAGCTTAATGGTATGTCTTTTTCCTAGGACACCGTCACCACCACCACGTCGGCGCTCACCTTCCCCAAGAAGATATTCTCCTCCAATACAGAGGCGATACTCTCCTTCTCCACCTCCGAAGAGAAGGACGGCCTCCCCTCCACCCCCTCCCAAACGAAGGCCATCACCATCTCCACCACCTAAACGCCGCGTCTCCCATTCTCCACCTCCCAAACAGAGAAGCCCCCCAGCCACCAAGAGACGATCACCTTCTTTATCTTCAAAGCATAGGAAAGGGCCCTCCCCAAACCGCCCTGCCCGGGAAGCCCGGTCACCACAGCCAAACAAACGGCATTCGCCCTCACCACGGCCTCGAGCTCCCCACACCTCCTCAAGTCCTCCCCCAGTTCGAAGAGGACCTTCTGCATCACCCCAAAGAAGACAGTCTCCGTCTCCAAGTACTAGGCCTATTAGGAGAGTCTCCAGAACTCCGGAACCCAAAAAGCCAAAAAAGTAAAAAATACCTTCATTTTATAGTTAGGAATACTTAAGTTGTCTAGCATGTGGATATCTTTACACTCTTGCTTTCTTGAGAAGTTACAGAAAGGAATAAGCTTTGAATGCAAATTATAGGTCCCACTCACAAACCTTTTCCAATTGAGGATAGTTCCTGATGACATTAATACCATAGGATTTTACTTGGTCCTTGGGTGGCATCAGGGGTTTTTGAGAACCATGCTTACAAAACAAGTGATTCAGAGAGCATTTCTCAGTATGCATTTAAGATTGATAAAAGAAACTGGGTGCCCATGGCTCATCATGCATGTAATCCCAGCTGCTCAGGAGGCTGAGATCTGAGGATAGCAGTTTGAAGCCAGCCTGGGCAGAAAAATCCCTGTGAGGCTTACCTCCAATTAACTATCAGAAAACTGCAAGTGGCACTGTGACTCAAGTGGTAGAGTGCTAGCCTTGAGGCTCAGAGACAGAACCCAGGCCCTGAGTCCAAGCCTTACAACCGACCAAAAATAATAATGACTCTTGATTAAATTGTGAGGAACTGGCATTACTAGTTTCATACAGGAAGTATTAGCAGAATCAACAGGGAATTGTGGGGCTTAAGCTGCCCCGTAGGAGATTTGGATGATAGAAATGAAGTTTGTGACCTGTTTGTGTATTGTGACATTTTCTAAGTGGTTTTTCTCTCCCCTCCCCCCCCCCCTCCAGGGCTGCCTCACCTAGCCCGCAGTCTATAAGAAGGGTCTCATCTTCCCGATCTGTTTCTGGATCTCCTGAGCCAGCAGCTAAAAAGCCTCCTGCACCTCCGTCCCCTGTCCAGTCTCAATCACCTTCTACAAACTGGTCACCAGCAGTACCAGTCAAAAAGGCTAAGAGCCCAACACCAAGCCCATCGCCGGCCAGGGTATGTATATTTGTTTGTCTAGTTTGGATATCCTTTATAAATTTGAATGTGGTTCCTTTGTTGTCATTGGGTTTGCTTTATTGTTGCTGTTGAATTGTTTTATGCTTACTGAAACTTGAAATCAGACCCTGGATACTGTCCCAGCCACTTGAGACATAGCTCAACTTCTGCTATTTTGCCGGTTAAAGAGAAAAGTCTCACCAACTTTTCTGCCAGGACTGGCTTAGAACTGGATTTCTTGTATTTCAACCGCCTAAATAACTAGGATTACAGTGTGAGCTACCTACATTCTGCTTATACATGATTAATTTGCATTGAAGAAAATATCAGTGTAAAAATCATAGAGTCTCAACTAATCTTCCATGTTTGTAAGTTATGAAATGCTGGAATTGGATCCATTTCTGTATTGTATAAAAGTACCTAAAGTTTGACTGAATTTTGCAAGTTATTTGTTTAGGAGTTTGAATTTTTTTAATTATAGATTTTGAATTTGGAAATGTGACTTAGTGGTAGAGTGCTTGCCTAGCATGCATGAAGCGCAGGGTTCGATTCCTCAGTACCACATTAACAGAAAATGCCAGAAGTGGCCCTGTGGCTCAAATGGTAGAGCACTAGCCTTGACCAGAAAGAAGCTCAGGGTCAGTGCTCAGGCTGAGTTCAAGCCACGGGACTGGGAAAAAAAAAAAAAACAACTACATAGATTATGCCCAGCTGGAAGTGGCCAGGAACCAGTGGCTCACACCTGTAATCTGAGCTACTCAGAAGGCAGGAAGCTGAGAGCTGAAGATCATGGTTCAGTCTAGCTTTGTCAGGAAAGCCTGTGAGGCTCTTCATTTCCAAAAGCCAGAAGTGGAGCTATAGCTCAGGTGTAAAGTGCTGGCTAGCTTTGAGCACAAAAAGCCAGGGATCAGCCCAAGCTCTGAGTTCAAGATCCAGGACTGGCACCAAAAACGAATGAATGGTTAGATTCGATTATATATATAATATATATTATATATAATATATAGCAGAGCCTATCTTTTGCATAAATTCGGTATACAAATAACCCCTGACTTGGTTCAGCTTAATTATTTTAGAGTTTACAATGGTTTCAAAGTGGTATGCATTTAGTTGGAAGCATGTCTGGGATTTGAATCAGGATCTTAGGTTACTTTTCACAAAAACTTGTATTGCTCACTTTTATTATTATAGTAAATTACATAAGATATTCAACACTTTTTTGTTTATTTAGTTTTTGTTTGTTTTTCCGGTCCTGGGGCTCAAACTCAGGGCCTGAGCACTGTCCCTGGCTTCCCTTTGCTCAAGCCAAGCAAGCACTCTGCCACTTGAGCCACAGCGCCACTTCTGGCTTTTTCTGTTTATGTGATGCTGAGAAATCCAACCCAGGGCTTCATGCATGCTAGGCAAGCACTCTATCACTAAGCCACATTCCCCGCCTCGATACTTTATTTTAAAATGGGCTTTGTGCTGGGCTCCAGTGGCTCATACCTGGCTACTCAGTAGGTTGAGATCTGAGAATTGCTGTTGAAAGCCAACCTAGGAAAGCAGATTCAAGAGACTCATAAATTGTAATTACCATGCAGAGAGTTGAAAGTGAGGCTGTGGCTCAAGTTGTGGAGTTACCAGCATTGAGCAGAAAAGACTGAGCAAGAGCTTGAAGCTCTTGAGTTCAGGCCTCAAGACCAGCAAAACAAATAAAAAGAGGGGGGGGGGGGAGGCTTTGTATTCGATGATTTTTGCCTATCTATAGGCCACTGTAAATGTTCTGAGTACCTTTCTGGTGGGCTTAAGCTAAGCCATAGTTTATGTTCATTAAGTGCATTTTCAGATTAGAAGATATTTTCATCTTTCAATAATGTCAGAGGTTAGTTGGGATGCAACCCTTTTGGAAACCAAGGAGCATCTTGGCACACTGGAGAGAAGCAGACCACCCCCGCTCTAAAGATAGACGGGGCAGGTGACAACCAGAAACATGAAGTTTGTACAGATAGGTATTTAGACTAATAACTATCCGTTAATTAAAATCAGGCTACATGTCCTGTACTGTGAGTAGTTTATAGATAACCCCACTCAGTCCTAAAGTTTAGGAGCTGGGAAACCTGGCATAGTGTGAAGTCAGTGGGGAAAGCCCTCAAGATCATTTTCTTTCTTTAGAATATTGAGGGAGATGTGTTTGAATGCTTCCTTTCTCAGAATACTTGTCATAGGGACTGTTGGCTTTCTCGATGAAGCCTCTGAAATCTAGAGATTACTCTTGAATTACAAGAATTAAAGTATTTAGACAGGGGCTGGAATATGGCCTAGTGGCAAGAGTGCTTGTCTCATATACATGAAGCCCCGGGTTCAATTCCCCAGCACCACATATATAGAAAATGGCCAGAAATGGCACTGTGGCACAAGTGGCAGAGTGCTAGCCTTGAGCAAAAAGAATCCAGGGGCAGTGCTCAGGCCCTGAGTCCAAAAATAAATAAATAAAAATAAATAAAGTATTTAGACAGTTTTTGTTTTGTTTTGTTTTTGGCCAGTCCTGGGCCTTGAACTCAGGGCCTGAGCACTGTCCCTGGCTTCTTTTTTGCTCAAGGCTAGCACTCTGCCACTTGAGCCACAGCGCCACTTCTGGCCATTTTCTGTATATGTAGTGCTGAGGAATCGAACCCAGGGCTGCATGTATACAAGTCAAGCACTCTTGCCACTAGGCCATATTCCCAGCCCCCTTTAGACAGTTTTAATCAGACTGGCTACAGTACTGTGAATTTTTTCTGGAATTGTAGAATTCAGACCAAGAAGGAGGTGGAAAGAAAAAGAAGAAAAAGAAGGACAAGAAACACAAAAAGGATAAGAAACACAAGAAGCACAAAAAGCACAAGAAGGAAAAGGCTGTGGCCCCAGTGACTGCAGCTCCTGTGGCCCCTGCAGCTGTTGTTGCTGCTGCCACCACTTCAGCACAGGAAGAGCCTGAGGCACTGCCAGAGCCCAAGAAGGTAAGCATGGGCTCCCACCCCCCACCTGGGCTCTACAAGGAGTGGGATGTGTGGTTGAATGTCATTCTACTTCTAGCTAGCAAGTTGCTGGACTCTCGGTTGTTAGCCATATGCCTCTGATCTGTTTCTCGGTGAGCTGTCAGAAACAAGGATATGCTAGTACCACAGTTTCCCAAAAGCTTACTGTAGTTTTTATTTGTTGGTTTTATTTTTTAAGAACGTTTGAGTCAGGCACCAATGGCTCATACCTGTAATCCTAGCTGCTCGGGAGGCTGAGTAAGATCTGAGGATTAGAAGTTTTAAGCCAACCCCAGCAGAAAAGTTCTTGAGACTCTTACTTCCAGAAGTGGAACTTTGGCTCAAGTGGGTAGAGTGTTAATCTTGAGCATGAAAGCTCAAAAGATAGTGCCCAGGCCCAGAGTTCAAGCCCAAGGAGACACACAGACATACACGCACACGCACACATGCCCCTTGGGGTGAAGATGTAGGGAAGTACCTTTTTATAGGAATTACAGTTGCAGCCTTCACTGTAATTGATTCTGCTCTTTACTCAACGCCTCCCACTGTGTCTCAGGACCTAACAGTATAATGGTACTTATGGGTTTTTTAGGAGACGGAGAGTGAAGCTGAAGACAACCTTGATGACTTGGAAAAGCACCTGCGAGAAAAGGCCCTGCGATCCATGCGCAAGGCTCAAGTGTCCCCGCAGTCTTAGGTGGAAATGTTTGTTACGATGTAAATTTTATTTGGTTTGTACTCAATTCAATTTCAAAATTGCTAAAATGTGTTTGAGCTTTAGACTATAACATTTGTTGTAATAATTGCTAGGTTGAAGTTCACCATGTAAAAAAGGGCATGGATTTACATTGCAAAGGTGTCCACAGTGTATTCGTGACATTCTTACATTGACAGCTGACATCATTCATTTACAGTGAAATATTTTAAGCCAAAAAAAGTAATCTCCTTTTCAAAAAAGGGGGTTTAAAGATTGTTGGCATTCTTCTTGTTCCTTTAAATGCCCCTGGCTATTCTAGAGGGTGTTTTTTGTCTCCCTCCTTTCTTTTTGATCCTTTACTTTTTCTTATCTTTAACATCCATGTAAGTTATGCTTCCAACCTTACATGGTTTGAAAGCTTGCCCAGAGATAAGACCACTGTTGAACTACCACAAAGTATAAATGAGTATTTTAATGCCACAACCTTTCCTGTTGCCTGTGGAGTCTCTGCTGAAAAGAATCAGGATTTGAGCTCTAGAATAAGACAAATGCGAGCATGTTGTTTGCCAGGACACTGTGGGTTTATATTGATGTGTAACAAATTGATTCAGAACACTGGAATTTCATTCTACTCTGTTCTGATTGATTTTTTTTCCCTCTTTTGTAAAGGCAATTAGTCCCAGGAAGGATCCTTCAGTTATATAAAATTTTGTTTCATAGAATGTCATGGCTCCATTCATATTTTTGTCTTGTTCTTCCAACTTGGTATATACAACTTTTTTCAGAGCTCTTGTACTTGGAACGTTGGAAGGGCCCAAACTTTGAAATAGTGTCTTGGTTTCACTGTTTCTTTTTTTTTTTTTTTCGTTTGTTTTTGTTTGTTTTTTTTTTAACTAAAGCTATATAAAGCTTGTGGATTAAACAGAATAAATTTCTAAATTTAAAAATGTTTGCCACTCACTTTTGTTTCAGTACTTAAGGAACACTGTCTTTCTTAGAAGTCCTAGAGGGTCTATCTATATTTTTATTTACCTTTTTGGTTCAGTGGAAGTTGAGTTGTGCAGGGAAAATAAAAGGTGATGAAACTGAGGCTTACTATCTTCATTTAATCATTTCTCTGTTGAGTACTTCAGAGAGAGCAGATATGGTGGGGGCGGGAACACATGGCAGCAATACACTGGATATTTATTTATTTTGCCAGTCCTGGGGCTTGAACTCGGGGCTTGAGCACTGTCCTTGGCTTCTTTTTGCTCAAGGCTAGCACTCTACCACTTGAGCCACAGCACCACTTCTGGCTTTTTCTGTATATGTGGTGCTGAGGAAGTAAACCCAGGGCTTCATGCATGCTAAGCAAGCACTCTACCACTAAGCCACATTCCCAGCCCCAGTCTAGCCATTTCTTAGCCCTGCTATCACGAGCCTCCATTCTCTTTCCTTGCAGAGAGCAGTATCATCCATTTTGCCACATTGAACAATGAATTTAGTCATTCTTTTAGGTAGAGAAGGTATGGCTTATGGTTCACCATTCGAGTTACAACGTGGGTTCCAGGAGACAGTGCTGGCTTCTGTCTTTGGTCTTCAGTGGAGCCTTTGAAATTTGGTTTAGTTTGTCTTTTATCATCGGTGGCCTTCCCTGCACTACTAGTCCCTTGTTTTGGGGTTGCAACCCTTGTTTGGGGTTGCAGAGTCAGCAACCCAAGTGCAGTCCAGGCTTAGGGGTAGGGTAGTTTCTTCACAAAAGCCCAGTGAGTCACTCTGCTTCCAGGCCAAGCAATGGGAGGGAAGGAGAGAAGAGGAATGGAGAATCACACGAGAAACAGATAAGGTGTCAGAAGGGCCTCAACAGAGGTACTGGAATGAAGTTCTTTACACTCATCCTCCAAGGTCCTGGACTCCCATTTGTTGAATTCCTAAAACACCTGAGATGTCAGTGGAGTTGCAGCCCTGGCTGTGGTGCCAGAGGGGCTGGGCTTTCCTAACATCTCCACCCCCACTGCTCAAGACAGGCAGTGTTCCTGAAGCTCAAGATGCTTGAGCCTTTGAACCATGCCTGCTGCCCCCCATTCCTAGAAGGCACTTCTCCAATACCTACCTAATTCCATCTCCTTTGTTCTCATGCACAGCGATTATCACTACCTACAATTCATTTCTTGGGCCCCAGGAGCTTGGGCTTATTTATAGCTGGGTGGCTAGTGGCCCCTAGCAGAGGCACAGGTATTTGATAAATGATTGAGGAAATGAATTGGTTGTCATCATCTCTGTACTTGCCAGATGCTACTAGTGTTAGGTGAAGCAAATGAGAAGACATGATTGTTGTCCCCAGGGGATGTTTGCCCACGCAGGACAGGTATGCAAGCAAATGACAGAGTGGATGAGACAGAGTCTGGCAAATCAGGATTTCTGTCCCCTTCTACTGTATGGCCCCAGGCAAGTTACTTCCCAGAGGAGTTGAGAGTGAAATTGAAATCTGCCTCTGGGTTTTAAGGGTTCTCCCCCTCCCCCACCTACTTGTGGAGTTTTAATTCAGGGCTCTTTTTGCTCAAAGCTAGCACTCTACCCCTTTGAGCCAGAGTGTGCCACTTGTGGTTTTCTGGTGGTTAGAGATAAGTCTCACATACTTTTCTGCCTGGGCTGGCTTTGAACTGTGATCCTCAGATCTCAGCCTCCTGAGTAACTAGGATTACAGGTGTGAGCCACCCATGTCCAGTGAGATAAAGTCTATGTTGCCCAGTGTGCCCTCAAAGTTGTGATCCTCCTCCTGCTTGGCTTCTGAATGCCATGATTTTAAAGTGTACTACTGTGCCCAGCTGATTTTGAAGATTTAAATGTGTTGATACAAAGTAAAAATGCCAGACAAGTTTCTGTTTTTACTTAGAATGCATTCCATCCTAGTAAGTATGGCAAATTTTAGATTATTAGGATTTGTTTTTCCAGAGCTGAGGACCGAACTGGTGCTCGCCAGGCAGGCACTCTTCCACTGAGCTACATCCCCCGCCCCAAATTTTAGATTATTAATAGGAATTTTAGCCAGGTGCTGGTGGTTCATGCCTGTAATCCTAGCTACTTAGAAGGCTGAGATCTGAGGATTATGCTTCTGGGGCTGGGGATATGGCCTAGTGGCAAGAGTGCTTGCCTCATACAAGAAGCCCTGGGTGTTCAATTCCTGGGTGTCCAATACAGAAAATGGCCAGAAGTGGCGCTGTGGCTCAAGTGGTAGAGTGCTAGCCTTGAGCAAAAAGAAGCCAGGGACAGTGCTCAGGCCCTGAGTCCAAACCCCAGGACTGGCAAAAAACAAAACAAGGATTATGCTTCAAAGCCTGCCCTGACAGGAAAGTTTGCGAGACTCTTTATTTCCAATAAACTACTCTTAAAAAGACAGGAGTGGTGCTGTGGCTCTAGTGGTAGAGCCCTACCCTTGAGCAAAAGAAGCTCAGGGATTTTTTTTTTTTTTTTGCCAGTACTGGAGTTTGAACACCAAGCCTTGGACTCTTCCTTAACTTGCTTACTTCGTAGGCACCCACTTAAACCACACTCCAGTAGTCTTGAAAGAACAGTTAATTATCAGAAAGGTGGGTGCTGGTGGCTCCACCTGTGACCTTAGCTACTCAGGAGGCTGAGATCTGAGGATTGTGGTTCAAAGACAGCCCAGGCAGGAAAGTCCATGAGAATCCAATTAACCATCAGAAAACTGGAAGTGGCTCTCAGTGGTAGAGCATTAGCCTTCAGTGAAAAGGGTTAAGGACAGTGTTTCTGCCCTGAGTTCAAGCCCCATGACCAACCAAAAGGAAAAAAAGGGGGGATCTGGGTCACTGAGGGAGGGCTCCTGAACCAACCCCAATTCCTCCCAACTTCCTGTCAGCAGTCTTCTCAGACCCGAACACTAGGTGGCGCCAGGGCCTGAGTGACCATTCTCTATCCCATCTTCCTGCAGTGGGAGGCCTGCTTTGGTGCCCAGATGTTCTCCATGGGAACCACAGCTGGAGTTCCTCAGCAGGGACTCCCCCAGCTCTCTCCACCTCTCACTTGGCCTGCAGGATGACAGAAGTGCAGTACCCCTGAGGATCTGCGTCTGGGGGGAGTCGAGTAGTTTAGGGTCCTGTCTTTCGCCTTAACTTCAGTCACATTCTCAGGATGCTCTGTAGCTGTCGCTAGGAAATCTGTCCCTGTGTGCCCCTCCCTCCCCCCCCAGCATGTAATCCCAACCACTCCCCACCAGGGCCACTGGAGTCCCATGTAATGAGGTGGCTACCTGGGGTGGAGGAGGCCTGGTGGCTTGAGCAGAGTGGCTATTTCCTTGGGGGCCAGGGATCTGCCAAGAAAAGTTAGAAGGGCTTGGGAGAGGGAGAGGTTGCTTATGGCTTGTACAGGAATTATAAGAGATCTAATGTTTTTTCCTGGGTCGGTGCATGGAGGCAGAGGCATGGGAGCTGGGAGTGCAGCATTCTCACTGCCATAAAAGGAGCCCAGTGGTTGGAATGACACCTGTAATCCTAGCTACTTGGGAAACAGATCTGAGGATTGTGGTTCGAAGCCAGCCTGGGTAGAAAAGTCTGTGAGGCTCTTATTTCCAATTAACCATCAAAAATCTAGAATTAGAGCTGTGGCTCAAGTGGTAGAGCACCAGCCTTGAGTGGCAAAGGCTAAAAGGCAGGGCCCAAATCCTGAGTTCAAGTCCTAGGACAGGCACACAGAGTCTCAGAATGTTTTAGACTTCTCCTCGCTTACTTGTGTCCAGAGGAAACAGGAAATGTTAGCATCAGCTGCGCTCTGGACCGCTGGGTCTTGGGTGGTCCTTCCTGTCTTCACAGAGTCACAGTCATATCCTTCATGCCTTTGGTTGATTGCTATCTCATTGGCTCCTCCCAGCTGCCAGTGAGGATGTGGATTCAGGTACTAGGGGACACTGAGGCTTAGTAGCAGCACGGAACATGTAGAGGTGCTAGCCAGACAGACTCCATGCTGACCTGTGATTCAGCCCTGTTGTCACTGGCTGCATGTCCTCTGTGCCATGTGCTTTTCTTGTGCCTCATTCTCAGGCCAGCCCTGCTGGGTGGTTACTATAATTATCCACCTTCACAGATAAGGAACCCAGAGGCCAGGAGGCGGCCAGCCGCACTGGAGGGGGCCTCCAGCCCAGCTTTCCTCTCAAACCAGTCTGTGTTTTGCATCACCCAGCACTTCCCGGCCTAGTCAGGAGCCCTAGGGAAGGTAGATGTGGGAAATGAGCCTAGAGCTTAAAGACTTGGATTCATGAATCAGCTCTGAACCCCTGCTAGTTCCTCTGAACCTCAGTTTTCTCTTCTGTAAACTGGAGGTGATGTCACACTCGGCCTGGACTGTCAGCCCTGGGGGACATTCATAGCAGTGGCACGAATGAGAAACGTAGCTGTCTTTCCCCCGCCCAGGAGTTGGGTCAGGAGGCAGGTAGGCTGTCCACCACAGCTTGGCTGTTTGTGAAGTTGCAGGGTGGGGGTGGAGGGAGCAGGCCAAAACTTAGCTGCAACTCAACCCCCACACCAGAACCCTCAGGGGCAGGGTGAGAGAGAGACAGAAACTTCTGGACTGTCACCACTGAGTTCCAAGCATTCCAGAGGGCTCCGTGGGAAGGAAGTCTGTCAGCTCCTGACCCAGCACCAGCTGGAATCCCAGCTGGGCTATCAGCAACACCCCAGCCTCTGCCCAGATCTCAAGATCCAGGGCCTCGCCCCTGCCCCGCCCCCAGCTTGTGCTAGGGAATTCCAGTAGGGAGGGACTGGAGTCTGGACATAGGCTCTGGTTCCCGTTTGGTCCCCTCCCTTCCCCAGGCCTCCGCATCTCCCCAGTGGCACAGGGCACTACACCCCAGCTTCTGCTACTGGAGTCTCAGCTTGGGTTTAAGGAACAATGGCCAGCAGCGCCTATCACACAGCCCTGCTCCCTGCTGCCCTCACCACAGCCTGGGTGGGATTGCGTTTCCCTCAGGCTGCCTTATTTCCAACTTGCTTAAGAACCTCTTGGGGACTGATCTGGACCTCGCTTTCCCTCCCCTCCGAGCCACCCTTAGGATGTAGCACAGAGCGAGCATCCAGCCTGTGTTGTTGGGCCATGTTGGAGTCCTTGATGGTCAAGCATTTTCCCTCAGTGCTCATGGGAGAGCTCGGTCCTGAGCTCTGGCTTCACCATTCTGTGGGGACAATCAGAGGCCGCTCAGGCCTAGGCATCCTGGGTTTTCAGAACCATTCTCAGTGTAGGCCAAGTCACAAGAAGAATGCTGGGATGTGCTGGCCTTTGCCAACTTCCAAGAGCCCATCCGTCCTTAGCCTTCAACTTTCACCACTGACATTTCACATGAAGATTATGTGCTTATTTATGTATGTATTGCGTGAAGTATTGGAGATGTGAACCTAGGGCCTTGTACTCACCCAACCTCTCTGTGTCTGTCTGTCTGTCTGTCTGTCTCTGTCTCTGTCTCTCTTTGTCTGTCTCTCTCTCTCTCTACATACACACACACACACACACACACACAGGTTTGAGGGGTTTGGGTTTTTTGGGAATTTGGGGGGTATTTGGGTTTTTTTTTGTTTTGGGTTGTGGGGTTTGAACTCTGGGCCTGGGCGCTGTCCCTGAGCTCCTTTTCTCAACTCTAGTGCTCTACCAGTTGAGCCACAGTGCCACTTCTAGCTTTTTCTGTAATTAATTGCAGATAAGAGCCTCATGGAGGGCTGGGGATATGGCCTAGTGGCAAGAGAGCTTGCCTCATATACATGAGGCCCTGGGTTCAATTCCCCAGCACCACATTTATACAGAAAACGGCCAGAAGTGGCGCTGTGGCTCAAGTGGCAGAGTGCTAGCCTTGAGCAAAAGGAAGCCAGGGACAGTGCTCAGGCCCTGAGTCCAAGGCCCAGGACTGGCCAAAAATAAAAAGAGTCTCATGGAATTTCCTGCCTGGGCTAGCTTCGAACCAGAGTCTTGGAACTCAGCATCCTGAAAGAGATTGCAGGCATGAATCATGAGTGCGTAACTCAAGACTTTTTTTTTTAATTACTATTTTGTTTATGTAGTACCCAGCTATGAATCCCAGCCTCATGAGAGTCTTATTTGCAATTAACCACCAAAAAGCAGAAAGAGGAAGGGTGGCTCAAATGGTAAGAGAGCCAGCCCTGGGCAAAGTAAGTATAATTGGGTCTGGGAATGTGGCTTAGCGGTAGAGTGCTTGCCTAACATGCATGAAGCCCTGGGTTCGAGTCCTCAGTACCACATAAATAGAAAAAGCCAGAAGTGGCACTGTGACTCAAGTGGTAGAGTGCTAGCCTTGAGCAAAAGGATCTCAGGGACAGTGCTCAGGCCCTGAGTTCAAGGCCCAGGACTGGCAAAGAAAAGAAATACTCTTTATTGGATTCAAGTTACTAGATCTAGGTGACATGGCAGTTGTAGTGGAGATTTAAGCAAAAATAAGACTGTTAATGCCAAGCAAAAGCCAAACAAAGGTGCCCCCATCCAAGGGGAGTGGGTAGGCAGGCACAAGATGGAGCCTGCTCTGGAGATCCCCAGACCTCGGGTTTTATTCCCAGAGTCAGTCAGTCCTGCAACCTGGATGTGGTGTCATTCACTTCTGGAAACGGCTGTGGGCTGGGCCTCAGTTCCTCCCACATGTCAGATGAAGGAGAGAGAGTTGGCTCATGGCCCTGGATGGACAGACTCCGGCTATCAATCTTCCAGGCCTGGGGTTTTCCCCGGCTGCAGGGGGCTTGCAGTCCGCACGTGCCTGCTGTCTGCCACAGGTCATTCCGCTGACATCAGCTGGCCAGACTCTGATTCCTTATCAGCATCCAGGCCATGTGCTCAGCTCCCAGTTTTCCTAACTCCGGGCCTAACTTTCGAATCAACATCTGAACTCAAGACTAATTTATTTTCTTTGGCAATGTGTGGGTAGAATCTAGGGTTTTGTATGTACTAGGCAAATGCTCTAACACTGGGACTTGAACTCAGGGCTTAGAGCTCTCCCTTAGCTTTTTCACTCAAGGATTCAGTCCTACCACTTGAGTCATACCTCCACTTCTGGCTTTTGGCAGTTTATTGGATTTGTCTACCTGACCTGGCTTCAAACCTAGATCCTCCCTAGCCTTCCAAGTAGCTCAGATTACAGATGTGTGCTATCAGCATCTGGCTGAGACATACCTTCCTAGGTGGCGCAGGCTGGCCTTGAACTCTTGATCCTTTTGCTTCAGCCTCCCAACTGCTGGGATTATAGATGTGAACTAGCAGGTAAATCATGGAAAAATGAATAGGACTATCCAGTGGCTCCCACTGAGGCCCTAACATGGCTCAGATCCTGGGTCTGGTGGCCTTGGGGCTCATGACCCCCAGAGACCTAGAGAGAGCCAACCACTGGCTTCGGAGCGCGGAGTGACTCACTGTGTGGCCGTTCGGTGCCTGGCTCTTCCCTGACACAGCCAAGTGTGGGAAGCGCCATGACGATCAGGGCCCAGGAGCAGGAGGAAGTGAGTCAGCCAGTGCTGCTGGCACCTGAGGCCACCAGGCAGGGAGCACACAGACTTGTGAGGGAAGCATTGTCATCTCCATGCTACCATGGAACAACAGGGGCTCAGGAGGTCCTGTTGGTCAGGGTTCAAGTATCAGAAATGACTTAAGGCTGGGTGCTGGTGGCTCACGCCTGTCATCCTGCCTTCGCAGGAGGCTGAGGTCTGAGGATCAAGTTCCAAGACATCCCAGGCAGGAAAGTCAGTGAGACTCTTAGCTCCAATCATCCACCAAAAAACCAGAAGTGGAGCTGTGACTCCAGTGGTTGAGGGCCAGCTTTGAGGAAGAATGCCTAGGCCCTGAGGTTAAGCCCCAGGGCTGGCACCAAAAAAGAAAAAAAAAATGACTTAAGTGACCAATAAAATGCCAAAATGCTGAGTTTGGGAGGTTCCAGATGTTCAATCCACGGGGCCTGCAAGACTCAGCTCCTGTCCCTTTCTAAATTCTGTCCTTAGACCATTCGCTCCTCCCACTTTGTTCCACCAAGATTATGGCAGTTTGGGGGGTCACCCCAAAATGAGGGACGCGATGAGCTGGGGACTGCGGAGTGGCACAGAGCTTGCCTAGCATGCCTGAAGCCCAGGCTTCCAGGATTTGCTGAGGAGAAAGAAGAGCTCCATCTCAGGGGTGGAGAGATTTGCTCAAGTCTTGAGCTGAGCTGTAGGATTTGCAGATGTGCCTGTGTGGTTTCTTATCATCCCGCCATCTTCGTGATCCTCATTCCAAGGAGAAGCTGAGACTCTTAGGAGCCTCCGCAGCCACTCCTACTCTCATTAGGAAGCTTTATGTAATAGTAGTAGTATTCATTCCTAAACTGAGCTTGCTTGGAATGCAAGCCAGCCCATTATCCTGTCATCTGTGAGGAAAGGAAGATACTACTCTTGGGGTAGATGGGGGGCGGGGAGGATGGGGTGGAATACTGGTGGCTTGAACTCAAGGCCTCACACTCTTTTTTTTTTTTTTTGGCAGTCTTGGGGCTTGGACTCAGGGCCTGATCACAGTCCCTGGCTTCTTTTTGCTCAAGGTTAGCACTCTACCTCTTGAGCCACAGCGCCACTTCCGGCTTTTTCTGTATATGTGGTACTGAGGAATTGAACCCAGGGCTTCATGCATGCTAGGCAAGCACTCTACCACTAAGCCACATTCCCAGCCCAAGGCCTCACACTCTTACTCAGCTTTTTTTTTTTCTGAAGGCAGATACTTGACCTCTTGAACCATACCTCCACTTCCAGCTTTTTGCTGGTTCATCAGCGGTAAGAGTCTTTTAGATTGCTTTGTCATTCCAGATGAACTGTAAGGGTCAGATCTCAGCCTTCTCAGTAGCTAGGATTGCAGGCATGAGCCTTGGCACTAGGTGGAAATGTTATTCTTAACACCTTCCCACACAGGGAGAGAAGGAGGCCCAGAGAGAAAAAGAAGCTTTCTTGAGGCCAAACAACTGAAAGATCACAGCAGCCAGTATTGAACCCTGCTAGGGATTCCAGGATCTCACCTCCAGGTCAAGTTGGAGGCCCTGGCCAATGAGCCAAAGGTCAAGTGATTCAGCCCCAGGCCAGGAAGAAAGAGTTGAGCTGAAAGTGGCTGAATGAAGCTGGCAGTTTGAAGGCCCCGTGGCTTGGAGTGGGGTTGGGGCCAGGCCAGCTGGCAGGCCCGGCAAGCAGCCATCACCACCCACCCAGCTGGCCTCTTAGCTTCCAGTCTCCGCCCGGCCCTCTCCAGAAGCCTCAAGTAAGTGCAGAATCAGGTGTGACTGTCCACAAATGCTCCCAGGGCCACTCCGTAGTCACAGCCACTTCTACCCACAGGTGCCCTATGGAGGCTCCATCCTAACTCTCCATTTTCCAGACAGAGACACTGTTACGGGGCTCGAGGGAGGGATTCCCCGTCCCTCCAAGAGTCCACCAACTCAGAGACGGTCTCAAGCAAAAAGATGGATTTATTGGGGAAGCAAAAAGTGAACTGACCGCCCAGGGATGCAGCACAGACTCGGGAGCTGAAACTGTGACCCCGAGCAGTCCTCAAATTGGGATTTATAAAGGTAAAAGCGTGACACAGATGTAGGAGATTGATGCAGGGGGTAGAGCAAGCAACAAACAAGTTAAGCAAGCCATTTACCGAAGCAGAATTTTGGGGTCAGATTGACCTAATCTACTGCCCCCAACATTTCCTATCATGTTTCCCTAGTCAAGATGGAGTCAGCTCTGCTCCCTACAACAGACACCAAGGCCAGTTATGCATGAAAGATTGTCTTGGTTTCTTCTTCTCCTCCTCTTCCTCCTCCTCCTTCTTCCCCTCTTCCTCCTCCTCTCCTTTCTCCTTCTCCTCTTTCTTCTTCTTCTCCTCCTCCTCCTCTCCTCCTCTTTCTTCTCCTCCTCCTCCTTTTTTTCCTCTTCTTCCTCCCCCCTTTCTCCTCCTTCCTCCTCCTCTTCCCTCTCTTTCTCCTCCCCCTCCCTTTTCTCCTCCTACTTCTTGGTGCTGGTACTAGGGCTTGAACTCATGGCCTGGGTGCTCATATCTTTTTTTTTTTCCTTCAAGGCTGGTACTCTATCAGTTGAGCTACATCTCTACTTTGGCTTTTGCTGATTCATTGAAGAGTTTCATGAACTTTTCTGGTTTGGAATTGTGATCCTCAGATCTCAGCCTCCTATGTAGATAGGATTACAGGCATGAGTCACTGAAACCCAGCTTGGGCTGCTTTTTATCGCTGTTCATTGCTTCATCTTTTGACCTAGTAGCGTGTAGATAATATGTACTCAAAGCATTTGCAGAGTTTCTTTTCTTTTTTTTCTTTTTTTTTTTTTTGCCAGTCCTGGGCTTGGACTCAGGGGCTGAGCACTGTCCCTGGTTTCTTTTTGCTCAAGGCTAGCACTCAGCCACTTGAGCCACAGCACCACTTCTGGCCGTTTTCTATATATGTGGTGCTGGGGAATTGAACCCAGGGCTTCACGTATATGAGGCAAGCACTCTTGCCACTAGGCCATATTCCCAGCCATTTGCAGAGTTTCTGACTCAACAAATGAGTGGTGTGTCTGAGCACAGCACTGCAAGGAGGCGGAGGCTTATGGGACGGAACTCCAGCTGTCAGAACAGAGTTGCTGCACTAGTCATGGCTAGTGGAAGAACAGCCATCGGAGAACTGTGGCTTGCCCAAGGTCAAGGGTGTATTCTCAGAAAGAGGTTTCTTAGAGGCACACAGCATGAAACCCATTTCCCCAACACACACACACACACACACACACACACACACACACACACACACACCTCACTGTAGTTACAAGGACCAAAACCACCCCCTCAGCCAGCTCAGGCATACATCAGGGAAGAGGGTTACTGGGCATTCTTATGGAGTCCAAGGAGAAGAAGCTTAGAAAACAAGAGGAGGGGAGAAGGAGGAGGAGAAGGAGGAGGAGGAGGGGGAGGGGGAGAGGGGGAGGGGGAGGGGGAGGAGGAGGAGGAGGAGGGAAGGAAGGAAGGAAGGAAGGAAGGAAGGAAGGAAGGAAGGAAGGAAGGAAGGAAGAAAAGAAAGCCAGGTGTCAGTGGCTCATACCTGTAATCCTAGTTACTCAGGAGGCTGAGATCTGACAATTGTAATTCGAAGCCAGCCAGGCAAGGAAAGTCTGTGAGACTCTTATCTCCAATGAACCACTCAAACAGCAGAAGTGGCACAGTGGCTCAAAATGATAGAGAACTAGCCTCGAGCAAAAAGAGCTGATGGACAGTGCCGAGGTTCTGAGTTCAAGCCCAGGACTGACAAAAAAAAGAAAGAAAAAGGGAGGGAGGGAGGGAGGGAGGAAAGAAGAAAGGAAGAAAGAGAAAGAAAGAAAGAAAGAAAGAGAGAGAAAGAAAGAATGAAATAAAAAGAAAGAGAAAGGAAAGAAAGAAAGAAAGAAAGAAAGAAAGAAAGAAAGAAAGAAAGAAAAAGAAAGAAAGAAAGAAAGAAAGAAAGAAAGAAAGAGAAAAGCAATCTGGCATTGTCTGCCATCACCTCCTTCCTCTGCTCCCCCTCCCTCCCTTCCCCCTCTTCTCTGCTCAGATAGCCTCCTCAGGACTCGTGGCTGCCTGGGGCCTTCCATGGCCTTCCATGTTCAACATTCAGTGGTTCAGTTGCAGAGGCCTCGTGGGCCGGCCAATGCTGGGAGCGGCCTCTGTCCGCGGGTCACTACCGTGTGTAAGGCAGGCCAGGTGCGAGACGACTCAGAAAGGGGCGTGCCAGGGAGGTGGGAAGAAATGAGGCTTCCCAGGCCCAGCAGCTCCTCTGACCCAGACAAGAAGTCTAGGTTCTCCGGTGATGGAGTGCTTACTACCCACACAAGCACAGCGCCATCCTTTGTCCCTCATTACTCACTATTGTTTGAGGGCTCTTAAGTCATCCTCTGAACTAGCTCATGTCTGTGGCTGTAGTGGTTACGCAAGCTCCAATCAACCTTGGGCTCCTTGCTCTGAGTGGGAGAACCAATCAGATGCTGTCTTTTGTGGAGTTTGAATTTACAATGTGTAAAAATTGTTCATAGCCTTGTCAGGGCTTCCCTATTGGTCAGTGCATCCACACCAGTGTTCCCATTGGTTGACAGCAAACCTATAGAAGCGTCCCCTGAAGATTACTTCCCACCCCCGTGGGCAACAAAGGCTGGAGCCATATTTGGCTTTGCTGGCTTTGCTTATCCTGGTTTTTCTCTGGGCCTGGGCCAGTTGCCTATGCTACTGCCCCCACCCCAATTCTTTGTTCATTGTTTACTGAGGCTCAATTCTTCTCCTTCCTCCTGTTTCCCCACCTTTTTCCTGCTGATTGCTCACTCTGGACACAGCTCAGCCAGTTCTAACACATGACTACCTATATCTCTTTCAGCAATCTCTTCTCCTCTTTGAGCCTCAGTTTCCCTCTGAGCCTATTGGAGTCACTGGCTCCCATGTGTCTTATAAAAGGAAGTAAGTTATATAACATTAAGCTTCAGCCCTTACTTAAAGCTGACAAGAGGCCACACCGGGCATAGTGGTGCAGGCCTCTAATCCCAGTATTTGGGGGGCTGAGGTAGGAGAATCCTGAGTTCAAAGCCAGCCTGGGACTGCATGGGAGACCTTGTCTAAAACAAGAGAAGACTGGAGAGGCTGAGCAAGGCTGGAAGGGAGAAGACATTGCAGTCCAGGCCTTTTCTGGGCATCTAACTTGGTTTGTGTTCTTTATGAATCTGAGCAACTCTCTCCCTCGGTGAGACTCAGTCTTCCTCATCTGACAAAGGAGGCCTACAGAAGCATTTCCCAAACTGAAAAATGGGTTAGTAGCATAAGACAGACACACACACACAAACACAATGACAGGCATTAGACTAAGTTTTTAGCAAAAGTCACAACATCTATTGAATATTAAAAGCTTGGAGACTGTGTTAGCCCAATATGTAGCCTGTAACCCAATATGATGAAATTAAATTTAAAATTCACAAAGCCAGCAATGGTGGGGCATTCTGTTATTCCAGACTTTGGAGGTCAAGGCAGGAGATTTGAAAGTTTAAGGTCAACTTGAGCTACACAGCAAATACACTGTTTCCGAAAGTACCATATAATAATAAGGAAAAAAGAAATGTTTGGGCTAGGACCGTGGCTTAGTGGCAGAGTGATTGCTTGGTATGCATGAAGCCCTGGGTTCAATTCCTCAGTACCACATAAACAGGAGAAGCAGGAAGTGGTACTGTGAGTCAAGTTGTAGAGTGCTAGCCTTGAGCAAAAGAAGCTCAGGACCCGAGTTCAAGGCCCAGGACTGGCAAAAAAAAAAAAAATAATAATTGATGCCATTCCTTGAGGCTTGAAATCAAGGCCTGGGTGCTGTTCCTGAGCACTCAAGGCAAGATCACTCTACCGCTGGAGCCCATGGCTCCACTTCTGGCTTTTTGGTGATTATTTGAAGATAAATATCTCATGGACTTTCCTGCCTGGGCTGGCTTCAAAGCGGAATCTTCACATCTCAGCATCTAGGAGTCGCTGGGAGTTATAGGCGCGAGTCACTGGCCCCAGGTGATAAGAACATCGTTGAACTAAAACTTAGTTTCACCATCAATTCATCTCCCCTGGCCTCACTGGGCACGTCAGGGGCACAGGCCTCTCTTGCCATCCCTGTGGCAAGTGTTACACAGAGGCCTAGAGCAGACTGTCACCACAGGAAGTATTACTGGGTGTAGCTGCAGCTAGAACCTTCTTCCCCAACACAGGTGGCCATGCCCTGCCTCTACAGAAGGTGTACAAACAGTTAAAGAAGTAACTGCTAATAGCCAAGTGATACAAACAGCCCGGATGCCCTTTCATAGATGAGTGGATCAATAAAATGCGGTATCTATACACAATGGAATTTTATGCATCCATTAGAGAGAATAAGAATATATTATTTGCAGGGAAATGGATGAGCCTAGAACAAATCACATTAAGTGAGTTAAGCCAAGCTCAGAGAGATAAATGTGCGTGTCTTCTCTTTATGTGGACGGTAGATCTAAAATATAACTGGACACGAAAGCCTCTACAGGACTTTAGGCATTCACAGGCAGACTAAAGGAGGATATTTAAAATACTAGTTATTGAAACAAATTCCAGGGAATGGAAACACCGGGTGTTCTGTTGTTGTGGATGGTGGTGGTGGTTTTTGTTTTTGTTTTTCTTTCTGTTTGGGGAGAGCAAAGAGGAGGGCACAGAAAGAGAGGGAGGGAACAGTGAAATCATGCTATTCAGTAGATGCTATGTGGAAAATATCTATGACTTGTGGGCAGAGATGGGAGGGAGAAACTGAGGGAAAGCAAAAGAAGGAATGACATTGTCCAAAAACATGTACCCAGTATCTAACTTATGACATGGTAACCTCATTGTACAACACCATAATAATAGCAGTAAAATTAGGTTTAGAAATAATCACTGCTCACCCAGGAATGTGCTAGGGGATGGCGGTGAGCGTCTGACAGCGTGCAGAGAGACGTTCCAGCCGCAGAGCCCTGCCCCGGGAGGAAGGAGGGGGCTCCGTGGACATTATCACCGTGGGAAGGGCCCTCCGTGCGGCTGAGGGCGCTGGGAAAAGAGGGGGCAGAGGATGGAATTGTCGGTGGAATTTTGAAGGAGAGAGGAAAGAGATGGGAGTGGGCTGAAGGTCAGAGAGAGGCTGGCAACCCAGTGGGAAAATGAGAGGGGATCAGGAGCCAGGCGGGCCTGTGCGTGTGTGCATGTGAGCGTGTGCAGGTGCGCGTGTGTAAACGCAGGGGCCTGGGTGTTGTCTACTTGCAACACAGCTCCATTTCTAGCTGCTTCTTCTTCTTTTTTTTTTTTCTTTTTTTGCCGGTCCTAGGCCGTGAACTCAGGGCCTGAGCACCATCCCTGGCTTCTTCCCGCTCAAGGCTAGCACTCTGCCACCTGAGCCACAGAGCCCCTTCTGGCCGTTTTCCATATATGTGGTGCTGGGGAATCGAACTGAGAGCTTCATGTGTAGGAGGCAAGCACTCTTGCCACTAGGCCATATTCCCAGCCCTTTCTTTCTTTTTTTTCTTTTTTTTTTTTTGTACCCTACTCAAGGCTAGTGCTCTCTACCACTTTGAGCCACAAGTCTACTTCCGGTTTTCTGTAGTTAAGTGGAGATGAGTCTCGGACTTTCCTGCTCAGGCTGGCTATGAACCTGGATCTTAAGATCTGTCTCCTGAGTAGCTAGGATTACAGGCAAGAGCCATTGGTGCCCAGATGTGACACTCTTATCTCCAATTAACTACTGAAAAAGCTAGCCCAGAGCTAAAGAAGCTCAGGGGCAGCGCCCAGACCTTCAGTTCAAGCCCCAGGACAGGCACAAAAAAATATTTAAAAGCCCAGTTGAAGGGTCTATGGAAGAAGGAGAAGCCGATGCTCTCTCCAATGTTCCCAGAGATTGGGAGGGAGCGGGTGCTTGTGAAACGCCCTCCCCTTGCACACAGGCTCCAGGCTTGAGCAACGGAGCCCTGGGAATAGCCCACATCCTAAGAAACAGGTAAGTCCCACTTCCTGTTTCCTGGGCTACTTTCTTGGAAGCTGGCCGCCATGGGTCACAGTCCCAGCCAACTGCCACAGCCGAGTTCCAGCGGGCAACCCAAGCCAAGGGCCAGAATGGTGAGCAGGGAAGCTTTTAGATGGCACCTAGGCCCCTTGGCTGTCCCCCACCCCCCCGCCCCCCAAATCCCTGTGAGCAGATCACCCAGCCAGCCTCAACCGCATAGCCATGAGACCCAATAACACGTGAGCTTGTTTGGGGCCGAAAGCATGAGTCATCTCACAACCCAGGTTGAACGGGTCCAGAGGATGAACCATGAAGTTCAGCACAAGATGGAGCCAATTTGGTCCTAAAGTGCCAAGTGTTAGGGTATCAGTGAGCCTTGGCTGAGTGCCCACAGAGGCTGACTTTAGGCTCCACATCAGATCAAGTTCCTGCTGTGGCTGTCAGGAGCTGGCTGGTCCAGAGACTGTCCAAAAGACAGAGAAAGCACTGGAGTACAGGTGGCTCACACCTGTAACCCCAGCTTCTCAGGACCCTGAGGTCTGAGGACTGCAGTTCAAAGCCAGCCTGGAGAGAAAAGTCTGAGACTCTTATCTCCAATAAGCGACTGAAAAAAGACAGAAGTGTTGCTGTGGCTCAAGTAGTAAAGCACTAGCTTTGAGCCAAAGAAACACCGGGACAGTGCTTAAGCCCAGAGTTCAAGCCTTCTGGAGGTAGAGAGGAAGAGAAGAACAGAGAGAGGGAGAGTCAGAGAGAGAAGGAAAAGGGAGGAAGGGAGGAGAGAGAGAGATCTGACTTTGGGAGGAAAAGAAGGGAAAGGTTTGGAGGGTGAAGACGGTGACAGATCTAGGCTTGCTCTTTCATTTGCTTTTTTTTTTTTTTTTTTTTTTTTTTTTGCCAGTCCTGGGGCTTGAACTCAGGGCGTGAGCACTGTCCCTGGCTTTGTTTTGCTCAAGGCTAGCACTTTACCACTTGAGCCACACCACCACTTCTGGCTTTTTCTATATATGTGGTGCTGAGGAATCAAACCCAGGGCTTCATGCATGCTGGAAAAGCACTCTTATCACTTGACCATATTCCCAGCCCCTCATTTGCATTTTTAAAATTAACTAATTAATTAATTTTCTAGTCCTGGGGCTTGAACTCAGAGCCTGGGCTCTGTCCTTGAGCTTCTTTTGCTCAAGGGTTGCACTCTACCATGTGAGTCACAGCGCACTTCCGGCCCTTTCTGTTTATGTGGTACTGAGGAATCAAACCCAGGGCTTTATGTATACAAGGCAAGCACTCTACCACTAGGCCATATTCCCAGACCCCTCAGTTTCTTTATCTCTAAAAAATATGGCTTTAACGCTGGGCAGCTGTGGCTCATGCCTGTAATGCTTGTAATACTAGCTCCTTAGGAGGCTGAGATCTGAGGATCCCAGTTCAAAGACAGGCCGATAGAAAAGTCCCTGAGAGACTCTTATCTCTAACCATTCAAAAACAGGAAGTGGTACTCAAAGTGGTAGAGTGCTAGCTTTGAGAAAATACGCTCAGGGACAGCACTCAGGCCCTGAGTTCAAACCCCACAACTGACCAAATCACACACACACACACACACACACACACACACACACACACACACACACACACCATGGCTTTCATTGTAGAGATTAAAGGCATAGAAGGAAAACTCTTAGAACCATAATTACTTGTTAGTTGTTATCACTATTATCTGTTAGCTGTTAATAGAGATTGTTATTATTATGAGACAGGATCTAGATATATAGCCCAGGCTAGCCTTGAACTCAATCTCCTGCCTCCATTTTCCAAGTGCTGGGATGACAGGGGCGTACCACTGCACCCAGCCTCGGGTTTGCTTTCTATATCTTGTCCCATTTGAGCCTCAGAAAGACCCTGTGAAATTGGCATAACAGTGACATTGCCATTTGACAGAGGTTAGACTAAGGTCCTCTTTGCACAGTCTTAATGGTTGTCACACCTGGGGCCCTTCAATAATGGCACCAGGACATAAGTGGCCCAGAAACTCCTTGTCCTCTGCGGGCCAGCTGTGTGCTTCCTCTACTTGGAATCCCCAGGGAAAGAAATCTTACAGGTGAGCAGGCATGTGCTCCCCAACCCCCAGGCGTGTGCTCCTCAGCCCTTCCCCCCACCCCTCCAGCTCCCTGGACCTCCCAGCAGAGATTCCAGAGGTGTAAGAGGAGGTGTTTTTCCACCTGGTGTGAATACACACACACACACACACACACACACACACACACACACACACACACACACACCAAATCCTCTTTGCCATAGATGCCTGGGATTCCACTGCTCTTGACTCATTCTTTCAAGTTGAGCAATTAATTGCCCCTAGGAGTGTCCTTTGTCTATTTCTTCTTTCAATTGGTAGCAGGGCTTGAACTCAGGGTCTAGGTGCTGTCCCTGAGCTCTTTTGCTCATGGCTAGCACTCTGCCACTTGAGTCATGGCACCACTTCCGGTTGGAGCGGCTGATTGGAGAGAAGAGTCTCTTGGGGACTCTTCTGCCTGGCTGTGGTCCTCAGATCTCAGCCTCCTAAGTAGCTAGGATGACAGGCGCGAGCCACTGACACCCGGATCTTCTTTTCTTTCTGAGACAGAATCATGCTATGTAGCCCAGGCTTCCCCGGAACTCTCAGTCCTCTGGCCTTAGCCCCCAGCGTGCGGAGATTACAGGCATCAGCTACCATGCTCCCCTCCACGAATGTCCTCCCTCCCCTTTTTGTGCTGGGTCTGGGGCATAAACCCTGAGCCTGGGCGCTGTCCCTGAGCTTTTATGCTCATGGCTAGTGCTCTACCACTTGAGCCACAGTGCTACTTTCAGTTTTTTGGAAGTTCATTGGAAAGCAGAATCTCACAGACTACTTACCTGCCTAGGCTGGTTTCGAACCATAATCCTCAAAATCTCAACCTCCTGAGTAGCTAAGGTTACCTGTGTGCGCCACTGGTGCCTAGCTAGGAATAATACCCTTTTAATTGAAGAGCATAAGCTGAGAACTGGTCTTAAAGATGGTCACTTTCTTTCCAAGATGGAGAAAGCTTGGTTGAGAAGAAGATGGAAGTTACAAGGCCCAAGGATACTTTGCCTGCCCAGGGACCGGATGCTTGGCAGTACCCGCACTATTCCTCTTGGGAAAGAGGGCAGTGTGGGCATCTGGTTTCCATGGG
This sequence comes from Perognathus longimembris pacificus, assembly GCF_023159225.1. Lineage (NCBI taxonomy): Eukaryota > Metazoa > Chordata > Mammalia > Rodentia > Heteromyidae > Perognathus > Perognathus longimembris. The sequence continues at coordinate 14,986,692 of NC_063167.1, forward strand.
CTGCACCTCCTGGCACGTAGCACTGTTGATTCAGATGGTCCCCGGGTCCCCAAGACAGGTTAACTCAGCTCAAGCAAACTAGCCACGCCCCTGCCACCACTCCTCTTCTGGCCTCAGGGCCTGCTTTGCTATTTAGAGACCTAGCCCAATTTCCGGCTTGTACAAAGCTCAGCCCTTCCATTCAGCTTTTGAGAAGTCCTCCGTCCTTCAATCCATTCCTTTCTCCTCTAAGGAAGCTGAAGTTAGGGTCTCCTGTTTGTGTGAGAAACTCAACACAAAAGTTATAGAAGAACCGGGTGCTGGTGCCTCACGCCTGGAACCCTAGCTACTCAGGAGGACCTGGGGATCATGATTCAGAGCCAGCCAGTGGCTGGGAATATGGCCTAGTGGTAGAGTGCTCACCTCATATACATGAAGCCCTGGGTTTGATTCCTCAGCACCACATATATAGAAAAAGCTGGAAGTGGCGCTGTGGCTCAAGTGGTAGAGTGCTAGCCTTGAGCAAAAGGAAGCCAGGGACAGTGCTCAGGCCCTGAGTTCAAGCCCCAGGACTGGCAAAAAAACAAAAACAAAACAAAGCCAGCCAGGGCAGGAAAGTTCCCTGAGACTCAACTCCAACTAGCCAGCAAAAAAAGCTGCAAGTGGAACTGGGGCTCAAGAGGCAGAGTGCCAGCTTTAAGTGAAAAGTTCAAGGACAGTGACCAGGCTCTGAGTTCAAGCCCCAGAACTGATGTACACTTGTGCATGTATGCATATGCATACACACACATGCGTGCACACACACACACACACAGAAGGCAGGTATTATTCCCAAGACATGGCAGACAGTTGCCCACATTATTCCCTGCACAAAGAGACCCAGCAAAAATGGAGCGCATGAAGGCGCAAGTCGACCAAAGTTCTACTCACCAACACTGTCTCTGGGAGGCTGTGTCTCTGTGAAATCCAATTTTCCTCCCGTTCCAGTTGAGGGAAGTTGGACTCTGAAGAGAAAGCTCACTTGTCTGAGGCTCCATGCCTGGGAAGTGGCCGGTGTGGTTGTACAAACTGAGACCCGCTGCTTGCAAATGCTCTTTCCTGGTTTTTCTTTCTGTTTTTTTCTGTCTGGTTTTTGTTGGTGGTGGTCATGGGGCTTGAACTCAGGGCCTGGGCACTGTCCCTGAGCTCTTTTGCTCAAGGCTAGTGCTCAACCACTATGAGCCATAGCACCACTTCCGGTTTTTTTGAGTGATTAGCTGGAGATAAGTCTCCTGGGGACTTTTCTTCCCTGGTTAGCTTTGAACTACAATCCTCAAGTCTCAGCCTCCTGAGTCCTTAGGAGTAACCAGCGCCTGGCTCCAGCTAAGGATTTTCTGAAGACTAAATGAAGTAAGTATATGAGGTTCTCAGCTCAAAATGCAAACACCGAGTCCTCAATAAACAGTACCCGGTACTATGACGGGTCACTTTGGGCACACTGTGGTAAGCAGTCTCTAATGTCCCCCTTTCTCATTCCCCACCTCCAAACTTCCCAAACCTCACAACCTCCCTCCAGGGGGCTGGAGCCACTGGGCCACCTAGAACAGGGCTCTAGCCTACACACACACACACACACACACGCACGCACGCACGCACGCACGCACGCGCATCTTTCTGTTGGGTGGAGGCCTGGCTGGCTGGTCCTCCCTGTTCTCAAGTCCTAAAGGTTCAGGGAGGAGGCCCAACCTCCTCCCTCAGACGCAGGCCAGGCAGGGGCTGGTGCAGCAGATCCAGGGGTGGTTGGCTTCTGGTCCTGGAGCCTCTGGCCACCTCTGGAGCCCCCCAGGAGTCCCCCCAGTCCGCCTCCCTCCTCCTGCACGGCCAGAGCCAGGAATGGGGTTCTGGCCTCCGGGAGAGCCACATGTGTTGGCCCAGCGCCCGCAGCTCCCAGCCGCTCTACAATGGTTCCATTCACCAGGGGAGCGAGCTGGCTGCCTGGAACCCACGGATGGTGTTCCAGGCTTGGGGCTCCGGGTGGGAGGCAGACACTGAGGAGGGGGACTGCTGCTAAGAGGTGAAGGGTGGCAGCCCCTGACCCTGCCACCCCCTGATGTGGAGATGGCCACCCCACAGTTGGGGCGAGAGATCTGGTTCCCTGGGAGCAGATGGGGGGGGAGTGAGGGGCATGTCGGTGGGTGAAGGGAGGAGGGCCCAGCCCACGCTCTCCCTGGCATCTGTAGGCTCCTAGCCAGTGGGTGATGTGGACTTCCAGAAGCAGCCTTTCTCAGCCACATGCTGTCATCTGCCCCAACCTCCAGGGTCCCCTTAAGAACCAGCATCTTCCTGCCCCATCCTCTTCCCATCTCCCCTCCCCACAGTTCACCTCCATCGCTAGCTGCCCTGTCCCCAAATACTGTCCCCACTGCCAATGAGCCACGACTCGGGGGCCTGAGGCCTCCTCCCGCCCGCCCACCCGACGTGCCTTACCCCTCAGAGCTCCCCAGTCTCTCTGTCCCCCCACTCTCTGGAAGCGGCTTGGGTGGGGCTCATGTGACCTCGGTCTCTTGCAACTTAGGAGCCATCTCAGCTGCCCGGCCCACCCTACCCTACAAGTGCAGAACTCACTGCTGCCCGAGGACCCCGCGTGCCCGCTGGCGGTCTCCGCCACTGCCCCATCCTGACGCTTCTGGGCTGTGTCTCTGCCCCGGGAGGTGTGGGCAGTAGTTGACCCCTCACCTAGTAAGCAGAAAACAGCGGCGCCAGGATACCTGGCTCCAGCAGCAAGCTTCTTACCTCTGCAGAATGAGGTGCTCCAGCACCTTCCAGGAGCTCCGCACAACTCCCCCTTCACCTTGTATGCAGAGATGACTGTGGGGCTGGACATGCTGCTGTCCCCTCTGTGTCCCCTGCCTGGGGCAGCGAGGAGGCTGGGTTTCAGAGTCAAGCTGGAGGAAGGGCTGCGGCCAGTCCTGGCCCTCCCATGTTCTAGCTGTGTGACTACAAACAAGTTGCTTAACCTCCCTGGGCTTCATGCCTCAACCATAAATTGGAGCTCACAACCAAAGAGCCCTGTGTGTGGTGCACAGAAAGCCGGTCTGTCAGCTCAGCTCTTAGTACTTTCAGGTTGAAAGACCTCTGACAGCTCTCAGCTCCCTCTCAGGCCTCAGTTTCCCCTTCCTTTGGTGGAATAATAGACTTCACTGGCAGTGCTCATTTCTAACTGGTCCCTAGACTCCACTCTTTCTTTGGGGCCAGCAGTTGTGTGTATCTCATTCACTGCAGGTCCAGTACCAGGCCCGAGCCTGGGATTCCATGTGCGTGTGTGCGTGTGTGTGTGTGTGTGTGTGTGTGTGTGCGTGCGCGCATGCACGCACACACGTGCATGAGTCAGTCCTGGAGCTTGAACAAAAGGCCTGGGCTTTATTGCTCACAGCTAGTGTCCTACGTTTGAGCCACATCTCCACTTCTGGCTTTTTTTGTTTTGTTTTTGGCAGTTAATTGGAGATAAGAGTCTCACAGACTTTCCTGCCTGAGCTGGCTTGGGAGTGTGATCTCCAGATCTCAGCCTCATGCGTAGCTAGGCTGACAGGCGCCAGCTACCCGCACTAGGAAGGAGCTCTGCCTTGAGATTACTCTGCCCTGGGCACTCTCTAGATGCTTCTTGAACATCAATGGGTCTCCCCCTAAGCACTGGGTTCCTGGGTCTGCCTGCCTTACAAATGAGGCCCATGAAACAGAGTTAAAAAGCAACATATGGGGACCGGGAATATGGCCTAGTTGTAGAGTGCTTGCCTTGTGTACATGAAGCCCTGGGTTCGATTCCTTAGTTCCACATATATGGAAAAAGCAAGAAATGGCACTGTGGCTCGAGTGGTAGAGTGCTAGCCTTGAGCAAAAGAAGCTCAAGTACAGTGCCCAGGCCTTGAGTCTAAGCCCCAGGACAAAGAAAGGCAGGCAGGCAGGCAGGAAGGAAAGAAAGAAAGAAAGAAAGAAAGAAAGAAAGAAAGAAAGAAAGAAAGAAAGAAAGAAAGAAAGGAGAAAAAAACAAAAAGCAAAAACAAATACTACTACCAGCAACAGCAGCAACAACAACAAAAAGACCCATGTTTCCATTTCCTGAAATTAATTTTGATAGATAGTATTTTTTTATTTTAAATGTTTTTTGTTATTATAAAGGTGTTGTACAGAGGGGTTACAGTTACATAAGTCAGGTAAAGAGTACATTTCTTTTTTAGACAATGTCACCCCCTCCCTCCCTCTCTCAGTCCTTTCCTCCCATCCCACCCACAAGTTACATAGTTCATTTTCAATAGTGTCCAATGAGTACCACTGCTATATTTGGTTCACCCTTTGTTCCTCCATTTCTGGGCCTCCCCCTTCCCTCCCAAAGACAGATAAATGAACAAACAGAACACAAAGAAAAGAATACAAATACAGCAAAAAAAAAAAAAAAAAAAAAGAAAAGAAAGAAAGAAAGAAAGAAAAAGAAAAAAAACTCTTGTTTCCATTTCCTGGAATTCATTTTGAAAAATATTATTTTGTATGATCAGAGGCACATGGGCATTGTGCCTTTGTGTTCCTCCCCTAAGAATGTCCTTTGGTCTCACTGTGTGTGAATACCTAGAGGCCTATATAATTTATTCTGTCCTGGTGTATTTTAGATCTAGCTCCTGCCTGTGAGAGAAAACATCTGCTGCTTTTCTCTCTGAGCTTGGTTTACCTCACTTGGCATGATTTGTTCTAGGCCCATCCATTTCCCTGCAGATGACACCATCTCATTCTTTCTAGTGGACGAGCAGAATTCCATTGTGTATACATGCCGCGTCTTATTGATCCACTCGTCTGTTGTAGGGCACCGGGGCTGTTTCCATAACTTAGCTACTGTGTTGTGAATAGCGCGGCAATGAGCACGGGTGCACAAGGGTCTCAGCATCTCCTGACTTGGGATGTATAGCTGGCTCATAGGGATGTTCTTTTTTCTTTTATCTTTTTCTTTTTATGGCCAGTCCTGGGGTTTGAACTCAGGGCCTCGGCACTGTCCCTGAGCTTCTTGTGCTCAAGGGTAGCACTCTACCACTTGAGCCACAGCCAGCGCCACTTCTGGCTTTTTCTGCATATGTGGTGCTGAGGAATCGAACCCAGGGCTTCAGGCATGCGAGGCAAGCACTCTACCACTAAGCCACATTGCCAGCCGAGACATTCTATGTTTAAAATTTTTTTTGGGGTCAGTCTTGGGGCTTGAACTCTGGGTCTGGGCCCTGTCCCTGACCTTCTTTTGCTCAAGGCTAGCACTCTACCATTTGAGCCACAGCGCCACTTCTGGCTTTTTCTGAGTAATTTTACTAGAGATAAGAGTCTCACAGGGCTGGGAATATGGCCTCATGGTAAAGTGCTCGCCTTGTATACATGAAGCCCTGGGTTCGATTCCTCAGCACCACATATATATAGAAAAAAGCCAGAAGTGGCTCTGTGGGTCAAGAGGTAGAGTGCTAGCCTTGAGCAAAAAGAAGCCAGGGACAGTGCTCAGGCCCTGAGTCCGCGCCCCAGGACTGGCAACAAAAACAAAACAAATAAAGAGTCTCATAGTGGGGCTGGCAATGTGGCTTAGTGGTAGAGTGCTTGCCTAGCATGCATGAAGCCCTGGGTTCAATTCCTCAGCACTGCATACACTGAAAAAAAAACAGAAGTGGCACAGTGGCTCTAGTGGTAGAGTGCTAGCCTTGAGTAAAAAGAAGCCAGGGACAGTGCTCAGGCCCTGAGTTTAAGCCCCAGGACTGGCAAAAAATAAAATAAGATAAAAAGAGTCTCATGGCCTTTCCTGCCCAGGCTGGCTTTGGACCAGGATCCACAGATCTCACCCCCCTGAGTAGCTAGGATTACAGGTGAGAGCCACTGGCACCTCGCCTAGCCATGTTTATTTTTTTTTGGGGGGGGGGAGGGACCTCCAAACCTCCTTCCAGAGTAGCTGTACTAGTTTACATTCCACTAACACCTATCTTGAAATTAAACAAATACTTTACTGGAGATGCAAATTCAGGCCCTCTGGCTTCTGAGTTTACCGCTGAACCACTCTGCTTCTGTCCCTCTCAGGAGTGGGGGTACACTGAGCACCCCTTGTTCCCCACCCTCCCTGGCCGTGTGGTTCAAGGAGCCCAGGACCAGAGTTTCCAGGAGACAGCTGCCAACACCTGCCACTCCACCAGGTCCCAAGGTGACCCGGGCGGGGCTGGCAGCCTGCTGCCCAGCGAGTAAAGAGCCGGAAGAGAGGGGAGATGTGACCAGCGAGGAGGCAGGAAGGGCGAGGGGTGCCCCCAATGCACCTCCCTTCCGTGGAGGCTGGCTGGGGGCTGGCTGGGTCCTGAGTCACAGGCCAGGACATCTCTACCCCACGGATCTCACATACTGCGGGGAAGGACAGCTAGAAATCCCTGCTGGTCACCTCCAGCAGGGTTTTGTGGGCACCCCTGACCTCATCCTGCCCCCACTGCACACACCCATGTACGTGTGGCTGGCCGCCTGGGCTTGGGGAAGCCCTGGCCTCTCCCTGGACGCCCGAGGACGGGAGGAGGATGACACAGCCAGGCCAGAGCCCCTGGGGAAGCTGGCCCAAGACAAGTCTTCGGGTTAAAGAGTTGCTGTATGTTTAAAAACTGAACATTTGCTGGGTGTGGTGGCTCAGGCCTCTAATCCCAGCTACTCTGGAGACTGAGATCTGGTCAAGTCCCAGGACTGACCAAAGAAAAAAGAAAGAATTATTGCATGGTGATCAGAAAAGATGTGGACATCCAACTCAAGTGACTTGAACAGAAGGGGATTTGTGTGTGTGTGTGTGTGCATGTGTGTGCATGGCGAGCGTGCCAGTCCTGGGGCTTGAACTCAGAACCTGGGTGCTGTCCTCAAGCTTTTTCACTCAAGGCTGGAGCTCTACCACTTGAACCACAGCTCAACTCCCAGCTTTTTGGCAGTGAATCAGACTTTCCAGCCTGGGCTGGCTTTGAACCGAGATCTTCAGATCTCAGCCTCCTGAGTAGCTCGGCTGACAAGTATAAGCCAACAGCGCCCATTGGAGATTTGTGTTATGCCTCCAACAGGGAGTCTTAAAGCATCCCTGGTTTGGGACCGGTAGCCTCCCTGGTTCAGTGAGGTATAAAGCCTCTGGAAGGTTCTGTCCTCTGCTCTGCCTCCTTTCTCTTTGGCTTTGGTGGCAAGATGGCTGCCAGGAACACCTGACCATTTCGCTATGCTAGATATGTAAGACTTTCCTTCTGGTCAGATTGGGGGACTGGGTAATGCTGCCCCCTGACCAATGAGGGCACTAGGACAAGGCCAGGAGTCGATTGGCTTAGATTCTGGAGCCCTGCCTCTGCGGCCAAGGCTGGAGTGACCTTTCCCAGAAACCGAGGCCTGGGGGGAGGAGGGCTCTGTGGGGAAGACCTGGGGGGCTGCGACCCCTGTCAGCTGGGGATGGGGTGGGAGGAACCCTTGGTTCACACAAATAGTTTCAGAACATTGCGCCATCCAGAGTCAGCAGGGCCGGATCCTGGGGAGGAAGCCGTTTATTTAGACTGAGGGCGGAGGTGTGTTTGGGGAGATCCCTGGAGACTTGGCTGCCTCCAAATCCTGAAATCTGAGAATGATTTCTGCCCCTGAGGAGCCTGGGAAGAGGAGGGTCAGAGGGTACAGCTTGAGCAATGGTCTGTGAGCTGCAGGGGCCGGGAAAGTGGGAGTGGAGGAGCGTGGAGAGCAGCTCCAAGCTTGCACGAGTGGGGCTTCGTCCTCCACAAGTGAAATAGAGAGTTTGAGAGAAAGACAATTGCTCAGGGCCTGTGATTCACACCTGCAATTCTAGCTATGCAGGAGGTAGAGATCTGAGCATCACAGTTTGAAGCCAGCCCCGGGGAAGGTGTCTTATCTCCCGTTAAGCACCAAAAAGCCAGTAGTGGAGCTGTGGCTCAAGTGGTAGAGCGCCAGCCTTGAGCAAAGAAAAAAAAATGCTCAGGGACAGCGCCCAGGCCCTGAGTTCAAACCCCAGTACAGGCACCAAAAGAAAAAGAAGTAGTCAAAAACAAAACAAAACTAGAACTAGCTCCTCCCTACCACCTCCAGGTTGAGAGAGCCATAATAGGAGCTTGGTATTCCCCTCAAAGTTCCAGATGTGGGAGAGACACCGAGAGGTTCCGGAATTTCCCCCAAGCCACACACAGCCGCCTAGGGCGGAGCTGGGCTAGGAGTCCAGGCTGTCTCTCCCACCCCACCCCCACCCCAGCAAGCTGAGGGTGTCCTGAAGCCAGTGCACCATGCTGTCACCCTGTGAGTCACCCAGCTGCAGGCCGCCTCCACTGGGGGATCCCCACCTGGCTGACAAAGGCGGGAAGCGGGGTGTCTTCCCCTCTGGGCAGGGAGGTGCCTACGGGAAGCCTCCCGCTTCCTTAGGCTGGAGAGAGAGGTAGGGGAGCGAGGTAAGCTCTCTGGAATTACTAGTAATTGGCACTCTTGCAAGTGCTATGGCACTGGGAGGGGCTGATGGACGGCGGTACAGGGGCACAGAGCCGCTTTCCACCCCGTCATTCCAACACTGTTTTCCCTATTCACGCCGAGAAAGCCTGGGTGGAAGGCGCAAGCAGGGCTTCCCCTCACCCCAGCTTTTGGTCTAGCTTTCCACTCCCTCACCCTTGGTCAGCCCAGTTCTGGACAAGGAACCTATTTGACTATAATGGACTGCCTCAGAAGAAGAACAATAAACTTCATTATTAGAATTCCTCTCTGAATAGATCTACGTATCCTATGCATATATGCATAGAGTATCTTTGAAAGGCATCCCGTGGTTTAAGCTTTGGACTTGGGGGAGGAGACTCAAGGCCAAGGCGGTGTCTCAGGGGCCTGTCTCTGTGCTGAAGGCTCCCAGGAACCTATCTATACCCCATGCATTTATCTTCCACTGTACTTGCGTAGTTTCTTTTCAAAGGTCATTTTGTTTTTGTTTTTCATGCCAGTCAGTGCTAGGATTTGAATTCAGAGCCTGATGCTGTCCCTGAGCTTCTTTTTTGCTCAAGGCTAGCACTCTGCCACTTCTGGCTTTGTGCTGGTTAATTCTCCCTCAGGCTGGCTTTGAACTGCAATCCTTAGGTCTCAACCTCCTGAGGAGCTAGGATTAAAGGCCTGAGCCACCCCATCGCAACTCCCTGGGTGTTGAGTGGCTTCTGCATCATTGAGCAGGTAGTCAACACAGATGTCATCACACAGCAACTGGCACGGGCTGCCTGGCCTTTATGAGACTGTCCTGAGCCTCATGCATCTGTGGTATCTTTGTGTGCACTCAGCCTCGTACAAGTCAGGCTCTCAACATTTTATTTAGTTATTTATTTTTGTCGGTTGTGGGGCTTGAACTCAGGGCCTGAGCACTGTCCCTGGCTTCTTTTTTGCTCAAGGCTAGCACTCTGCCACTTGAGCCACAGCGCCACTTCTGGCTTTTTCTATATATGTGGTGCTGAGGAATCAAACCCAGGGCTTCATGTATGCAGGGCAAGCACTCTACCACTAGGCCATATTCCCAGCCCCCCTTTGGGTGTTTTGTTTTGTGCTGGGGCTTGATTTGTACTCAGAGCCTGGTCTCTGTCCCTTAGCTTTTTCACTCAAGGCTGGCACTTAACCACGTGAGCCACAGCTCCACTTCTGATTTTTTGCTTGTTAACTGGAGATGAGACTCCTGTGGGGACTGGCTTCCAACCTTAATCCTCAGTCTTCTGAGCAGCTAGGATTGCAGGCAGGAACCACCAGCCCCTGGCTCAGGGCAGTTATTTTTATAAGATGTACTGGTTTGGGTGTGGCCAGTGTCTGCTCTTGGTCAGTGTCAGCTGGAATGTGCTGATAGTAAAGTTGTGTGCTTTTCAGGGTGTCCTTTCCTGAAGCACCTCACGTCTATGCACCTGGAGAGCCTGGTAGTCATTTTGGTATCTAGTGAGGGGTGGAGTGGCTTTCCTCCGGATAGTTATGGTTTTCCCTCTTGCAAGTAACCAGCAGAGAGGGACGCCGTGGGGTCCCCTCTGTTCCTGTTCCTGATGACTCGCACGGTGTTAATCTTTGATGGACAGGAATGGGTGTGTGCTCCCTGCCGCCTTCACAGGCCCAACTACCCTCTCCTCTGAGCATGTGGACGGAGCTCCGTGGAGGTTAGCAAGATGGGGCTTCGGGGCTTGGAGACCCCTTTCCTTGTGCCCCTTCAGGAGGCTCACAGGGTAAACCCTAAGACTCTGGTCGCTGCTCTGCAGGGTTGGTCCAGCAGATGAGGGGTGTGGGCAGGTTCAAGAAAGAAACTTCAGGCCAGGTGCTGGATACTCATACCTCGAATCCTAGCTACTCAGGAGGCTGACATCTGAGAACCGTGGTTCAAAACTAGCTGGGGCAGTAAAGTCCATGAGACTCTTATCTCCAATTAATCCCCAGAAAACTGGAAGTGGAGCTGTGGCTCAAAGTGCTAAAGCGCTAGCCTTGAGCAAAAGTTCACTGGCAGCGCCCAGGACCTGAGTTTAAGCCCCACAATCAAGAACAAAAAAAAGCCACACCTAGAAACATAGGGGCAAATCAGATAGGAAACAGCTCATTGCTGGGCTCAGCCCTGGGGCTTCTGACCCCAGCACAGGTGCGCGTGCAGGCGTGCACGTTTAATCAGCTCAGGGAACACTGGCTGTTCCTGCACTGTCGGTCGGGGCACAGTGTGGCATTCTGTACAAACCCAGCAGTTCTCCTCCAAGTGGCGGGGTGGACACACGCCTGGGCGTGGGAGGCAGCTGGAGCAACATCAGGGCCGCCGATTTTCCCACTGGGGTCTCCAGAGCAGGCTTGCAGCTCCCTGATCCTTCTGAAGCATGAAGGGCACTTGTCAGCTCTGAACAGATGTATTTGCCTGCTGAATTTCAAATAGCTCCTCCGCGCCCCCGCCCCTCCCCCCGACTGCACAGTGAGGGTCCAAGGATGGAGTGGGATTTTCTAAGTGGAGAGGGCTGCTGCGACATGGCAGGGGAGTGGTGGGGTGAGGGGCACACCCGTGCTCCCCCATGGCGCGGCACTGACAGGCACTGGCAAAGCAGTTCCGTGCCCTGGGCCCCGGCTGAGAGCGGTTCTCTATGTGGATGTTCCCAGCCCTGCTCTAGACTCAAAGCGCACATGGCGAGGTCGGCATTTCAGCAAGACTTCTAGTCACCATCTGGAGCCCTTTTAACAGTCTCTGCTTCAAATCCTACACCTGCCACTTACTACTAGCTACTTTCCTGGAATAAGTGATTGAATCCCTCTAAGACTTAATTTTTACCCCTGCGCTATAGGGAAAAGAATAGTGTTCAATGCCAGGCACCGATGGCTCACACTTGTAATCCTAGCTATTGAGGTGGCTGAGATCTGAGGATGCAGGTTCAAAGCCTGCCCAGGCAGGAAAGTCTGTGAGACTCTTATCTCCAATGAACCAGCAGAAAACTGGAAGTGGAGCTGTGGCTCAAAGTGATAGAGCACTAGCCTTGATCAAGCGTTGGGACAGCGCCCAGGCCCTGAGTTTAAGCCCTACGACCAACCAAAAAGAAAGGAGGAGGAGGAGGAGGAGGAAGAAGAAGCCATCTTGCTGGTAGGGATCTTTATAGAGTCCCAAAGTAGCACAGGGACGGGTATAATGAGAGGGGTGCACATACAAGAGACAAAAGACATACTTCCTCTGGAGATAACTCATTAATCCATTAAGCCACAAGTGGATTAATCCACTCCTCAGGGCACAGTCCTCATGACTAATCACTTCTCAAAGGCTCAACCTGCCCCCATCTTTAATCCCTACAAGGGGATGAAGTTTCAATGTGAGTTTTGGTGGGACAGTCAAACCACAACAGAAGGTTCCAGTGTGTTCTTTCATTTCTGCCTTTTTTGTTTTGTTTTGTTTTTGGGTGCTGGTCCCAGGGCTTCAACTCAGAGCCTGAGTGCTGTCCCTGAGTATCTTTGTGCTCAAGGTTAGTGCTCTACCACTTGAGCCACAGTGCCACTTCCGGCTTTTTTTTTTTTTTTATATATGTGGTGCTGAGAAATTGAATTGAGGGCTTCATGTATACGGGGTGAGCACTTTAACCACTAGGCCATATTCCCAGACCCTTTCTGAGTAGTTTATTGGAGATAAGTCTTATGGAATAGGTGGAAAAGTGGTTTCGAGTGCTTGCCTAGCATGCATGAAGCCCTGGGTTTGATTCCTCAGCACCACATACACAGAAAGTGGCGCTGTGGCTCAAGTGGAAGAGCACTAGCCTTGAGCAGGAAGAAGCCAGGAACAGCGCTGAGTTCAAGCCCCAGGATGGGCAAAAATGAAAAGGGGGGGTGGGGCTATGGACTCTCACAGACTCACAGTGGGCCACTGATAAGCTACTGATGACCAGCTCCTGTATTACATTTTAGATTAAGAATACAACACACACACATTCTTAAAACATTTTGTTCAAACGAAACTGGTACATTTTGGGGGGGAAGTTGGTCATGGGGCTTGACTTCAGGGCGTGGGCGCCAGGCTCTTTGCTCCAGGCTAGCTCTTTGGGTCACAGTGCCACTTTCAGTTTCTGGGGGTTAATAGGATAGAAGAGTCTCACAGACTTTCCTGCCCAGGCTGGCTTTTTTTTTTTTTTTTTTGGCCAGTCCTGGGCCTTGGACTCAGGGCCTGAGCACTGTCCCTGGCTTCTTCCCGCTCAAGGCTAGCACTCTGCCACTTGAGCCACAGCGCCGCTTCTGGCCGTTTTCTGTATATGTGGTGCTGGGGAATTGAACCTAGGGCCTCATGTATCCGAGGCAGGCACTCTTGCCACTAGGCTATATCCCCAGCCCCTCAGGCTGGCTTTGAATCATGATCCTCAGATCTCAGCCTCCTGAGTAGCTAGGATAACAGGTGTGAGCCACCAGCAGCCAGCTCGAATTGTTGGGCTTTTTTTTACTTATCTTTTTTTTTTCTTTTGGCCAGTCCTGGGGCTTGAACTCAGGGCCTGAGCACTGTCCCTGGCTTCTTTAGATCAAGGCTAGCACACAAGCAGGTGAGCCACAGCACCATTTCTGTGTATGTGGTACTGAGGAATCAATCAGGGCTTCATGCATGCTCAGCAAGCACTCTACCGCGAAGCCACGTTCCCAGCCCTGAGTGCAACGTTTCTTGGGAGTTTTCACCCCTTCCTTCCCTTTCGTTTATTGTTTTGTGTTGACTGATGTGTGGTGAGCCTCAGTATGTGAGAAAGTCGTGGTTTTTCAAAAAGGTTTCCTTGGTATCTAGTCGGATCCCTGGATGAATTCTTTTTCTCCTCCCGCCTCCCTCCTCCCTCCTCTCCCCCTCCTCCTCTCCCCCTCCTCCTGTCCCCCTCCTCCTGTCCCCCTCCTCCTGTCCTCCTCCTCCTCCTGTTCCCCTCCTCCCCCCTCCTTCCCCTCCTCCTCCCCCTCCCCCTCCTGTCCTCCCCTCCCCTCTCCCCCTCCTCCTCTCCCCCTCCTCGTCCCCCTCCTCCTGTCCTCCTCCTCCTGTTCCCCTCCTCCCCCCTCCTTCCCCTCCTCTGCCCCATCCTCCTCCTCCTTGTCCTTCTCCCCCCCCCCCCCTCCTCCTCTCTGCATCAGTACCTGGTCCCTCCCCCCTTCCCTGGGGAACAGAAACCCAACCCTCGCCCCTCTCCTTTCTGTCTCTGGCTGGAGGCTCCTGGGGAAGTCACGGGTTTCATTTTGACTCTGGGAAGCTGCTTGGGCTCCTCTCGCGGCAGGGAAGGGAACCCAAGCTGACTCCAAGCCAGGTCCTTAATTGGATTGGATTTCCCCGGGCCTTGAGCAGCTCCCTGCAGCCTGGTGGAGAGGAAAGGCTCCCCCCACCCCCACCCCCCACCACACACAGGCCAGTCTCCATCTTGGATGGCCTTCCGCCCAAAGAAGCTACGGGATTAGGTTTCCAGTAACCGTGCCCCCCATCCAATAGCACAAATATGGTAAGTTTTGCAGGATTCCTGCTTACCCATGCCACACAGTTGTTTATTGAGGGCCTACTAGGCTCCAGACCTTGTTGTTCCAAGCCCAAACAGCATCTTGGTTCTCACAGATTGTATCTAGATACCCAAGCAAAATGTCTTAAGGAAAGACAACAAGAGATAGGAAGAAGAATGAAACAAAGTAAACGGATAGACAGAGCTGCCGGTGGGGAGAACATCTTTGACGAGATGACAGTTGCACAAAGCCCTGAGGAAGTCAAGAGGACAACCAGATCAATCGTGCTTTATGCAAAGGGAACGAAAGTGCAAAGGCACTGGGGCAGGAATTCCCTTGGTATGGTAGAAGAACAATAAATCTTTTGCCACCACTTCTGTGACCCTTGTCCATCCTTTTGCTTAGTGACCATATAGAATAGTCTGGAGTTTAGAGAAAAACTTATTTCATGAGATGAAATAAATCTCCTGAAAATGAGAAAAGATACACAGAGGGCTGAGAATGTGGCTTAGTGGTAGAATTCAGAGCCTGATGCTGTCCATTCTGGCCGTTTTCTGCATATGTGGTGCTGAGGAATTGAACCCAGGGCTTCATGTATACAAGGCAGGCACTCTACCCCTAGGGCATATTCCCAGCCCCTATTTTTTGGTCTTTTCTTTTTGATAGTGGGGGTTGAACCCAGGATGTTGCACTTGGTAGGCAAGGGCTTTGCCACAGAGCTACATTCCAGCCCCAGGAACTGTATTTCTAAACCAAGAAAAGCAGAGCAAAAAGTATCTCTTCTGCTCTGCCCCTGTGTTTACTAATCCAATCTCTCCCTCCAAGGAAGGATGGATCTACAGGGAAGCTGGCAAGGTCGGTGCTCCTATAAACACCACCAGTCAAGTTAAACTTCAGCCAAACATAGGGCTCAGTTTCAATGGGCAGGATTTTATAGGATCTAATTCACAGGGTAGTGACAGAATTCAAATTCACAGGCAAGTCAAAAATTTCCATAGTTGAGGTAACTGGCATCAGACAAGATGGGGATCAGTCATGTGATAGGTGCTGCTAGAGAAACAAAGAAAGCCAGGAGATGGGAGGTTCAAAGGCAATGCTCCAAAGCCTGCCATCAGTAGCTCAAGCCTGTACTATTCAGGAGGCTGAGATCTGACGATGACAGTTTGAAGCCAGACTTTGCCAGCAAATCTCAAAAGAATCATCTCCAATTAAACAAACCAAAACCAAACAAACCTGGAAGTGGAGGGGCTGGGAATGTGGCTTAGTGGTACAGTGCTTACCTAGCATGCATGAAGTTGTGGGCTCCGTTCCTCAGTATCACATACACAGAGAAAGCTGGAAGTGGTGCTGTGTTCAAATGGTAGAGTGCTAGCCTTGAGCAAAAGAAGCTCAGGGACAATGCCCCAGTTCAAGCCCCAGAACTGGCAAACAAAACAAAACTGGAAGTGGAGGTGTGGCTCAAGTGTCAGCATTGAGAAGAAAAAGCTAAGCAAGAGTGCCAAGCCTGAGTTGAAGGGCCCAGCACCAGCACATACACACACACAAGTTTTCTGGTTTTTGGAATCAATCTTATTGGACAGAGTTACCGTATAGGCCAGGCCAAGTTCAGCACAGGAGAGTATAATTAATAACTGACATTTCTTGGATTCTTACTCTCGTTTTATCTGTTTATTCTTCTTAGTAGTGGATATTGAACCCAGGTACTAGAGAATACTATGGAAGTCCTGTACTACTGAGTTATACCCCATCCTATGGAACACTCAAGATACTTTATTAACTGTGTAATGTGCTTTATTAATTGATTACTATTGTCACTTTTTGTTCGTTTTCTTTTGCCTGTCCTGGGGCTTGAAGTCAGGGCCTGGGCACTCCTCCTGAGTTTCTTTTGCTCAAGGCTGGCACTCTATCACTTGAGCCACAGTGCCACTTCTGGCCTTTTCTGTGTATGTGGTACTGAGGAACGGAGCCCACGGCTTCATGCGTGTTAGGCAAGCACTCTACCACTAAGCCACATTCCCAAACCACTATTATTATTATTGTTTGGCAGTGCTGGGGTTTAAACTCAGGACCTTCCATTTGTTAGGCAGGCTTTCTTTCTACTACTTGAGCCACACCCTCAGCTTTTTTTTTTTGCCAGTCCTGGGGCTTGAACTCAGGGCCTGAGCACTGTCCCTGGCTTCTTTTTGCTCAAGGTTAGCACTCTACTACTTAAGCCACAGCGCCACTTCTGGCTTTTTCTATATATGTGGTGCTGAGGAATCAAACCCAGTGCTTCATGTATGTGAGGCAAGCACTCTTGCCACTAGGCCATATCCCCAGCCCCACCCCTAGCTTTTTTTGTCTTCGGTTATTTTTCAGGTAAAGTCTTATTTATTTTTGCCTAGACTGGCCTTGAACCACAATGTTCCTGACCTCTGCTTCCTAAATAGACTGGGATTATAGACGTAAGCAATTTATTTAGTCTCTATAAGAACCCTATGAAGTAGGTATTATAATGACCATTTTATAGTAGGAGTCCAAGGCATAGACTGAGTAAGTTGCTCAAAGAACACAGGTGAGGCACATTTTCTCTCATATGTGGAAGCTAAAATATAACTGGACGCGATAACTTATACAGGACTCTGGGCCTTCACAGGCAGGCAGACTAGAGGGGGTTACCCTTAGGGGAGGAGCCCAAGGGCATAATTCCTCAGAACACTTAAAAAAATTGACTTAATGATTTTATTGTCTTCATAACAACAGTTGGAGCTTGGAACTTACTACTAAATGCGCTAGATGATCTTAGTTAAGCCTCAGTGAACCTTGTGAGCTAGTTTCTGCCTGCTTGCCCTCCTTCCTTCCTTCCTTCCTTCCTTCCTTCCTTCCTTCCTTCCTTCCCTCTTCTCTGTATGACGGTACTTAGGGTTTCATGCTTTTTCGCCAAGGCTGGCTCTTTACTACTTAAGCCCACCTTCAGTTTTAGCTTTTTGCAGCTTAATTGGAGATAAGAGTCTCAAGGATTGTTTTGGCCGCCCTGGAGCTTGAACTCCGGGCCTGGGTGTGTAATAGGGAGGTCAGATCTGGCCAGTGCCATCCTTAGCTGTGGAGGAACTTCAGGTTGACTCCAGCTCAGATTAGAGCAGAAGCCAACTCCATCTCCACTAAGCCCTCCCCCACCCTATTCAGGGAAGCTCCCCTTTATTATGATAAGTTATGTAGATTGACTACTTGAGGCGTGGGAGCTTCAAGGGAACCTGCTAGGAGTAGTGTGCGTATCCACCTGCATCGTGTGAGCCCCGCCAAATCCATGTGTCAATTCTAACTAGAATGATAGGTTGGTTCAAATAGATACTATGAGACAGACTGTAACTCTACTGGCCACCTGCGTGCGGCCTGGCATGCTCTGTAAGTGTTGTATCTTCATTGGTCACCTGTGTGTGGCAAGTTTGTCTGTGATGTTTGCCTTATAACCAGGCTGGAAGGCCACACGGGGAGGCAGTTCCAGCTCCTGAGTCTGGACTGCACAGGTGTGCGTGGTTCCAGCTCCCGAGTCTGGGCCCTGATCCTGCACACATGGTCGGCAGTTTCGGCTCCCCAGTCTGGGCTGCGTCCAAGGCCGGTTGGCTCACTTTTTGTTCACTTTTTACTTCCCCAATAAATCTGTCTTTTTGTCATCTTGTAGCTGGAGACTGTGTGGTAGACTCTTGGGGGAACCAGGAATCCCCTCCCTTGGGGGGGACCCCGTTTCATTGTAGCGAACCCCCACTCTACTTCAGGTGCTGTCCCTGAGCTTCTTTTGCTCCAGGTGAGTGCTCTACTACTTGAGCCACGCAACCACTTCTGTAAAATGGAGATAATGAAGATTATGCTGTTACTAGCTGTCCCCGTGGCTCATACCTGTAATATTTGCTATTCAAAAGGCTGAGATCTGAGACTCCACATTTGTACCCAGCCTGAGCAGACAAATCTGAGAGATTCTTTAGCAAAAAGCTAGAAATAGAGGTGCGGCGTAAGTAGTTAAAGAGCCACTTGTGAGTGGAAAAAGCTGAGCAAGAGCTTGAGGCTCTGAGTTCAAGCTGCCAGACCATTAAAAAAAAAAGTTAAATAAAGAGAAAAGGAAAGAAAAGAAAAAAACAAAACCAGAAAGACAGACTCGGCCTACAGAGGTACATGAATCCATACCATGGTGCCATCATTCAATCCACGTTTTGATTGATGTGCTGTTCTGCCAGGAATCGAGCCATAAGTGAAACCCAACCTAAATCTCAGCCTAATGGATGAGAGTAAGTGCAAAGGAGGTATATTCACGGAACAGGGAGGAAGACAGTGTGGAAAGCAAGAAGGAAGAGTTGTAGGAGATGACATCAGAGGAGATGGGTGGAGAGGAATAATCTGCCTGGGTGGGACCAGGAGCCTGGATGCCTCAGAACCTCCTTCCATAAACACCCTCTTCTCCCCACTCCAGCTCTCTCCCCTTCTACTTTTTTTTGGCCAGTCCTGGGCCTTGGCCTGAGCACTGTCCCTGGCTTCTTTTTGCTCAAGCCTAGCACTCTGCCACGTGAGCCACAGCACCACTTCTGGCCATCTTCTATATATGTGGTGCTGGGCAATCGAACCCAGGGCTTCATGAATGCGAGGCAAGCACTCTTGCCACTAGGCCATATCCCCAGCACCCTCTCTCCCCTTCTAGTTGAGTCACAGGGGCTGGAAACTTGAGGTGTGACTGTGATGAAGTTTCTTAAGCACAGGCCCTGGGTCTGAGGCTCTGCCTGGGGGTTTCAGTGAAGTCAGCGCAACTCAAAGAGCCCAGTAATTGCAACTCTCCCTCCAGGCCTGGTCACCTCTGTGTCCTGGCGCTGTGAGCCTGTCTGGGGCATCCCATGGCGCATGCTCACTGATGATCCAGACTGCACTTGGTAAACCCCCTCGGGCACTCCAGGTTGAACAGGAAGGCCTAAATTCTCCCTTGCCTCTGGGCTGCCTGGGGCCTTCTTTGAAGTTCAGTCAGATCATTTTAGGTTTGGGTTTGCTTTGAATTGATTGACCACTGTGGCTTCTTTTCAGGCTGGAGAGGGAAGCTCGGAAGAGAATTTGAATGCAGTTCATGATTCCCTGAAAAAAAGAACACAGGGTTCAGTTCAGAGTCCAGCCAGTCACTTCAGTTTGTTTTGACTTCAAGTCCCCATCTAACAGGGGTGGCCTTCTGGCATTCATGAATTTTCAACAAGCTTTCCGGCTAAAGAAAGGAAGCCAGGTCTCAAGTTTGTAAGGACATTGCTGGGTCAAGATGGGAGCTGGAAGCTGAGTGTGTGGCTCAAGCCTGTAATCCTAGCCACTTAAGAGAAGACATGAAACATTCCTTTGAGGCCAGCCCAGTCATAAACATTCAGGAGATTCCATCTCAATCAATGGCTGGACACAGTGGGACATGCCTGCTATTCAACTTATGGGAGAAAACGTAATAGCAGGGTATATTGGTGAGCCCCTGTCACCCCTAGATACCAAGGGAAGCAAAATATAGAAGGATCAAGGCCTCCCCTGGTCCACACTGGCCTGTCACCAAAAGTGAGACTCTGTGAAAAATAAGCAAGGTCAACAGGGAATGGAGTTGGGGCTCAAGTGGTAGTGTCATGCTTGAGTTCAATTCCCACTACTAACAAAAGAAAAAAATGGGGCCAGGTGCTGGTGGTCATGTCTGTCGTCTTAGCTTCTCAGGAGGCAGAAATCTGAAAATCATGGTTCCAAGCCTGTTCATGAGACTCTTGTCTCCAATTAACCATTAAAATCCAGAAGTGGAGCAGTGGCTCAAGTGGTAGAAAGCCAGTCCTAAATGAAAAAGCTCACTCCCTGAGTTCAAGCCCCAATAGAACTTGGAGAGTTTCACTCCTGAGCAAGGCTCAGGGTCCCTCTAACAGAGTTCCTGTAGGAAAAGTGGGCAACAGGCTTTGGGGCAGAGGAAAAAGAAATGTTGCAGGTTTTATTGCAAATTTGCGTGTCCATTCAAATTGTTCTGGTAGGTGCCTGGCCAGGATGTGGAGACAAACCCCCCTATTGCCCCTTCTGGAATCCACAAATCAACCTGACCCAGGAAACAGGGCAAACGTCTGTGGATGAAGAATCAGGGAAAGATCAGGCAAGACACAGAAGGATTCCTGAGGTTGGGGAGGGGGGGCGTTGGACAACTGTCCTAGGCAGTCAACAGTGGCAGAACCAGCTTGGGGGTGCTTGGTCCGCACTGCCTGCGGGCAGGAATCCAGCCCTCGAGGCCCAGGACCTGGTGGAGGGGGCACCGCTTCAGAACCCTTGATAAAGCAGGGCAGAGGGCCGCACCCAGGTGGTGGTGATCGAGGAAAATGAGGGGACGGAGGCCAGGGAGCCGCCTTGACGCGTGGGTCCGGGTGTGGACGGCAGGGTGGGGAGGATCTTAGTATGCTGGCTTCCCATATGGAAGCGATCACAGAGTCGAAACGAAGGGGAAGAAGCAGCAAAAGGTATTTTGGAAGGAGACGAAAACTTTCGGGAAAGTTTTCCTGAAAAGGCAACCCTCCCCACCCTCCTCGTGACAGAGGGAGGTGGGGGGCGGACCCTGCAGTGAAGGGCGCCGGATGAGTCCTGGGGCTGCAGCCCCGGAGAGGGCGCCACCCGGCCTCTCCGGGTGGGCGGAGACATGAGGTCACCTGGCACCCAACCAGCAACAGCTGCGGAGGACTCGCGGGCGCGGCGGAGGGAGGCGGTGTCAGGCTCCGGCTCCCAGGACATTTTTCCCCCCCGCCCCCGGGAGGCGTGGCTTGAAGCCCCGCCCACCACGCCTGGAGCCGGCCTTCCCACCGCCCCACCGAGGCCACAGGCCCGAGGCTAGGCCACGCCCCCTACGCAACCTCCCTGGCGCCAGAACGGCCCCCCCAACTGGCGCCAGGGCAGTCCCTCCGCCTCCCCCGTCCTAGGCCACGCCCTCAGCTCTCAGGCACGCCCATTTCCTCGGGAGAGTCCCGCCGCGCCCCAAGCCTTGGCCCCGCCCCCGGAGGAGGCCCCGCCCCCGCCCCGCCCCACAGTTTTTGAAGCGTCTCGAAGCGCCGCGGCCGCCTCAGAGTTGCGCGCGGGCCGTGGGGCGGTGCTGAGGCGTGGAGGCCGCGGCCAGCTCGACGCCCGGACTGCCCAGCAGCGAGCGGAGCGCAGCGCAGGAGCCCGAAGCCAGAGCAGCCCCGGAGCCGGAGCCGCCGCCGCCGCAGCCGCTCCGAGCCGACCATGGCGCTGTCGATGCCGCTGAACGGGCTGAAGGAGGAGGACAAAGAGCCCCTCATCGAGCTCTTCGTCAAGGTGAGCGCCCGCCGCCGTCCCGCCGGCTGCGCCCCGCGCGTCCGCCCGGCCCGGGGGCTGGGGGGGCGGCGTCTTCCCGAAGCGCCCCCGCCCGGCGCGCCACGCGGGCTCCCCGCGCCCCAGCGGTACCCATTGTCTCCGGGCTCCCCGCGCCTTCCCGCCTCCGGGGAGCCAGGGCGGGGACGGGTCCGCAGAAAGCTCCAGAAAAGGCGGCGGGGCGGCGGCGGGTGCGGGAACGGCGGCCCGTGTCTGGGAGGAGCGGATCGAGCTCGGGTCCCCAGGCTGACCCGGAGGCGTGGGTCCTGTCACCCGCCCCAGCTTGGCCCGCCCACCGCCCTCCGGGGCCCGCGCGTCCTCCCGGGGCCGCGGCCCCAGCCTCCGTTCCCCCCCCCCCCCGCCCCGCGCCCCAGCCTCGGTCCGGGGGAACCCAACTTTGCACGCGTTTGCAAAGAACCTTTGAGCCCCTCGGATCTGAAACTGAAAGTTTTCGTCTCGAATGCAATCTTCAAAGAGGAGAAAATGTACAAGGGGGCCAGGGGATCCCCCGAGAAAGACCGGGGTTCCCGACTTGGGATTTCCTGCCTTAGGGGTGTGTGTGTGTGTGTGTGAGTGTGTGTGTGTGTGTGTGTGTGTGTGTGTTTGCCACCGTCTGGTTTTCTGGTTTCTCCAGCGCCCAGGATTTCGTCTGATGCAACATTTTGGCTGCTCCCCCTGCGCGTTACCGCCCCGGGAAAGGTTGTGTGCCCTTTTGTTTGGGAAGAAAAATTTGATGAGAGTACGAATTCATTCCCTTGCTGGACCTCAGAGGGATTGATCCTCTCCCCTCCCCACGTCCTTCCCACACTCTTTTAGCTTTCATATCCTGGAATTAGCTTACTTGCTTCCAAATATTATCTTTGACCCCTTCCCGTTTAAAAAAAAAGTTTTTCGGTTTAGCGGAGGAGAGAAACAGCTGGATCCAGCTGCTTTCTCTAAAACGATTTCTTTGAGGTACTCTCAGCCGCTTGCTTTAGAAGCCTAGAGCCGGACAACACGAAAGAGTTAACAAGGGTGCAGAACTTTTCTATTTTCTTTCCTGAGTTTTTGGTTTAGAGAACGGAGGAATTGAAGGGTGCATTTAAGAAATGGCGAGGAGAACGGAGCTGCCAGTGAGTGGATCAGTGTTTATCTTAGGATTTCCTTTCGATGATCACGTTCAGAAACGTTTTGCTCGCTGGAATGGGAAGAGCCTAAGGGCACATCGAACTTCCAGAGTGGCAGTTAAGTCTCAGTTACTCTGAGGTGAAGGGAATGTGGGAAGGAGCCCGAAAGGAGAGAAAAAAAGAGAGGGGAGTGGAAAGTCGAGGGGGAAAAGGGTGGGTCAGAGATCAGAAAAAAAAGAAAAAGTTAAAGAGGTTAGAATAGGAAGGAATTTCCTTGCTCTAAAAAAGTATACGCTAATAACTCAAAAGAATAATGGTGAAACTTTGTGAGCATTTTAAGCCTTAGATTAAAGGACAATGTCAGCGGGGCTTCTCAGCAAACATTTGCAAGCATGCAGGAGCACTGGGTTCAGGCATTAGGACTGGGAGAAAAATGAGGGAATTGGGAGTGGGGAAATGCCATAATCCCAGCTACTTGGGTTGGGGGGAATGATTTCAGATTTAGAGATAGATCCTTATCTCAAAAACAAAATGAAGGGCTGGGGTGTGTTACTCAAATTGTAGATCTCTTGTCTAGTAAGCCTGGGGCCCTGGATTCAAACTCTGGTACCACAAAGAGAAAAAAAATAAATCAATTAAGGAATTGGAAAAAAGCTGGAGGTACATACTTAGCTCAGCAGTGGAGTGCTTGCTTAGCATAGACAAGGTAGGTTCCATCCCCATTAACAGACTAACAAACAGGATTGGTGCTGAGCTTCTGGTGAGTTAATCTCTCCTTCAGAAGGACTTGGGTGTGGTCACTTTCCTGAAGTTGAGTCACTTGCATACCCCTTCTTTCTCAATTTTCCGTATTATGTTTTGAACCACCTGGGGCTTGAACTCAGGGCCTTGGCACTATCCCAAGCTTTTTTTTTTTTTTGCCAGCCTTGGGCCTGAGCGATGTCCCTGGCTTTCTTTTGCTCAAGGCTAAGTACTCTACCACTTGAACCACAGTGCTACTTCCGGCTTTTTCTGTATATGTGGTGCTGAGTAATCGAACCCAGGGCTTCATGTATGCTAGGCAGGCACTCTACCACTAGGCCACATTCCCAGCCTTGTCCTGAACTTTTGTACTCTAGGCTAGCTAGCACTAACACTGGAGCCACAGCTCCACTTCTAGCTTTTTTGATGCTTAATTACAGATAAGAGTCTCATGGACTTTACTGTGGGGCTGGCTTCAAACCTAGTGAGATCCTTAGATCTCAGTGTCCTGAGTAGTTAGGATTATAGGCCTGAACCACCAGTGCCTAGCAGAAGTTTTTATTACAGGGCTTGAACACAGGCCTAGAGTTGAAGTCATGGTCTTGTGCTTATTTGCTAGGTTATTTTGACCTGTTTGTTTTCCCTTCTTCAAGCCTTTTTTATATTTGTCAAATAAGAAGCAAGGTGCTGGTTATAGACAAACTTTCACTGACAAAGGCCAGTTTGAAAGTGAATAAAAAGGACAAGTTCTCAAAACCTATGTGTGGAAATGCAAATGGGGAGAAATACCCTTGTAAATACAGTGATTTAGAAAGTAATGGGACTGTGGTTTCCAGAGTGGTGTGCTAAATTGCCTTAATTATTCTGTCAAGAAGCATTGAGTTTGTAGCAGAGAACTATAAAAAAAAAAGGAGGAACAAGAACACACAATTTACCACATGCCTACGGCATGGGAGTATTAGCCCCAGTGCCAGCAAAACTTATTTACACTGAAGCACAGAGTATGTGTAGGAATTCTCTGTGCATTTCTTTTTTTATGTTAATGCAAATATTATAAACAATTTTACAATTTAAAATTTTGAGAAATGTATTCACATCCACAGTTTCTTAAAAGTCCTTTTTATGAGCGCATGCCACACAAAAAAGACACCAAAATCATGTCTGACGCGGAGGGAGGAGGAGGATTAATAATCCTATTGTTTCTTAAATAAATGTTCAAATATCCTTGGTAAATAGTGATCACTCATCCCACAGTGGTAAATTTAACATCTTCAAACAGGACTACATAGTAAAATAGTCACATGTACACTATATCAAAAAATATTAGTTACATGTAAGCTTACTTAAAAAGTAACATTAAGATGGGCATTGGAAAGCAGTAGTCAAAAATGTAAACAAAAAGAATTAAAGGTTAATCCCTTCCCTGAAAAATAAAAGTATGTCTTTTTTTTATTATAACAAAACATGATCTATCACAAAAGTTAAGACAGTGATTTTACAGAACTGTATTTCCAGAGATTAGATGAAGAAAACCGGGAACTGATTTATTGAGTTAAACTTTTCAAAGAATCTGATGAAATTTTATTAAATTTGTTGTACATAGGATGAAAACAGCCTCAAGAGTCTACATAGTATTTATTGCATGAAGTTCAGACTTTCTGGACCAGTAGCCAGACTTGGAGCTTGAACTCAGGGCCTGAGCACTGTCCCTGGCTTCTTTTTGCTCAAGGCTAGCACTCTGCCACTTGAGCCACAGTGCCACTTCTGTCTGGCTTTTTCTATATATGTGGTACTGGGGAATTGAACCCCGGGCTTCATGTATGCAAGGGAAGCACTCTTGTCACTAGGCCATATCCCCCAGCCTCTGCAGTTCTTTTCTCTGTTATTTAGCACCAAGATTGCAGTTTGGGTAGAGGTAAATATTAACTCGTGACTCACAAAATGAGGAAAATTGAGAAGAGACTAAATTCTTCATTGGCTTGTTTGAGACCACTTCTTTTTTTTTTTTTTTTGGCCAGTCCTGGGCTTGAACTCAGGGCCTGAGCACTGTCCCTGGCTTCTTCCCGCTCAAGGCTAGCACTCTGCCACTTGAGCCACAGCGCCGCTTCTGGCCGTTTTCTGTATATGTGGTGCTGGGGAATCGAACCTAGGGCCTCGTGTATCCGAGGCAGGCACTCTTGCCACTAGGCTATATCCCCAGCCCTGAGACCACTTCTGTCGACACTGCTGCCTCAGTGCCCACTGGGAGCTTTGGTATGATGTGAGGCTATTTCTCACCTCCATCCATTTAGGAAGTAATCCGTTTGTAGAGTTTAGTTTTATGAGATAGGATTTAAATTTGATATACCACTATGAGCTGGGTAGCCACCAAGCTACTGGGATTGGGTGATGATTGTAAATCATTGATTTGGCCGAGGGTAACATAACAGTACTTTTTCCTTTTACATTTGGAAGAGATGTGTAGTGTGCATGGACCTTTGAGCTAGACTGGCTTCTTCTAATATGTCAGTCAAGATCCTTAGGTTCTCAGTGATGGTTTCTGTCCCAATAATATTGGGAGAAAGTAATAATAATAGCCATTTTATATGATTTCTGAGAGATTAACTGGTAATTGTGTATATTTGTTAGACTACCGAAGCTGCTGTAATACCCCACCCCCAAACAGTGTTTCAGACAACATGTAAGTTTCTTTCTCACCTTGAAGCCTAGGAGAGTGTTCTAGATTTGTAGTGGTGTTGTCTGTTAGTGACCAAGGCTCTTACAGCTTTTCTGCCAAACATCTCTCCTTTGTGCTTTTTGTTTTATGTGTATGCACACACACATGCACACGTATGTATGAGTGTGTGGGTTAGGGGTACCTGGATTTGTCCCTTAGCTTTTTCACTCAAGGCTGATGCTCTATCACTTGAGCCACAGCTTCATTTCCAGCTTTGTCTTTGTTTTGTCTTGTCTTTTCTTTCTTTCTTTCTTTTTTTTTTTTTTTTGTCATCTTGGGACCTGAACTCAGCCTGGGCACTGTCCCTGAGCTTTTTTGCTGAAGGCTACTGCTCTGCCACTTCGACCCACAGTTCCACTTCTGGTTTTTAGGTGGTTAATTGGAGACTTAGAGAGTACTTGCCAAGCTGGCTTTGAACCTTGATCCTCTGATCTCAGCCTCCTAAGTAGCTAGGATATAAGCCTGAGCCATCATTTCCCAACCCTCCCTCTTCTGACTTGTCACAGCTGGTAAGAATATGATGGAGGCACAACTCATTTTTTGGGAGGGGGGTAGTCATTGGGCTTGAACTCTGGCCCTTGACGCTGTGCTAAGCTCTTCAGCTCCAGGCTAGTGCTCTACCACTTGAGCCACTTTGGGTTTTCTGGTGGTTAATTGGAGAGTCTTATGGACTTTCTTGCCTGAGCTGGCTTCTAACTTTGATCCGCAGATCTCAGCCTCCTGAGTAGCTAGGATTACAGGCATGAGC
Source organism: Perognathus longimembris pacificus (assembly GCF_023159225.1). Lineage (NCBI taxonomy): Eukaryota > Metazoa > Chordata > Mammalia > Rodentia > Heteromyidae > Perognathus > Perognathus longimembris. Next base: position 15,013,258 of record NC_063167.1, read on the forward strand.
CACCAGTACCTGGCCTGGAAGTTCTGCTTATTACTTCCTGTCACAGTTTCATCTAATTCTGAGAGGCTCGTTAGTTAGCTAAATACCATGGTGCAATCTTGTGTAAAGCTTTAAGAAAACTTGACTGCAATAAATACCTGCTTTTGCTTTGCCTGTGCTGTTCCCAAAGACATAATTGTTTTTTTGTTTTTTTTTCTTTTGTGAGTTTTAGGGATTGAACTCAGGGTCCTATTTGACTTTTTTACTCTTAGCTGGCATTCTACCATTTGATTCACACCTGCAGTTCCTGCTTTTTGCTGGTTAATTTGAGATGAGTCTGTCAGATTTGTCTGACAGGGCTGCTTCAAAGCTCACTTCTCAGATCTTAGCCTCCTGAGTGGCTAGAGCTGTAGGTATAAGCCACCAGTGCTTGGACCAGTGTTATTTATTTATTATCAGTCCTGGGGCTTGGATTTAGGGACTGAGCACTGTTCCTGGCTTCTTTTTTTTTTGGCCAGTCCTGGGCCTTGGACTCAGGGCCTGAGCACTGTCCCTTGTTTCTTTTTGCTCAAGGCTAGCACTCTGCCACTTGAGCCACAGAGCCACAACTGGCCGTTTTCTATATATGTGGTGCTGGGGAATCGAACCCAGGCTTCATGTATATAAGGCAGGCGCTCTTGCCACTAGGCCATATTCCCAGCCCCTCCTGGCTTTTTTTTTTTTGGCTAGTCCTGGGCCTTGGACTCAGGCCATATCCCCAGCCCCTCCCTCCTGGCTTCTTTTTGTTTAAGGCTAGCACTCTACCATTTGAGCCACAGCACCACAAAACAGAAAAAGCCAGAAGTGGTGCACCACTTCTGGCTTTTTCTGTTTTGTGGTGCTGAGGAACTGAACCCAGGGTTTCGAGCATACTAGGCAAGTACTCTACCACTAAGCCACATTCCCAGCCCACAGTGTTTCTTTTGGACAAGTTGATGACTTCGATTCCAAGAGAAAAGGCCCCAGAAGAGATGAGTCTTTTGAGTGTGAGTGGTTGAGCGTGGGAGTTGTGGAGAGGACCTGGGACCTGGCTGCCACTCTGCGCTGGCTTGGAAGGGTACATGCAGAAGTGCCTGGAGGCCTGGAAGGGATAGTAGATTGGCTTCCCTGCTTCCTGTTTCCTGGAGCAGTAGAGCTTCAGTGTTCTGGTAGCTTCTGAATAGAGACTTGGTAATTCTATAAAAGGGAAATGTGCTCCACAGGATGGATGTGGGATTAGGTATGAATACAGCATTAGATCAAGTGGTGGTGTAACTGGGATGGGTTCGTTCACTTTAGAGGCTTGCAGAAAATGAAAAGGGAGTTTCTGGAGGAAAATAAACATTTAGGTCAGGATTACAAATCATCCAAGTATGATTTAACAGAAATCCAAATTTAATTTAGAGCCTGAGTTGGTAAATTTCCTTGGAACTTTGAATTCTGTCGTCTTTTTTGAGACTTGGCTTTGGCTTTTGTCCTTTGGTGCCAGGACTGCCAAGGTATGAGGAATATCAATTAGTAGCCTGGTTTGGTTTTGGTCTATTTTCTTTATTTAAACTATAAGACTGGTGGACTGTATCAGACTAATTATAAATTTATGAAGGTGACAGGCTAATGAAGATAAATAAGTGCCTATTTGAATATTGTATCAAAAATATACTAGGAGCACCTTACTTATATTTGTGTAATTTTAAAAATTAGCATATGGGCTGGGAATGAGGCTTTGTGGTAGAGTGCCTAGCATGCATGAAGCCCTGGCTTGGATTCCTCAGTACCACATAAATAGCAAAAGCCAGAAGTGGTGCTGTGGCTCAAGTGGTAAAGTGCTAGCCTTGAGCTCAGGGACAATGCCAGCATATATTAATGGTATGGGGTTTCATTGTGATATAATAATGTACTTTGATTATATTAACTCCCAGATCTTCTCTCCCTACTTCTTTTCCCGTGCCTGTTTCTTTAGGAAAACTGAAGATGTATTAGGACATTGTTACAAGGTGAGGCCTGCAGGCAGCTAGGCAGGGGAACATAGGCTAGTGACTGGAGAAGCAGGCTACTCAGAGGGAGCCAACAGGGTGGGAAAGGGTTCAGGAGATACGGAAGCAGAAGAATCAAATGTTTATTTATTAGGACATCATTAAAGAAGGTGGGTGGGCAGCCTGGCAATGGAGAAATGTCCCTAAGTATGCCTTTTAACAGTTTCTTTCTTTCTTTTTGGCAGAGCTGAGGTCTGAACTCAGGGGCCTTGCACTTGCCAGGCAAGTGCTCTCTTTTTTTTTTTTTTTTTTTTGCCAGTCCTGAGCCTTGGACTCAGGGCCTGAGCACTGTCCCTAGGCTTCATTTTGCTCAAGGCTAGCACTCTGCCACTTGAGCCACAGTGCCACTTCTGGCCATTTTCTATATATGTGGTGCTAGGGAATCAAACCCAGGGCCTCATGTATCCGAGGCAAGCACTCGACCACTGGGCCACATTCCCAGCCAAGGCAAGTGCTCTTCCACTGAGCTAAATCCCCCAACCCCAGTATAACAATTTTTTTTTGCCAGTCCTGGGTCTTGGACTCAGGGCCTGAGCACTGTCCCTGGCTTCTCTTGCTCAAGGCTAGCACTCTGCTACTTGAGCCACAGCGCCACTTCTGACCATTTTCTATATATGTGGTGCTGGGGAATCGAACCCAGGGCTTCATGTATATGAGTCAAGCACTCTTGCCACTAGGCTATATTCCCAGCCCCCAGTATATATAACAATTTCTTATCCTCTATTTTAAGACAGTTTTTAATGTTTCATTCTGCTTTTGTACATGCATATAAAATATTTGGTCATTGAATGTTAATTTTTTTTCTTTCTGAGACTTGGCTTTTATCTCTCAGTGGCCAGTACTTAGTGTGACCACTGAAAGGTAGGTAAAGGAGCAACGTGAGAACTAGGGCCAGGTGTTGACCTCAGAGTCAGCGTGTGTGTGTGTGTGTGTGTGTTTGTGTGTGTGTGTGTGTGTGTATTTTATTTATTTTTTTGCCAGTCCTGGGGCTTGGACTTCGACTGAGCACTGTCCTTGCCTTTTTTTGATCAAGGCTAGCACTCTACCACTTGAGCCACAGTGCCACTTCTGGCCATTTTCTATATATGTGGTACTGGGGAATCGAACCCAGGGCTTCATGTATACGAGGCAAGCACTCTTGCCAGTAGGCCATATTTCCAGCCCCACATGTATTTCTTTTCTTTTCTTTGAAACTGAAATACAGTGTATAGCTAATTATAAGCTTGGAGTATACGTTTCTCTTCCTTTTTTTGCAATACAATTATTACTTTCAGCTTCACATGTACATAATACATTCCTATGAAAAGGATTTAGTTCTCATGAGTGAGTTGTAAAAATGTCAGTCATCTGTTAAAAGCAAGTATTGAATTTTACCATGGTGCATCATAGCCATTTATTTGTATGTGTGGGAGAAGAATAAAAGAGAATCTGAACAAACACTGGAGAATACAAAACTATGCAGTTAGATGGACGTTAAGGCAATTAACTTCAGAAGATTTGTTCATTCTTGGAATGTTTTCCTCTACTAACTACAGGTTATTTATGTGGAGGTAAATTACTAGAGTAAATGGTCATTAAAAACTAAAGAGGAGTCCAATTAGGTTATTGTGCTACTTAGGTTAGAGCTGGAGGAGTGGGAGTATGAGATGAGGCCAGACTATGGGGACTCATTGGTAAAAGGAAAGAAGGTGGTTAGCCTTGAGATTGAATTTTGACCTTGAACAAAACATGCTGAAGATTCAATAGAAACTTTTGCAAAGTTGTAAGCTTGTGAGGAGCTTGTAGTTTTATATTACATGCTATTCTAGGTTATACAATAGTTAGCACATAAATATAAAATTTTTGTTTAGAAATGGTTAGGGCAGCTGGCCACTTGTGGCTCATGCCTGTAATCCTAGCGTACTCAGGAGGGTTGGATCTGAGGATTGTGGTTCAAAGCCAACTGGAGCAAGAAAGTCCATGAGACTTATCTCCAGTTAACCACTGGAAAACTGGAAGTGGTGCTGTGGCTCAAGTGGTAGAGCACTAGCCTTGATCTGAAGAACTCAGGGATAGCACCAGGCCCAGAGTTCAAGCCCCACAACTGACCAGGAAAAGAAAGAAAGGTTAGGGCTGTGGATTCTCCATTAAGTTACCTCTTGAGCCACAGCGCCACTTCTGGCTTTTTCTGTATATGTGGTACTGAGGAATCAGACCCGAGCTTCATTCTAGGGGCCAGCACTCTACCACTAAGTCACATTCCCAGCCCACCGTTTCTGTTTTTTTTTGCTAGTAAGTTTTTTTTTGGCAGTTGTGGGGCTTGAACTCAGGGCTTTGGCACTGTCCTTGAGCTCTTCTGCTCAAGACTATCACTCTACCACTTTGAGTGACAGCTCTACTTCTGGTTTTTGAGTGGTTAATTGGAGATAAGAGTCTCACAGGGACTTTTCTGCCCAGGCTGGCTTTGAACCATGATCCTTAGATCTCAGCTTCTTGAGTGTCTAGGATTACAGGTTTGACTCACCAGCTCCCAGTGCCAGTAACATCCATTCATCTATCCATCTATCTTTTTATTGCTGGTCATGGGGCTTGAACTCTGGGCATGGGCTAGAGCTCTACCACTTGGGCCACAGTGCCACTTCTGGTTTTGGGGTGGTTAATGAGAGATAAGAATTTCATGGCCGGGCTGGGATATAGCCTAGTGGCAAGAGTGCCTGCCTCGGATACACGAGGCCCTAGGTTCGATTCCCCAGCACCACATATACAGAAAAACGGCCAGAAGCGGCGCTGTGGCTCAAGTGGCGGAGTGCTAGCCTTGAGCGGGAAGAAGCCAGGGACAGTGCTCAGGCCCGGAGTCCAAGGCCCAGGACTGGCCAAAAAAAAAAAAAAAGAATTTCATGGCCTTTCCTGCATGGGCTGGCTTTGAACCATGATCCTCAGATCGCAGCCTCCTGAGTAGCTAGGATTACAGGCATTAGCCACCAGTGCTTGGCTTACTTTTTGTTTATATGGTGCCGTGGAATTGAACCCACGGCCTAATGCACGCTAGGCAAGCACTCTTCCAGGAAGCCACATTCCTGACCCTGCCAGTAACATTTGAGATAAGGTCTCAAAGCTCTAGCTGATTTCAAACCTTCCACTTAATCCTTCTGTTCTCAACTTCCTGAGTAGCTAGGATTATATAGGTTGAGCCACTAACACCCTACTGGGAACAAGGTTGTATGTTGTGAAATCTGCTAACACCTAGAACTGCTCCAAGAATCATTGCTTCAAGTAGTTGAAGGTAGGCTCTTATTTTCTTTTGGAGAGATGGGTTCTAAAATTTCAAGTGGTTTTTCAGAATTGATTTCTCTGATCCATATTTATATTAGATATGCATTTCGAAGTAAGGTGTGCCCATTTCATGGTTGGAGGTATAAGATTGCCTAGGACCAGTTGCACACAGTCTAGGGGTCTTAATAGAAACACATATTGATTGAATACTTTGCATGTTCTACGTGCTGGCAAGGTAAGGAATAAAAAAAGGGCCCTTGTCTCCTGGGAGCTTGCAACAGAGCCTCACAGATGGTAAGTCAATGAGCCCTGGTTGATGACACTGGTCAGGTGCTTACGCTGACTTTCTGTTTGTACAGTCAGTGACTTTGTTTAGTTTGCTTTTTGAAAATCCCAGTTGGATTAGTTTAAGAAATGATTTATATATGGCAGTCTTAATGAGATAACTGACTTTGAGATGAGTCAAATACTTAAGTTACATTTCAGCAAACGAAGGATAGGGGTTTATTATTGTTAAGGAAAAAAGTTGTGCTATTATTGGGACCTGAACTAAAGGCCTTGCTCTGTTTCTTGGCCTTTTTGCTTAATGGTGGCACCCCTATTACTTCCTGCTTTTTGCTGTGTAGTTGGACTTGTCTGTCCCTCAGCCATTGGTGCCAGGCCTTGGCTGTTTTTTTTTTTTTTTTTTTTTTTTTTTGTGGCCAGTCCTGGGCCTTGGACTCAGGGCCTGAGCACTGTCCCTGGCTTCTTCCCGCTCAAGGCTAGCACTCTGCCACCTGAGCCACAGTGCCCCTTTTGGCCGTTTTCCATATATGTGGTGCTGGGGAATCGAACCGAGAGACTTATGTGTAGGAGGCAAGCACTCTTGCCACTAGGCCATATTCCCAGCCCAGCCTTGGCTGTTTTTGAGGAACTGGACATTTTGGCTATCCCATAGAGAATAGCAAGCAGGCCAAGGCTGAGGCAGGGAAATTAAGAGTCTCAGTGAGGTAGAGCACTAGCCTTGAGCTGAAGAGCTCAGGGACAGTGCTCAGGCCCAGACTTCAAGCCCCACGACTGACCAAAACCAAAACAGTCTCAGTGACTCAAGGTATGAGATGATGATGATTTGGATGTGAAGTGGTAGGGAGGTGATGGAGAGAAGAGAATGGATTGGAGGTAGACATTGGAAGATGCTGACGGAGATATGGAGATATGTGTCAGAAGTATGTGGGAAATGACTCAGGTTTCTAGTTAGAGTCACTGGTGAAGAGATGCCTTTTATGGAGATGGATGAAGAGCTGGAAATGTTGAGTCCTTGACTTGAGGTTGAGATGGCTGGGATGACAAAGTAGACAATCTATTAGATAGATCTGTCCAGAAATAAGCTCAGGTAAGGTAGAAATATTTGTTATTTGAAGACATGTGCTATTTATGGTGTATTTAGAATATATCACTATATTGGGTAGATGGAGTGAAGAGCAAGAATATGCCTTGCCCAAGTTCTTGGGAACTGTTAATATCTGGGGTATGTCACGTCTCAGAGAACCTAGGGGAGTTGAGAAAGAGGAGCTGGGGTACGGAAGAAAGGAAAACTCTAGGTATGGAAGAAGCTGGGAGAAGCTTTTAAGAGAGGGAAGAGTGGGCTATGTGTCAAGTAGCATGTCTGTTGGTCTGAATAGCTTGAAGCCATTGGTGTAACCTTTGTAGGATGTTGGAGGAGAGATGGTAGTGGGGAAACCACAGGAGAGGCAGGAGGACAGATGGGAAGAGGAGTGTCTGAGACACTGGGTTATGTGTAGACAGGAGGATGCTCCAGTGAGGAGATTCATGTCAGGAAAAACTTCTTTTTGGGGGCCAATCCTGGGCCTTGGACTCAGGACCTGAGCACTGTCCCTGGCTTCTTTTTCCTCAAGGCTAGCACTCTGCCACTTGAGCCACAGCGCTACTTCTGGCCATTTTCTATATATGTGGTGCTGGGGAATCGAACCCAGGGCTTCATGTATACAAGGCAAGCACTCTTGCCACTAGGCCATGTTCCCAGCCCCAAGAAAAGCTTTTATTTCATTTTATTTTTATTAGATATGTTAGTACAGGGAAGGGATTTCGTTGTTACATTTCCACATTTGTCAGAGGGAAAGCTTTCTAACAAAATGTCTGAACTATGAGAGCTGGTTAGATGCTGGTATATTAGAGAAAGATGAAATGGATAACATTTAAGAAGGACAAGGTTTATAAGATTTTGTCATATGAATCTTCATCCAACTCTTTTCTTGATGCCAGTATAACTGAGAGGAGATTTTTGTTCTCATCTTTGTCTATCCCAAAGCATCAAATACTACATTTCTCAAAGGACCAACTAAGATAGCTTTTTTCCCTTCTCTCAAGTGCAAAAACCATTTTGTTGCTTTCCACTAAAGAATGAACTTCACTAATGGGGCACTGGTAGTGCACACCTGTAATCCTAGGTACATAGGAGGCTTAGATCTGAGGATCAGGGTTCAAAGCCAGCCCCAACAAGAGAGTCCATGAGTCACTTGCCTTCAATTAACTGTCTGAAAACACGAAGTGGCTCAAGTAGAAGAGCACTGTCCTTGAGCTGAAGAACTTAGGGACAGCACCCAGTATTCAAGCCCCACAACTAAAAAACAAACAAAAAGAACCAACTTCACCTCCATAGTCTGGCATTTAGGTTTGTAGCGTTCAGAGACTAGCTCCAGATAACCAAAGATGTTTACCTCCTGCTTCAGGATCTTTGTTTCCTGGTCTTTGTGAATTAGCTTTTTTTCCTGTTTCATTTCTATTTGTGGCAACCCTATGCTCTCCAGTTCAGATGTTTTTTCTTGTATTCTTTGGGATTTGTGTTTTATACGTCGTCTGTGACTCTTCTATTGACCATTTGAAGTCAGTTTTGCATATCTATATATGCAAAATATATTCCAAGATCTATCCACAAGGATAGATTTTTAAAAAATCTTTCCATCCATGATGGTATTTGGTAGATTGCCTGCTGCATACCAGGCACTCAGTAAATCTTTTTTTTTAATTTGCCAGTCCTGGGCCTTGGACTCAGGGCCTGAGCACTGTCCCTGGCTTCTTTTTGCTCAAGGCTAGCACTCTGCCACTTGAGCCAAAGCGCCACTCCTGGCCGTTTTCTGTATATGTGGTGCTGGGGGCTGGGAATATGGCCTAGAAGCCCTGGGTTCAATTCCCCAGCACCACATATACAGAAAACGGCCAGGAGTGGCGCTGTGGCTCAAGTGGCAGAGTGCTAGCCTTGAGCAAAAAGAAGCCAGGGACAGTGCTCAGGCCCTGAGTCCAAGGCCCAGGACTGGCAAAAAAAAAAAAAAAGTGAAATCAAATAAGTAAATACACTTAAGTATAGTTGATAGACCCTGATTCTGCTGCTAATGATTGTAGTTGGCAAGGCATATTCCTTAAAATATGCTATCCTTGAAAAGGGAACATCTATTTAATGGTATTTGATGGATCATTGACAGAAAATAAAGCACAGGTTAGCTGAAATTGTTGGCAGAGACAGCATTTCACTGAATTTAGCTATGTCACCAATTTAGTATAGGCCTCAAACCCCTCTGTATTTACTTCATATTTGGGCCTCATTTCACGGATACCTATGTAAATACAGAGAGGACACAAGTACCAGTTTAAGGAATTATCCATTAAAATAGCCTTTCCTTCAGTGCCTAGTAGGTACTAGGAACTGAGGGGAAACAGCACTCTCAAGCTCTAGTGGGGCAGTATTTCAGGGAAATCATTGGTAGGGAAGCCTTTTTGCTTCTCAGGAGATCTGGTGTGTTTAGGGTTGATGCTTGCTCCCACTGACATTTTTACGTTGCATTTTTCAGATGCATGGCAGGAGAAATATACAGAAGTGAGCTCCCTATATGATTGGACACCTGCAGTGTCCTTTCTGTGTAGCTGTGTTGTGCATTAACTCATCTTGTTGTCCAGTGCTTGCTGAAGGGATGGACCCTAGCCTCTTAATTTTTTTTTTTTTTTTGGCTAGTCCTGGGCCTTGGACTCAGGGCCTGAGCACTGTCCCTGGCTTCTTCCCGCTCAAGGCTAGCACTCTGCCACCTGAGCCCCAGCGCCCCTTCTGGCCGTTTTCCATATATGTGGTGCTGGGGAATCGAACCAAGAGCCTCATGTTTAGGAGGCAAGCACTCTTGCCACTAGGCCATATTCCCAGCCCTCTTAATGTTTTCTTTTCTTGCATAAGCTTAATTCCAGAGGAGGCTAGTGGGGAAAAGAAAAAGAAAGAAAAAAAAAAGAAACTTGGGATTGGGGAAAAGCAAAATAGCTGTTAAGTGCACAGAAATGTTCATATAAGACGCCAGAGAACTAGGCTGTAAGGATGATAGTCACTGGACTCATTTCATAGTTGCTGTTCCTCTTTAATGCCTCAAAATGGCTCTTTCTTTACATTGAAATGATCAGATTTACTTTTCTCCTTGTAAAGTAAAATAGATTGGACGGAGAGGGTGACTGTTTTGGCTCTGAGCGTGTGACTTGGCAGCCACTGGGACTTAGAGTTGTGGTGGCCATTATTGGCTCAGTGACTCACATGGTCCCTGTGGTAGATTACAGTGCTGCTTCTGTTACTTGGAAAGTTTTTCCCTCCTGCCTGTTCTTTGTGATTGTATTTATTTTAATTTTGAGATGATGTCTTGCTATGTAGCCCAGACTGGTTTTGAACTTGCAATCCAAGTGCTAGGATTTTCTTTGTGATGTTCAAGATCTGAGATCCCCAAGTCAGAGCCGCAGGATGACTGCTAACTGGAAGTATGTTGCAACCTAGTCATATATATCCAACATGGATCTTGAGTGTTTGCTGTTAGAGTGCAGTGGGCAAAGGGGTGAACTTGAACTATGCAGTCCTGTGTTTTTATCCTGGTTTTACCCTTCACTGAGTGCCTTAGTTTATGTTCACGGAGGAAATAGTATTTACTCTTAGGGCTTTGGTAAAGATGAAAAGCATTAATATAAGAAAAGCACTTAGAGCGTGACACATAGTAAGCCTGGTTTGTTTCTGTTATTCTGCCTTTGGGAATGCAGTTAGGAAGTCTGAGTAAGTAACACTACCGGGATTTGGCCTAAGGCCTTCATTATTCTGGAGGCAGAATATTTACTTATTTATTTGTTGCCAGTTTTGGGGATCAAGTCCACCGCCTTAACATGTGCCTGGAAAGCTCCTCTAGGTTAAATTCAAAAGGCAGTGTAGTTTCTCCATGACCTCACATTTTGCATTTGCATTTTAGGGATCTTGTTAATTAATATTTTATAAAGTACTTTAGAAGGGTTTATTTATAAACTCAGTAAAGGAACCTGATTTTATAATTATCTTGTGATTTAGAAATGTCATGTGGTCCAAGTGTAATAAAAATCACATCCTAATTTGATCACTTTATTGCTTTTTTTTTTTTTTTTGCCAGTTCTGGGGCTTGAACTCAGGGCCTGAGCACTGTCTCTGGCTTCTTTTTGCTCATGGTTAGCACTCTACTACTTGAGCCACAGCACCACTTCTGGCTTTTTCTATATATATGGTGCTGAGGAATCGAACCCAGGACTTCATGTATGCGAGGCAAGCACTTTACCACTTGGCCATATTCCCAGCCCCCTAATTTGTTCACTTAAAAAAAATAAATTCTTTCTCCCTTTTCAAGCTTCCCCCCTTGGAGAGGAGGCTGCCCTGTATTGTTGATATGAAAAAATAAAAGCGAGGGAGTTTCTTTTTGTGGAGAGAGGAAATGGCCGTTAGTTCAGGACTTCATCCATATTAGGTATAAACTAAATATAGCTGTGCAATCCAGGAGTGAAGTCACATCTATAAAGTTTCTTAGGCAGAGTTAATGAGATCAACCAGTACTTTGGAGCCAATCCTTTCCCATCCTTACTTTTGGCTCATATAAAAGGATATTATGGTCTACTTGCCTTTGTCCCTTAAAAATAAAAAATTAAGCTGGGTGCTGGTAGCTGGCCTGTAATCCTACTATTTGGAGACTGAGTTCTGAGGATCACAGTTTGAAGCCAGGCCAGGCAGGAAAGTCTGTGAAACTCTTATTTCTAGTTAATCTCCAAAAAGTCAAAAGTGGAGCTGTGGTTCAAGTGGTAGACTGCTAGCCTTGAGTATAAAAGCTTAGGGACAGCTGGGTGCTGGTGCTTATGCCTGTAATCCTATCTTCTGAGGAGGCTGAGGATTGCCTTGGTAGGAAAGTCCATGAGACTCTTATCTCTGATTAACCACCAGAAAACTGAAGTGGATCTGTGGTTCAAAGTAGTAAACTGCTAGCCTTGAGCAAAAGAAGTTCAGGGACAGTGCTCAGAGTTCAAGTCCCAGGACACACACACACAATTAAACTTTTTTGGTGTGTGGGTCTTAGGGCTTGTACTCAGGGTGTCAGCACTGGCCCTGAGCTTTTTTGCTCAAGTCTAGTGCTCTACCACTTTGAGCCACAGCTCCACTTTTGGTTTTCGCATGGTTAATTGGAATTTAGAGTCTCATGAACATTTCCTGACCATTCTGACTTTGAATCATGATCCTCAGATCTCAGCCTCCTGAGTAGCTAGGATTACAGGTGTGAGCCACCAGCGCCCTTCTACAAGGAATTTTTACCCCTTAGCCTTTGCTGAAGTCAGGCTGGACTCCTGTTATAATAAGCACATTCTACTTAATGTTGATCTGGGTTATTTAGTTTTTAACCATTTAATTAGATATTTATATGGCTGTGTGGTAATAGGGTTTCTTCTGATCTGGTTAGAGAGAGATTGTAGTGGAACAGAATGATGGAATGAATCTCCTATTTCTGGCCAGAGCACATGCTGTTCTCAAATAAGGACTTTGAAAGCATTCTTCCTCAGGATGGCTGTCCAGCTCTTGTGGTCTGTTTTAGAGCCCTTTGCACCCATGCCAAGATGCACAGCCATTTGGGGCTGGGCTGCCCTTCAGAAGGGAAGAGCCGTGCATTTATAGCCTGCTTACAAATAGTTTGGAGTACAACTAACTCTGTAAGAGATCATGTTCTAAGACTTTTATTTTTTTCTGTTTATTTGGTACTGACAAATAGAACCCAAGGCTTCATGCATGCTAGGCAAGCACTCTACCACTAAGTCACATTCCAAGGCTTTAGCTGTCATTTTATGAAACAAGATGTCCTCTAAAAGGCTCAGGGTAGGTAGATCACTGCTGAGTGCTCTGGGTCTTCTGCTCTGTCTGGAGATTAGTGTATTTTCACACCTGCCTATTTTCACATCCTTCCTATTCTCCCAGTTCCTGAGGATTCCAGGAGTTCATGCCTCAGTGTATTTTCTTCCCTCTCTCTCCCTCTCTCCCCCCCTCCCCCCCGCCTTTTTCTCTCACCAGTCCTGGGGCTTGAACTCAGGGCTTGGGCACTGTCCCTAAGTTTGTTTTGCTCAAGGCTAGCACTGTACCATCTGAGTCACAGCGCCACTCCCAGCCTTTTCAGTTTATATGGTACTTAGGAATTGAACCCAGGGCTTCTATGCATGATAGGCAAGCACTCCACCACTAAGCCATATTCCCAGCCCTCAAGTGTATTTTCTTCATGTTTTTGTCTTCCACCTACCATAAACTTTGATCTACAGAAGGCTAATCTAGCAGACACCTATTAGCATTTTGGGGCAAGTTGTCATGCCTAGTATAGGATGGAAGCATGTAATAGGTATTAAGTCTGGTCTGGTGTATTACCTCATAGTAAAATGCCAGAGATAAAGATAGCATTCCTTGAGACATGTAATTTGGGGTTGACTAGCTGGTCGTCTTGTCTAAAGTTAATAACATATTGGTGAAGAATATTAGGATCTTAAAATTATATAACTAGAAGGCAGGGTTCAGCTTCCTTCCAGTGCAGCTCCCTTCTAACATCTGCCTCCTCCATGCCCTTCCCCAGGACCTTTGGATGGTTGATTTTATATAGAAATTGTAGCTGTTTTGAGAGACGGGGGATTGATCCATAGGATCTGCTTGGCCATACCAGAAACCTCAAATTAATGTAAAAAAATAAACTTTTAAATTTAATTTGTATTTTTAGATTTATAGAAAAACTGCAAAAATATCCCAGAACATCTTCAAATTGATTTTAAATGAAAACGAATCAAATAGGCCAATGCTTCCTTGACTTCCTAGAATACTGGATTTAACTGCCAACTCCTGTGGCATTTTGAATATAAATTCAATAATAATGCACCCTTGGCCTCAGGAGCTACTGGTATGTAAGAGTGTAAGAGTGTCTTTGTCTTCCTGCTGAATGGCCTTAGCCATTATCTTTTTTTTTTTTTGGCCAGTCCTGAGCCTTGGACTCAGGGCCTGAGCACTGTCCCTGGCTTCTTCCCACTCAAGGCTAGCACTCTGCCACCTGAGCCACAGCGCCCCTTCTGGCCGTTTTCCATATATGTGGTGCTGGGGAATCGAACCGAGAGCTTCATGTGTAGGAGGCAAGTGCTCTTGCCACTAGGCTATATTCCCAGCCCAGCCATTATCTTTTTTTTTTTTTTTTTTTTTGCCAGTCCTGGCCCTTGGACTCAGGGCCTGAGCACTGTCCCTGGCTTCTTTTTGCTCAAGGCTAGCACTCTGCCACTTGAGCTGCAGCGCCACTTCTGGCCATTTTCTGTATATGTGGTGCTGGGGAATTGAACCGAGGGCTTCATGTATACGAGGCAAGCGCTCTTGCCACTAGGCCATATCCCCAGCCCCCAGCCCCCAGCCATTATCTTTTCAAACTTAGCGCTGTGTGTGTGTGTGTGTGTGTGCGCGCGTGTGTGTGTGCACGCGCGCACGCGCGCTAATTTTTTTTTCTTTCAGATTTAATTCTGTTGATACAGACCATTTCCTTTAAAAAATTTTTTGGTAATCTGTAGTTCAATAAACCTGGTAAGCTTGTTGGAATTTGGAGTAAGAATAAGTAATTTCTGAGAGCTTGTATGTGGAGTTGACTTGTCAGTGATCTTTATTTAGACATGATGTTTATTTAGAATCCCTGGTCTTGATGCTGGGCAGAAGTTGCCCAAAGGCTTGTTCTATAGATTTGTGTCACCGAGTATGGGGGCGGGGTGGTGGTGGTATTAATGCTTAGTAGCTTGAATTGAGATGCCCTTGTAGACGTAATACACACACATTTTGAGGACTTTGTACAATGAAAAGAGCATGTTGAAATGATATTTTGGACATTGGGTTAAGCAAAATATTTAAAAATTAATGACACCTGTTTTCTTCTACCTTACTGATTATTTTTGAGCCAGGGTTTCACTCTATCATAGGCTGGCCTTGAATTGGCAATCCTTCTGGCTGCCGGCTGAGCGTGATTACAGTCATCTGCTTCTCTGCCTGGCATGCTCCCATATGTGCCCTACTCTCTCTTTTACTGGTGTTTGAACTCAGGGCTTTGCACTTGTTAGGCAGATATTCCTTCAGCTTGAGCCACACCTCCAGCTACTCTGATGATGATTATTTTTGTCAGTCTTGGGACTTGAACTCAGGGCCTGGGCATTGTTCCTGAGCTTTGGTGCTTAAGGTTAGTGCTCTACCACTTTGAGCCACCCCTGACTTTCCTGCCTGGATTGGCTTTGAACCTTGATCTTCAGCTCTCAGTCTTCTGAGTAGCTAGGGTTACAGGCACAAGCCACTGGCGCCTGATTATATGCTGGCAATAGTAAGAGCTTCCCATCTGCTTATTCACTGTTCATAATAACACTTATGAGGCAGGTATTCCTTCCCACTTTACCTATAAGGGAACTGAGACCCAGAGAAGTTAAACAGCTTGCTCACTATCACACGGGTGGTTAAGTAGAACTGACAAAGCCCTCTGCGCAGCCTTGCTGTTAAACATTGCACTGAATACTTTTTTCTACATAGCAGGCCCTTGGTAAACATTTGTTAAATGAGTGACTAAACTATTCCCCCCTGTGGGCATAAAGTTTGCCCTATAATTTAGTCAGGAGAGACTTGTACGATCAGGCCCTGTGACCCTAGCTCTGTGCCTCATAGCAGGAGGCACAAACTCCACACTGCTGGGTGTAAGAGATAACCCTGTAACCATCAGATCTAAAGTAGGTGCTCTGAATATTGTTTCCCTTAGACACTTGGTGCTGTTTATAGTTTTCAACTTGAGGCACTTTTTATCTGTTCCATAGAAATCTAAGATCCACTAAGTTAGATGCTACCTTCCTCACCTCCACTTGCTTCTCCAGTGTGTACCACTGTGCTTGGGAGATGTGGCCCTCAGTGAATCATTGTTAAGTTGTGAGTAAATCTAGGAGTCGTAGGAAAGGAAGTGTTCTGTGAAAGCTCCATATGCAGAACTTGAGTGGCAAGTGCTACCCAAATCACAGAACTCTTAATATAGATGGCAACCTGAGGAAAACAATTATAAACAAACCAGAGCCCTGGAGGATCATTGCTTCACCTTTACTTAGATAAGAGTTTTCTTTTTTCCTTTTCACAGTCTTCCCTGATCTTGGCAGTACTGGGGAAGGGGGGAATGAATGGCAGGGTCTTGTGCTTGCACTCTGCCACTGAGCTACAGCCCTAACTCTTTGTGCAAGTCTATTAGAGACTGTTTTGGTTTCAGCAAGAGTGAACTAGAAAGGGTTCTTGGGTGTGAGACTTGCTCTGAACAGCAGGTGTGGCAGTGGACATTGCTCGTGGAGTGTAATGCAGTTTTAAACACAGAAGTTTCCAGGTTTATCTCTCTCCGAGTAAGGTAGAAAGGGAAGAGATGTGGAGTAGTACCGGGGGTCCCCAAGCATACTGAAGGGGGCTGTGTGCTATGGCTCACATACTTGTGGCCTTAGCTAGTCCGGAAGCACAGATGTGGGAGCATTGTGGTTCAATGCCAGAGACAGAAGCATGAGGTAAAAGAAAAATAGCTAAAATAGGAGAAAAATAGCTAAAAGCAGAAAGGGCTAGGGTGTGACTCAAGTGGTAGAGCACATACTTAGTAAGTGTGAAGCTCTGAGCCAAACCACAGTACTGCCGCATGAATGAATAAACAGAACATTGCAGGGAAACAGTTCTAGGAGAGAAGAGAGAATTTTGCAAGACTCAGTTTTAAAGACTCTTGTGCTTTTGACAAGAATGTTTTCTTTTAAAAACTAAGCTATTAGCCGCCTTGTGTTGTAGAATTATAATCTGATAATTTACCAAGTTAACATAAGCACAACTTGTGACACTACTGGGATGTGAATCATTTTCCCCAGCTCAACAGATTTAACCATGGATAGCTGTGAGTGGAAGAGGATAAAAATAAAAGTAAATAAAGTAATAGAAAATAAAACAGCTGTATAACACAGCCATGGCATTTAGCTGAAACAATAGCTGGATAGTGTATTTTGGTTATTTCTTCCAGCAACATAGTAACTAACTCGGTATGACTTTATTAATAACTGTAGAGTTTTGGAGGTTATTTCAGATACATAAGAATGATAAAGACTTACTTTTGAGGTAGAGATCAGGAAGACTGTGGTTTGAGACCAGTCCCAGCATGGTGGCACGTGATGTGTTCCCAGCTGTGTGAGAGGCCATAGGTCAGGGGATCACAGTCCAAGGCCAGCCTCAGGCACAACACAAGACCTTTTCTAGAAAATAATAACTAGAAGCAAAAAACTTCTCAACCCACAAACAAAAAGAACAAAACCCCAATTATACCTTTAGTTGATCCTCTACCTTTTAATGAATAAAATGAAAAGGTATTTTTAAAAAGTGCTTGAATCTCTCAACTCAGTGGTATAGGCTAAAGCAAGTGTAGCAGTATAATCTGAGCCACCCCCGCAGAGGAGGAGCCACTGTTCTCACTGGAGACTGCACCTGACTGCACCTCTGTAATTCACAGAAACATCGTGATTTGTTGGCAGATACTTATGACACGAGAAAATGAGAAACAAGTGCTTCACTTGTCATAAAGTTGGGATATATTTTGAGCTTCCATGCTTTTGAATTGAAAGGTTCACATGCAATACTCTCAGAATTTTAAATTATTCAAATTAAACATTGTTACCTCTAGACTTAGAGGTAACAGGAGCTATGTGTTCTCTTGTTCCTCACTGGGTTGAGTGTAGGCACTCACACTTGGTGAATGAACAAAAACAAGCGTAAAGAATTTCCCGTTAAGAGACTGAGGACTGGGGATGTAGCTCAATGTAGAGATCTTGCTTAGCATGCAAGTCCTGGACCCAGGACCCCGAGTTCTGACCCTAGGTTTTGTTTTGTCTTTTAAAGGAAAGATAGGCCAGGTGCTGGTGGCCTCACACCTGTAATCCTAGTTACTCATGAGGCTGAGTCATACCTCCCCTTGTTTGCTCTTTCTCTGCAAGTAACATACATCGAGGCTCTAGCTCCCGAATACTTGGTGTATTCCCAAAGAGTAGGGTTGTATCTTGTATGTATAATGTTGTTACATCAGTAGGTCAGTCTATTCTGCCCGACTTCCCTTCCTGGATTAGAAAACCAAGATCCAAAGAGAGAAGTCATTTCACCATACTTAGATGGCTTCTGCGTGGAAAGCCAGACTATTTTGCAAGTCAGGCATTTGTCCTGGTTCCTGATCTCACAACAAAATCCTTTGACTTATGACAAGCCATATCATTCAGTGGTATAAAATAGTAGCAAGACTGTTCTTCTCCACACCTTGAAGCATTTGGTCTAGAGAGGGCTTTCAGTCACAAAATCCTACAAAAAGCAGTGTAGTACTACTGGTTTTGCCTTAAAGTATACTTATGTCTGCTTCTCAGTTTGTGTGAAGTAAGAACGCTCTTGAGGCTGGGAATATGGCCTAGTGGCAAGAGTGCTTGCCTCCTATACATGAAGCCCTGGGTTCAATTCCCCAGCACCATATATATAGAAAATGGCCATAAGTGGTGCTGTGGCTCAAGCGGCAGTGCTAGCCTTGAGCAAGAAGAAGCCAGGGACAGTGCTCAGGCCCTGAGTCCAAGGCCCAGGACTGGCAAAAAAAAAGAAAAAAAAAAAGAACACTCTTGAATTTGAGTATAGGACTTCTGGGACTTTAGGTGGGCTTGGTTTAAGTTTGAGTATGTCCATGTTTAAGATAGGATTGCTTTCCTTTGCGGGAGGGAAGAGATTGTTAGTTACCAAATTTGATCCTAACAGACAGCAGTCAGATTACTGGCCTGCAAAGAGCAGAGTCCAAAAGGCATCGTGAAGAATTCAGGGTTCAACCAGTTTTGATTTTTTTTCCATGTTTTTCCTCTTAGACAATGTTTGTGAAAATACAGTATACCTGTCAAGTACAATAGAGTTAGAATTGCTTGAAATGCTTAAAATTTTTTTTCAGTTTCCTGAACCTGCTCCAACATTCTACTATATAGCTTCTCTTCATCTTCATAGCAGTTTCCACATTCGTTCAGTAATTTGTGTTTCGCTTCATTTTAATATCTCCTGTGGCAGTTTTGTTTGATTGAACCCCTCCCCTCTCCATGGTACTGGAGATTGAACTCATGAACTTGCCCTTGCAAGGCAGGCACTCTACCACTTGAGCTGTGCCTCCAGATCCTTTTTTTTTTGCCTTGCCTTATTTTCAGAGTAGGGTTCCACTATAATGCCCAGACTGGCCTGGGCTGTATTCCTCTGCCTTGTGCTTCCTTGCTTCTTTGGAGAATGGCAGGTGTGCATCATTGTACTCAGCTATTGTGCTTTCCCTCATAGCTGGGACAATAGACATATACCACTGCTCCCAGCCATTGGTTGAGGTGGAGTCTCACAAACTTTTTGCCTGGGCTAGCCTCAAACCATGATTCCTCCAATTTCTACCTCCCAAGTAGCTAGCATTCCAGACTTGAGCCATTGTACTTAGCTTGCTTGCTTTTTTAGAAAGAAAGATTCCTGTCTGTATTATAAATATCAAAAACTAAGAAAGGGCATGCATTGGAACTTCCTAGTCCTTGACTTTAGAATATTGGGCTGAGCTGGGCGCTGGTGGCTCACGCCTGTAATCCTGGCTACTCAGTAGGCTGAGGTATTAAGGATGGAGGTTCAAAGCCAGCTTGGGCAGGAAAGTTGAGATTCTTAGCTTCAATTAACCACCAGAAAAACCAGAAGTGGTGCTGTGGCTCAAAGTGGTAGAGAGAGTGCTAGCCTTGTGGTGAAGAGCTCAGGGACAGTGCTCAGGCCCAGAGTTCAGGTTCTGTGACTGGCAAGGCAAACAAACAAATAAATAGAATATTGGTCTGTTCTAAGCCCTTCCTATTTATTGACCTCATTTCCCCTAACAATCCCATGATAAAGGCAGAAAGTCCCCCATCTTGTAGAAGAGGATAGCAGCCCAGAGGGGTTCTGCCACTTTGAAAGTTGCGCAGCTAAGAAGTGGTGGAATTGCTGAGAGTCTTGCTTGGTGTTTTTAACCACCATCCTTTGCTGTGTTAGCAGATGAGAGTGTTAACTAGATTAATGCTTGTCAAGAGCTTTTTTCAGGAGCACAGAGTTCATCTTCTGTACGGTAAATGTTGTGGACTCTTATTTTTATTTATTTATTTATTTTGGTGATGGTCTAGGGCCTTGAACTGAAGGCTTGGGCACTGTTCTTGAGGTTTTTTTCCTCAAGGCTAGCACTCTACCACTTGAGCCACCACTCTACTTGGGCTTTTTTAAGTACAAAATTGGAGATTAAATGTCTCATAGGCTTTCCTGCCTATGAGGTAGGCAACAAACCTCAATTTTCAGTCCCCTGAGTAGTTAGGATTGCAGGTGTGAACCACCAACGCCCAGCCTGTCTTTCCATGTGAACTCCTAACAACCTATCCTGGGGTCCTATTCAGTTTTGTTTTAACTTGCCTAATTCCTGAGTAGATGATGCTGAACAAGGAAACAGTAGCAACTGAGGTCTTTCCTTGATTTTGTTCTTGCCTCTGTTTATTTCCAGAGGCAGAGCTTGAGAATGTAATAATTCTTCCGATGATTAGACTTTATTTCTCTAATTACAGTTCTTTGATAGGGTTATTATCAGGAAACAATGCTAGAGACTGGCTATGGCCAGTGACTTTTGACGTCTTAAATAAAAGGATATCTTTGTTTTACTGCATTAAGTGGACTGGGCTTTTTTTTTTAGTCGGTCATGGGGCTTGAGCTCTGCCTGGGTGCTGTCCCTGAGCTTTTTCCAAAGCTCAAGGCCAGTGCTCTACCACTTTGAGCCACAGTGTCATTTCCAGTTTTCTGGTGGTTAATTCAGGTAAAAGTCCCATGGTCTTTCCTGCCCTGACTGACTTGGAACTATGATCTTCAGATCTCAGCTTCCTGAGTAGCTAGGATTATAGGCATGAGTCGGCGGTGTCTGGCTAGACTGGACTTTATGTAGGCTATTTCTTAAAGCATGGGACCCCGATGTTGATCAGAACAGGGTGGAGGGTGATTATTTCCCTCTGCCATTTTCTGAAAGGGAAAGTACTGTGTTTACTCTAGTGACTGAGTGCTTAAACTGAGTCCTTGTTGTGTATAGGAAGTGTCTTTTTTTTGGCAGTATTGGAGTTTGAACTCAGGGCTCCTATGCTTGTTAGGCAGGTGCTCTACTACTTGAGCCAAGTCCACAACAGGAAGTGTCTTCAAGTCAAGTTACATTTGTTAACTGGTTACCATGTGCCAGGATCACTATGTGATCCCATAGTGTGTAGTCAGTTTTTACAGATGATGTACAGATGTACAGTGAATTAAGTAATGAAGTCAGCATTCAGATCATATGTGTGTGTGTGTGTGTGTGTGTGTGTGTGTGTGTGTATATATATATATATATATATCCCCCCCCCGTCCTGGGGCTTGAACTCAGGGCCTGAGCACTGTCCCTGGCTTCTTTTTGCTCAAGTCTAGCACTCTGTCACTTGAGCCATACAAGGCAAACACTTGCCACTAGGCCATATTCCCAGCCCCTCGATGATTATATTCTTTTTTTGTTTGTTTGTTTGTTTGTTTTTTGTTTTTGGGTTTTTTTTGCCAGTCCTGGGCTTGAACTCAGGGCCCGAGCACTGTCCCTGGCTTCTTTTTGCTCAAGGATAGCACTTCACCACTTGAGCCACAGCGCCACTTCTGGCCATTTTCTATATATGTGGTGCTGGGGAATCGAACCCAGGGCTTCATGTATACGAGGCAAGCACTCTTGCCACTAGGCCATATTCCCAGCCCCTCGATGATTATATTCTTAAGTTACTCTTTTTTTTTTTGGCCAGTCCTGGGCCTTGGACTCAGGGCCTGAGCACTGTCCCTGGCTTCTTCCCGCTCAAGGCTGCTAGCACTCTGCCACTTGAGCCACAGCGCCGCTTCTGGCCGTTTTCTGTATATGTGGTGCTGGGGAATCGAACCTAGGGCCTCGTGTATCCGAGGCAGGCACTCTTGCCACTAGGCTATATCCCCAGCCCTTAAGTTACTCTTTTGATAACACATTGTTCTGTACATTCCCTAGAAAAAGTCTGAAGGAAAATGGCAGTGGTCAGGAGCCCATTCTTTTTTTTTTTTTTTTTTTGGCCAGTCCTGGGGCTTGGACTCAGGGCCTGAGCACTGTCCCTGGCTTCTTTTTGCTCAAGGCTAGCACTCTGCCACTTGAGCCACAGCGCCACTTCTGGCCATTTTCTGTATATGTGGTGCTGGGGAATTGAACCCAGGGCCTCATGTATAGGAGGCAAGCACTCTTGCCACTAGGCCATATCCCCAGCCCCCAGGAGCCCATTCTTGTTTCAGGCTTCAGTTCTTTCTTCCTCCAGACAGTATCATCTCACCTCCAGTCCCATAAACACAACAAAAGAGGGGACTCCTTATGAGGTGTTTTAAAGGCTGACTAGTCTAAAGACTGATTAAGCTAGGTTTTCTAAGTGAGCAATTCCTTTTACCCCCACTTAGTAAAACATTAAATATTTATGGCAGCTGCCACTGACCCCTGTTCTGCAATGTGGGAGTCACCCAGCAGCGTCTCATTAGGTACTAATATTATGCAATTGGAGAATTACAACAGGTCTGGAGCTGGGAGGGCGAGGCTGGTGAGGAATAGTGGCCGTGTGAGAGGAACTCTGGACAGAGTCAGACCCCCTTCATAAGAACAAAACGTAGATGGCGATTCATTCTTTATCTGGGAATTTGTGATTATTATTGGGTCATGGTATTATTCCCATCTTCTCCATGATTATTTGGATTTTCTAGTTTGTAAGGATACATAGGTGTGTATTTTATAACATGAAATCATAATTTTAAAACGAATCCAAATTAAAATTCTCTTCGGCATGTGAATATTTATAGTATTTTTAATTTTTTAAAATTATTTTAAATATTTTTATTGTCAGTGATGTACAGAGGGGTTACAATTTCATACATAAATCAGTGAGTACATTTCTTATCAAACTTGTTACCTCCTCCCTCATTTTTCTCCCACCTTCCCTCTCCAATATACTTAGTTTTTATTAGATTCCAATATACTTAGTCTTTATTAGATGTAATTACTACACTACAAAATTCACCCATTTAGAAGGCAAAAATCAGATTTGCAGTATATCCAGAAGGTATTCAACTATCTCCATTCTAATTTGATAACATTTCTATTAGCTCTAAAAAGAATCTACCCTCATCAGCAGTTACTCCTTATTGTCTACTCATAATTGCTGTTATTCCTCACAGGCTTATACGGAAGCCCTAGGTAGCCACAAGTTTATTTTGTCTCTGAATTTACATATTTTGGGCATCTCGTGTAACTGAACTTTTGTGTTGGCTTCTTTTACTTAGCCTATTTTCAAAGCTCATCTAAGTTAGAACATGTATTCTTAAAAAAAATTTCCCCTGCCCACAATTTTTTTTTTTAGTTTAAGTAGTTGTACAAAGGAGTTGATTCAATTCAACAAGTTAGCTTATAAATAAGTACAGTGCATCTTGATCAAAGTCACCCCTTCTATCAATCTATTTTTTTGGTGTGGGGGGGAAGTTGTGGGGCTTGAACTCAGAGCCTGGGTGCTGTCCCTGAGTTCTTTTGCTCAAGGCTAGTGCGTTACCTCTTTGAGCCAAAGATCTATTTCTGATTTTCTGGTGGTCAATTGGACTGGCTTTGAACTTGGAGCCTGGGGGCTGTCCCTGAGCTTCTTTTTGCTCAAGGCTAGCACTCTACCATTTGAACCATAGCGCCACTTCCAGCTTTTTCTTGTTATGTGGTACTGAGGAATTGAACCCAGAGCTTCATGCATGCTAGGCAAGCACTCTACCACTAAGTCATTCCCAGCTAGATCTCAACCTTCTGAGTAGCTAGGGTTACAGGCGTTAGCCACCACGACTTGATCTTGTTTTTACTCTACCATTCTACCACTAAGCCATATTCCCAACCCAATGTATTACATTTTTGTGTTGCTGCTTAAATTTAATCCTCCTGAGAGAGAGCTGCTTCTCAGAAGCAGATGGTAGTGAGTTTCTTCTTAGTGCTTTTGCCTTATACATCTCAGTTGGGACTAAAGAAGTGGGGTGTTTGGAAACAGCAGCAAGCACCGACCCAGGGTACTGGAGACTGTGTTCTTGGGGAAGAAACACTCATTATATTTTGGTCCTTCTACCCAAAGAATGAGGAAAGGGGCACCTAACAGTACTGAAAACTTTTAGACAATAACTGCTCTATTCTAGACTCTATAAATACCACAGAAAACTCCCTGTGACCCACCCGGCCCTATGACTGCAGAGGCTGAATGGGTGGCCCAGGCCTCCACCCTCTGGTGGTAGTCTGTAATTTAACAGTCCTTTACTGGTGAGCTTGGCTGGTATCCAGTGTTTTGCCGTTAAAAGCAATACTTCTGTGTTCCTCCCACTCCTCCCCCCGTCCTGGGCCATGAACTCAGGGCCTAGGCTCTGTCTCTGAACCTCTCCATACTCAAGGCTAGAGCTCCACATGAGCTACAGACTCCACTTCTGGCTTTTTCTGGAGATAGGAGTCTCACAGACTTTTCCTGCCCAGGCTGGTGTTTCGATCTTGGACTTGAACTCCTGGCCTGTGTGCTGTCCCTGAACTTTTTTTTGCTCAAGGCCTAGCGCTCTACCATTTTAAGCCACAGTGCCACTTCCAGTTTTCGGGTGGTTAATTGGAGAGTAATAGTTTAGGAGACTTTCTGTCCAGGCTGGTTGAGCTATGATCTTCCGATCTCAGCCTTCTGAATAGCTGGGATTACAGGTGTGAACCACTGGCACATGGCTTATCTGGTTCTGTGTTTACTACGTCTATGTCAAAGTTTGCTATTTATTCCTTTGTTTTCTAGTTGTTGATAATTACTCATTGAAACATTAAAAAATTAAAAATACCTCATGCTTGTAATCTTAGCACCTTTGAGGTTGAGATCTAAGGATTGTAGTTAGCAGCAAGCTGGACTAGGAAAGTCCATTGGACTCTGTATCTTCAGTTAACTACCAAACACTACTGTTTTTTCAATTTGTTTCAAATTTAGAATTTTTTTTGTATTTATAATTTGCTATGTATAAAATAAAAGACAAATAGCAACATGACAAATTGTACATAGCTAAAGTGACAATCTGGTGTGAAATACCTATCATCAAGCCAAGTGGCAAAGGTGTAGTGTGTTAGCTTTATCTGTGGTGATTGCACTGTGGTCCTCAGTGCTCTGGGCTGCAGATGGTGCTTAGCATATTCCAGCAAGCAAGGCAGTTTGCTGTGTTACATAGGGTGATGATGAAGTTTGAGACTTGCCCTCACTTGTGTGGTCCATAGGCAGCTTCCTTGGGATCCCCTGGGTCCTCAAAACTGAGTGAGGAGTCCTGGGCCCCACAGGAATTATACTCAATCAGAAGGCCAGGACCTTCATTTACAATGTATTCTTGAGTTATTTATAGTCACACTGACATTTTAAGAACTAGGCCTTCTTTAGAAAGTGAAATTATGCACAAGTTACAGTATTAGGACTTTATGAGACACTGACTATACAAATCCTATGCATAATAAATCCTGTGCTCAGAAAAAGGGGTTGTATATAATATATTTTAAGCCAAGTTTAATTGCAACTGTCATGCTGTCTTTAGAGTGGGGTTTTGGGACTTCCTGTATACCGTTTTTTGTGTTTTGTTTTTTTTTTAAATTCCTCTAGCTCTCATTTTTCTTTATTAAAAATATATTTTGAGGAGGATGCTGGGGGTTGTACCCAGGGCCTTATTAGCATATAACTAGAACTTAACTCTTTATCATTGAGCTTTACCCCCAGCCTCCAAACCTAGTTAAGGAATTTAATCACTTTCTAACAGAAGCAGCATTTTACTGAGGTCCTTCTGAATTGTTTTGAGTGTCACTTTAGAATAATAGTCGTTTTTCCTGTCTCTTTGAGTGACTTATTGAAGAGTCAATTCTGGAGCCTTCCATAGTTATATCATGGGCATGAGGCTGTGTTGACCAGCAAATGTTTCCTCTTTAAACTTGGAGTATCTGTCCCATTTTGAATTTTAGGAAAATACTTTCACTTCTTGAGCTCAGGAAAGTCTGCTATTCCATTCACTAAAATAGGATTAGAAGTGGCTTATTTAATGATACCTTTTTGTAATTTTCTTGCTCCCTGAAGAAATGTATAAAACAAGATTTACTAATAAGGAATTTTGTTTCTTTAATGGGAAGAGGGTTGTAGATATTTAACTTTGGAGACAAGTTTACCTACAAGTTTTTTTTTTAATGTTACCTTATATAGAATACTGTTAGAAGTCAGAAAAAGAAATAAGCTGTACATTTCAAGAAACCCATGAGAGACTTTGTCTAAGCAAGACAAAGGGGCAAGAAATCCCTACGGGATCGGTACAGAGTTGAACAGAAGGGCCATCAGTCACATGGAACTATATAAATTTAATTTAATTAAAGACAAAATAATACAAAACATTTAGAACTTCAGAACTCTTAATGATTTTAGTGCACACTAGTCAGGTGTTGCTAGTGGCTACCACATTGAGAGGTTGAAATGCATACCTCTGTCATTGTGCAGTCCTGTCACAGCACTTGTCTGGACTGGTCTGGTTTCTTTCTTTCTTTGTTTTGGTTGGTTGTGGGGCTTGAATTCAGGGCTTGGGTGCTGTCCCTGAGCCTCAAGGGTAGCGCTCTAGTACTTGAGCCACAGGGCCATTTCTGGTTTTTGAGTGGTTACTTGGAGATAGGAGTCTCACAGGGTCTTTTCTGCCTGGGCTGGCTTTGAACTGCCATCCTTTTTTTTTTTTTTTTTTTTTTGGCCAGTCCTGGGCCTTGGACTCAGGGCCTGAGCATTGTCCCTGGCTTCTTTTTGCTCAAGGCTAGCACTCTGCCACTTGAGCCACAGCGCCACTTCTGGCCGTTTTCCATATATGTGGTGCTGGGGAATCGAACCCAGGGCCTCATGTATATGAAGCAGGCACTCTTGCCACTAGGCCATATCCCCAGCCCTGCCATCCTTAAATATAGGATTACAGGCACGAATTACCAGTGCCCAGCTGGTCTGGTCATTTCTAAGAAGAAAAAACAAGAAACATGAAAGACCAAACTAGTAAAGATCTGGATCTTTGCCTTGATTTCCCAGTGCAGCGTTTCTGAGTTCTGTTAGCTTTGATTATTAAGTTCATAGAAATCTCTGTCATCGTGAGTATCAGCTTGTTGACTGTGTTTTGATGTTGATTCTCTCTCCAGGCTGGCAGCGATGGTGAGAGCATAGGAAACTGCCCCTTTTCCCAGAGGCTCTTCATGATTCTTTGGCTCAAAGGAGTTGTATTTAGTGTCACCACTGTTGACCTGAAAAGGTAAGACACATTGCATTTGGGCTTTTAGGCAAACACTTTACTGTCTGTACGTTTTGATTGCATATAAAAGAAATCCCATTTCATTAAAAGTCCACGGTTGATGGATAGATTTAGCCTATGTAAGTGTTGTAGTCACAATGGCAGTGAATTATAAGTCACTACCCTGTCTTATTGGGAACTTAATGAGCAGCTACTGGAATTAGGTTTTAGCATGGGTACAGAGAAGTCCTTGAACTGTCCAGTGCATACATGGAGCCATGAAGAACTCTTGGCAGTCATCTTTTGTCTCACATGTGACCAGTGAGATCTGGTCCTTAGAGACAGGAGTGGAGGGTGGGGGGATGTTGCTCAGTGGCAGACTAACTGCCTGGCATGTGTGAGGCTCTTGGCTCCAACCCCAGCATGGAGGAGAGAAGACAAACAAAGCTGTTTAGAAGCAGAGAACTGTTGTTAATTTCATTTAACCTGCTTTCCAGGGAATAGAGAGTTTTCTCTAATAGATCATAGCTAGTTAAACAGTAAATTAATAACAATTACCCACAGCTCTATGCTAGTTTAACAGTTGCATTTAGCTTTCCCTTCATAGGTCCAGGTAGAGACTCTGAGAAGAATCCTGATGGGGCTGGGAATGTGGCTTAGAGGTAGAGTGCTTGCCTAGTATGCATGAAGCCCTGGGTTCGATTCCTCAGTACTACATAAATAGAAAAGGCCAGAAGTGGCACTGTGCAGCTCAAGTGGTAGAGTGCTAGTCCTGAGCAAGAAGCCGGGGACGGTGCCCAGGCCCTGAGTTTAAGCCCCAGAATTGGCCAAAAAAAAAAAAAGAATCCTGACAAATAGTCTTTCTTTCTTTTTTTGTACATCACTTTGAGAATAAATAGTTAAATTAAAAAAAATAGTTGTGCCAGTGGGAACTTCGTGATCTGGCGTGTTTGTGTGTGCGCGCGTGCGCACGTGCATGTTCCTAGGGTTGGAACCAGGCCCCCTGGATGCTTGGCAAACACTGTACTACAAAACCAGAGCATGCCGCTGACCCCATGCAGTCCTCCCGCATCAGTGCTTCTGCATTATCAACTATGTATTTTTAAGCATATCGAGTCCTTAATAGTGTTCAAGGGAAAATACTGATAGGCTGTCACTTAGGCGGCGAGAGACAGGTATATTATCTGTCTGCCAGCCTCACAGCTTGGAACTACCTGAGAGCTGTAATCCTATCCCCAAGTCTAGATTAGCATCTTTAGAGTTTCTGCGAGATCCCTAAAATTTATCCTTTTCTCGTAGTTCAGGTTTTGAAATTTTGCATAAACTACATTTATTGAAAATAAGCCACAGAGTTTTCCAGGAAATTATTTTTCATGTGTCTATATACATGTTGTTTTTGTTGTTGTTGTTGTTTTTCAAGGCAGGGTCTCAGTGTTTAACCCAGCCTAGCCTTACACTTGATGCCCTCCAACCTCCTCCTGGGAGGAGGGAACACACATACTTGGATTACAGGTTTGTACCACCACACTTATGTCAGGAACCTTTATAGATACATCTGACTAAGGAAGTAAGCCTTGGAGGTTAGTCAGAGCTAAAACCACAAGTCCTCAGGAAGCTATTACCTTGTTGATGGTGGACAGCTATTTTAAGAATGAAGTCATGCAGTTATCCTTCTATTACTGTTTCTTTCCTACATGCATTCATAAAGTAAGTTTCCCAATATAAGTCCTAAAAATAGACCCACTACCAGGGACACACCCTTACTGTCCTAAAATACGTGATTTCTCCTCCATTTTTGGCTTGGAACAAGTGAGTTGACTGCCTTGCTTTCAGAATGCCTTCTTTGACTTGCTCAGTACAGTGCTCGATTGCGCTACAGCCTAGCAATAGTGACTCTGGCTCAGGAGATGAAGCATTGTCATCTGTCTTTTTATATATGCACTTTACAGGGCATCACTGCTGTATGCTGACTGATGCTTGAGCTTTTGAACATGGTAGAAATTATTGTACGCCACATACCAAAAAAGCCTCATAATTAGAAATCAATGATTTGTACACACTTGAAATTGAAGCATGTATTTTCTGGTCTTCAGTATATCTAAGAAAAGTTGTTTAAGATAAAAATCTAGCTGTGTAGCCCAGGCTAGCCTCACATTCTCTCTGTCTCTGTCTCCGTCTCTCCCCCCCCCCCCCCCAGCCAATCCTGGGGCTTGGACTCAGGGCCCGAGCACTGTCCCTGGCTTCTTTTTGCTCAAAGCTAGCACTCTACCACATGAGCTACAGCACCACTTCCAGTCTTTTTTTTTAATGTGTGGTTCTGAGGAATTGAACCCAAGGCTTCATGTATACAAGGTGAGCACTCTACCACTAGGCCATATTCCCGGCCCCTCACATATTTTTCTTTTTTGTTGGTCTTGGGGCTTGAACTCTGGGCCTGGGACCTGTCCTTGAGCTCTTCAGCTCAAGGCTAGCGCTCTACCACTTGAGCCACAGTGCCACTTCCAGTTTTCTGGTGGTTAACTGGAGATAAGAGTCTCACGGATTTTCCTGCCCAGTCTGGCTTTGAACCATGATCCTCAGATCTCAGCTTCTTGGGTAACTAGGATTATAGGCATAAGCCGCCAGTGCCCTGCTGATGAGACTCTTTATCTTCAATTAATCACCAAAAAAGCAAGAAGCAGATCTGTGGCTCAAATGATAGAGCAGTAGCCCTGAACCAGAAAGCTCAGGGACAATGCCCAGACTCTGTGAGTTCTAGTCCCAGTATAGGCACACATACAACACAAAAAAGCTAAGGGCAACAAAAAGTGGCCCATGGTAATAATAGTCCCTTCCACCCCCAGCTTGCTTTTCAACACGCCTTCACAGAGACTATTGCACTTAAGCTGCTCTTTATTCTATCAAAGCTGTTCCTGTAGAGTTACACACTTGCAGTTTTCAACAGTTTCAAAGAGAAGACACCCCAGGAGAGTGAACACTGGTTCAAAAACACAGTGTACAATGAAGTTGTCACAGAGTTAAAAAGTACATTCCATAATATAGTCTTAGTTTTAAAGCTCTAGATGTGACTCTTTAGAACTCTATGGGGGAGAAACTACCTTTAGTGCTTATTTTCCTGCGTGTCTTGGTAATTGCTCATGCCCTCAGTGAGAAGTACTGATCGTAGCACACACCAGCCGAGAGCTATTTAGAAGCCCACTCTGTGCTCTCAGAAAGTGATTGTTTCATGACATTTCATGCCTCAGAACAAGCCCGCGTGTAGGTCTGGTGCTGTGTCCCACGTTCTTGAGTCTCAGTTGGAGCTAATGGCTGTGCTGGTGGTATTTGTGTGTCCTTTGTGAGGCGTTTGAACAACCTCCTATTACCCACTCCCAGTGCAGCCATAATGCTTTAGTGGGAGTTATTTCCAAGTCTCATTTTCTGTTTGTGCTGCAGTTATACTAAAGGAGTTTTAGATGAAAATAACTGGATGCCAGAAGGAACGTAGATTTATGCCAGTTGCCATTTGAACAAAAACTGTAGATAATCCGAAGTGACAGTACTACAGTTGGGGACACAGTTACAGTTGTTCTGCATGTCATCAAGTTGGGGAACAACCATGGCCAGGAGAGGGTGTGGTGGGGTTCTGTGTGGAGCTAGCCACCATTTTATGGCTGGCTGCCTTGGCCTCTGGCAGTCCCTCACTTCATATGTAAGGAAAAAGCAGTGGTGACGCGAGTTAGCCTGGCTTCACTGCAGTCTGTGTATTTTTATTTTTGCCAGTCCTGGGGGCTTGAACTCAGGACCTGGACACTGACCCTGGGTTTCTTTGTGCTCAAGACTAGCACTCAAACACTTGAGCCACAGTGCCATTTCCAGGGCTTCATGTATGCTGGGTAAGCACTCTACCACCAGCTCTGTACTTTTTGTTTTCAAACCACCTTTCAAACCTGTTATGGAGTAAGATCCATTGTTTTCTAGAGCCTCTGGCTGTGAGGTTAATGGCTGTGGTCTTAATCTGAAGATCTTAATGTCTCATTAGGCCCAAGAGTTCCTAGATGACACATTAACACCACTACAGTACTGTTTTGTTTTAGTTAAACCTTTTGGTGCTGCAGGATATTCTTGAGAGCTAGGCCAGGGAAAGGGAAACCACGAGGACAGTGATGGGAAAGAGACAGAGAGACATAGAACTGCATCTGTAATCCTAGATACTCTAGAAGCTAAGATCTGAGGATTATGGTTCAAAGCCAGCCTGGGCAGGAAAGTCCATGAGACTTTTATCTCCAATTAATCGCCAGAAAACCAGAAGTGGCACTGTGGCTCAAGTGGTAGAGAGCTGCTGCCTTTGAGCTGAAGAGCTCAGGGACAGTGCTCAGGCCCAGAATTCAAGCCCCAGGACTGCCCCCCCCCCCCCAAAAAAAAAAAAAGAGAACTGCATCTAACCAATGTGGATCTTATGTTGTTATATGCCTATTGGGATAAACTTCTGATTTTGAGAAATTAGGGGTAGAAATGATAACTTTTAAGTTAATCTTTTATTGTAAAAGCTGTTATGTCTGCTATAATATCAGTGAGCAAAGTCCCTACTCTGTAGAGAAAATAGAGACCATTCCTCTCGCTCAGTACTGGACTTTGTACTCAGGGCCTTCTGCTTGTTTGCTGAGCTGCCCCTCCACTGCTTGAGCCACACCTTCAGCCCTGCTTTTTTGCTGGTCATTATGGAGATGGAGTCTCCAGGACTTTTCTGCCTGGGCTGGTCTCCTGAGTGGCTTTGATTACAGATGTGATCCACTAGCTCTGGCTGAAAAATCCCTTTAAAAGTCTGGGAGGGGCTGGGAATATGGCCTAGTGGTAGAGTGCTCGCCTCATGTACATAAAGCCTTGGGTTCGATTCCTCAGCACCACATATATAGAAAAAGCCGGAAATGGTGCTGTTGCTCACATGGTGGAGTTCTAGCCTTGAGCAAAAAGAAGCCAGGAACAGTGCTCAAGGCCTGAGTTCAAGCCCCAGGACTGGCAAAAACAAAACAAAAAAGTCTGGGAAATAAGATTCTACTCTCTCATTTGTACCTTTAACACAAAACTGTCTCATTCTGTTCATTGTTAGTAATAATGATTTCCTTCTGCTTTCATATAAGCACCCCATTTGTAACACTGTGAGTCAGACTCTTGAGGCTGTTACCACAGCAACAGAATAAACTTTTAGAAGTCATTGCAGTAGTTGAAACTTACAGTTTGAAATGTTACAGTGAAACATGGAGCTGATAGAACATATCTTAAAAAACAGTTATAAATTCAGAACAAAATCTCATTTCCAAGTAGGCTTTTGAGAATCGTTTCATTTTTGAGTCTCAAGCTGAGTATAATGGTACACACCTCTAATCCCAGCAAATTTAAGACCTGTCTGGATTACAAAGTGAAATCTTGTCTCAAAACAACCATCAGAAAATACTCCCATTGCCATGTCTTTCTAGTTGCACCTTTTTTTTTTTTTTTTGGTGAACCCAAAGTCTGGAGACAGGAACGCTACACATTCAAACTGAAAACAGTCCTCATTAAGCTGAGAAATCAGCTCAATCTCCAGGTAGATTTTCAGTATCAGCAGCACAATTGACACGTGCAAAGAGACTGAATGGAACAAAACAAGCCAGCCCTTTAGAGAAATCATGTTTCCTGTTTACTGATCTTTCAGAAAGACAGACTCCATTCTTCCCTTTGTAAGGTTGACTTTACCTATCCAAAACCCCTAGAATAGTACTTCAGTTCAAGATAAATGGGTTTGACCACACTCTCTCTCTCTTTCTCTCTCTCTCTCACTCTCTGTCTCTGTCTCTCTCTCTCTCTCTCTCTCTCTCTCTCTCTGTTTTTGGGGTTTTTTGGTGGGAGCCAATTCAGTTAGGATTTGAACCCAAGGCTCTGCATGCTAGGCAGGCACACTACTGCTTGAGCCATGTTCCCCTCTTCTCATGTTTGGTTGTGTGTGTGTGTGTGTGTGAGTGATATTTTGTATTTTTATTTTTGGTGCCAATCCTGGGGCTTGAACTCAGGGCCTGGGCATTATCCCTAAGCCTTTTTGCTCAAGGCTAGAACTCTACCACTTGAGTTGTAGCACCACTTCAGGTTTTCTGGTTGTTAATTGGAGATAAGAGTCTCACTTTCTTGCCCTCAGCTGGCTTTGAACTGGGATCCTCAGCTCTCAGCCTCCCGAGTAGTTAGGATTATAGGCATGAGCCACCAGTTCCTGGGTACTTTTTTTTTGCCAGTCCTGGGGCTTGAACTCAGGGCCTAAGCACAGTCATTGGCTTCTTTTTGCTCAAGGCTAGCACTCTATCATTTAAGCCACAGTGCCACTTCTGGCTTTTTCTATATATGTGGTGCTGAGTTATCGAACCCATGGCTTAATGTATACCAGGCAAGCACTCTACCACTAGGCCATATTCCCAGCCCCTACTATTTTGTTTTTAAAATGTGGCTGCAAAAAATGTTGAAGAAGAATACTACCTTTAATCAGAACCAGTGAATTCTTTTAACTGCTTGATCTGGAGTAATGCTTAGTATCTACAGGTCTTGGTATATTTTGTTGAGGTTGTGAATACTTAATCATTGACTTTATTAATCTAGCCAGAAAACAGAAAATTGGCTAAGAAGTAGTAATTAGGAATAAAGTGTTAGGAAACAACTGGTGTGGTGGTTCTTTTGGGGACATTGTAGACTGCCTAGTTCTGTCGTTCGTGTGTGTGTGTGTGTGTGTGTGTGTGTGTGTGTTGGTGTCTGTCCTGGGGCTTGACATGGCCTGGATGCTGTCCCTGAGCCTTTTATTTTGAGCAAGGCTACTTCTTTACCACTTGAGCTATAGTTCTGCTTACGACTGTTTGTTTGATAGTTCTTGTGATAAGAGTCTTAAGTGGCCTTTCCTGCCCAGGCTGGCTTTGAATTACAATCCTCAGATCTCAGCCTCTTGCATTGCTAGGATTATAGGCACAAGCCACCAGTGCCTGGCATGTGTGAATTTTATGCCTTGAAAATTAGCATCTTCCAGAAAGTGTTCAGCTTAAAAAATAAACTGCATATGTAGGACTTGCTCCCTTCTAGCAAGTCAGCCAGTCACAGACAGGCCACCCTCGCAGCCTGCTCTATACCTCTGCTCCTTTTACACCAGGCGGCTGGAACCCAGCCACCAGCCTCATTGTCCTCTAGTTGTTGCCAGTGTACCAAATTAAATTTTAATTGAAATTAAGACACTTAAGTTGCTTAAATATTAGCTCCTTAGAAGGCTTCTCTTTTTTGTTCTTTCCTTCCACTCATTTTGTTTTTTGTTTGCTTGCATTTCTTTATTTAGTTTGTTCATAAGATATTTGAATCTGGAAGGCTGTAAGTGGGGAAAGTGTAAAACAGAATCACTGGAGAATAGCCATGCTGCTATCTCGAGTGTATGCTCCTTTGCCTTTTCTCACTTCACTTGAGGAAAACATTGGAACGGGTTTGAGTGAATCCTTGCACGGATGTTGGAGGCCTTTCACAAAATAAGCCAACGACACCCTAAAATCAGTTGCTGTCTGTTACTTCTGTGTCGTTCCTGCAGAGCTGCTGTGTAGTAGGAGCCTTTGTGGGTCAGACAGCTGAAGGCCTTTGTGCCCTTGGAGGACTGGACCCCTCCCTCCATCTTAGATCTATTATGACATGTAAGCCTGTCTCTGTGCTGCTTGCAGCTCCTTGCGTTCATTGTGGCCTGCCAGTCCATTTAGAGACCTGAAGTTTGTTCTCAGATCTATTCCCACTGGGCAGAAAGACCTGAGGGGGCTATCCTTCACTACAGCAGTTAACCCTGAAAAGTAGGGTTTTTTTGTTTTTTATTTTGCCAGTCCTGGGCTTGAACTCAGGGCCTGAGCACTGTCCCTGAGCTTCTTTTGCTCAAGGCTAGCACTCTACCACTTCAGCCACAGAACCACTTCCAGCCTTTTCTGTTTATGTAGTGTTGAGGAATCAAACCCAGAACTTCATGCATGCTATGCAAGCACTCTGCCACTAAGCCACAATCCCAGCCCCCTGAAAAGTAGTTTTTATCACTTAAATTTTTTGGCCAGGCCTCAGTGGCTTATCCCTAGCCCTAGCTACTTAGGAGGCTGAAATATGAGGATCACAGTTTGAAGCCAGCTCAGGCAGAAATATCACCTTTAATTACCATTCAAAAACAAGAAGTGATGCTGTCACTCACAGTGGTAGAGCAAAAGAGCTCAGGGATAGCACCCAACCTCTGAGTAAGT
The DNA here is from genome assembly GCF_023159225.1 of Perognathus longimembris pacificus. Classification (NCBI taxonomy): domain Eukaryota; kingdom Metazoa; phylum Chordata; class Mammalia; order Rodentia; family Heteromyidae; genus Perognathus; species Perognathus longimembris. The sequence continues at coordinate 15,048,486 of NC_063167.1, forward strand.
AGTTCAAGCCCCACAACCAAAACAACTGACATTTTTCTTTTTTCTGGGTATCAAATGGCTCATGCCTGATCTTAGCTACTCAGGGGGCTGAGATCTGAGGATCACAGTTTGAAGCCTGCCTGAGCAGGAAAGTCCATGAGACTTTTTTTTTTTGCCAGTCCTGGGGCTTGAACTCAGGGCCTGAGCACTGTCCCTGGCTTCTTTTTGCTCAAGGCCAGCACTCTGCCAACTTGAGCCACAGCATCACTTTTGGCCTTTTCTATATATGTGGTGCTGAGGAATCGAACCTAGGGCTTCCTGTATATGAGGCAAGCATTCTTGCCACTAGGCCAAATTCCCAGTCCAAGACTTTTATCTCTAATTAAAATAGCAGAAAAAGCTGGAAGTGGCATTGTGGCTCAAGTTCCCAGGCCCTGAGTTCAAGTCACTGGACCAGCAAAAAGAAAAGGGTGAGGGGACTAGGGATGTGTCTTAGTGGTAGAGTGCTTGCCTAGCATGAGTAAAGCCCTGGGTTCGATTCCTCAGCACCACATAACCAGAAAAAAAGCTGTAAGTGGCACTGTGGCTCATGTGTTAGAATGCTAGCCTTGAGCACAAAGAGGCTCAAGGACAGTGCCCACACCCTGAGTTCAAGCCCTAGAACTGGCATAAAATAAAAAATAAAAACAAAATTGGGCTGGGAATACAGCCTAGTGGTAGAGTGCTTGCCTAGTATACATGAAGCCCTGGGTTCGATTCCTCAGCACCACATAAACAGAAAAAGTCAGAAGTGGCACTGTGGCTCCAGTGGTAGAGTGCTAGCCTTGAGCAAAAAGAATCCAGGGACAGTACTGCTCAGGGCCCAAGTTCAAGCCCCAGGACTGGCAAAAAAAAAAAAAAATTAAAAAATTGTACTAAGTAGTTGTACAAAGAGGCCTCAGCTCCAGAAGTCAAGTTATGAGTACAGTGATGAGTGTCAGGACCCCTTCCATTCTTCTCCCCCATTTTCTCCTCTCCTTCTCTACCTCAAGTTACATAGTTCAATTTTTACAAAATGTACATTGAATATAATGACTTGTTTTGCTTATCATTTTTATGACTTTGGAATGAGCAAATTGTCTTCCAGATGATAACAATTCCTCCCCCCCCCCCACCTTTTTTGTGCCAATCCTGGGGCTTGAATCTCAGGGTCTGGGAGCTATCCTTACCTAAGCTCTTGCTCAAAGCCCCAGCACTTTACCACTTGAGTTACAGCACCACTTCCAGCTTTTTAAAAGAACCTGGAGCCAGTGGCTCATTCCATGCAAGGAATTGACTCAAGCAGCCACGATTATAGGCTTAATTAAGCTACTGTGCCTGTTTTACCTGCTTTGTGGAGATCTGCATCTTACTAAAGTACTATTGCAGCTCTTAAAAACTTGGTGAAAATATATCGTGTGTATTACTCATTCTTATGGACTTAATCTTTAGAAGTATGAAAATTTAAACTATTGCTGCTTGCTTAGAATGAAAGGATCATCTAATTCTGACCACTGTTTTGCCCAACAGGAAGCCAGCAGACCTGCAGAACTTGGCTCCTGGGACCCACCCACCATTTATAACTTTCAACAGTGAAGTAAAAACAGACGTAAATAAGATTGAGGAATTTCTTGAGGAAGTCTTATGCCCTCCCAAGTGAGTATCCAATAAAATCACATGGGAATACTGCTGCCTCTCTGATGCTTTGTCTTAGTCTTAGTTGTCCCTGGGGTCTGTTCTGTTAGTACTGAAGTTAAATTCTCACAGCATTGATTTGAGATGATCAAAAGTATCTTCTAAATGATTTATTATTAATGCTACATAGATGTCAGAATTGATTACTTACAATTATTGCTGCAAAGATGCCCGAATTGGCCTCTTGCTGGGCCATTAAGCCATACTAAGGAAGATGGGGATCTGTGTGAGGGGGAAAGAAGGTGTTGAAAGAGGTTGAGGATGTCAGAGAAGAATGGTCATTTGTGGGCTATTAATCTCAAACCAAGGGAGTTTACAGAGGAGAAGACACAAGGAAAGGCAGGTTCCAACTAAATCCAGTGCAATGTCTGTGCAGGTGTGGTGCAGCCAGCTGTGGGGTTTACTCTCAGTAAGTTGTGGTTTTTCTTGGGGGGGGGGCAGGCCTGTGGCTTGAACCCTGGGCCTGGGAACTGTCCCTGAGCTGCTTTTGCTCTACCACTTGAGCCACAGTGCCACTTCTGCTTTTTTCTACGCATGTATTACTGGGGAATTGAACCCAGAGCTTCATGTATGCTGGGCAAGCACTCTACCACTAAAGCCACATTCCCAGCCCACTAAGTAAGTTTTATGGGAAGCTTTCTGGAATCCAAACAAGGGGGTTGATGTGTCTCACACTTTTTCTCTGGGAGTCATATTTACTTAGCTCTTTGAGACATACAGATCTAGAAGTCCCACATGTACTGACCATAGTGACAGTTTGCTAAATTGCAGATCAGTTTTGCATCCTACTGCAATCTTGGCAGAGGCTCAAAGCATTATTAAATTTCTTTCAGACTTTCCAGTTTCATTGTCCTGAAAACAAATGTGTTCATTTCCTCTGACCCAAGACTTTCTAGTCGATTTGACTTTTACCCTCCATGTCTAGATAAGCTTTGCAGGAATGGGATTATTGGGTCAGAGCATTCTTTTTTTTGTTTGTTTTCTGCCAGTCCTGGGGCTTGAACTCAGGGCCTGAGCCTGTCCTTGGCTTCTTTTTGCTCAAGGTTAGCACTCTACCACTTGAGCCACAGCGCCACTTCTGGCTTTTTCTATATATGTGGTGTTGAGGAATTGAACCCAGGGCTTCACGTATACAAGGAGAGCGCTTTACCACTAGGCCATATTTCCGGCCCGTGGGTCAGAGCATTCTAAAGTTAGTTGCGCAGTATTTATCCATTCATATGCTCACTCATTCAACCTGTAGGCAGTTAATGGCAACAACACAGCATGGCCACATAATGACTAAATTGAGCAAGTAAAGTATGTGTGGGAGAACTAATGAAGAAAAGCTTTAGAGAAGAGACAGTACAGAAAGTCAGCCTTATTTAAACTAAGAAAAGTGGCACTTGGCAAAAAAAAAAAATGACCCTCAGTTTTAGGACAGAAGATTCATTTTATTTGTTTGTTTTTTTCTGTTTTTTTTTTGGCCAGTCCTGGGCCTTGGACTCAGGGCCTGAGCACTGTCCCTGGCTTCCTTTTGCTCAAGGCTAACACTCTGCCTCTTGAGCCACAGCGCCACTTCTGGCTGTTTTCTGTATATGTGGTGCTGGGGAATCGAACCCAGGGCCTCATGTATACGAGGCAAGCTCTCTTGCCACTAGGCCATATCCCCAGCCCCAGAAGATTCATTTTAGATAAGTTGTTTCTCTGGGGTAGGGCAAGCAGAAAGGCTAGGAAGAGAGTATGTTCTCTTCATCCTATTTCTTAGTGCTAGTTCTAAAGGCTTGCCCTTTGCCCTCTTTCTTTTCATTAACCACCTGAAATTTCTTTTCTTTCTCTCCTTTCCCTTCCTTTCCCTTTCCTTTCTTCCCCCTCCCCCTCTCTCCTCTCCCTCTCCCTCTCCCTCTCCCTCTCCCTCTCCCTCTCCCTCTCCCTCTCCCTCTCCCTTTCCCTTTCCTTTTCCCTTTCCCTTTCCTTTTCCCTTTCCCTGTCCCTGTCCCTGTCCCTGTGGGGCTTGAACTTGGGACCTGTTCGCTGTCCCTGAGCTCTTTTATTCAAGGTTAGTGCTCTGCCACTTTGAGCCACAGCACCACTTCCAATTTTCTGCTGGTTAATTGGAGATAAGAGTCTCACAACTTTCCTGCCTGGGTTGGCTTTGAACTGTGATCCTCAGATCTCATCCTCTGGTGTAGTTAGGATTACAGGCATGAGCCACCAGTGCCTGGCCTCTCAAATTCCTCTTATCTCTACTGCCAGGAGTTCTGACTTCCTGAAGTACATCCAGACCATCATTAACACATCTGTACTTCATTTTCCCCCTAGGCTATGCATTTAACTAGAATACCAACAAATAAAACTGCTCTCTTTGTAAAATGTAAAGGGGGTATCTTTATATATATCTCAGGGGATGTTATGAACACAATTCAACACAGTAGAAATAACTTGATCCATTGCCATCATTGTTATTTTGGTGGTACTGGGTTTTGAACACAGGATCTTATGCTGCAGTGCTCTGTCACCTGAGCCATTCCTCCATTAAAATGTCTCTGCTCTGAAGAAAGAGCCACAGTTGCCAATTAGTCATCAGAGTGATTTTCCTGTCACATACCTACCCACCATTGTGACTGTAAGTCAGAGGTGGCCAAGCAGTTTTAATGCCTTAGTCATTCTCTGTGAAGGAATCTCTAGTTTGCTTTAAAGCATTTCGGAAGTACTTATTTATTGTGTAAATTATTCCAAATATATTAAGTTTTAAAAATCAGTGTGCTGGTACATAAATGCCACTTTTAAGTCAAAAGATATTTTCCTATGTTCTCTTACTTTTTTTTTGGCCAGTCCTGGGACTTGGACTCAGGGCCTGAGCACCATCCCTGGCTTCCTTTTGCTCAAGGCTAGCACTCTACCTCTTGAGCCATAGCTCCACTTCTGGCTTTTTTTCTGTTTATATGGTGCTGAGGGATTGAACCCAGGGCTTTGTGCATGCTAGGCAAGCACTCCACTAAGCTACAGTCTCAGCTTTTAACAGCAGCAAAATCAAGAAATTTTACTATTGTTCTTTATGTTTCCCCCTGAGAGGGACTGACATGAAGAGAAACACTAATAAAATGTTTGAGTTCCTTGGTATTTAGTGATCTGGAAGACACCTCCCCCCCCCACCCGCATCCCTCCTCTCCCACCTGGGTGCTGTCTCTGGGCCTCTTTGTGCTCAAGGCTAGGGCTCTACCACTTGAGCCATAGTGCCACTTCTGGCTTTTTCTGAGTAATTTATTAGAGACAAGACTCTCATGGACTTTCTTACTTGAGCTGGCTTCGAACTGTGATCCTCAGATCTCAGCCTCCTTTGGGATTACAGGTGTGAGCCACTGGTGCCCAGCTACACTTTGCTTTCTTTATACAGAAACTTCACCTCCGTTTTATTTGGGCAAGTTCTTACAGATAAAATAAACACGGTCATTTCTTTCTGTTTAAACACTTGAAAAACCTGTTATAAATTGTTCAGAATGTGCTAAATTCTTTCCAGTGATTTTCCTTTGCTTTTTTTTTTAAAAAACGTTGTAGTGTGTATTCTGTGTCGAGTTACAGTTCACTTTGTGTAGAATGGATTCTTTCTGATGCAGCCCAGGCTTCTGTGGTTGTCAACAATACTCAAGTGCTAATGCTGTGCCCTGCACTGCTCTTGTGATTCTTCATGCATTTTCTCAGCCCTAAGGACTTCCTGAAGAAATCGGAAATGAGTTATCCAAAGAGTTTGTTCAGGGTTTCACTGTCAACGATGTCAGGTCAATATGATATTAAAAATATGCCTGGGTACCAGTGGCTCATACCTATAATCCTAGCTAATCAGGAACCTGTGATCTGAGGTTCACAGTCCAAAGCCAGCCTCAGTGTGTGACACTCTTATCTTCAATTAACCACCAAAAATCCAGAAGTGGAGGTATGGCTCAAGTGGTGAATGCCACACTTGAGCAAAAAAGGCGAAGCAAGAGTGAGAGGCCCTGAGGTCAGTCCCAGTACATTTGTGCCCCCCCCCCCCAAAAAAAAAAGAAAAAAAAAAGCAAGGCTTAAGGTTTGTTTGGTTTTTGGTTGGTTATGGTTCTTGAAATCAGCCTGAGTGCTGTCCTTGAGCGATTTTGCTCAAGTCTAGAGCTGTAACACTTTTGAGCCTTAGCTCTACTTTCAGTTTTCTGGTGATTAATTTGAAATAAGACTCTTGGACCTTGCTGCTCTGGTTGGTTTTGAACTGTGATCCTCAGATCTCAGCCTCCTGAGTAGTTAGGATTACAGGCGTGAGCCACCAGCACCTGGCAAGGCATAAGTCTTTAATTGGGATTTTTCTACAGTGAGTACCGGTGAAGTTTAAACACAGAGGAGAGAAATCAAAGCTAGATGCTGTGATGAGCAAGCAAGACGGAAGTGGCTGTCAGCACTTGAACAGATGCTTTCTAAACAGGCCAGATTTGACTTCTGATGAGTTTCCATTCATTGAAATACTGTGTTTGGACAGGGGCTGCCTTCTCCTTAGTGCGTGCTGCAGCCTGTACTGTGAAATCCTGGCAGAATTCATGGTCTTCATTATGCAGCGCTATTTCCAGAGGTACAGGAGGAGAGAGTGTTTGGGGGCCCGTCACCCATAGGCCTCTCCCTTTCCTGTGCCCACTGTGGTGGTCTAGGCCCTGGGGACTGTCCTGCCTCCCTCCCTGCCAGTTAGGACTGGGAAGGAGGCCTTCAATCTCTTCCTCACCCTCCTAGCGCTCAGCTTCTTTGTAGGTGAGAGGAGGAGGCAGGGAAGCGCAGGCAGGTACGCTGGAACCCAGCAGTGTCTGCTAACATGCCTTGGCCTTCGGCGATTCTGAGGACAGAGTGTTCTTATGTGAACACTCTGATTTAAGATCACCACAAATAAAATGCAGATGCTCCAGTTACTTGACATTTATAGACTGATGGAAAGCTTAACTCAGAACTTTTGCTCCTATGTGAAACTAGGCTCTAAGATGATCTTTGTTTCTCTTGTTCTCTGGGGGACATAGTTGTGCTTTTTTTTTTTGGCCAGTCCTGGGGCTTGGACTCAGGGCCTGAGCACTGTCCCTGGATTCTTCCAGCTCAAGGCTAGCACTCTGCCACTTGAGCCACAACGCCGCTTCTGGCTGTTTTCTGTATATGTGGTGCTGGGGAATCGAACCTAGGGCCTCGTGTATCCGAGGCAGGCACTCTTGCCACTAGGCTATATCCCCAGCCCCTGTGCTTTTTTTTAAAGATCCTCTTGTTTAAAAAAAAAATCCTCTTGTTTGAATGAAAGAGCTACTTGGCCAAAAAGCCTTGAAACTTGGTTTTTAATCTGTTCTGCACCTGGCTAATGTACTGATAAAAGGACAAAGTAATGGACAGCAAGTAAATAGAATACATAAAATTAGATGGCACTAAAAATGCTCAGCCATTTAAAGTTTTTTTTTTTTGAGAAGAATAGTATATTGTACAAACAGACATTTTCTTATTAATGTGAGAAAGAAAAAAAAGATGGGAGAGTTTTTGCAAGAGTCTGGAAATATTCGCAGCTAGCCTGCGCTGGATAGTCTGTGATATGATTCAGAATCAGAGATTGAGTGGAAAGTGAAAAGGCCCCACGTGCGTTGTGTGGCCCGTGGCTTTTTATGAGTTCTTTCTCTCAAATACTCAAAATGTTCAAGTGGGAGTTTCCATAATGAAGAATCGGTGCTTGACCAAGCTCTTTGCTAATGCTAATAATCCATGAATTTGAATCTTATGTATCAAGAGACTTGCAGAGAAAAAAAGTTGTTGGCAACTGATTTTGGACATGGTGTTGCAGAATTTGAGTTATCCGTTAGATTCTGCTCTGTCGCCTGAGGACAGGAACTCTGTGCTTCTGTTTCTGGATACTTCTAGCTAGCTGGGTGACTGTGTGAGCTTCCGGGGGCAGCTACTCTGTCCTTTGAGGTCATAGCACACATTTTGATGATTTACTCCAGTGGGGGAGAGGAGAGCATGTTTATATCTGTGTACACAACAGCGCCTTTTCAGCATTTTGGGAGCATCTAATTTTGAATGAGGAAGAAAATGCAAGGACTGGGTGTGGCGGCACATTCTCGTAATCTCATCTCTAAGGGAGGCAGATATTCAGAGAGGAGCAAAGTTCGAGGTCAGCCTGGGCCAAAAAGCTAGTGAGGCTCTCCTTACCTCAGCAAATGTAGGCAAGAGGATCACAGTCCTGGTCAAAAAGTGTGAGGCCCTTGTCTGAAAAAATAGAGAGAGAGCAAAGGAGCTGGAGGCATGTCCCAAGTGGTAGAGCTTCTGCCTGGCACGTGAGAGGGCTGGGGTTCAAGCCCTAGAACCGCCACCACCTTCAAAAAAGCTTTAAAAAAAAGCTGATGGCCAATAATGTCTGATTTCACTAAAAGTAGGTTTCTAAAGGGAACATGTGCGTTGTAAAAGCATTAAGTAGCTTCTTAGTGCACAGCACTTAGCACTTAGTACTTAGCACGGCCTGCCGTAAACAGTTACAGGAATAGGAGTTTTCTTCATTTAGAAGTGGGGTGCCACTCCCTGCTGCCCGGACTCTTGATGAGAGGGGAGAAGCGGCACAGAGGAGCCAGTTGCTGCCAGGCCTGCCTTCTAAGGGGTGGAACCTTTGCAGGGGACATGGCTGCTGTGTGGTCGGGGTGAGCAGGGGGTTGGGCCTGGCATGAACTCCTCTTTCACCTGGGGGGGGGGGTGGGAGGACATGTGCATATAGTTAGGTAAATCTCATTATATCGGTTCCCCCCAAATGATATAATCACTTATATTTACAGGGAAATCTTTATGATTACAAATTGAGAGATAGCTAGAGCTATTAAAAAGAATGATAGCATAGCATGTAGGTGGTCAGTGGATTTTTTTTTTTTTAAAGGAATGTTTTGTTTATTTGTTTTTTTTTTTTGCCAGGGCTTCATGTATATAAGGCGAGCACTTTACCACTATGCCATATTCCCAGCCCTTTCTTTCTTTCTTTCTTTCTTTCTTTTTGGCCAGTCCTAGGCCGTGAACCCAGGGCCTGAGCACTGTCCCTGGCTTCTTTTTGCTCAAGGCTATCACTCTACCACTTGAGCCACAGCGCCACTTCTGGCCATTTTCTGTATATGTGGTGCTGAGGAATCGAAGCCATGGCCTCATGTAAACCAGGCAAGCACTCTTGCCACTAGGCCATATTCCCAGCCCCTTTATTTCTTTTCTTTTCTTTTTTTTTTTTTTTGCCGGTCCTGGGGCTTTGGACTCAGGGCCTGAGCACTGTCCCTGGCTTGTTTTTGCTCAAAGCCAGCACTCTACCTCTTGCGTCACAGCGCCACTTCCGGCCTTTTCTGTTTATGTGGTGCTGAGGAATCGAACCCAGGGCTTCATGCATGCTAGGCAAGCACTCTACCGCTAAGCCGCATTCCCAGACCCTCAGTAGCTATTTTATATCATCCTTACCAGTAAAGCATCCTGCTCAGTTTTTAGAAGTGCTGTTTCTTCCTGAGTTCAAAAACAGCAGAAGAAAAGTGTTTCTTGCCAGGCACTGGTGGCTCATGCCTATAATCATAGCTACTCAGGAGGCTGAGATTTGAGGATCCTGGTTTGAAGCAAGCCCAGGCAGGAAAGTGTGTGAGACTCTTATTTCCCTCCAATCAACCACCAGAAAACTGGAAGTGGAGCCGTGCCTCAAAATGGTAGAGTGCTAGCTTTGAGCAAGAGAGCTCAGGGACAGTGCCCAGACTGCCAGTTCAAGCCCCAGAACCAGCAGAAAAAGAAAGAAAGGAAAGCAATGTTTGTCACTGTTGGAGCACTCAGGACAGTTGGCGCCATTGTGTTTTCTGTTGCTAGCTGCCTCAGGGGTCGGGTCGTGGGAGGGCAGGTACTTGCTGTGGAGAATCAGTGGTCCGCAGGCCAGGCTGGCTCAGCCCTGCCTGGGGCCCAGTCCTGCCCGCACTGGCTCCACTCAGTACTTAGGATGGCTCGCGCAGGCGAGCAGCGAGTTTTTACCTTGTTTGATTAGATTCTTTGGTGTTTGGATTGAGTTACTTGAGGTTCAGAACATGTCGTCATCCCAGCTGTCTGGGGGACGCCAGTGGTCTGGGCCGACTCCACAAGTCCACCGTCCCAGTAGCATTGCCACTTGCCAAATGGAGGAGGTGGAGCGCGGACGCCCTTTGACTGCCAAGAATCTTAATGCCTGAACAAAACATGGGCAGAGCTCTATTTCCTAAGGAAAAAACACATTTAAAAATAGCATAGAAACAGAGGAAGACGTTTCTTAGGGTAGTAACTAGCGAAGAGCTGTCTGGGATCTGCTGGCACAATGGTTTATTGATGGATGCATCTGGGAATGATTTATAACCCACTATCACCTTTTCCATTTAGGTACTTAAAGCTGTCGCCCAAACACCCAGAATCAAATACTGCTGGAATGGACATCTTTGCCAAATTCTCTGCTTATATCAAGAATTCACGGCCAGAGGCCAATGAAGGTACAAAGCAAATAAGTTGAATTATTGAAAACAAATTATAGGAGTTTCACCATGACAGGGATTATCAAGGAAAAACCTTGGTGTCTAAGCATTAAGTATTAAAAACCACTTTTCAGACTTGATCACATAAACTGGAAGGACTTCTTAAATTGCTGGGTTCCCAACTAGTGCCCCAATGCCTGGGTAGTAGGTTCATGATAAGATGTTTATAAGTTGTTCACATACTCTCTTGAGAAGTTTTCACAAAAGGGAAGCTGCCAAGACTTAGGTTGAATCAGAATCATGGGGCCCTGAGTTCAATCAAACCCCAGTGCTGCCCTTTCCCCCTATTTACTGTGTGCTGCCCTTTCCCCTATTTACTGTGTGGTTATGGTGGTTTGACACAGTGATTTAGCTTCACTTCAACTGTGACTAAAGCTCTTGCTTATTTGTTGAGTGCCTACAGCCTACAAGCAGCTGGGTGCTTTTTGCGCGCGTGCGTGCGTGTGTGTGTGTGTATTCCCTTTGCTTTGAAGAGCGCTTTGGCCACTACTGGTGATCCTTGTTACTCAGGAGGCTCAGATCTGATGATTGCAACTTGAAGCCAACTTGGGCAGGAGAGTCCCCAGACTCTTTTTGTTTTTGTTTTAAATTAAAATATATTTTTAGTATTTCATTCAAGTCCAGTGAAGGGAGGGAGTGTTTGAGCTCCATCCCTGTCTTTACCATGCTGCCCAGCAACTGCCCATTTCCCTTTTGTGGGTAGAGTAGTGGTCTTTCTGGGGAACCCTGCATAGAGAATATGTACAACAATCTGTGGCTTCTAAAAATGTTAATTTATGGGCTGGGAATGTGGCTTAGTGGAAAAGAAGGCCTGGTTCCATTCCTTAGTACTGCATATACAGAAAAAGCTGGAAGGGGCACTGTGGCTCAAGTGGTAGAGTGCTCGCCTTGAGAAAAGAAGCTCAGGGACAGTGCCCAGGCCCTGAGTTCAAGCCCCAGGAGTGGCCAAAAAGAAAGGGGGAAAAAAAAGGTCATTAGATTTAGACATTTTGTAGCTTGGAGGGTTCTAGAGGTTTCTGGCAGCAATTGGCAAATGGTACTAAACAGAAAAAGTCTTGGTGCTGGTTGACAAGAATAAATGCCTTGTAAAAATGTGAAACATTTGGTAATTTCCTTATGTTATTTCAGCAGGCAGACTTTCAAGCTATCCAGGCTAATTTGTATTATTAAAATGTTAAATTGCAGTCAGGAGCCTGTGGCTCACACCTATAATCCTAGCTACTCAGGAGTCTGAGATCTGAGGGTCATGGTTCAAAGCCAGCCTGGGCAGAAAAGTCTGTGAGACTCCAATCTCCAACTACCAAGAAAACTGGAAGTAGCATTGTGGCTCAAAGTGGTAGAGTACTAGCCTGGCTCAAAAAAGCTCAGGAAAGGGGCTGGGGATATGGCCTAGTGGCAAGAGTGCCTGCCTCATATACATGAGGCCCTGGGTTCAATTCCCCAGCACCACATATACAGAAAATGGCCAGAAGTGGCGCTGTGGCTCAAGTGGCAGAGTGCTAGCCTTGAGCAAAAAGAAGCCAGGGACAGTGCTCAGGCCCTGAGTCCAAGCCCCAGGACTGGCCAAAAAAAAAAAAAAAAAAAAAAAAAAAAAAAAAATCAGGAAAGTGTCCTGGCCCGGGTTCAAGCCCCATGATTGACACTACCCGCCCCCCCCCCCAAAAAAAGTCACAGCATTTTATAGCTTAATGTTAAAGTTCAGTTTCTTTCACTCTTGAAATAACATCCACTGCACGAGATGTTTTTTTCTGCAGTGAAAAAAAATATTAGTGTCCAAGCCTGGCTTGCATCTATTTCTATAATAGGTTCCAGTAGCTGCCTTGGTTTGGAAGCAGTTTTTGGTAATTGGCTGCTTTTCTGCCTAATTTGTACCCTAACCCAATAATTGTGCTGCAGCCGCCTCCCGCCACAAGCCCTCTGCCTCTCCCCCTCCATGCAGGCCGCCTGCCCCCTACGCTGGCCCCCTGGAGCACTCTTCAGTTGAGAAGTTTGTTTCCCTCCCTTCTGGGGGCTGGAGGATAGTTCCAGCTCCTCTGACACTTGGGGAAAGGACAGGGAAATGAATTCTTTTGCTTTAGAGGATGAGGTCTGGGGGGAACGTGATTCACTTAAGTATAACTTGGCCTTCTATTTTTTCCTACCAATTTCTTACTATCTGGGGTAGCCACCTACACTTAGGTCTCTGGCACCCTGTAACCAATAAGAACAAAGGACATAACAGATTACCAGTGATTCATTTAGAAGGCTTTATACGTGATGCCCTATTGGTAAATAAGAATTCCAGTTGCCAGGCAGCTTTTCCCACAGGGACATGAACTGTCAGGAGACTTTAGAAAACAGTATTGGGAAGCACTTAGGAACTTCCTGGTGTCCCATGAGTGTGTTTGATGCTGGCCTCTCACCTGTTGGTTTAGGACAATGAAATGCCTTCAGTAAACCTAGATACGGATAGATGCTCACAGAGATGCCATTGTCATTTTTAAATGATAAAGGAGAGTAGATGAGTCTTTGATTTTCCTTTCACCAATCAGTTAATTTATAAAATTCAGCATTTTGGGCAATTTTAAGACATTTTGGAACCTGTATGTAAATTGGGATTAGATGCCCAGACGCTGCAGTGTGGGCTAGTGAAGGCAGAACCACTACCAGTGCCTACATTGAATGGATGGATGTGGTGTAAAATTATAATTCTTTTGCTAACAGGTCTAGGTTGACTGGGAATAAAAGTTTATGCAGGGGCTGGGAATCTGGCCCCGTGGTAGAGTACTTGCCTTACATATACAAAGCCCTGGGTTCAATTCCTCAGCACCACATATACAGAAAAAGCCAGAAGTGGCGCTGTGGCTCAAGTGGTAGAGTGCTAGCCTTGAGCAAAAAGAAGCCAGGGACAGTGCTCAGGCCCTGAGTCCAAGGCCCCCCCCCCAAAAAAAAAAAAAAAGTTTATGTAATCTTTTCAGGCATTAAAAGAGTGAGCTAGTAATTCCTTTTAAATAGAATTAAGTATGACTTGTTACTAGATCTGCTTTTTCAGTTCTGTGATTTTATTCATGTAATTTACTATGTTTCCCAGTATATATATACCTAATCTATTGGCATTTGGTGTTTGTATTTATTCTCTCTTCTTTAGTACTGGTACCAAAGCTTGAACTTAGAGCTTGGTCCTTAGCTCACAGCTAGTGCTCTACCACTTGAGCTATGCCTCTGGTTCAGCATTTTGCTACCTAACTGAAGATGGGATCTTGTAGACTTTCCTGCCTGGACTGGTTTTGAACTGTGATCTCAGCCTTCTGAGTAGCTAAGATTATAGATGTGACCCACCAATTCCTGGCTTTAGCTGTATTTATGAATTTGTCATTATGGAAAACTGCCATTATATGCTCTTAGACATATTTCCTAATGTCCAAATTCCTAGTTTCATTTATCTGTTTATTGGTTGTGGGGCTTGAACTCAGGGTCTGGGAGCTAGCTGCTCCTGAGCTTTTTTTTTTTTTAGCTCAAGGCTAGTGCTTTACCACTTTGAGCCACAGTTCCCCTTCTGGTTTTCTGGTGGTTAATTAGAAATAAGAGTCTCATGGGGGCTGGGGATATAGCCTAGTGGCAAGAGTGCCTGCCTCGGATACATGAGGCCCTAGGTTCGATTCCCCAGCACCACATATACAGAAAACGGCCAGAAGCGGCGCTGTGGCTCAAGTGGCAGAGTGCTAGCCTTGAGCGGGAAGAAGCCAGGGACAGTGCTCAGGCCCTGAGTCCAAGGCCCAGGACTGGCCAAAAAAAAAAAAAAGATATAAGAGTCTCATGGACTTTCCTGCCTAGGCTACCTTTGAAACATGATCCTTAGATCTCAGCCTCCTGAGTAGGTAGGTAGGATTACAGGTGTGAGCCACTAGCGCTCCATGCAGATTCCTATTTTTAAAATGCAAACAAAGAATCTATGAGTTCTGATTAGTTCCTTGTTACTCAAGACTCCTTTCTGTTCTATTTACTTTCTCATTCACTCTGGCTTTCAGGAAAAACAAGTGTTTGGAAGTGAGGATAGTTCATCATTTTAGCTATGAAAGTGCACTGTGTATTTAATCATCTTAATGCATTATCAGCTTTCTCCAAATCTGCTGATACATAATCCATCTTAGACAGTTGCTGGGCATTTGGCTCAAGTGGTCCATTGCCTGCCTAGCAAGTGCACATCCCTGGGTTCAACCCCCAGTACTACCCCAAAAAAAGTTGGGTAAGGTTTATTCTTATATAAAGGAGTAGTAGTTTGAAATTTGGGCTTTCTTTCTTTATAGTGCTTATAATGTTAGAATAATCTTTGTTGTCCTCATTGCTTGTTGCAGCCGTGCTAGGGGTGGAAGCCAAGGCCTTTTGTGTGCTCTGCAAGTCCCCTGCCATGGTCCCCCCAAGCCCCCAGACCTGTCCCCCCAAGCCTAATCCTCCCAGCCCAGTCTCATTGCATGTCCAAACCCGCCCCTTCTGCCTTGAGTTTCCCCCACTCAAGTCGTGTAAGTGAGAGAGTTAGGCATGCTTGTTGGGAAAGCCAAGTGTGCTGGGTGCCATGGCTCACACTGTAATCCCAGCTCCTGGGGAGGTGAAGAGGGTGAGGATAGATCGTTCATTGCTCGAGGCCAGCCCAAGGAAAAAGTTCTTGAGACTGCATCTCAACCAGTTTAAAAAAAAAAAAAAGTGAGCACAGTGCAGTGTGCCTGTCATCCCAGCTGCGTGAAAGCAAAACCAGAATCTACCCAGGCAGAAAGCAAGCCTCTATTCAGAAACAACTGAAGCAGAAAAGAAAGCGAAGAAAATGGAAACGTTACACCAGTTTCGATTTCCTTACTTTCACTTTACACAATTTAATTTTGCAAACATTTATTTTACTTTCTAAAAAAATACAATTTAATTGTTATTAAGGTATTGTATAGAGGGGTTACCATTTCACAAGTCAGGCAGTGAGTACATTTCTCTTTGGACAATATCACCCTTCTTTTGCTCTCCCCGGCTTCCCTCTCCCACCCCTCCCACAAGTTGCACCATTTGTTTTTCCACATAGTGTGTACTGAATAGCATGGTTGCAGTTGTTCCCACTTTCTCCCTCCCTTTCTGTGCCCACCTTTGTCCCTCCAAAAGAAAACTCTAAAGCAAAAAACAAATACCGTCACCACCAACAATAACAAAAAACAACCCTGTTTCCATTTCTTGGAATTCATTTAGATAAAAAGTATTAAATGTTGAGAGGAGTTACACCTTGGGGTTCCTCCCTTAAGAATATATATGTGTGTGTATATATATATATTCCTCTAGTCTCATTGTTTGTGTGTGAGTACATTTTGTTAACATTTAATAGAAATATGTGTCTCTATATATATTCACATTTGGCCATTGTGGTTTCCACTTACTAGGTAGTGGAAATCCTTCCAGGTGGGTTCAGAAAACTGCCACACATGGATTTACTCAACTATTTCCTGTAGGTAGATATTTAGGTGTCTCAGGTGTAGACCAAGCACAACGGTGTGAGTACTGCCAGTTTGCTGCCCTTGGGCAGCATTCTAAACAGGTCAAAGGTTTGCTCTGCTTCGCCAAACTCTCCTCCCAGACCACACCATTCTGTATTTCCCCACACTTTTGACTCAGGGGTCAGTGCCTTTTGAATTTTGCTATACTTTCCCAGTAATTTATACTCTGTCTGTGGTTGCCATTGTTTTTAGAGCGTCTGAAATAGCCAAGTAGAGGTGCCAGCATAATCCTACAGCAGGGTATTAGAAGCAATCACACTGCTTAATAATTCTGAGAGACAAGGGACTGTCTGGTGGCCCGTTGCTGCCCTCTAGTGGCTAAGATAGATATTCTCTTGTTGTCATCTGCTTGGCGGGGAAGGGGGGCATGTGGCATGTGTCTGTGTGTGTGAGTACACACACCAGTCCTGGGGCTTGAACTCAGGGCCTGGGTGCTGTCCCTGAGCTTTTTTGCTCCTAGTGTTCTACCGTGTGTGTGTGTGTGTGTGTGTGTGTGTGTGTGTGTGTGTGTGTGTGTGTGTGTGTTTAATTAGTTAAGAGTCTCATAGACTTTCCTGCCCAGGCTGGCTTTGAACCACGATCCTCACATCTCAGCCTCCTGAGTAACTAGGATTATAGGTATGAGGCATTGGCACACAGCTTCATTTTTGCCTTTTATTTCATTTTTTAGATAAAGTCTTCCATTAACTTTGCCAGAGTTGCCTCAAATTGACCCTTCTACTTCTGCCTCCCAAGTAGCCGGGACTGTAGGCATGAACCACTACATCTGCCATGTTTTTGAGATAGGGTCTCACTAGCTTTCGCACAGACCGTAGGCTCTACTTTTTTTTTTTTTTTTTTTGGCCAGTCCTGGGCCTTGGACTCAGGGCCTGAGCACTGTCCCTGGCTTCCTTTTGCTCAAGGCTAGCACTCTGCCACTTGAGCCACAGCGCCACTTCTGGCCGTTTTCTGTATATGTGGTGCTGGGGAATCGAACCCAGGGCCTCATGTATACGAGGCAAGCTCTCTTGCCACTAGGCCATATCCCCAGCTCCATGTAGGCTCTACTTTTAAAGAGCCTGTGGTACTGGGATGTAGCTTGGTGGTAGAACACTTGGCTGCTCTGGGGTTCGCTGGAGTACCACAAACACACAGAGTATGGTACGGACGTTCTGTACCAAGACCTCGAAGGAGCAAACCAGCCCTAGGTTTAACAATGAAGCAGCTGTCAGGACGAGCTTGCCCGGGGAGCAAGTGCTTTTCTGCTCTGCCGCACGGGTCGTTTCCTTTCTTACCTCCTTCCTTCCTTGTGTTTTTAAGCGCTGGAGAGGGGGCTGTTGAAAACACTGCAGAAACTGGATGAGTACCTGAACTCCCCGCTCCCCGACGAGATCGACGAGAACAGTATGGAGGACATCAAGTTTTCCACACGGAAATTTCTGGATGGTAATGAAATGACACTGGCTGATTGCAACCTGCTGCCCAAGCTGCACATCGTCAAGGTAGGGCTGGGGGCCGCGCCCTGGGCTCGCGGGAGGGGGGCTCCCCTGTGCTTCTGCTTCTCATCTGCTGGCTGCCAGGCCTGGGTTACGCGGACAGTGTTCGATCAGAACACAGAAAAGCGCATCACACACTTTGCTTCTGTGACCCAATGGAGATGGAAAGACGGGAGGGGGAACGGAGCTGTCGGAGTTTGGAGCTCGGTCTCATAGTGTCTACGGAGTGAGGGTAGGAAATCCACAGGCGTGAAGGAGTGTGTTTTACAAGCGTGTGTCCAGTGCTTGCACATGGCCCGGGCAGGAAAGTCCGTGAGGCTCTTACCTCCAAGTAACCACCAAAAAGGCACACGTGGCGCTGTGGCTCAAGTGGCAGAGTGCTATCCTTGAGTACAAAGCTCAGAGAGAGTGGCCAGACGCCGAGCTCGAGCCCCCGCACAGCACACACAAAAAGTTATTTCCGTGACTCTGAGAGCGGCTCGAACTTGAGAAGAGTCGCCACCATCCCGCGACTGGACTTGCGCAGCATCGGGGATGCACGCTCCACCTGGATGTGGAGGTGCGGGTCCTGCTGCGGCTTTGAACCGGGATCCTCACATCTCAGCTTCCCGAGGAGCCAGGATCACAGGCGTGAGCCCCTGGCTCCTGGCTAAAACGAATCGTTTGCTGAGAAGCTGGGCTTCGGTCTAGGTTCTGAGGCATGGACAGTGAAGGCTCACTTGGCTCTCTTTGAATTTCAGGTGGTGGCTAAAAAGTACCGCAACTTCGACATCCCCAAAAGCATGACGGGCATCTGGCGGTACCTGACCAACGCCTCCAGCAGAGACGAGTTCACCAACACCTGCCCGAGCGACAAGGAGGTGGAGATCGCCTACAGCGACGTCGCCAAAAGACTGAGCAAGTAGAGCCGTGCTCGCGAGACGTCTCCAGACCCCTCCCACGCGCGTGCTTTCCTCACGGACTGCCCTCCTGTCTGCAGTAGAGATGCGTTTTGCATGAACACGCACTTATTCACGATTAGGATCATGGATAGACAAGGTGCAGTAGTTGGTCTGACAACACACACTCCTAAGCAGTATTACCATCCAGCCCCGCCGCCCCTGCCCACCGCCTCGGCCTCTGACCCGGACACACTCCATCGCAAGCTCATCTGTGCCCGAGGAGCCACGTGTAGCTTGAATAGAAGCCATGATGCCAGTCACCCCCCTCCCCCTCCCCCTCGCATGCGCCTGGCCTCGATGGTTCTGGAATTTCCTTAGAGCTCAGAGGATGGCCGGCCGCACCGGCCTTAGTGGAAGCGCTGCCTGCGGTGGAGCCTCTCACTGCCCAACTGCCCACAGCCATTCCTCCTCCCCCATGCTGGAGGCCCAGTGGAGAGGGGTGGAGGGCACTGTCATGGTCGTGGGGCATCTCAGCCACCTTGGTGTTTGAGGCGGAGAGGTGTTAACTTAGCTGTGGGTGGTGGGGCGACCTTAGGTCGGGTGGGGTGAAGCCTGTTCCCGTGGCTAACTTAAAGCATGGCCTCCCCCCACCCTCCTTCCCTGTACTCTCCTTCCTTCCCCCCTCTCCCCCCCCCCCCACCTTGGAGGGCGACCTGCCCCATGGTTGGCCTCCGTGGGCTGAGTGGGAGCTGTTTCAGGCCCGAGGGAGAGCGGCATTTCTCCTTTGAACAGAGGCCTAGTCCAGAGATGCGTGTCACGCGGGCACAAGCTCGGTAAAGTTCACTGTGTGTGCTTCCCCAAATGGACCAAGTCCGCTCCAAGACTGTGAGCGTGACCACACGCGCCTTTTGGGCACCTAGCACGTGTAAGAGCTGTGTCTTTAAGTATTTTTGCTTTGAGATGGCAGCGCGCCCCCCCCCCCCCAACTTGTGTCCCCTTGAAGTGTGAGGATGGGCCGGAGGGGGGCCCAGTAGGGTGGGTGGGGAGGGGAGGGGGTGCCTCTGGAGAGGAAGCCGTGCTGAGTGGTCAACTCCTTGCAAAGTGTTTCCACGGAGGGATTCCCTGACCTCTACTGGGGCTGGAGGGAGGCAGTGTGGGGCACTGCTGTGGGAGGAGCATGCGCACACAAGCTGCTCCGAAGTCCTGCGTGGAGGTTGGGGTGCAGGCCGGCTCTGCGTGGAGGTTGGGGTGCAGGTTGGCTCTGCGTGGAGGTTGGGGTGTAGGCTGGCACTGCGTGGAGGTTGGGGTGTAGGCCGGCACTGCATGGAGGTTGGGGTGCACACGGGGGGAAGTGTCGCCAGCTCGTTTCCCCTCCGGCTTCTTTGCCGCCCTGGGTGAGCACAGCGCAGTCTGAATGAAAGCCTCATTTCCTGACAGCTACCGAGGTTTCTTTAATTAAACCTTTGGAAAGTCCTTTACTGTTCCAATTGATATAACTTCCTTTTTGTGTGCGTGTGTGTAGATACAGACTTGTAATAAAAATGCAAATACGATTTATTTCTTGCTAGTGTCAGCTTTCCCACCTCTAAACCACGAGCAGGCTGTCCGTGCAGATTCCTGACTGGTGCGCACTGCACTCAGTGGACCATTCTAGAACTTAGGAGCTGGTGTGTCTGGTGACCTTGAGCTTCTCCAGAGTTGCGTGTAGATAGCTTTTATTTCTGTGCATTTGAAAATCCCATTTAGAAAATACCTACAAAGTAAAGATGAGAGGAAATAGGAATTATTTTTTCACAAACATTTTGATACACATTTCATCAAGCTAATCGATGTCACCAATTTCTTAACACTGGCTAGAATCAATATTTAATTCAAAGAGAGAGATGTTCATCATAGATATTTTTAGGCTTACAAATTTCTAACCTTTGCAAATTATCGAGATTGAAACAACCAAGATTATATTTTTACCAAGGGGAGAAAAATCTCCCTAAGCCATAATGCTGAAGAATTGGACTTCTTTTTTTTTTAATTACTTGGCTAAGCAAGAATGCTTGTATTTTCTTTCCTCTCTCTGGAACATCATCACCAGTATATTGCTGGCAGCTATTGTATTAAAAAATAAATATATTTTCACTTATCAAAGGATTCTCTTTTCTCCTTCATGAAAACAAATAAAAACTTGAAATAAAAGTGTTTTGAGACTACTTTTTTCTTTTGAGTGTGATTCAGCACATTTAACAGCAAAAGAGACAAGCACTGGTGGGTTATGCCTGAATCCTAGCTAGCTTCTCAGGAGGCTGAGATTTTAAGGATCGTGGTTCAGGGCTGGGAATGTGGCTTAGGGGTAGAGTGCTGGCCTAGCATGCATGAAGCTCTGGGTTCGACTCCTCAGTACCACATTAACAGAAAAAGCCAGAAGTGGCGTTGTGGCTCAAGTGGTAAAGTGCTATCCTTGAGCAAAAAGAAGCTCAGGGACAGTGCCCAGGCCCTGAGATCAAGCCCCAGGATTTGCACACAAACACATACACACCATCAACACCATAAACTTTTAAAAAGGCCCCCAGGGAAGCCATGTCACAGGAGACTGGAAAACCAGGAAGGGCACGGGGTCTTCTTGTGCCCAGCTGTGACGCCCTGGGAGGCCAGGATTTCAGGCCTCCTCTGCAGGAGCCCAGCCCCAGGTCTCACGAGAACTAAGCAGTAAAGGCCTGCCTGCCCTCCTTCCTGAGCCCACACCCTCCAGTGACCGTAGAGACCTTGTGCCAGACCCCACTCTTCAAGGTCCCCCCATCTTTGAACATCGCCACTCTGAAGACCAAACTTCCCACCCGCAAAGCCCTCGGGGGCATCCACGACCAGAGCCCTGGCCCGCAGATGAACATCAACCACAGCGAGCTCTGACTTCCCTCCCCCCTCCCCCCCCGCCCCCGCCCCGTGGCCGTCACCATGGACTGCGGAGGTGGGGGAGGCGGGGCTCAGCTGTGGAGCTCACTGCTGTGTGCCGAGGAAAGCCCCGCCTCCGGAAGTGACAGACAACCCAAGTGCCCATCATGGGAATGAATGAACAAGAGGTGTGTCAGTGGACGTGTGTGCATGTTTATGTGTGTTTATGTGCTATGTGTGTGTGTGCATGCAAGAAGGTGGCATAAGAGGGGCAGATACATTCCACCAGTGAGCCCATGAAGTGCAGCGGGAGCCAGACAGCTCGTGATTCTGTGCATAGGAACGTGCAGGACAAGCGTCGCTGGGCAGCCGGGCAGCCCGGAGCCGGGCCAAGGGAGAGCGCTCAGGGCCGGCTTCTCTTTGGGTGGTGGTAGAAGTGTTTCTTCAACTAGATAATGGTGACACGGCTATACTAAAAACCACCGAATTGCACAGTTTGGTGTACAATTGAAGTATAAAGAGTGAACATAAGAATTGTATCTCAATAAAATTCAAGTGTTGACAGGCTGATTGGGGGGTTAGTTACTCAGCCTTGAATTTGGGAGGCTGAGGCAGGAGGCTAGAGGATTTAGAGTGAACATAATAGGGAAGTCCTGTTGCAAAAAATAAAGCAAATAAATTCAATCAGGACTTGGTGTTTGGTGGCTCACGCCTGTAATCCTAGCAATTGAGGAGGCTCACATCTGAAGAAAGAGGTTCAAAGCTAGCCTGGGTAGGAAACTCTGAGACCTCCAATTAACTACTAAAAAGCTGAAAATGGCTCTGTGGCTCCAAGTGGTAGAGCACTAGCCTTGAGTACAGAAACGGGACTGGCACACACACATACAGAAATTCAACCAAATACCTAAAATGTATTGTTAAAAGGGGAAAAAATGAGTTCTGATAAAGCTTAATTTTGAAATTACAAAAAGTCATTTAACTTTTCCCTCAAAATGGGTGAGCTCTGTGGTTCATAATACCTCTAGTTAAAAATGAAAACTAAAACTGTGGGTGTGTCAGTGTCAGTATGGAGACTTGAACTCGGGGCTTGGGTGCTGTCCCTAGGCATTTTCACTTAAGGCCAGTGCTCTACCACTTGAGCCACACTTTGTGCTGGTTAATTGGAGATAGACTTTCCTGTCTGGGCTAGCTTTGAACCGTCATCCTCAGATCTCAGCCACCTAAGTAGCAAGAATTATAGGCATGAGCCACTAGCACCTAGCTTAAAAAACAGACGAGATTAAAATTTTGTTGGGTGGATTTAACAGCAGAAAACAGGCCAGTGGCAGCGACCTAAAGAAAAAGATTTTTAAAAAAGCAAAATAAGACCAAACATTAAGCAAGCAAGAGCCAAACCCAAGAGCCTGGGTGTAAACGTGAAGTTCCAGAGGGAGGGAGGTGAGCAGCGCCCCCGGAGTTTCCAAGCCAGGTAAAACCCATCAGACTCCACGTGGAATAAAACCAAACCAAACACATCTCAGAGAACATTCTAGAGACAGCCACATAACCTTTGAAGACGCTGTAACAAAACCAGTGGCTGGCTTTTCACTTTCCACAGCGGCCTTGGAACTGGAAGACAGGAATGAATCTTTAAAGTGCTGGAAAAAAATAAAATTCTGCCAACCCCAAATTCCATCCTCTTTGAAAATGTTAGCAAGGCAAAATAAGGAGAAAACAAAACCACACGCACAAACCCAGTAAGAAATAATAAGTTCAAAGCCCACCTGATGTCACCTCACTGCCTGGAGAGGGAAGATACGTTCTTTGCTGACCCATAATGCAAGCTCAGCAAATGCTGGAGGCGCGACCACAGGAATAAAAGTAGAACACAAGAAAGAATCGAAAGAGAGCAGGGAACTGCCCGGAATAAAGAGCCGCTTAGAGCAAATGCAGCTGACAAGCCTGCGACTGGGGCTGGGATTGAAATGTTTTAGAACTCTTCTGGCCTGGCTGCTGGTGGCTCACACCTGTCATCCTAGCTACTCAGGAGGCTGCCATCTGCAGATCATGGTTGGAAGCCAGCCTGGGCAGGAAAGTCTGTGAGATTCCTATCTTCAATTAACTGCGAAGAAGCCAGAAGTGGAGCTGTGGCTCAGGTGGTAGAGCCCTAGCCTTGATAAAAAAAAAAAAAAAAAAAAAAAGCCAAGAAAGAATGTGAGGCTCTGAGTTCAAGTTTCAGTCCTGGCACCAAACAAAACAAAAAACAACAAAATACCAAAAACTCCTCACATACATTACTCAGTCTCTAATAATCCTCTGCCGTAGCAAATGTTACTTCTTCTTATGAATGAGGAAAATTGAGGCACTAGATTTAGAAACAAGATGGCTTGAGTGATATAGGGGTGCTATAACATAAATAGATATATTGCCTATGTTATGTGTGTGTTTATATATCATAAATATGAGATTATATGATACTTATTGAGCTGGGCTTGGTCTCCCTGCCCCTGGAAGCTAATCTGCTTAGATTGCCGGGCAAGCAGAGGTCTCAGCGGGCAAGTCTGGTCCAGGGTTTGTTCTCTGGTGGCAAGTGTCGTCCCACGGGCAGGAGGCAGAACAAGCTCTGCCCAGCACTCCTTTAGGCTTTGCCAGCCCGGGGTCTCTAAGGCCTGGCTCTCTCCGGCTATGAGACGGGTGCAGTTCTGGATGCTCCCAGCAGGGGGCGCCGAGTCCCCTTCAGTTGCCACTTCTGCAAACCAGGTTGGGCCAGCCGCACGCCAGGGCAGTTTTGGGGGACCTGCAGGGCGGAGGGCTTCCTTCCTCTTTATCAGATCTGTCAGGGCTGCTGCGCACTCGGCGTGGGTGCCTCGGGCCTCCTTCCCTCCTTCCTGTGTTGAACGGCTGCTGCTGCTCCTGCTGCACCGCCTTGTGGGGCAGGGGTGGGGAGGTGGGGGGGGGCACCCTGCTTGGAGCCCGGGGCCCTGTCCTGGCCTCAGCCTCTGCACCCACTCCCCCCTCAGCCTTCCGTGCCTCCCCTCCCTGTGCCCTCCCCAAGCGCTCGCTGCTGCCCCAGCACAGCAGGCTGCTTCCGAGCCTGGCAGGGGCCACTGGAGGGGACACCAGGGGGCCCATCGCCAGTGCCAAGACCCCCCTGCCCCGGGGACCCTGGGGCCAGGGGGGCAGTCCCATGTCATGAGTGAGAAAGAGCAAGAAAGGGTCCCCCACGCCCTCTGAGTTCCTTGGTCAAATAACAAGAATGCGTTGTTCTGTAAATTTGAAATGTTGTTATTATTAAAGATTTGTACACAGGGGTTAGAATTCCACGAGTCAGGTAATAATGAGCACAAGACTTCTTGGGCAATGTTGCCCCTCCCTTCTTCCCTCATTTCCCTCTCCTGACCCTGTCCACAAGTTAGAGTTCATTTCTGTGCATAATGCTCACTGACTGTAAAGACTGCATTTGCTCACCCTTCCTCTATTCCCGTGCCCTCCCCTCCCCCAAACTATGTTTCCATTTCCCCGTCTCTGTTGTGATGAGCAGTACACCAGGTGTTCAGAGGAATCAGGCGTCTGGATTCCTCCGGTAAGTCTACCATCCTTTAGTCAGTTTGTTTTCACCGAAAGGCGCCACACATGGGTTCCATGCGGTGCATTTTAGCTCTGGCCTCCGCATGGGAGAGACGACAACGTGCACGGTTCTTCTCTGTGAGCCTGGATTACTTCACTGACCACCATGTGTTCTAGGTCTATCCAATTCCCTGCAAACCACATGATATTATTTAAAAATACCTATTTGCAAGAAGTGTCGCAAGTCTAATATTCACAATAGTCCCGTGAAGAAAGAGCTTCTCCCTCATTCTATAAATCAAACTGGCGAAGAAGAAGGCTGAATAATTTGCCGGGCACTCAGCTAGGAAATGATAGAGCTCAGCAACTCTGAAGACTGAGCTC
The DNA here is from genome assembly GCF_023159225.1 of Perognathus longimembris pacificus. NCBI lineage: Eukaryota > Metazoa > Chordata > Mammalia > Rodentia > Heteromyidae > Perognathus > Perognathus longimembris. The sequence goes on from NC_063167.1 coordinate 15,073,373, forward strand.
AGCGTGGCCTCCCTGGGGTTGGGGGCGTGGCCTGCCCTGGGGGCGTGGCCTCCAGGAAGGGGCGTGGCCTGCCCTGGGATGGGGGCGTGCCCTGGGCTGGGAAGGGCTCCAGAGGCCCCTCTTCTTAGTTCAGCAGTGGAGCGCCCACGTGGGCTTTTCTCCCCGGAAGTTCAGGAGCCTGAGGGGCGGAAGCAAGGACTGATTTGTTCCTGTGCCACCCACCAGGCCTCTGGACTCCACTTGTTCGGTGCTGAAGATCCTGTTTGGTGCAGAGGGGCAGGAAAGGCCCCGAGGAAACAGGAGCCTCAGAGACTCATCTGGAAGACTCTATCCGGCCCGGACGAACACGGCCCTCTCGATGGTGCTCTACTGCTTGAGCCACTCCTCTACTTGGACTTTTTGCTGGTTAGAGATAAGAGTTCCTTGGATTTGTCTGCCCAGACTGGCTTTGAACTGGGACCCTCAGATCTCAGCTTATTGACTAGCTAGGATTATAGGTGTGAGCCACCGGCACCAGGCAAGGGAACTTTTCATTTAAGAAAATCACAAGATGTGAGGTGCTGGTGGCTCAAGCCTGTAAGCCTAGCTACTCAGGAGGCTGAGGTCTGAGGATCACAACTCATAGCCAGCCCGGGCAGGAAAGTCTGTGACTCTTATCTCCAATGAACCACCAGAAAACCTTGCAGTGGCGCTGTGGTTCAAAGTGCTAGAGTGCTAGCTTTGAGAGAAATAGCTCAGGGGCAGTGCCCAGGCCCTGAGTTCAAGCCTCCTAATGAAAGAGGGGAAAGAGAAGAAAGAAAGAAGAAAGAAAGAAAGAAAGAAAGAAAGAAAGAAAGAAAGAAAGAAAGAAAGAAAGAAAGAAAGAAAGAAAGAAAGAAAGGAAGAGAGGAAGGGAGGAGAGAGGGAGGGAGGGAGGGAGGGAGGGAAGGAATCACAAGATATCATCAAGAAGAGCATTTTAAAAACTGTTCTTTCACTGTGGTTAACAGGGTGATTCTACTCACTGCAAAGCTGTTGGAAAGTACAGAAGACAATCACAGAGCAGATATGTAAATTTCCCCCACCCAGGCCCTTGGAGGTGGCCCATCTACCATTCATTTTTTCCTTTAAGAAGTTTCGATCTGGGCTGGGGATATGGCCTAGTGGCAAGGGTGCTTGCCTCACATACATGAAGCCCTGAGTTTGATTCCCCAGTACCACATATATAGAAAACAGCCAGAGGTGGCGCTGTGGCCCAAGAGGTAGAATGCTAGCCTTGAGCAAAAAGAAGCCAGGGACAGCGCTCAGGCCCTGAGTTCAAGGCCCAGGACTGGCAAAAAAAAAAAAAAAGTTTCGATCTACTATAATTTCAACCTACTATATTCTAAGCACTCTTCCGAGTCATCTTCTTCTGATAAGGCAGCCACCCCACTCTGTCCCCTATGGAAGGACTTTTGGGGTGTTTCTGGCTTCTCCTCGATTATGCATTGTTTCCCAGGACACCGTCAGAGCTGTGACCCTGCCCCCACGTATGGATATATAGAGGATAAATTAACCCCTGGAAAGTTTCTTAGGAAACTGAAGAATAAGTAGGAGCATTTTTTTTTTTTTTTTGGCCAGTCCTGGGCCTTGGACTCAGGGCCTGAGCACTGTCCCTGGCTTCCTTTTTGCTCAAGGCTAGCACTCTGCCACTTGAGCCACAGCGCCACTTCTGCCCGTTTTCTGTATATGTGGTGCTGGGGAATCGAACCCAGGGCCTCATGTATACGAGGCAAGCTCTCTTGCCACTAGGCCATATCCCCAGCCCCAGTAGGAGCATTTTTTTGTGTGAGGCTTTTGATCTGTATCGCCAGTTGTATGCAGGAATAATCCCAGTTTCCACCCTCTCCTGCTATGGCAGTGCCACTTCCTGTGCTTCCGGGAATGGAGCTGGGAAAAGGAGTCTCTGCCACCAGAAAGACTGAGCATCAGCCCCGCCCCCCATGTTTACTATATAACTATTTATATAGCATCTCCTCTTCCTATGCCTCCCTCACAGCTGAGATTACAGAGGTGGTATTGAGATTGGTAGGGGTGGGGGGGGTCTTATTTACTTTTTCTTCTGGCTAGGCTTGAGCCATAATCCTCCTTACCTCTGTCTGCTGAGTAGCTGGGATTATAGGCATGAGTTACCATGTCCAGCCCTGGCCTTTGGCTTGGTATCCACGGACATTTGTCTTTTTATTGACTTGTCTGAGTTCTTTATAAGTGAAAGGTTCTAGCCTTGTGTTTGTAATAGCTGCTGCATCCGTGTTCTCATTTTCTTTGTCTTTTAGGTTTGCTTATTTCAATCATATCAAAATTATTGTTGTTATTATTACTTTTATTTGTGATGCTGAGGATCCAACCCCAGCCACCATAGTGGCTCGGCGAGAGCTGTCACGCAGCCCTGTCCTGGAAGTTTTTATTTCATGTGGCATGGTCTGTCAAACATTTCCTTTGTGGTTTCTCCTCAGGCTTTGAAGCTTTGAAACCCCGGGGCCACTTGGTGAAAAAGCTGGCAGGTGGCAGTGCACGGGGCGCCACCTTCAGGCCAGAGGTAGCACTGCAGTGGGGTCTTTCCTGGGGCCCCATTAAGGTCCCCTGAGGACTGGGCTGCTGGGGTCCCAAAGAGAAAAAAGTGAGGAAGGGGCCATCAAGGGGAGGCCTCTGGGTGACCTCCTGATGATAAGGAACGGCAGCTTCTGGAAGGCTTTTCTAGGACACCCAGAGAGCAAGCTGAGTTCTCAGCTGGGGGTCAGGCTGCCTGTTATTTCTTGTGCCTCCCCTGACTCTTGACTGCTGCCGGTTGTCGGGCTTGAACTCCGGGCCTGGGTGCTGTCCCTGAGCACTTTTACTCAAGGCTAGCGCTCTACCACTGTGAGCCACAGCTCCACTTCCTGTTTCCTGGTGGTTAATTGGAGATAGGAGTGTCATGGCTTTTGCCTAGATTGGCTTCAAACCACGATCCTCACATCTCAGCCCCCTGAGTAGCCAGGATTACAGGCGTGAGCCACCAGTGCCCAGCTCTCAGCCCTATGTGCTCTTTTTGCCACTTTCCCTCACAGCAGCCCTGTGTGTGTGATGTGTGTATATATATGCCTAGGAGTGTGCATGTGCTCTAGAGCGTGTATACCGATTAGGCATGTGCACACATATTTGCGTATGTGTATTGCACGTGCACACGCGTGTAGTGTGCACACAGCACACTGTGCTTGTGTGTTTGTGTGTGTATACTGCGCACATACATTTGGGGTACCCCACATGTATACATGTGTTTGAGCATGTACATGCCTTACACGTGTGCGCATGTGTTTAGGTGAGTGTATTACATGTGTATGCATGGGATTGGGATGTACACATGCATTGCACACGCATGTGCTAGCCCCCGTCCTTTCCTAGACTTGCTGGACTCTCCTCTTCCCCGACGTGCAGGGTTGAGGGCTGCTCGTAAAAGGCCACTTTGCACTGTTTTCTTTCTCCCCTGCTCTCTGTGGCTTCCACCATTCAGTCTCTTCTACACCCACAGTGCAGGAGGAAATGACTTTTGGGTTGGGGGGCCTTTGTAATAGGGTCGGGGTCCTGTTGACAGCTCCGTGCCTTCCCTGTGGGAGCATTTCGCTTTGCCTGGGAGCCAGTCTGTGGTGTCTGGGGCCTGTCCCAAAGCCCAGGGCAGCCACGGGCAGGATCGGCACAAAGGCTGCATCCACGCACAAGGGCCACGTCCACGCACAGGGCCTGGTCCACGCACAAGGGCTTTTCCCCTGAATCAGCAGCGTCAGCCCCCCCCCCCCCCCCCCGGGTGAGCGCACCAGAGCCGCTAGGCCTCTCAGAAGCCCTGGCAGGCCGGCTGCAAATCAAGGTCAAGGGCACAGGAGGCAGAGGGCTGTCAGCCCGGTCTATGATGGAAACGGCAGGTGGGTGAGGCAGAAGTGTCATGAGCCCTGAGGCACAATGAGGACACACCAGGGGTCTCCATGTCAACAGCGCCTTCTTTCATAGTTGTAAACACCCACGCCGGCTCTTCACTTGGCCTGCGTTCAGTGTAAACAAGATTTGCACCCTGAGGCTGGACTGCGTCCCATGGAGACCCTCAGTCCCGTGATGCCGCAGAGGGCTCAGCGCCCCCGAGGACATCTGCCAGCTGCCCTCCCGAACCCCGTCCTGACAAGGGGTCACCAGAGGGCCCAGCGCAGGGACCACGTCACACCCCAGCCAGGACCTGGACGCCTGGGCTCCGGCCCAGCTCTGCCCTGGCGTACTGGTTGTCCTTGAGAAAGCCACTTCCCCACGTCCGAGTCTCAGTTTCCCCAGCTTGGAGTGGGAAGCTCATGGCAGAAGGTTCTGGGCCTTTCCTGGCACGCAAGCAGGTGGCCAGTGTGCAGAAGCCGTGGGGGACTGGACTTCTGGGCTGTTCTCTGTCATGGGAGGCTGCGGTCTGTGGGGGGGGGGGTTGTGGACGGGGCCCATGGGCTCCTTGCAGCCCTTGTTGTGTGTGGGGGACGCGGAGTCTCTTCCTGGCCTGCCAGTTGCTGCTTTGGATGGAGGCTACTCAGCTGGGACGGGAGGGGTGCCCGGGCCACCTACGCTCACCCAGAGACCCGGGTGAGCAGAGGTCCACCGGGTCCAGCCTGGTCCACGTCCGTTGTTGCATCGGGAGGAGCTGTGGCCTGCAGGGAACAGTGGAGACAGCGGACGCCATGGCTCCTCCAGGCCGAGACTCTGACTGCAGGGAGCGGGCGGTGCGGGTGTGGCAGAGCCCGGGGCCCAGGGCCACGCGGTACCAGCCCGACTCTTGTGGAGTGGGAGTTGGACCTCAGAGCCCTCTCAAGGCAGGGGGGCCAGGAGGACACCCCACGTTCTTCTTTATGTCCGTCCCTTCCTCAGGTCAGCCCCCCCACCCCCCCCAGCCATCAGAGCCTCCCCCTGACAGAACCCACCAGAACCAGCTGGGGTGGGGCCCAACAAAGGCAGCCCACGGGCGTCGGCCCCTGCCAGACGGGAGGAACGCACCTGCAGCGACGATCGACACTCGCGCTTGGGGTGCCGGGGTCAGCTGAGGGTTCTGAGCACTTGGTTTAGATTGAGGAAGGAGCCGGTGACCCTGGGACCCCGGCCTTGGTGACCCTGTGACCTCAGCCTTGGCCTTGGCGCAGGGAGCCCTTGTGTGACTCCGCGCCGTCCCCTGCCGGGAGTGCCTGTGTCACGCAAGTGGGGCCACTCCCCACCCTGCACCCCCGGACAGCCCCCGTCCTTCCCCAGGCCCGCCTGCCTTCTGCACCTGCACAAGGCGAGCGTCCGTGTCGGTTCCGGCCGCCTCACCTCGCCTGCGGCCTGGTGAACTTGACTCTGCCCCCTTGCCCAGTGCTAGAAGCTGTTGGCTGAGCCTGGCAGGCAGGCGGGAGTCGCCTGGGCCTCCGGCTGGTGAGGGCAGACCCGGTCCTGTCCCGCCACCACCGAGCTCCTCCACCGCCGCCACGTGGGACATTTCCAGCTCCGCTGCCGGAGCCTCGTCCCCCACCCTCTGTGCCGGGTCCCCGCCAGCGCCTGGCAGGCGGGAGCCCTTCCCATGGCCATTTCTCCATTCCGAGTGGCCAAGAGGCCAGGAGGGGACGCAGGGCTGACCACAGAGGGCAGGTGTTCCCACGTGTGGAAGTGTCACTTCGCTCTGGGTGGCACGACCGCTGCAGCCAGGCGACCCCCTGTCCTTCTGTCTGTCTGTCTGGCCTTTATGCTGTTCCCAGATTGCAAGCCACTTTCCGCTTGGCATAGCCAGCTCCGTGGCTTTTGGCAGCACACCTGGGCCGCAGGTGCCAGGACAGAGGAAGACTGAGAGCGGGGGCAAAGCACCCCGCCCAGCGGCACGCTGTCTCCATGGCAACCCTGGGAAGTGTGAGTGTCCTTGTCCCTTTGTTTGGAACCTGGGGCTCAGAGAGGACAACTGACCCACCCAAGGTTGCACGGCTGCAAATCCAGACTGGCACCCATCCCTCAGTCTCCACGTCTGGCTCAGTGTGCTGAGCGACTCTTGAGAACGCCTGTAATGCTTAAAAATATACATACTATGAGCCAGGGGCCAGCGGCTCCCGCTGTGCGCCTAGCTACTTCCTCAGGATTGAGGTGTAAGCCCAGCCAGGGCAGACAAGTCCACCTTCAACTAACCAGCAAATTCCGGCTGGACGTGTGGCTCACATGGCAGAGCGCCAGTGGAGCAAACTGTGCTAGCTTGAGGTCCCTGAGTTCAAACTCCAGTACCACTAAACACACACACACACACACACACACACACACATACACTATTATTTCAATAAATCTACATCTTTTATAGCTTCTAGGAAATAAAATGCTGCTAAATTAAGACACAATATATCATCACTTAGAACGTTTAACTTTAGACTGTATGTGAGGGGTGGGGGGTGTTTATTGGTTCTGGAGCTTAAATTCAGAGCCTGGGTGCTATCCCTGAGCTTTTCCACCCCAGGCTAGTGCTTTACTACTTGAGCCACAGCATCATTTCTGGCTTTTGGGGTCAACTGGAAATCAGTGTCTCACAGACTTTCCTTCTCTGGCTGGCTTTGAATGGCGATCCTCAGATCTCAGGCTCCTGACGAGCTAGGATTACAGGCATGAGCCATCGGTGCCCAGGACACTTTATACTTTTGTTGCTGTCAGTGGTGGTTGTGGGGCTTGAACTCAGGGCCTGGGCTCTGTCCCTTAGTTTTTTTTGCTCAAGGCTAGTACTCTACCACCTTGAGCCACAGCGCACTTCCAGTTTTCTGGTGGTTATTTGGAGATAAGAGTCTCATGGCCTTTCCTGCCTGGGCTAGCTTTGAACCAGGATCCTCAGATCTCAGCCTCCTGCGTAGCTAGGATTCCAGGCGTGAGCCACGGGCGCCGGGCTTGAGTGCAGGGTTTCTTCAGCGGATTCCCGGCACGTGCTGTGCCATGGTGCGGTCAGCCCGCAAGGAATGCTGCCCATCTCGCCAGCTACACCACCTCTCCCCAGCAGCTCAGCCTGAGGGCACGGAAGAACATTTTTCCATTGATTTCTGCAGGGAGCCCCAAGCCATACAGTCACCCACAGACTTGACCTTCAGCATGGACAGGCAATGGCAGTATCCCCTCCGCCCCCCCCCCCCGCCCCCCCAGGACCTGGCGCGCCAGCGTAGGTGGTCAGATACGGTAGGCCTTGGCCCCTTGGACCACCGAGTTTACTGAATGATGCTTTCACTGGAGCAGCGGCTCGTCTTGATGATGAAGGCTGGCACGCCATCGGGGCCTGCCCTCGCCAGGGGTGCCTGCCCACCAGATGCCGCAGAGCAGGGGCCAGTCAACGTGTGAATGGATGTGTGAGGCTGGGAATGGCATGTCTTCATCCAGCAGATGAGACAGGAGGAATGCGCTATGGAGCGCCACAAGGCTCGTTTCTGATGTCTCGAGGTGACTCCCCGGCAGACCACAGGACCCCATCTTCCTGGCTTGGATCAGGCTCTCTCCTACCTTGGTGCCACCTGCAGGGGGTCAAGGCCCGGGTGCCAGGGCTGGGCAGGCAGAGGAGTGCCAGGAAGCGGACCCAGAGCCAGGCTGGACAGCCACATCCCAGAGGGGCCAGACACGAACCCATGTGCTGAGATAGACTGACAGGAAGGAGGGCTGCTGTCTCCTCACGTTCTTTTTTTTTTTTTTTTTGTAATTTCTTTATTAATTACACAAACATTTTTTGACAAGGTGTTGTGCAAAAAGGGTACAGTTACATAGCAGGGCAGTGTGTACATTTCTTGTGATATCTTACGCCCTGTTTTTCTTTCCCTTCCCTAGGTCAGGTAGACGTATATACAATACACAATGTACCAAGAACATATATAGTAGCCACGTGGCCTACGCCCAAGGAAATTCGCCTAGGGCTTTAAATTAAAGGCGACATTAGACAATATGTTGACAGTAGTCTTATATGAACGTACATACGTAGCTTTTGAGCTATTGTATTGTCGGGCTAGATTCACCTCCCCTGGTGCGGGGATGCTCCGCTCACTCCCTTATCAGTGCTCCCCTTTTCATCCTCTCCCCTGGGCGCCCGACCCACGGGCGGCCAAAGTGAAGCGAAGGGACACGGGCAAGCCTAAGGTGCACGTGGCCGAACGAGATCCCCTTTTCCTCCCTCCTTACCCACCAAGGAAGCCAGGCGCAGACGGATCTCGGAGACGCTTCGGAGAGCAATCCGGTTTAATCAGGAGGGGCTTACAGTAATACAGTGATGATGACGAGGATTGAGCAGGAGCTGCGATAGGCTGGCGAGCTTGTCCGTCCAAGAGCAGCTCCCAAGGACCTCCCTCATGGGCTAACGTCACTTCCCATAGTACCGCCCTCTGGGAAAAACCCGAGAAAAGGGAGCACACGTGCTCGATGGCGCAAGGTGGGGGATGGTCTCAAAGCTATCCCTTCTGGTTCCCGACCCAGAAGGAGATAGGTGTGGCTCACTTCCACACTGCCCCAGGGCTGGGGGAAGGGTGGCGTCTCAGGAGCGCTCTCAACGCCCTTCCCCCCTCAAGGCCAAGCTGAACCCCCAACATTGTATTCCACTGAGAGGTCAATTTTTGACCTTTTTCTGTTGAGTAGTTGTTTGGTTTTAGTTACATAATGTTGGGTCGCTGACCCAATCCTGTGGGAAATACCATTTGACAAGCAGTTTTTGGTTTCACAGACCTGGTCTCTACTGTCTCCCCATCACCCCATCTTAACAGTCATATATCAGGGAGATCATGTCCCTTTGTTTTCTGTGTTCTAGGCTTGTCTCACTCAACATTATTTGTTCAAGTTCTGACCATTTCCCTGCGAATACCAGTATTTTACCATTCCTAATCGCTATGTAATATTCCATTGTGTATAAGTACCATATTTTTTGGATCCATTCGTCTGTGGAGGGGCATCTGGGTTGATTCCATATTTTGGCTATTGTGAATTGTGCCGCAATAAACATGGAAGTACAAATGTCTTTTTGATATCTTGGGACCTGCTGTTTAGGATAGATGCCTAGGAGTGGAATGGCTGGGTCATAGGGTAGATCTATATTGAGCTTTTTGAGAAACCTCCATACTGTTCTCCAAAGTGGTTGTACTAATTTGCACTCCCACCAACAATGGAGAAGGGTTCCTCTTTCCCCACACCCCCTCCAGCATTTGTTGTTGCCTGAGTTCAGAGTATAGGCCATTCTAACTGGGGTGAGGTGGTATCTCAGGGTTGTTTTTATTTACATTTCCTTTACTACCAGGGATGTTGAACATTTCCTCGTATGTATCTTTGCCATTTTTATTTCTTCTCTTGTGAAGTCTCTCTTTAACTCCTTTGCCCATTTCCTAATTGGTTTATTGGGCTTGGAGGGGCTTAGTTTTTTGAGTTCTCTGTAGATGACAGATATTGGGCCTTTGTCTGTTGCTGTGCTGATAAAGATTCTTTCCCATATGGTTGGCTGTCTTTCTATTTTGGTGGCTATGTCCTTAGCTGTGCAGAAACTTTTTAATTTGTAGTAGTCCCATTTGTCGAGTCTCTCCCCTATTTGTTGTGCCCCTGGGACTATATTCAGGAAGTTCCTTCTTGTGCCTATAAGTTCTAGCATCTTTCCTACTCCATCCTTCAGTAGTTTCAAGGATTCAGGTCTGCTATTGAGGTCCTTGATCCATTTTGATCTTGGTGCATGGTGATAGGCTTGGGTCTACTTTGAGTTTTCTGCATATGGCTGCCCAGTTCTCCCAGCACCAGTAGTTGAAGAGGCTATGTTTATTCCATTGTATGTCTTTAGCTCCTTTGTTGAGTATCAGCTGACTATAAGAGTGCGGTTTTATTTCTGGATCTTCAACTCTGATCCATTGGTCTTCCGGTCTGTTTTTATACCAATACCAGGCTGTTTTTGTTATGATGGCTCTATAGTAGAGCTTGAAGTCTGGTATTGTGATACCTCCTGCACTGTTTTTTTTTTTTTGCCTAGAATTGCTTTGGCTATTCTAGGTATTTTGCTGTTCCATATGAATTTATGGATTGCTTTCTCTATTTCAGTGAAGAATGTAACTGGGATTTTGATAGGGATTGCATTGAATTTGTATAACAATTTGGGCAATATGGTCATTTTCACGATATTGATTCTGCCTACCCATGAGCATGGGATGTCTTTCCATCTCCTTGTGTCTTCTTTGATTTCCCTTATTAGATTTTTATAGTTCTCATTATATAGGTCTGCCACGTCCTTGCTTAGGTTGATCCCTAGTTACTTTATTCTTTTTTTGGCTACTGTAAATGTAATTGTTTCCATAATTTCCTTTTCTGCTTGTACATTGCTGGTGTACAGAAAAGCTGCTGACTTTTGTGGATTGATTTTGTAGCCTGCTACTTTGCCAAAATGGTTTATTAGGTGTAGGAGTTTGGGGACTGAGTTTTTTGGGTCCTTCAGATATAAGATCATGTTGTCTGAAAATAGGCATAGTTTGATTTCTTCCTTGCCAATGTGGATCCCTTTGATGTCCTCCACTTGCCTTATTGCTATGGCTATGGATTCCAGCACTATGTTGAAAAGAAGTGGGGAGAGTGGGCATCCTTGTCTTGTTCCTGAGTTTAGGGGGAATGATTTAAGTTTCTCTCCATTTAATATGATGTTAGCAGTTGGTCTGTTGTATATGGCTTTTATTGTTTTGAGGAATGTTCCATCTATTCCTGTTCTCTCCAAAGCTTTTAATAGGTATGGATGTTGTATTTTGTCAAAGGCTTTTTGGGCATCGACTGAGATAACAATGTGATTCTTGATTTTAGTTCTGTTTATGTGGTGAATTACATTGATTGATTTACGGATGTTGAACCATCCTTGCGACTGTGGGATGAAGCCTACTTGGTCATGATGTATAATTTTCTTGATCAGCTTCTGGATCCTGTTAGCTAATATTTTATTGAGGAGCTTTGCGTCTGTGTTCATTAGTGATATTGGTCTGTAGTTCTCTTTTTTTTTTTGTTGGGTCTTTGCCTGGTTTGGGAATGAGTATATTAGCTTCATAGAATGAGTTTGGGATTTCTCCCTCTGTTTCTATTTCACGGAAGAGTTTGAGGAGTATTGGAATTAGTTCCTCACTAAAGGTTTTATAGAATTCGTTGGTGAATCCATCTGGGCCTGGGCTTTTCTTTGTTGGGAGGTTCTTGATTACCCCCTTGATCTTGCTGTAAGTTATTGGTTTATTTAGTTGATTTATTTCTTCTTGGTTCAGTTTGGGCAGTTTATACTTCTCTAAGAATTGATCCATTTTTGTAAAATTATTGTTTTTTAGTGAGTAGAGGTTCTGGAAATAGTTCTTTATGATTGTTTGAATATCGTGTGTACTTGTTGTAATTTTTCTGGTGGAGTCCCTGATTTTACGTATATGAGTCTCTTCTCTTCTTTTTTTTGTAAGTCTTGCTAGGGGTCTGTCAATTTTATTTATTTTCTCAAAGAACCAGCTTTTAGTCTTATTTACTTGTTGAATGGTCTTTCTATTTTCAATCAGATTTATCTCTTCTTTAATCTTTGTGATCTCTCTCCTCCTAGTCACTTTAGGTTCGATCATTTCTTGTTTCTCCAGTTGTTTTAGTTTCATTGTGAGGTTATTCACCTGCTCTGTTTCCATTCTTTTAATGTGAGTGCTGAGGGCGATGATCTTGCCCCTCAGTACTGCCTTAGCTGTGTCCCATAGGTTTCTTTGTGATGTATTTTCATTGTCATTGTGGCTTATGAATTCGTTGATTTCATCTTTAATTTGGTCTGTGGCCCAAGTGTTGGATAACAGTGTGGGGTTTAGCCTCCAAGAATGTGTATAGCCTCTGTGGTAACCGTTGTTATTGAGGGTTACCTTTAATCCACTGTGGTCAGATATAATACATGGGATGACGTCAATACTTTTGTATTTGCTGAGGTTCTTTGTGTGGGCTACAACATGGTCTATTTTGGAGTATGATCCATAGGCTGCTGAGAAGAAGGTATATTGGGTCTCTGTAGGGTGGAAGATTCTGTATAGATCTGTCAGATCCATTTGGGATATGGTGTTACTTAGGTCCTCAGCTCCCCTGCTAATCTTCTGGGTGTTGGATCTGTCTCTTGGAGAGAGTGGGGTATTAAAGCCACCCACTATGATTGTGTTTGGGTCTATCTTGTTCTGTAGTTCTTTGAGAATTTGCTTGACATATGTAGGGCCTCTTTTGTTCGGTGAGTATACATTTATCACTGTGATGTCTTGATTCTGGATTTTTCCTTGTATTAAAATGTAGTGACCTTCTTTGTCTTTTTGAGTTGATTTTAATGAGAAGTCCCGTTTGTCTGAGATCAGGATGGCTATTCCTGCCGTTTTGATAGGTGCATTTGCTTGGAAGATCTTGCTCCATCCTTTCATTCGGAGCCTGTTTTTATCCCTTGCTGTAAGGTGGGTCTCTTGTAGACAACAGATGGCAACTTTTTATTTGCGGATCCATTCTACCAGTCTGCTCCTCTTTATTGGAATGTTTATACCATTTATATTCACGGAGATCAAGGATAAGGGTGTTTTTTCTCCTTCCATTTTCTTGTTGGGCTGTTTTTCCTCTTTTTTTTTTTCTTGTCTTTAGTAAGCTGCTCTTTCTGTTGGGCTCTGGCTATTGTAGTTTCTTTCTGTTTCTGTGTGTGTGTCCTGTGCGATTTCTGTTGGGTGGGATTCCCCTCTTAGAATTCGCTGTAGGGCTGGTTTTTTATTCACATACTCCTTTAGATCCTCTTTGCTATGGAAAGATCTGGTTTTCCCCTCTAATATGAACTCCAGGTTCGCTGGATATTTTATTCTAGGTTGGCAATTGTTGGCCTGTAGAACTTGGATGGTGTTCTTCCATTCTCTTCGTGCGTGGTAGGTTTGTGTGGAGAGATCTGCTGTTATTCGGATCCTCTTTCCATTGTAATATATTTCTTTCTTTGCTTTGGATGCATTCAAAATTTGCTCTTTATTCTTGAGATCTGAAGTCTTGAATATTATGTGCCTTGGCGTGGCTTTTCTGGGGTCTGGTCTGCCAGGTGTCCTATAGGCTTTGGTTACCTGGATAGGGTCCCTTGTGAGATTGGGGAAGTTTTCTGCAATAACTTTATTGAAAATATGTTGAAGCCCTCTGCTCTGGTATTCGGCTGCTTCTTCTATTCCAATTATGCGCAGGTTATATCTCTTGTCTTTCTCCACTATCTCCTGGATTAGTCTGCCTTGGAGCTTTACCGTTTCTTGGAGTGTGGTAATTTTCTGGTTCTTATTGGCTGCATCATCGTCCAAGAGAGAGATTCTGGATTCAATATGGTCAATTCTTTGTGCTGTGGATTCAATTGCAGAGTTTATGGATGTCAGAGAGCTATTTATGGTTGCCAGATCAGCTCTGATCGTGGAAATTTCTTCCTTTAAACAGTTGTATTTTAAATCTATTTTTTTTCATGCATTTCACTTCTCATGATGTTAAGGTCTTCTTTAACGGAGGTTTGCACTGTATCCATTTTTGCTTCCATTTCTTTCTTGGCCTTCTGGATGTCCTTCGAGACTTCCACTCTAAACTCCTGGAATTGTTTTCTGATTTCGTTTCTGAGGCTTTCCATCATTTCTGTTAGCATAACCTCAGTTGATTTTTTATTCTCCATCTCCTCTTCAGTCATGCTGCTTTTTGGAGCTGGCGAGTTGGCTTGCCCTTTGATGTAATTTGTTATATTTCTTTGTGATTTGTGCATCTGGAGATCTGTGGGTGGCTTCCCTGGTTTGGCTTTGTGCTGATTCCCACTGGTCCATCAGTGGGAGACTTGTGTCCTGGCTCTGGGTTTGAGTTTGGCTGTTGAACCTTACTGCCCAATGGGTGAGCGTGACCGTCTCAGTTGTTGCAAGGGTGGTCACCCTCCCTGCACTTGGGGTTGGGTAGGTTCTGTGTCTTTCTCTGCGGGATAGTGTCCCGCCGCTGTGTTGTGCTGACCCTAGCGTGCCCCTGGTGGGGGTTTGCTGGTTGCTGATTCAGCGTGGAGTGGAGGCTTTTCTCTTCTTTGGTTCTTTTTTCCCACTCTGTATCTTGGTCAGAGGAGCTCACCTCTCAGGCGGTTCACCCTCCTGTGTGGATTGCTCCGGGGCCAGTGTTGTTGAGGGGCAGCCCACCCACTTGTGCGAAATGCGCCAAACTGATTGGGTGCTGCCGCCAGGGGCCCTGCCCACCTGTGCAGGGTATGCCTACCAGAGCGAGCCCCACATTGTTGGGGTGTGTTTGTGCCTCCCATGAGTCCGCTGTGGGGGGCGGTATGTGTGGGCCCCAGTGGGATCAAGTGTCCGGGCGCGGGTTAGCGCCCACAGACTGCGCCTCCGCTGCGAGGGGGGCGTGTGATCGGGCCCAGGTGTCCCTGCTGGGCTGGTATTGCCCACCAGCACGCCTGTGACTTTTGTTGAAAAAGTCCGCGTGGCCCAGGCACCTCAGGGTGGCGCTTCCAATGCCTGCCGGTCCCCGGGCCCCTGTTGGGAAGGGGGGTGTGGCCAGTGCACAGGTTCAGGCTCCTCTGCTGCCTTGGCACTGCTCCGCCCCTCCCCTGCTAGCTCCTGTGTCTTCCCTGAGTCTGAAGGGACCTTTTGCGGCCTGATTTGGAGGTTCTTTGTTCCTCGGGGTGGGGAGGGGGAGGGAGGGAGTTCTAGCTTCTTTGTAGGGTTTGGGTCTCTGATAGCTGGTCTCCTGTTGGGGGAGGGGGTAATGGGGAACTTACTGGTCCTGGATTGTGTGTGTGTTCCGCGCTGCTGTTGGCCCTTTGGGGACGGGGTGCTGGGGTGTGGCGATCGGTCGTTTGGTGGTGGCGGCCCCGGTTCTCCCCTTCTGCACTGCTCGGTTCCCCCGTGGCTCACGCCTGATCCCGGACTTGTGGTCCCGAACTTCCCGTCGCCGCCGTCTGCCTGGATCGGTCCGCGCTCCCCTGGGGTCCGTGGAGTCCTGCTGTCTGGACTCTGCGCTCCTGGTGTGACTTTTCGGCAGTCGGTTTGTTAACGCCGGGTCCCCTTTCCCTGCCTGGCCCTGTTCGGGCCAGGGTTGGCAGGTGGAGGGAGGGTACCCCGGAGATTTTCCGGCTCCGTGCAGGTTATAGGCTCTTCTTTTTTTGTTCTTTTTCGCTTCCTGCATTTCTCTATTGCTTCTGGTTGTTGGGTTTGCTGGGTTTTTGATGGGGTGTTGGGTGCTGGAGTTCCAGCTCGCTATTCAGTTGGAGTGAGTTGGGGTACCTCCTTACTGTGGTGGCGCCATCTTCCTCTCCTCTCCTCATATTCTACTGGCTGTGTGGGGCTCAGACTGGCAGAGGATCCCCCAATCTCGAGCTAGAAGATGGGGCCTCCCAGCTCATGTCCCACCTTCTGATTACTTCCTACCTTTTCTGGGCCTTGGTTTCCCCAAATGGAAAAGGAAGACAAGACTCCTCAACTGGCATATGGGTTGCTGTGGTCCAAGTCCCATCCAGGCATCAGCATGGCTAAGGAATGCATCAGAAATGCAGATTCACTGGCTGGGGAGGACGCCAGCAGCCTGCTTTAACAAGCTCTCCAGAACATTCTGCCAAGGTCTACAGCTGGAGACTCGGCCAGCCTCAGCTCACTGTTCTGCTCAGAATCCAGAGATAGGTACTGAGGTCGTGGGGAGGAAAGGTGGCTGGCTGTCATCCAGTCCCTTCCCAATCTCTCCTGACTGAAGATAGTTCAACTGTGTGTGTGTGTGTGTGTGTGTGTGTGTGTGTGTGTGTGTGTGTGTGTATTTGCCTAGACACAGAATAGGTAGATTAGAGGATTACAGTTTGAAGAGCTGTCAAACTATTCTCTAAAGTGGTTGCACCATATTTTATCCCATCAGTAACACTGAGAGCTCCGAGCTCTCTACATGCTTCTCTACACTTCCTCCCTTCTCCTTCCCCTTTCCCCTCCATTCCCTGCCTTCCCCCTCCCTCCCTTCCCTTTTTCCCTCCCCCTTCCTTCTTCCCTTCCTCCCTTCCTTTCTTCCCTTCTCTCCCTTTGTTCCTCCCTCTCTTCCTTCCCACTTTCTTCCTCTTTGCTCTCTCTTTCTTCCTTTCCCTTCGTCTTATTCCTTTTCCCTCCCTTCTTTCTGCCTTTCTCTCCCTTCTTCCTCTGCCTTTCTTCTTCCTTCTCTCCTTTTTTCTTCCCCCCTTCCTTTGTCCCTCCCTTCCTTCCTTTCCCTTCCTTGTTCCCTCTCTTTCCTCCTCTTCTGTCCCCTTGTCCTTCTGCCATAGCCCCTGTGGTGGGAGGCGGGGCTTCTCTGTGTGACCTGCCGCCCCTGAGGTGCTGAGGTTCAGCCGTATTTCATGGGCATCTTGGTCATTTGTGCGCCTTCTGTTCTCAAAAATCAGAGGGGCCGGTGTGGGCCTTTTCTTCTGGATCTTCCATTCTGTCCCATGGTCTTGGTGTCTGGTTTTGTTTCTTTGCCCTTGTGGTGTGATTTGAAGGCAGGTATTGGAAGCACCTCCAGCATCACTCTTTGAACCCAGGATTACTTTGGCTGTTTGGGGTCTTTTATACCTCCATGTGAATTTTAGGACTTCCCTCCCTCCCTTCCTCCCTCCCTCCTTCTGTCTTTCCCTCCCTCCCTTACTCACTCCCCTGCTCCCCCCCCTCTTTGTGCCACTCCTGGGGCTTGAACTCAGGGCACTGTCTCTGAGCTTTTGTGCTCAAGGCCCTATCATGTGATCCACAGCTCCATTTCTGGATTTTTGCTAATTGGAGAAAAGAGTCTCACAGACTTTCCTGCCCAGACTAGCTTCAAATCATGATCCTTAGATCTCAGCCTCCTGAGTAGCCAGGATTCTAGGCATGAGCCACCAGCACCTGGCTTGGGAGTGAAGGATGTCATGGGGATTGTACTGGGTCTGTAGATTGTAGGCATTGCCACAACATGAACACTGTGCCGGCCACCCTGGAGCCACTAGAGCTGATCTCACACACACACACACACACACACACTACCTGCGTGTCTGGTCCTTTCCACTGCCTTAGCAGGCAGCAGCAGGGCTTGACTCCTTGTCAACAAGCCAGGCACAATGGCGAATGCCTGTGACCCCAGCTGCAAGGGGGAGGAACAGACAGGAGGATCACAGTCCCTGGCTGAGATGCTATAAAAACATTAACTAATGCAATAGGGCTGGGAGTGAGGATCCTGTGGTGAAGTTTGTCTAGTGAGTGCAAGGCTCTGAATTCCAATTCCTGTGCCACCAAAGAGAAAGGAAGGAAGGAAGGAAGGAAGGAAGGAAGGAAGGAAGGAAGGAAGCAAGGAAGGAAGGGAGGAAGGAAGGAAGGAAGGAAAGAAGACCCCAATCCCCCCTCACTTGCGGAAAAACCTGAACATAGAAGTTGATAGGTGGGAAGTGTCCTGGGAAGCGCAGTGTGGCGTGGCGGGGTGGGGTGTGGCGGGGTGGGGTGTGGCGGGGTGGGGCGTGGCGTGGCGTGGCGTGGCGGGGTGCCGCCCACTGGTGCTCACAGCCAGCAGAACATCACGGTCATCTCCTGTGAATAGCAAAGGCCCCTGGGCCCGCTCTGGTTCTGCCCAACGGGAAGTGCTCCCGCGTGAACTTTCTCACGCAACTCTTTGCAGCATGTTGCTTTCCTGGCTCTTCCACAACCTTGGATTTTCCAGTGGGAACTGTGGGCTTTGCTTCCAGCCATTGGGCACTCAGGCTTTTAATCTCTTTAGAATTGTGATTTCTCAGCATATTGCCTTCTGGCTGCTGGCTTCCTCCCTCAAATTCTCCTGTCTTAGTTTTTTTGGGGTTCAAGACAGGGACTCAAACTCAGCCCCTGACGCTTTTTGGCTCACAGGCGAGGGCTCTACCAACTGAGCCATGTTTTCGTTCCATCGCGCTGGCGATGACATGGAATCCTATAACATGTCTCTGTTCACAGCCTTCCTCCGCCCCTCCAGCATGAGCTCGGGGGGCCTAAAGCCACCTCCTGGGCCCCAGCCCTGATGGGGTGCTGAGCCACTGTGTGCTGAGGTAGCATTCTTCTTCTTGGAGAGAACACGGGGAAGGTTTAGGGCTTCGGGCTGTGTATCTATGCCAGACACCATTTCTGTGGGAAGGGAGAGGGCAGGTCAAGGTGAGCCATCTTCCAGGTAGCTCCCCCTGGCCCCCCACAGCTCTTTGCTGGCTGTTTTTCTTGGTAGGTCTGGCACATACCTCAAGGAAAGGGGACATTTAAAATAAAACCTCCAATTCCATAAAGGTAACCGATCTCGGGTGCCCTCCCCGCCGGTCTCACTGTTGACTTAAGAAATCAAAAGGTTGGGGTGTTGCCAGTCCCCCCGTAGGCAAGGAGATACAAATTAGAAAGGCCCAGGACCATTTTACATAAACTAAACCAGAGTCCATGGGCCCCAAAAGGTTCCCCAAGGGCTAGCCCCAATCAAAGGCCCATTCAAAGCCACATCAGAGCAACGGAACCAAACCTCTGAGCATTTTCTAGGCTGCTGTGGGGTGCTTGCCGTCCTCCTAGCCCCAGCAAGAGCCTAGCATGTTCATTAAAACTGCTCTATGGGCTGGGGATATGGCCTAGTGGCAAGAGTGCCTGCCTCGGATACACGAGGCCCTAGGTTCGATTCCCCAGCACCACATATACAGAAAACGGCCAGAAGCGGCGCTATGGCTCAAGTGGTAGAGTGCTAGCCTTGAGCGGGAAGAAGCCAGGGACAGTGCTCAGGCCCTGAGTTCAAGGCCCAGGACTGGCCAAAAAAAAACCAAAAAACTGCTCTATGATGATAGAGGCTGAAGTTGTTTTCATGGGGGGGAAAAAGCAGAAGCTGTTTGAGCAGACACCCCACCATGCGAAGGGGCCCTGGGACCCCTCCAGTGAAGAGGGAGATGGGCTGACTGAGGTGTAGCCAAAGGAGACAAGGGTGTGACTTTTCATTCACTTTCCTGCTTTGTGGAATCCTAGAACCATGGTTTTGCTTTTCAGAAGTAGGGGAAGCCAAGTATTAGTGGCTCACACCTGTCATCCTAGCTACTCAGGAGGCTGAGATCTGAGGATCACAGTTCGAAGCCAGCCTGAGCAGATATGTCCGTGACAACGCTTCTCTCCGATTAACTACCAAAAAGCCAGAAGTGGAGGTGTAGGTAGCTCAAGTGGTTGAGTGACAGCCTTGAGTAAAAAAAAAAACAAAAGCCTGAGAGTACAAGGCCCTGAGTTCAAGCCTCAGTACTGAAAGAAAAAAGCAGAGGGAGGGCTATGCACGTGATGTCCTGAGGCAGAGCTCTGCCAGGGAGCTGTGCGCACACACACACACACACACACACACACACACACACACACACACACACCACGTCCTTTCTGCTTCTGCTTTTAAGAAAAAAAAAAAACCAAAAACATGTTCTCATTTCTTCTTTCCCCTCTCTTGATGACGATCGCTGAAGCAAGGTTGTGTCACAAAACGTAGGCGCGCCCTCTTTCCCCGCCACTTCCAGCTTCCGCCGGCTGTGGAACTTAAACCCACGACTTCCCACTACTGCTTGCCGTGGCGGGGCTGGGGGGCACGTGTGCCCGTGCCCCAGTTTCTTATCTGTAAATTGAGGGTCATGATTAGGACTCGGTGCGCTGAGCTGAAAGTGGTAGGGTATTTAGATTAGTGCCTGGCGGGCATTAAGTATGAACTATTACTGCTGTTATGATTGGCAGGACTGGGGTTTGAACTCAGGGCCTTGAGCTTGCTAGGCAGGTGAGCCTCACCTCCAGCCCCGCTGGCTCCTCCTTTTCCTTCCCTGCCATCCTTCCGGGCTTGGCCCTCTGCCGGCTCCCAGGCCTTGGTAGGGGAGGCGTCTCCTGTGGACCACCCACCTGCTGATTCTTAACAGGATCACTTCCTACTTTTTTCCTCCCTGCTGTAGCTGGAGGACGCTTCCTCCAGGGAGCCCGCCATGCTTGCGCTGCCCACACTGGGTCTACCATCTGTGAGTGCGATGGCCTTTCTGCCTGGCTCTCCTGTGAGCACCTGGCTGTGACTTCCCTGGTTCTAGCTGGCCTGGTGAGTGGACATGGCACCCCCGGTCTTGGTGAGAGCCGTGGGGGGCTGTGGGGCTCAACAGCCGCCCCTCTTAGGACCAGGGAGGCAGCTCCCGGAAGTGGCTGGTGGCTTTGGTCCCTTCGCCTGCCAGGTTCCCAGGCCAGCTTCCATGGATGTAAATATAGAAAACAAACAGCACACTCTTGGCAGCCAACTAGAACTAGGAGGCTGGGGATGGGCCCAGGTCCTCTCACGGGGACCACACAGGTGGGGCACGGCACCCCCGGAGGCCTGGCGGGCCCACCCTGCCTGCCCCTTCCACAGCTTCATTTATGACCCCAAAATGAACCTGCCTCGGGGCAGTGGTTCCTGCCCACACCCAACTGGGGGTGGGGTGGGGGTGGTAGAGAGTGGCCCAGGGCCAGGCCAGGGGCTCTGGGTGTGATTTATGGGGTACAGTCTGGGCAGGGGAGGGACCTGGCCAGTCAGGATCTACATCCGATCCTGCCCTAAGAGTCATGTGACACAGGCTCCTCTAGCCCTCAGTTTCCCCTCAGGCAAACTCTGCCAGGACATACATCTCCCAACACAAGAGACAAGTCGTCCCTTGGTGAGAGCTGCCAGTCCCTGTCAGGGGCCCCCTTCTCCCTCGGGAGATGCCAGGCACAGCCCAGAGTCCAGGAGGCCCCCATTTGTCTGCCCCCAGGTCAGCCACAGACTGCTCAACTCAGGACCCCAGGGACCCCAGGCTGGGAAGCCCATGGTCTTTCCTCTGCCCCTGCCCCCTGCCCCAGCTGGCTGCTCCAGGCCCTTCATTCTGGGGGCTGGCCCAGGAGAGGTGGGCAGCCTACCCGAGGCTGGGGTCATCCTGCCTCAGAAAGCAGCCTTTCCCTTCAGCCAGGGCTTCGTCCAGGCTGGGACTTGGGGACCAGGGGCCGGTCACTGTGCCGGAGCCTGGCACCCTGTGGAGCTCGTTCCACAGTGACTGGGAGGGGATCCCCCCCCCCCAAGTGCTGAGAAAGGCCCTGTCCCCTAGGGGAGTCTCCCAGGACTGTCCAAGGTGACCAGAGGCTGGGAAGTTCTTCTTAATACAGCTCAGGCAGCCCCCCACCTTCTCCCACGGAACCCCACCGTGCTCTGCCCCATCCCCCTGCCTGCCGCCACCTGCAGGCTGCTGCCGGTACTGCATGCTTCCTCACGGGGCCAGGGGGCCTGGCCAGCCTGCATCTCCACTGCCCCTTGGCAAGCAGGGTGCGGGTGCTGGCAGCTTGAGCCACAGGCTCCAGAGGTCCCAGCTGCTCTCCTGCCGCCCGTGAGCAGCTCTATGGAGCTATGGAACCCGTGACGCCTCTACGGCACCTCAGTGACCTCATCTGCAAAATGGGTGCTACGGCAGTGGTGGGGGCTGCGCTGCCGGCCTGCCGGGCGTCTGCAGGGAGCCGTCACCTCCACCCCCCTCTGGGAGGAAGTCAGCACCGTGCGGAGCACTTCCTCCCCTGTGAGGGGGCAGCACCTCGACGACGGCTCTGATGCCCATCTGAGGTCCTGGCCTGCGTGCAGGAGGAAGGGGGGGCTCCCCGGCTGTCCGTGGCCATCCTGATGGCCTCTCTCACAGCAGGCTCAGGCCTGTCCCCTCCCCAGTCCCTGCCCCTCTCCCTCCTGGGCAAGATGGTCCCAGACCCCTCATGGACACAACCCTGAAACCCGGCACAGGATCCTTCAACACATTCAGTTATATTATTGTAACAAATCGGTCAAAATTCCACTTTACAGTTAAATAGTACAGAAGACATTTACTGTACAAGCAAGTTGTGCATTAGAAACACACCAAGCGAACGCTAGTGCAAAGCAGTTCGGCCCTCCCTTCCCCGGGGCTCGGAACTGCTCTCAGCAGCACTGTGCCAGAACTCGCGGCTCTCCTGTGCTTCCTACTCGGTGCACTGGCCGACCAGGGCTTCAAAGCAGCCTTGCAAGTAAGGACCCACCCCACCAGCCCGGCTGCCGACACTGCGGCCCGAGGGGGAGGGGGAGCTTTACTTCCTGTCCCACCAGGGCTTGGGCACCAGGAAGGGGTCGTCGTTCCTTCTGGGGCGGGCTACAAAGTGCTGGATACCGGGAACCTAGCTGCCTTCCCCGCTGGCCCGGCCCAGGCCACCGCACAGGTGAGGAGCAGGGCAGGCGGGCAAGGGGCTGCTTCCTGAGAGGGGGCCAGAGAGCCCGCAGGACACCCCAGCCACCAGGGTGGAGAGGTGGGCGACTGCTTTGCCCAGGGAGGGCAGGACC
Organism: Perognathus longimembris pacificus; assembly: GCF_023159225.1. NCBI lineage: Eukaryota > Metazoa > Chordata > Mammalia > Rodentia > Heteromyidae > Perognathus > Perognathus longimembris. The sequence continues at coordinate 15,095,669 of NC_063167.1, forward strand.
AGAGCAACTAGAGCAGGAGAGTGCCGGGCACTGAGGCGGCTGTGGTTCATACACAGAGGAGGTTCCCCGCCCTGGCAAGCCTTCTTGGACTTCCTAGGACTAGAACTGAGTGAGGGCCTTCAGCCTGAGCGGGTGGGCGAGGCCTGCCCTCCGGGTGCTGGGTGCAGATGTGAGGGCCTGGCGCCTCCCTGGGTTCCCCCTCCCCGACCTGAGAGACTTTAGGGGAGGGAGGCGGGGGTCCCGGCAGCCCCACGCCTGCCTTCTGTTCACAAGAGCTTTTTTTTTCTGTAAGAGGCCTTGTTTTAAAATGTTTGGTGAAGCTGCTTTTCCTGAAATCAGTTTTAAAAACTGGTTTTGGTTCATGTTTGCTCTTGGAGTGCAAATGGGTTGGAGAGCCGTGGGCCGGGGCCTGGAGGGTGCGGCTGGGCTTCCCGGGGGGCCGTGGGGAGGAGCCACACACAGCGTGGAAGATAGGGAGGGGACACGGACAGTGGCCTGTCCCCTCCCTGTCTCCCCAGTGCGTTCTGCTGGGACCTGTCTGCCCTTCAAGTTCTCTCCAAAACATGGCATCAGTCAGACCCCCCCCCCCCCCGGAGGCCTGCTGGGCGGGAGGAGCGGTGGGGGCTGGGGGGGATGCGTGGGGGGCCCTGGACCAGGGGCCACGGCGGGTCTGCTGCGGGCTGGCAGGAGCTGCGGGGCAGGCGGAGGACCGGCTGGGGGCGTCCTCACCCCCTCCACAGGGACAGAATCCCGCACCGGGTGGGGGGGGGGAGGCTTTCCAGTTTTGACTCAGTGGGTGTCAATGCAAAGGGCAGGCAGGGCCCATGGAGCTTGGGGCGTCTGTGGGCAACAGGGCCCCCCCCCCAGCTTCTTCCCAGCTGGGCAGCGGTGGGAGGAGAGGCGGAGGGTCTGGGCCAGGCTGTGTCCCGGGGGCGTCTGTGCAGCCACGGGGCCGGGCTTCCCGGGGGGGCCTCTGCGGGCCCGGCCGAGGGCCGGGTCTGGGCGGTGGCGAGTCCCCCGCAGGGCGGGCGGTCAGTAGGGCCGCCACACGGCCTCGTCCATGCGGCCCGGCGTGCTCAGGGCGGTGGGCGAGTTGCTGTGGCTGCCGTCGGCCTCCACGCCGTCGGCCTGGCCCAGGCTGGGGTTCATGAGGTGGCCGGCGGCCACGGAGGCGGCGCTGCTGGGGCAGGAGGCCAGCATGCGGGTGGGCGAGCGCTCGCCGCCGCCCGCCGCCACCATGGAGAACTGGTAGGAGCCGGAGGAGGCGCCGTAGTAGAGGTGGTAGGGCGCGGGGTTGGTCTGGAAGGGGCCGCTCTGGCTCTGGGGGGCCCCGGGATAGGGCGGGGGGAGGTAGGTGTGGTGGAAGCGGCTGGCAGCAGGCATGCCCGCCACGCCCAGGCCGCCCAGGCCCGTGCCCGAGGGCGAGGCGCTGTAGGGGAAGGCGGCCGACATGGCGCCCGGGTAATGCATCCTGGGGTCGGAGAAGCGGCTCTCGGTGAGGGCGGGCAGCGAGGGGAAGGAGCGGTCGAACTGGCGGGGGTCCGGGAAGGTGTTCAGGTCCGAGGTGCCTGGGGACACAAGGGGGGAGGTCAGTGGCCGCGAGGACGCCCCGGGGCCTCTGTGCGGCGCGGCCTGGGGGCCCTGGCGCCCCGGGGGCCGGTGTCCCGCCCGAGCCTGGGCGGACGCAGAGGGGCCCGGCCCTGCCCTCTCCATCCAGCCTGGCAGGAAGGGCGGGCTCAGGACAGGGCACAAGAGCAGGGCCCAACTCGCTCACGCCCCAGCCCGGTGGGCTCTGAGAAAGAGTACTGCGGCCCGCACCCACACTTCTGTCATCACAGACCCCAAACTTCACCGTGGTAGTGGGCACGTGGAGGCCCAGAGTGCGAGGTGGGAGGGGCCGCCCTGGATCTCAGGCAAAACCTCCTCGCCTGCCTGGCAGCCGGCTGTCTAGGCCAGCCGTGTGGCGTATGGAGCAAGGCAACTAACTACCTGCTTTTCACCACTGCTGTGTGTTCTTGGCCAAATCACACACCCTCTCTGTGCATCCATTTCCTGGGGGCTATGCCAGTTAATAAGAACGAAGTCTCCACAGGTTTACAGCGGAGCTGGGCACAGCACAGTCGTCGCTGCAGACACCACGATGCCCACCCAGCCTCCGTGAAGGTGAGCGCTGACCCCGGTGGCTCTGGCAGCCGTGGGCCCCTGGGGATGCCTGCCTGGCCCAGCCCTTCCGTCTCACCATCCAGGACGGAGGGCCAGGGGAGGCCTCCAGGGGAGCCTGTGCCAGGCCTGGGCAGGCCCTGCTGGCCATGGCCGGGTTTGGATGGGCCTCCTGTTTCCTCAGCTTGGCCTGAGGAGCCAGCTGACCTCCAGGAACACCTGTTCTCCTCAGGTCTCGGGTCCTGGCTGGGAATCGCAATGGAGGGCGGCCCTGGAGGCAGGAGGCAGGGGTCCAGGCCTCCAGAGCCAGCTGGGGAATCCGCCCCACAGCCGGGGTGCCTGCTGTCGCCGGAGGAGAAAGCCCAAGCCCACCTGGGGCTGGGCAGCGTGGGCGGATCCTGCCCACCTGATAAAGAAAGGACCCCCAGAGGGAGCGGGAGGCCCCGCAGGGGAGGACCCCGGGCCTGCCCCGTCTCCCCGGGCCTCCCCGCACATACTCGGGAAGTACCCACCTCGGGCACTCCCCAGACCCCCCTGGCAAGCTTCCGCAGGCCCGCGCCACCCCCAGCCCCAGGAAACCCGAGCTGCCCGGGCCACTGTCCAGCAGCCAATCCCAACAGTAGAGGAAATGTTTATTTTCTTCTGCAGATCGCCCCGGCTGCTACATGGCGGCTGAATGGGCCCTTTGAGCGGTGAGAAGCCCCCACTGTGGGGGCTGTGGTGGGGGGCTGGGGTACAGAGGAGCTGGGCCTGGGCTTCACTGCCAGTGACCAAAGCCAGGGGTTCAAAGCTATTAACAGGCACCCAAGGGGATCCCCAGGCTAGAGCCTGCTGCTCCCCCGGGGGGAGGGCGAGCAGCCCCCCTCCTTCCCACAGTACAGCTGAGAAGCCCGAGGCTCAGAGAGGTTCGGTGACTGGCCTGCGTGGTGCCCGGCAGAGCCAGGACTCCCAGTGAGGCCCGCGGACAGCGAAATGCTGTCTCCTCTCCTCCGGCCCAGGGGCAGGCAGGAGCCCGGCCAGCTTCCAGCCACCCGGGGCCCTGACCTCACACCATACACACCGCGACCCTAGCCCCGGGCTCCTCCTCCACAGAGCGGGAGGACCCGGAGCCGCTGCTCATTCCTGTGCTGGATTCTGGGGTGTCCCTGGCTGGGCCCCACTCCCCGCTAGGCCTGGCAGTACCCAATGGAGCAACTCCTGGGCCGGGGGGGGGGGGGGTGAGCACCTGCCAAATACGAGGCACTGCCCACCTCCGGAGGCTGAACCCGCCTGAGCGCTGGAACACCGAGTCTCAAGTACCATGTCTGTGGGTGTCAGCAGGCTGGGCCTGGGGCTCCCCACCCGGGGCCCAGTTAGAATGGGCACTATCAGGCCCCTCCCGGCAGGGCGCTCAGCACGAAGCGGCTGGCGGGGCTGGGCAAGGCCTCCCTCATCGCCTCGGGGTCCTCCGGCCTGGGGAGGGGAGAGAGGGCCTGGCCCAGGGCATGGGGTCAGCAGTTTCCTAGCTGGGGGCCAGCCGCCCGTAGCCTCCCGCATGCCAGCTCGAAGGCTGGGCACCTGGAGAACAGGGCAGATTCAGCCGCCGTCTGGGCCACTGGCTGGCTTTGCCCTGGGCAGGGCGTCTCTGCCCCCTCTTCCCCTCTGCATCCCCTGCCGGGGGCGCAGATCGGGGCCCAGCCTCCCCCACCCAGGGCCTCGTGTTGGAAAGGCGGCTGCGGAGAGGTACAGATCCCCAGGGATCCACTGTACTCTGTCCCCTTTTTCTTTCTTTCTTTTTTTTTTTTTGCCAGTCCTGGGGTTTGAACTCGGAGCCTGGGCACTCTTCCTGAGGTTCTTTTGCTCAAAGCTAGCAAGCACTCTACCATTTAAGCCACAGCTTTTACAGTGTATGTGGTGCTGAGGCATCGAACCCAGGGCTCCACGCATGCTAGGCAAGCACTCTGCCGCTGAGCCGCATTCCCAGGCCTCCGTCCCCTTCCTGACGACAAGGCCAAGCCAGGTGCGGCTGTGGGGTGAGTCACGCCTCCCAGGGGGCTTGGGGTGCGGGGGGGGGGGCAGGGGCCATTTCTGCTTGCGCTGACCCCTGGGCCGTGCAAGGCCGGTTCTGGCTGGGACCCGCGCCTTGGGAAGGGCTTTGGCCTACGCCCCCCACCCCCCACCCCCCTCCACGCCCCCTACCTTGGATGGGGGTCTGGGCCTGGCTGCTGAAGTGGCTGGCGGTGCTGAGCGAGGCGCGGGGGCTGGGCGTGCTGGGGGCCACCCGCATGCGCAGGTCCCCGAAGCGGTCGGGAAACGCCTTGGTCTGGTCTTCCAGCTTCTGCCGGTGCCCTGAGGAGCAAGGAGACGGGCGGGGCGCTCATCAGCCGCTGCCGCCCCCAGCCGCAGACACGGCAAGGGCGCACTCTGCAGGGAAGGTCTTCCTGAGGGCTAACCTCCGGCCTCCATGGGGAGAACCCTGGGGTCACCACCAACCTCCTCCCAGCTTTCCCCACTTTCTGAATGAAGAGCGACGGCCACATCCCCGCTCCCACCCACCTCACTCCCCGCGGGCGCGGACGGGAACGGCATCCATCCGAGTCTGTCAACTCCCACAAGGGGAAATGGAGGCAACAGGCCTGGGCAAGTGGCTCAAGCAGGCTTTCTAAGAATCAGGGAGGCTGGAGGGCTGAGCCGGCCCGGGGTGTGGCACACCATGGCCAGCCTGGAGGGCTCATTTTTTGTTCTAGCATCTCTGTGATTGTGGAAAAGAAAAAGAAAGGCTCTCATAGAACCTTCTAGAATGGCACCAGCCAGGGTGCATTATCAAATGACTTTCCTTCTGCGTGGCCCCCTTTGGAGCTGGCCGTGCCCTGGGCTGTCCCTTGTTCTTGCTTGTCCGTTCTCTTGGAGGCGTGGTGACCCCTGTCCCTCTCCGGGATGGGCACTTGGTTTGGCTCCAGTGTCCCCTTTTGGCCCCTCGCACCGGGGCTCTCAGGAGCCGGCCCGTCTACACTCGGATCTGGGGCTGTCTGGAGCCCATGGTGGCTGTGCACTCCCCGAGTCCAGAAGTGAGCTGAACCAGTGGCCAGGGGCCACTTCTGCCCCCAGGGTCCCCAAAGGAACCACCAACGGAGAGTCCTTGGGTCTACTGCGCCGGGTAATGTTTGGGACTGGCAAAGAAGAGGAGCAGGTGGGCGGCACACAGAAGACTGAGGGCCCCTGCAGGCTGAGTGTGAAGTCACAAGTGTCTCGCGGGGTAGAACCAGACCTCAGATGGGGCCTGGTTTCTGACTTTCAAGAAGGGGACACAGGGCTGGAGGGCAAAGCCCTGAGTTCACATCCCCAGGACCACCACACGCACAAAAAAGTAGCACACAGAACCCTGGAATCTCAGCCCCTTTGTCAAGCTCCCCACACCCACGCCTGGGTTCACGAGGCATCTGAGAGCCGCAGAGGCAGCGCAGGGGCCCCCCAGGGCCCCCCCAGGAGCCCTGTCAGGGAGCAGGGGAGGGGAGCGGCTGTGGCACGTGGAGGGGTGGGTTTCAGGGGGGCCCTGCCCGGATGCTGTGGGCCCCCGCTGCCTGGCTTCCTGTTCCAGGCTCAGTGTCCCCTCTGCCAGGCCCGGGAGGAAATGCGGCCTCCGGGTGCAGACCACTGGAAATGGCTGGGAGACGCTGCTGGTTCTGGGGACAGAGAACTCAGAGCTGTCTCCCCGGGCAGGAAGCCGGCCGGATGGATGTGGCCTGCCGTGGGCTTGGGTGCGAAGGCCCGGTGCGTCTCAGCGGGCTGCCGGTGGGGCTGCCCGAGCTGCCACACGCCAGCCTGCACTGTGGTTTACACCCCGCACACGGAAGCGAGGCCGTTCACACGCAGCGTGGGGCTCCAGGAGGACCAGCCCTGCCCGGGACAGCCAGAGGCCTGGCTCAAGTCCGGCCCCCTCCCCCGGGCCACTGCGCCCACCACAGTCCGGGGGGGGGGGGGGTGGCTCCCAGCCTCTGTGCGCTTCCCCACGGCCTGCCGGGGACACGGACTGGAGAGCAGGCACCGGGCCACCATGACATCTCCACAACACCGCCCAGAGAGCAGGGCGGCATCCGCACCCAGCTCCCCGACTCCTGTCTGACACTGGGTTCACGTAAGGCCACCGAAGGCCCCAGGACACTGCTGCATGGCCGCCCTGGCCTGGGCCATGCCCCTCCCCCGCCGCCCTGCCCTTGGGAGGGTGGCTTCCCGGGGAGGGGCTGCCGTGGCCCGTGGGCAATCTCTTCCCTGTGACTGTGGAGAGCTGGAGCCACCTCCGGGGAGGGGAGAAGGCCCCCATGTGGCCAGGGCGCCAGAGAGTCTCAACGCCCTGGGCTGGGCCCTCACATGAGGAGCCAGACGAAAGGAAGAGCCTGGGCCCCGGAGGAGATGGGCCACAGAAAAGGCCTCTTTCATCGGCTTCCCACAGCAGGAGCCCGACACAGGTCACCTGTCACACCGCCCTTCTGCCCCCAGTGCCTCCGTTTCCCTTCTGCACAGGCGGTGCTCTAAGTCTCTTCTCTCAGAAAGTCCCTGACTTAAAATCACAAGAATCCACTGCTGGTCAGACTGGCAGGAGGCGGCGGCCACCGTGTCCGGTCTCTGCCAAAAATGCTGTCTTGTTCTTGGAAGAGCTCCCCCCCCCCCACCGTGATCCCCTCCCTCAGCCCAGCAGCCCCACCAGTGCTAGCGCCCCCCACGCCAGCTCCATGTCTGCTTCCCCTTTCTCCTCTCTGTGCCCCCTCTCTGCAGATCAGAAAACCGGGGCTCTCCCAGGCCCACAGGAGGTACCCGACTCTCCCTGCAGCCCTCCTCCTGGTGCGAGGGGGAGGGGTCTGTCTGTGATGGCCGGCAGGGCCTTAAGGCCCGCCTGGGCTGAGGAAGCGGGGAGCCCTCCGTGGTGCCGGTTTCTAGTCACACCCTGCTCTGGCCCCACTCCTCCTCTGGGCCTCAGCTTCCCACCCACAAGGTGGTCAGTGCCCTCACGGACCGCGAGAGGGTGGACTGGCTGGTGGGCAGATGGTAAGCTTTTGAAAGTGGAGTGGGGATAGAGAGTGGCACAGGAAGCCATCCCGGGTCTGTAGGCCTGGCCTGCCTGCTGGTGGGGCTCAGGTCATAGACAGCTAACCCCTAGTGCGGTGTGTGGTAGTGTCCAGTCCCCCCTGCCTCCCTACAGGGGATAAACCCCATCCTGCCCTACCACGCACCCAGGGGCCCCAGGCCCCTGACAGGCAGCTGTCATACCCCAGTGGTCATGGGTAAAGTGGGGACCCCACACTAGGACCCCGTGGGCCATGGCAGGGGGGAAGAAGCACATCGGCCTTCAGGGAAGACCTCAGGCCCCAGCTGGCCTGGCCTCCTGCTCCGGGGGCTGAGCAGCGGAGACAGCCACCTGCCAGCCTCACCGGGTCAAGGGTCAGGCTGGGTGGCCGTCCCCAGGGTCACAGTGCAGAGCCCAGGTTGAGGGTCACCCACCATCTGTCAGGTCCAAAGCCACCAGGCCCAGCCTCTGCCTCCCTGCTGCCGCCCAGGGTGGCTTGCCACACCCCGGGCCACGCCCCTCGCCCCACCTGCAGGACCGAGGAGGCCTCAGCAAGATTCCAACCCCGAAGGTCCCCAGGAGAGGAGGGCGGGGCCTGCTCCGGGTCAAGCCCCAATCACCAGGCCCGTGGCGGCCGGCAGCGGCTCAGCACAGCAACCTCTGCGGCCCAGACACAGCGCCCTGTGTGCAGCAGCGGGCTGGCCTGCGGCGGCGGGCGCTGGGCGCCGGCCCGTGGCGGTGTCAGGAGATTTACACCGCATGCACTCGGAACAGCCGTGCAGGGGCCGGCGGGCGCGGGCCAGGGGTGGTCTGCCGTGAATCGGCCCCCTGTGAGCAGATGAAAGCCGGCGGTGGCCAGCCAGGGAAGCGGGCTGGCGGGGGGCCAGCGGCAGGGAGGCAGCTCCCTCCCAGGTCTGCAACTGGGGCTTCCAGGCCTGGCCTTGATTAGAGCGCCAGCCCAGACCGCCGCCCAGGGAGGTCTGAGGTTAACCCCTTCCCTCCTGCTGGGCGGGCTCCCCTCGGCCTGCACCCCTCAGAATGCTCTAGGGCCAGGTGGGGGGCCGGGGGCCGCTGCCTCCCTTCCTCCCACACACCTGGAGCCCGGAACTCGGCCCACATTCCCACAGCCACCCTGCCGCCCCCTAGCTGCCCTCGGCCTCCTCCCCGCAGATCTGCTGCTCTCCTGGAGCTCTCCTACCTGACTCGACATTAACTAGCTACTTGTTTACCTCGTGTATTCCTCAGATGTACACGGAGCCTAGCACAGAGAGCTTGGGGGAGGTGGGGAGCGCTGGAGGCCAGGGGCAGGCGAGGATCTGCCCTGGGACCCCGCACGGAGGCTGCAGGGTGGGGAGAAATCCTCTGTGGAAGGGGAAGCAAGTGCAAGGGGCCTGAGGTGGGCATGTGCCAGGCAGGAGGCCGGGGTGACCCGAGCTGACCTGAGCCTCTGGAAGGATCTAGAATCTGGGTCCTACCCTTCAGTGCCAGCACCTGTTAAGCATACAGATGGGGTTCTCCATTCCCAAACTGTGGGCACCCCTGTCCCCCACCCTAATCCTGGGTCCAGATCAGCAATCACCAGCCCCTGACCGCTCAGAGACACCCAGGGCACACAGGCCGGAAGCCACCAAACCAGCCTCGGGCCTGCGGCTGCTTGGCTGCAGGCCAGGCTTGGGCACACTCTGCCAGGCGCTGGAGGGGAATGACCCAGCCACAGACACCGAGCGGGCCTCGGGGATCCCAGGGAGTCCTCGCCTGGGCTCCTGGGACCAGCCTGTCCCCACCGGCCCACCCACAGCTCAGGCTTCCGGGGAGGGGGGGCTGGGTGCAAAGCGGGGAAAGCATGGAGAGGAGACGGGAGCCAGCTCAGGTGCCAGGGCTCCAAAGGGCTGGCGGGCGCGGCCTGCAGAAAACTCACTCCCCCCAGCACCCCAATGCCCTCGCAGAAGTCACCCCACATTCTAGACCGGCTTCCTAAGTGGCCACTCCTCCTGGAGCCCCAGATGGAGCCAAGGGTGTCCAGAAGGTCCCGAGGGGCTCTGCCTCCTCCCCCTGGGGTTGGTCAGGGGCTCCACGGAAGGTCTGGGCTGGGCAGGCTCTGGCCACCCGGCACCTGTGGGCTACTCCAGACCCCCGGCTGCCGCCTGCAGTGCTGGCTTGGGTCCTTACACGGGGCACCGCAGGGGCTTCGGTCCCCATGGGGTCCTGGCCACGGGATGTGGAGCAGGCAGCAGGAAGCACGAGGACCACAGAGAAGGGGACCTCCTGAGGACCTTCCACCCACCAAAGCGATCTGTCCCCCACGTGCGGCCGGCGTCTCCTCACGAAGGGGGGGTCAGAGGCCCTCCCAAGGCGCACCAGCGCGGGTCAGCTCCCCAGTAAGAGCCGTCCGTGCCACTTCTGAGACGGGAACACGGAGGCACGGAGGAGACTTGTCTGAGGCCAACAGCCGGGCTGCCTCAGGATGTGCCCTCTGCACCACGAGGCTTTCTGCCCCCACTGCCCCCCATCCTTCAGATCCCAGGCTCACAGAGGGCAAAACTGAGGCCAGAAAGGAGGTGTGACTGGCCAGAGCCATCGATGCCAAGGGCCTGGGCCGTGGGGTCCCAGCAGGAAGGGGCAGGCGGGGGTGTGTGTGTGATGAAGGGACGCTGCCTACTGGCTGATGGCAGAGCTCAGGCCCAGGGGACGTGGTCCCGAGTCGCCAGGAGCAGAGCACCCCAAGAACGCACGAGTCCCGGTGGCCAGCCACGAGTGGGGGGTGCTCAGGAACCAGGTGGAGGGAGAGCCATGCCCCTAGCTCTCAGGGGCACCCCTCCAACGGAGCCCTGGCCAGACACCCTCCCTGTCAGCCCCCTGGGCGCCGAGAACCAGCACTCCTGCCCAGGCCCCCTTGGGGACACCCACAGCCCACAGCAGCAGCTCCCCACCAGAGTGAGGTCCACCCCCGGGCACACTCAGGTCTCCTCAGAGGGGACCCTCTCCTCCCAGGAACGAGGCCACCCTTTGGCTCGCCGTCACAGGATCCTGTGAGGCTTTTCTCTCTGCAAGGATCAGGGAGATCAAGAGAGGGGCAGGCCGGGTGGGCTGCCTGGTCCTCGCTTCCCTGGGGCCTCCCCTCCCGCTGCTTCCCCAATCCCCAGGCAGAAGACCCGCGACGACCCACCCACAATAGGTGCTTAACACACACATGCCGAGCCAAGTCTGTGCTCCTGATCTGCTCCATGCAGGTCCTGGGGCCGGCCTGCTGGGGCTGCGTGACCTGAGCAAGACCCATGCGGCAGGGAGCCGGCTTTAACAGGGCAGTGCAGCCTTCTGCCCACGGCCTCCCCCCATCCTCAACCACAAGTGGGAGAAACTGCCTGCATCCCTCACCCCCCCCCACCCCCACCAAGGCCCCGATGCACCCAACACAGCTGCCCCCAGGGGGCAGTCACCTAAAGGGGAGGCGGACCACCCAGCTGGCCCCGCCCCAGCTTCTCACTGTCCTCTCCGCCACCAGGGGCAAAGACCCGAAGGCGTGGCTGCAGGCCAATGTGGAGGCCGGAGACCCCAGCAGCGCTCCAGGGACGGAGGACACCCCTCTGCCATGGGCTGGGGCACCGTGGCACTTACGTCGGGGCTCCCGGGGTCCGTCCACAGTGACCTTGATGGCTCGGTGGTAGGTGGCCACTTGGGTGGGGTTGGTGAACACGGTGATGGTCAGCGTGAAGCTCTTTCCTGGGGGGATAAAGGCAGGAGGTTGGGGCCTGGCATTTGAAGGAAGGGCCGGGTCTCCCCCTGAGAGCCCCGACAGAAGAGGGGGCTCTGGGTGGAGGTCAAGCTGCTGCGCTTGGCGGTCAAGGCTCATGGAGATCTGGTGAGGATTCAGCCCCCTCCCCGCCCCCCTCCTTCCTTCTGTCCCCCCCTCCCACTTTATGCCTTCTTCCTCAGAGCTGTTCTTTCTATAGAGAAACCTGTATGATTTTAGGGTAGGAAGATAAAGGGCTGCATGCATGTATGTATATTTTTTTTCTAAAATTAACAGACTTCTGTAGAACAATCTGAGAATACAGAAAATATAAAACAAGCAAAATAAAAAATCCATAAAGAAGAAAATTCCACCCCAGTTCCACTAGCCAGAGAGCAACATCATTACCACAGCTATTTGGTTTATATAATTGCAGGAGTACAAAATGCCTTTTCCTGTCATTTTTTTTCATTGAATACATCAGAAGGACTGTCATGTTATTAAAACTTCTTTGAGGGGCTGGGGATATAGCCTAGTGGCAAGAGTGCCTGCCTCGGATACACGAGGCCCTAGGTTCGATTCCCCAGCACCACATATACAGAAAACGGCCAGAAGCGGCGCTGTGGCTCAAGTGGCAGAGTGCTAGCCTTGAGCGGGAAGAAGCCAGGGACAGTGCTCAGGCCCTGAGTCCAAGGCCCAGGACTGGCAAAAAAAACAACAACAAACTTCTTTGAATTTTTTTTTTGGTGCCAGTTCTGGGGTTTGAATTCAGATTCTGGGTGCTGTCCCTGAGCTTCTTTGCTAAAGGCTAGTGCTTTACCACTTGAAATATCGCTCCACTTTTGGCTTTTTTGGGGGGGGGGGTACTTAACTGGAGATAAGAGCCTCATGAACTTTCCTTCCCAGGCTGGCTTTGAACCCTGATCCTTAGATCTCAGCCTCTTGAGTAGCTAGAATTATAGGTGTGAGCCACCAGCACCCGCTTAAACTTCATTTTTTTTAATGGTTAGAAAAAAAGCAAGTATCTTGGGCTGGGAATATGGCCTAGTGGTAGAGTGCTTGCCTCGTATACATAAAGCCCTGGGTTTGATTCCTCAGCCCCACATAAATAGGAAATGGCCAGAAGTGGTATTGTGGCTCAAGAGGTAGAGTGCTAGCCTTGAGCAAAAAGAAGCCAGGGACAGTGCTCAGGCCCTGAGTCCAAGGCCCAGGACTGGCAAAAAAAAAAAAAAAAAAAAAGAAAAGAAAAAAGCAAGTATCTCAATTGTGGAGACCTTGTCTTTGATTTTTCTGTGTCCTGATTTCGCGACTAATTTCTTACTGCTGTGAGCTCGGAGCTGGAAGGGGCTCGATCCGGGAGCTATAGCCATTTTACTTTGTAGGCACAACTGTTATTTCCAGAGCCCTGTTCTATTTTTAGAGAGACATTTGGTTCCAAAGACTCCATTCAAAATTCCTGAGAGGGGAAAAGCTTTTAAAATAATAATACTTTTTTTTTTTTTAGCCATTTAGAATAAAATGAAAATGATCTGTTTAGAAAAATCTTGGTCTGCATCTCTGGTTATTTCCTCAGAATAGAATGCTAGAAGCCGGGAGTGGAGGCATTGCAGGGAGGGGCCTCTGGGGTGGACTTGTGGGTGCTGATCTCTCAGAGCGAGATGACTCCCCAGAGTGGCTCAGCACGTCAGCACCCCAGAACCTTCCGCTCAGCACGGCATCTATCAAGAGAGAGATCTCCAGACTCTCGATTCTATTTGTCTCACTCCTATCACTAGTGACACCGAAACCTCTGCTATGGTCATTGCATGTCACGATCCCACTGAAGTGACGGCATGGTGTTCTTTTCTACTTTCGTGTGTGTGTGTGTGTGTGTGTCCTGCGGCTTGAACGCAAGGCCTGAGCACTGTCCCTGAGCTTCTTTTTGCTCAAGGCTGGCACTCTACCACTTGAGCCACAGCGCCACTTCTGGCTTTGGGTGGAGATAGGAGTATCGAGGACTTTCTTGCCTGGGCAGGCTTTGAGCTGTGGGCCTCAGATCTCAGCTTCCTGAGCAGCTAGGTCCACAGGCTCACCTGCAGTCGGCCAGCACTCTGGCCTGGTGCTTTCCGACCCTGAGCTGGTCCGTGTTCGGCGCTAGCTCTCGCTGGCTCCTCCTGCTGCTGCCTTGTGCTCCTCCACGCAAGGAGATAAAGGTTTGCTGGCATGGAGGTCCTGGGGCTGAGTGGCAGGCACGGGCCTGGCTAGGGCTTGCTAGAAGGGCACCTGAGGAGGAGCCGCCTTCTCACCTTCTGTGCCCTTCAAACCCCTCCAGCTTCTTGCTGTTGGGTTGGGGGTTCTGTGTGCTCGCCTCTGGAGGCCAGCTGAGGGTCCAGGGGCTCCCTGAGGACAGGGCCCCTGTTCCGAGCCTGTCTGTCCTCGTTGGAACCCTCGTTGGCTCCCAGGGGGCAGCAGGTGTTCACTGCCCCATGGTGGGGGGTACTCCAGGTGAGGCCCAGTGAGAGCAGGTGGGGGTACTCAGGGCTGGGCCCAGGGAGAGTGGATGGTCTCTGTGCAGGCGAGACTCCAGCCCCAGCCAGGAATGACACCAGCCCCGAGCAGGGCTGTGGTGGAGAGCTGGTGCTCCTGAGGCAGAGGGGGTGTCAAAGGGCAGAGAGCAGCTGCGCCCCGCACTCACTGCCCACTCCACTCCTGCCCCAAAGTGGAACAAACCTGGGCCTCCCTCTCAGACTGGAGCAGCGCCTGCCTGACTTCTGGAGACAGAAGCTGCAGACCTGCAATTTCTGGGCGCCTTGGGGGGGGGGGGCAGGTGACCCGGGACTCCCTGGACTCATCCCTCCCTCCAAGTCCTCCCCTCTCCCCTTCGGCCAGCCAGCATGGCTGACCCTCCACCGCTTTCCAGGCAGGCCACAGCCCTCACCACCTGCAGGCGCCAGCGACTAAAGGCTCCTTCCAGCCTGGACTGGAGCCACTGCTCACTGAGGTTCACCTGGTCACCAGAGTGGTCACTTGTGGGGGGGGGGGCAGGGCTGTGGCTGAGTAGCGGGGTCCTCGTCTACAAGCTGTACAGGCCAGGGAGTCCACGCCTGGCACCAGGGAGGGAGGGAGGGGGAGGGGGAAGGAGAGAGGGAGGGAAGGAGAGACAGAGGGGAAAGGGGAGGGAGGGGGAAAGGGAGGAAGAGAGGAAAGGAAGAAAAAGGGAAGAAAGGACGAAGGGGAAGGAAGGCAAGAAAAGCGGGAGGGAGGAAGGGAAGGAGCAGGGAAGGGGAAGGAAGGAAGGCAGGGAGGAAAGGAAAGGAAGGGGAGAGCAATGGAGCTAACCTCCCAAGGAAGCCAGAGGTGTGGGCTGTACCTGTGACCTGGGCCTGCGGGAGCTGGGATATTTACATATCACATTACAGCTCTAGCGTTTCTCTAAATATCCTTTCTGCCCGTCACAACTTGAAGTCACCGTCGTCATTAGACCCATGGCTGGATCTGGTTATTTAATGCGCTAAACAAAGCGGCACATTTATCACAACTTCTTAAGCATTTTGCGGTTTCACCGAAGCTGGCTCCCACTGCAAGCCTTTGTGTTTGTTTATGCCGAGCCCTGAGGGCCGGGGTGAAGTTCCCGGGAACCCTCCCCGTTTTTAATGACTCCTCTACTTGTTTATTTCGTCTCTTACTAAATGGTAAGCTTCCTGGAGAGGGACAGGGCTGTGTCCCCTGGGAGCAGAGGCTCTGGCGCTGTAGTAGGTGCTCGAGGAACCTGCTCCCCTTAGATGAGACAATGAGGCCCGCAGTGGGGCAGCAAGGGATGGGGTCACAGGGCACCCAGGCGGGACGAGGAAGGCGGGTGAGACCGAGAGCCCCCCCTCCCCCCCACCGGGTCACCTCATGCCTCCACAACTCTTCCCAGTTATCCACAGAAGCTGGAGGATGAAGGCCTGGGAGCAGGAGTGGAGGGGAAGGAGAGGGCTCTCCCCCAATGCCCCCCTCCTGCCTCCCCAGCCCCACTCAGCAACGCCATCTCACCCCTCCCACCCCCCAGTGCTCAGCTGGGGGTGAGGGCAGGGCCTAGGCAACACTGGCCGTGGAGCCCCTAACCCCAAGACCACAACATCACCCTCAATCACCTCACGGACATGTGCCTCAGTTACCCACATTCATTCAGGTGCCCATGAGTCTCAAGAGTGCTGGACCCGGGGCGGAGACCGGAGGCAGTTTTTGTCCTTTTCAATATCTACTGAACTTCTAGAAGGGAGACTGTTCTTCTTTCAAAGGGAAGCTCCTCCCTCCTTCCTCCTTCCCTCCCTTCTGCTCTCTTCTCGGGGTGGTAGACTGCTTCCCTAACATGCATGAAGCCTAAAGTTTGATACCCAGCACCACAAATAATGGTGAAGAAATGCTCAGAGCTTTGCCAGGAGTGTTGACACCTTCAGGCATCGTGGCAAGGTCACATTCAGGGTGCCACTCCTTCCTTAGGCCACCCTGGTTGCTGTAGCTCCTGCCTGGAGGCCACTGTCCACCTGGGAGAGAGGTCCTTTCAGCTTCCAGTTACACATTTTGTTATAAATTACTTTCCTTTTCCCCCCTCCTACACACCAGGGGACTTTACAGACTTGAGAGTAGAAGTACCTAGACTGGGTGCACACACACACACACACACACACACACACACACACACACACACACACACACACGAGGTCCCGGAGAATGGGGGCAGCTTACTAGCCATTCCCGGGAAGGAAGGAAGGGAGGAAGGGAGGGAGGGAGGGAGGGAGGGAGGGAGGGAGGGGCACTGTGTCTACTGAGGACATCTAGGCCTGCCTCTGTTACAAGAGCTCTGGGGTTAGGTTGCATATGTGTATGGCTGCTACTTAATATTATTTACTTGCTTATTTTTTTTTGTGTGTGTGCCAATCCTGGGGCTTGAACTCAGGGCCAGTGCTGTCCCTGAGCTTTTGTGCTCAAGGCTAGTGCTCTACCACTGGAGCCACAGCTCCACTTCTGGCTTTTTTAGTGGTTAATCGGAGGTGAGACTGTCAGCCTGGCTGGGCTGGCTTTGAACCATGATCCACAGATCTCAGCCACCAGCACCTGGCATATTGTATTATATTGTATTGTGTTACATTATAGTGCCGGGTCTTGAGCTCAGGGCCACATGCTCATGCTTGGCTTTTTCACTTAAGGCTATATCATTCTACCGCTTGAGCCACACCTCCAGTTCCTCAAGGAATTGCTTTAAAAAGGAAATAAGCAAAACTTTCTGCCTGATTTCTCAGTCCTGGCAGAAGCAGGAAGGGCTCGAGGCTTCAGACCTGCACGTCCTCGCCTAAGTCGCCTGGGTCCTCCGTGTCAATCCCAGGTGTGTTCTCGGGTGGGAATTCCCCAATCAGCAGGGTGGGCATAGCAAAGGTGTGGCTTCACACCCGGAGACCCCCAGACCTCCTTCCTCACCCCAGCTTCCTCCTCTCCACCTCCTAAACGATTTACACCTTCTGGGTTTCCCCCCACCCCCGCCCAAACCACACTTAATCAGAGGATCAGTAATCAGAGGATCCGTGACTGTCACCGCTCAAAGGGACCTCAGAGGCTCCTCCCATCCCCAGCGTATGAAGTCACAAAATCTCTAGGGGTACCAGCCTGAGGTATGTGCCAACTGGTACATGTGACTCTCTGTCTTTAATCTTCCCCAAATCTCAGGAGGCAGGCACCCTTATCACCTCTATTTTGTAGACAGGAAGTTGAGGCACAGGGTGGTTAAGTGATTTGCCTTCCCAATGCCATCCAACAAGTACAGCCAGGACTCCAAGCCAGGTCAACGACCCGGAGCCTCTGAGCAAGGTCCCACCATGGCCCCCAGGCCTAGGTGTTCATAATCAAGACGTAGCTTCCAGCATCTCCCAGAGCCACAACCCCAGCTTCAGCCTTGCAAGCTCCAAGAATATGCAGTCAAAGATGCTCTGAAAACCCATCTCCCTCGCGGTGGGCCTTGACAGGCTGGCACGGGTCTGGGGGCCTGCAAACCACTAAGAAATCATTTGTGCCATGCTTGCAATCCCAGTACTCAAGGTGCTGAGGTAGGAGGATCCCGGGCCGGCTCCATTGTGAGATCGGGCCTCGGTGCACGGAAAGGCCAGCTCAGCAGGGCTCACTACCTGTCTTTCCGGCTTCTCTAACCCCCCCATCCCCCAGGAGGGCAGCTGGGAGGCGGGAGAGGGGAGTCCTAGGTGCCTGGCAGGGGCTCCTGGGCCTTGCCCACTTTCTGCCTGCTCTCCATCCTCCCCAAACCCGGACCAGTCTTGTCAGCCTGCCTTCAACCCACACCAATAACTCTCCACTCAGGGCTGGGTCCGGGGATTAAGTTGCAAAGGACTTGAGAGATTGGGGATGACAAAAGGAGCTTGGAGACTAATTAGGAGCAGCAATGAAAGCTTAATTCATAAAAGCAAACATTTTCCATCCATCAACCTGCAACCAGTTACGGGCAACGTTTGAAAGAAATCTGTGCGTGGGGAAGGGAGCCAACAGGAACAGGAAATGTTTGAAAGAATGTAAACTATTTCAGTTTCATAAAAAGTAACAAGTAAACAGTTATTACATGCAAATAATGCCCTGGTTTTAATTAATGCTGAAAAGTCAAAATATGTTTGACATTTGTATGTATACACTGAAGGGCTGGGGGACAAAATGGTGCCCAGATGCCCGTGTGTGAGCGGGGGCCTGGAATCCTGTTTATTGGTGATGAAAAGCACAATTCTGCTCCAGCAGCTCTGGAGTCTGAGCCGGGAGCTTTAACTCCCTTCCTACCCCATGAGGGGGATTGGGTGTGAAGGTCTTAAAGGGCCAGCGACCCACAAGTGTCTCCATTTCAAGGGTCAGGGTTTCCCCAGGGCTCCTCCACCAAGGATGTAAATGATGATGGGTCTCAGGTCCCTGTGGCCTCCCCCTTCACAGCCCGGGGCAGCGCCACTGTGGCTTCGGGCCCTGCCCTCCAGCCACTGCCTTGTCCGCGGGACAGACTGGGGGAGCCACCCTCTGGGCAGTCTTCAGGCTGAGCTCGCTGACATTCAGCGTCCTACAGTGCCATCTCTTCTCTTCAAACCCCTCCCGGGCCCACAGCCAGGCTTCCCAGCAGCGAAGGTTGGTCCTTGAGGGTAGCTGGCTGTCCCCTCCCACCAACTCCACATCCCTGGCCGAAAGGCCTCTAAGCTCCCTTTTAGGAGACTGCGCATCCAGAATCTTCTCCCGTCATCTCTGATGAGACCAAAGGCGCTTTGTAAAAAGTGAGACTCGGGTAGGCTTTCGCAGCAGGTAAGACTCCAAACTCCAGGAGAAACTGCCTTTCTGACAAGGCACCATGACCTTCCATCTTGCAAGGGTCCGTAACACCCCCCTCGGGACCTGGGAGCGGTTTCTTTCTCTCAGTTTCCTCGCCCCACCCGGCCCTTGCTGAGCCCGGCTGTCGCGACGGCCCCTCGGCCCCTCCCCTCGGCTCACCTCGCCCACTGCGCCCCACAAAGCGCAGGTCGTTGAATCTGGCCACCTGGTTCTTCATGACGGCAGAGGCGTTGCGCAGTTCAGCCGAGTAGTTCTCGTCGTTGCCCGCCATCACCGTCACCACCGTCCCGTCGGGCACGTCCCCCAGCGCCACCACCTGAGGACACAGCGGTGGCTTAGAAAGGCCAAGGCCAGCGGGGGGGGGGGAGACAAGGGGAGGGGAGGGGCCCGGCCCCTCAGCTCCCAGAGGTCCCAGGCGCACTGCACTGCGGATTTCTCAAATGCGGGGATTCTTAAAGAGCTTCCCGGCAAGAAGCATAAAGAATGCAAGAGGATGAAGTCTCTGCCCTCCCTACTCCAATCCTAGATCAACTACTTAACCCGGGTCCCAAGAAACCATCCTTCTTTATGAACGGAATGAAACCTGAGCAGAGATAACTGAGCCTGGTCACCCCCAAGGGGGATGCTGTTTGTCCCAGGTCATCTTCTGGCTGGATCCAAAGAACAATCAAGATGCTCCTAGCAAGCAGGTTTCCAAGTCAAAAGCACATCGACAATAACAGCAGCAGGACCTGCTCCTGGCGCTCAGTTCATGCAGGAGCTCTTTGGGGAACGGAATCTGTACCTGAGGTGCGGCCCAGGCCCAGTTTGTTGGTCTTTACAGAGACTGAATTCGTTTACAGAGAAAAGGGCACAAGGCAAAACTGCGGTTCTGGGAGCAGAAACCTCTCCGAAGAAGGAGGCGGTTGGTGAGTGGAAGGTGCACCCAATGGGAATCGCAGGATGGGTGGGGACGCCCTCCTCGCAAGACCCGTCTCCCCTACAAGGATCCCACCCCAAGGAGCAGCCGGGCGCAGGCGCCGCTTGAAAACGAAGACAAACAACAAACGAAAAATAAAACAAGCGGACGCGAACCAAGTCCTTTCAAACGTGGCTGCCGCGTGCAGGGACGAGGGACCCAGATGGTAAAAATTTCAAGGAGAATACGTTTGGGGTCTGATTAAAAAGGCCAGATTTCCTGTCAACATCCTGTCTTCTCTTAATTTCAAAGATTCCTTTTAAGCTCCAAGTGACAGTAAAACCTCGATCTGACGATTACAGTCACACGGGGCCTCCTCCCCCTCCGCCCGGGGAGCTTTCCACCCCCCCCCCCTTGCTGGTATTTTAAGATGTCACCCGCGAGACCTCAAAGAGCCTCCCGTCCTTTCTCATTTTCTCCCTCCTCCTCCTCCTTCCAATCTGAAGCCGTGTTAATTTAGGGAGCGAGGACGCCCCGGCTGCCCGCGGCGGCTGCTCCCGGGCACCCCGGGCACCCCGGGCCCCGCCGCCTCCCCAGCGCCGGCCCTTCCTGCCCGGCCCCGGCTCTCCCTCCGCAGCTGCGAGAGGCTTAGGGGAAAACCAGAGCGTTTTCGTTTCATCTCGCGGCCCCCTCTTTTTTCTTTTTCTCTAAAAAAGACACTCCAACACTCGAGTACTCCCTAGCACCGGGAAAAAGAGCGGAAAGCCCGGGCGCTCCCCGGGGTGGGGGCTCCCCCCGCCCCCATCGCGGCCTGTCACTCGGGATGCGGAGGACCCCGGCGGCAAAGGCTCCGACCCGCGCGCGGGTCCGGGGCCGAGGCCCAGGGCGTGAGCAGGAAGTGTGGGTGGCGGCGCCGGAGGAGGGGAGCCGGCGGCGGAGGCCGGGCCCCAGCCCCGCGGCACCCCACCTTCCGTGCCCTCGCCCTGGCTCCCGGGGAGCCCTCTCTCCCCCCCCCCCCCGCTGCCCCTGGGGTGCGGCCCGGGGATCTCAGTGACCGGGGCGCGAGGCCCCGGCCTCCCGTTTCCGCGTCTGCGTCCGGCCCCACCGAGGCCAGGCGGCACGGGGTGGGGAGGGAACCCCCCCCCCAAGTGACGGGTTCAGGAGGCGTCCCAAGGGGCTCGCCCCCGTCCCCGCGCCCGGTGGGCGGCAGCCTCGGTCCGGCCGGCCGGGGAGGAAGGCGGGCCCCCCGGGATCGCGCAGCTTGGCGGACCCGGCGGCGGGGGGCTCCCCGGTGTCCTCCCCGCCCGCCCCCCCCCACCCCCACGCCCCGACACGCACCTTGAAGGCGACGGGCAGCGTCTTGTTGCAGCGCCAGTGGGAGGGCAGCACGGAGCAGAGGAAGTTGGGGCTGTCGGTGCGCACGAGCTCGCCCGCGTGGTCCGCCAGCACGTCCACCATCGAGCGCACCTCGGGCCGGGCGCGTCCGGGCCCCACGGCCGCCTGCGCGCCCAGGGCGCCGCCGCCGTCGCCCATCTTGCCGCCGCCGCCGCCGCCGCCGCCGCAGGGGAAGGCCGTGGAGGGGGGAGTGAAGCGGCGGCTGGTGCTCGGGTCTACGGGAATACGCATAACAGCGGCCGTCAGGGCGCGGGCGGCGAGGGCGGGCGCCGCCGGGGGTCGCCGCTAGGCGCGGGGAAGCGGGGCGGCCGGAGCGGCGGGCGCGGGGGGCCGGGGAGGGGGGGCGGTGCCCGGGGACCCCCCTCCCCGCTGGGGCTGGCGGGGCTGCGAGGTCCCGGTGCCCCGACGGACGGACGGCCGTGCGCCGCCCCCCTCCCCCGCTAGCCCCGCATCGCGGGCGCACGGCCGGTGTGCGGCCGCCCCACGGCGGCGTCCCGCGGTCTAGGCCGCGGCGGGGTCCGCGCGGGTTGAGCCGCCGCCGCCGCCGCCGCCGCCGCCGCCCCCGGTCCCGCAGCCCCCGGCCGCCGCCGCCGCCGCCGCCCCAGGCCAAATCCTAGAGAATCAAGTGGCGGGGCCGCGGCGGCCCGCGCGGGGTTAGTACCCCGGGGCCCGCGGGGCGGGGCCGCCCGAGCGACGCGGGGCGCAGCCAATCGGAGCCCCCGTCGCGGGCACCGCGTGGCGCCGGCCGGGGCGGAACGGGGCTCCGGAGGGCCGCGCGGCGGGGAGGAGGGGCGGGAGGCCCCGCCCCGGCCGGGCCCGCCCCGCCCCGCCCCGCCCCGCCCCGCCCCGCCGTGGATGCCCAGGTCGCGGCCCCCCGCGCGGCCGCCTCGGCCCCCCGGGAGCCGCAGGTGGCGAGCGGCCGCGGCCGGCGGGAGACTCGGATCCGGGCCGTCCGGGCCTCGCGGGAGGCTCTGGAGCTGCGTCTCCGGGACCGCGAGCCCGCCGTCCCGCCGGCCCCTCCCGGCGGGCTGGCCGCGACCCGGCTTCCCTTTAGGCCGGTGACGCCGGCACCCTCAGCTGGGCGCCCGAGGGGCCCCACAGCCGGGGACCCCGCCCGGGGAGCCGCCCCGCACCTCGTTCCTTTCCCCCCTCGGCCCCACGATCTGTTTTGATCCGGGAGCCTCCGCCGCACATGGGACTCCACGTGCCCAGCCGTCAGCCCCGGCCGCCCCGGCCCGGCACCGCTTCGGGCCCAGCCTCCGTGGCCCGGGTGCCAACCCGGGCGCCGTCCGCAGCCCCCGCACGGGTCCGCGGTCGGCTGGGCCCCGAGCACCCCCCCCCCCCCCGCTCCTTTCCCTTCAAAGCAACTTTCCGGACCGTGCAGGCCTCGAGGCGTTGTTCTTCGTTGCGGGGCGGGATTGGGGGGGGCGGCATCGGGAAAACGTGGTGGGGCCTGCGGCGCGCGCGCTTCCCGAGGTCCCCTCCACGCTCGCGGCCAGCGGGGCGCATCGCGGAGCGGGGCGCGGGCCCGCGGCCAGAAGGAAACTGCGCGTGGCCGCGAGGCGCAGGGCCACCCGGCCTCCCCGGAGGCCGCCGGCTACCTCGCTGTGGATGGAAAGTGGACCCCGCAGGTCCAAGCCCGGCTCCCTCACGCGATGCGCGGACCCCGGCCGCTCTTCCCGGGACTCGGGGGGTGGGGTGGGGGCCTTCACTTCCCTGCCCCGGGGCGGGGATGTCTTCGCCCTCCCTCCCGCTGCGTGATCCAGCCCTGCCGGAACTCCACCGCAAACCACCTTTCGCTCGCCCCTCGCCTAGGCCTGTCGAGGAGCCGCCAGGACCGGAGCGCCCATTCGTTCGGCAGGGTCGTCCCGGGCCGGCTCCCTGGACCGCGAGGATCGGGGGCCTGCGAGCTCCGGTGCGCTCTGGAGATGCGGATGGATTTTCGATGCCTCTGACCTGGGACAGGTGCACACGGACCCATTCCCCCACCCCCCGGGAACGAAGCGTGGCATCCGACGGTGGCGGCCAGGCGGCGGGACCGAGCCCCATCCCGGATCGGACCCGGGCCCGGCGCACGCGGCAGCGTCTTCCCCAAACGAAATCGAGCCCGGGCCGCATCGCCGCGGGGGACGGGTTCCAGTCCTGCTTCGACGCCCCCCGGGAGCTAGCCGGTGCCCCGTTCTCCGGCCTCGCGCCCGCCACCCGGGCGTCCCGTTCGTAGGGACGGCCGGGGCCCCTTCCCGGGCCCTCCTTGGGGCTGTCATCAGTGGAGGCCGGCCCGCGCCCTCGGAAGCGCCGGCCGGGGCAGCAGAACGAAGAAATCGAGGTGCCCGGGCCTGGGCGGCGCTTCCAGCTTCTGGAAGCTTCTTGGGAAAAGTCCACTGCTGGGGGGCAGGTGGGGCTCGGGGCCGGGCCGGGCGCCCACGCTGCCCCCCCGGCGGCGGAGGAACCGCGAACCGCCGGCTCCAGGGTTTGCAAATTCGGTCGCCCCGCGCCCTCCGGTCCGCTGTCTCCCTCCCTCGCCCTCGCCCGCCCTCCGCCAAGGGCACAAACGGGGTTCCGGAGGACGGGGCTCCGCTGGGCTCTGCACCTGGCCCCCGGCGTGGCGCGGCTCCAGCCCCGGGGAATGCGCCCGCTGCTCCCGGCGCCCGACGCTGGGGAGCGGGGTGCGGGCGCGTGGGTCCCCGGCGCGGAGGGCGCGGGGCCGCCGGGCCGCCCCGGGGCGGCAGTGCCGGGAGCCGCCGCCAGTTGGCGCCCGCGCTCTGCCCCAGGCGCAGCCCGGCCGGGCCCGGCGCACGGACGCGCGCCAGCTGCGGGCCCGGCCTTCCCGAACGGGCCGCGCGGGTGCTTCGCCGTCCCAGCGGCCACGGTCGCGGACAGGACAGACCGACGGCTTGGTGTCAGACCAAAGGCTGCCCGCCCCGCCGCCGATGGCCGCGTCTTCTTTTTGCTTGTGCATCTCACTAGGTCGGGGGCCCTGAGCCTTCGGGCCGGCGGGACCTCCTCCCCGCCAGAAACGCACGGTTATAGTGGGCGCCTGTGCCCCACGCCTGCCATCCTAGCCACTCAGGAGGCTGGGGTCTGAGGATCACGGTTCGAAGCCAGCCGGCGCAAGAAAACCAGTGACACTCAAACGGCGGAAGTGGAGCTCTGGCTCAAGTGGCAGAGTGCTAGCTGTGAGCAAAACAAAAGCAAAGCTCAGGAAGCCACCCTGCCCCGAGTTCAAGCCCCAGTATCGGAAGAAGGGGCAGGGGAAGAAGAAATAATAACTCATGTTTCTTCCAGCCCCCCACTCTTTTGGCAGGATGAGAGGCACAGAATTTCATTCACAATTTTGACCAACACCTAACTAGCTTCCTCCTGCTCCTGGACTGACAGCCTAGGGCTGGCTCTGTTACTGTTCTTGTCAACTGCAGTGACAGAGGAAAGTTCCCATCGGGCCATGCCACACCCTCTTGCCCCCATCTTGGGTGGTCAGCTCTCTCCTCTCCTTTGGAGCACTCTCCAGACTAGCTTGGTCCAGAGCTTCTAAGCCAGGAGCAGCTGAGGCCTAGACAGCCAGCTCCTTTGCCGGTCAGGGAGCCCCCAACTAGGTCGGGCATGCAGCTGTTCTGGGATGGGAGCTGTGGCCCCAGTCTGCAGAGTTGCTGAGGGCAGGCTTGTGTGCAGGGTCATTCATGCTGGCCCTTTTTTTTTGTTGTTGTTGAAAAAAAAAAGGTGGTGCTGGGGAGCTGTCGCCTCTTGTTAAGCAGCCCTTTGGCAAGTCCTCCCTGGGAGTCTCTATGAAGTGTCCAGTTCTCCAGGCAGAGCTTGCTGAGATTCAGGGCCAAGTTCAGGGCCATGCTGCCCCCTCTTGGCTCATCCGGGGGCTGCCTGGGGTGGCGGGGACAGCCTAGGACTTGCCTGCAGAGAGATGGAGCCCCCTCACCCACACAAGCGGACACTTGCCTAACAAGCCAACTGGGCTCCTGCAGATGCAGCCCCCCCTTCTCCGCAGGGGTCTGCTTCCTCTCTCTCCACCCAAAAGACTCGTCAGAACCAACCAGGGCTGCATACCTGCACCAGAGGGATCCAAGGTGGAACTCGGAGGAGGGGAGCCTCAGTGGAGGTGTATCTAACTGAATTTCACAGGAGGGAGGATGGAAGGGCCTGGAAGGGCATGTGCCAGGCTTTGTTTATTTGTTTTGTTTTTTGTTGCCAGTCCTGGGGCGTAGACTCAGTCCTGAGCTTCTTTTTGCTCAAGGCTAGCACTCTGCCACTTGAGTCACAGAGCCACTTCTGGCTATTTTCTATATATGTGGTGCTGGGGAATCGAACCCAGGGCTTCATGTATATGAGTCAAGAACTCTTGCCACTAGGCCATATTCCCAGCCCCTGTGCCAGGCTTTGGACCTGACTTGGGCATCAGGGAGGTGGGAGCCTCAGTTTGCCCTGGGGTGGGTGTCCCTTCCAGCTAAACCAAGAGGCAAAGGAGGGGCAGAGCCAGGTGAAGAGCCTGCAGGGACTCCACATGTGGGGAGCAAGGCACCCCGAGGTGAGGAGGCGCCCAGCTCCCCCCTCCCAGGTGGTGGGGGTGGCCAGCTGTCAGCAGAGTGAAGGGGGGCTTCACAGGTGCCCGAGGTGGAGCCACACCTCTAGGATCCCTGACTTGACAGTTGGCGGGCAGGAGGGGTGTCGGCCAGGGTCCCTGGGTTCTATGCTGTGGTCCACCACGCCCACCCTCTCCTTGGAGCCTCAGAAGGGAGAGTAGATGGAGCATGGCGGGAGGGAGCACAGCGGGAGGGTGGGCACTGCCGGGCCCAGCACTCGGGCACGAGGCAGGGCTGGCCTGACCCTGCCCAGCTGAAGCTCTCACTGGGACAGCAAGACCACAGTCCTGGGAGGCTCCCTCTCCAGCTAGGTGTCACCCCCACATCCAATGCCTAGGGGACGGGCCACGCGCCCCCTCCTCCCTCTGGATCGCAATGTCCAGCGCAGGCCAGCTCCCAAGAGGACACCAGGCAGGATGTTCGGCCACCTTGGGGAGGGGCCCGCAGGCCCTTCTAGCACATGCAAGCCTTTCTGCCTTGGGGGGGGGCAATAGCAAGCCCCCCCACACCATTCCTGCCCCGCATTAGGTCAGTCTCCAGAGAGTGCAGGGATGGGAAGGGAGAAGGGAGAGAGAGGGAGACAACAAGGGAGCCCAGCAAGCATGTGGGCTCCATCAGTAGTCTGGTCTGGTTCTGGGTCCCAAGTGGGGTCTTCTCCCCCCTCCCCCTGCCCTCGCCCCTCCCTCCTGACATCTATAAATGGAGCTCATTCCCTCAGGGAATTCCTTGGTGGCCTGTGACTTCAGTTCCTGGTCTGACTGATAATTGCCCTGGAAGTTGGAGTGCCTGCTGTGTGTGTGTGTGTGTGTGTGTGTGTGCGCGCACGTGTGTGCACGCGCGCACGCTGGGAGTGTTTCTACCCCCCCCCTTACTGCTCAACCTCATGGTGCCTGGTTGCAAGGAGATTGTATTCTCTTCATTTTGTGGAGGGGGAAATCCTGGCTCCAGGAGGAAAGAGCTTCCTCTCTCCGTCCCCTGTCCCCCCGCCCCCCAACAGCAAGTCTATCTGAGTCCCTGGAGGGGGGTGGAGGGAGGGGGACTCGCACCTCCCAGCTGGCGGATGGGTGCTCAGCTGTGTGCTGCCTATCTGAGGACTCCTCCACGGGGCATGGTGGGCTCCGGGGAGAAGAGCGCCCTGGGTAGCTCGGAGCCCCAGGCTTCTAGCAAAGAAGGCTTCTTTCCCAGGAGCTGGATGGGGCTTTGGCATTGGTAAGGCAGGGACAGAACTGGGCTTCGCTGAGTGTTTGGCTCACTGGTGCTTCAGCAGGCTTAATGAGCAGCTGTAATGACTACCTCCCCTCCCCTCCCCCCCCCCCCAGCCCATTTTCCAAGTGAGAAAACAGAAGCACAGAGAAGTGAAATGTCTTCCCGAGGTCCCAGCTAGGCAGCCTGACCTCAGAGCCCAGGAGGACACGGGGATACCACAGCATGGACCAGCACCAGACGCTTGAAGTTACAGCCATGGACCAAAATGACAGGCCTGGCACAAACCAGGCGCTGGTAGGCTCACACCCGCCATCCTAGCTACTCAGGAGGCTGAGATCTGAGAATCCCAAGTTCAAAGCCAGTCTGGGTAGGAACGTCTCCAATGAACCACTAAAAAAGCCAGAAGTGGAATTGTGGCTCAAGTGGCAGAGCACTCATCTTGAGCAAAAAATAGTTCAGGGACAGTGCCCAGGCCCTGAGTTCAAGCCCCAGGGCCAGCACTCATGTGCATGTGCACGCACGCATGCACACTCACACACACACACACACACACACACACACACAGTGGGTAGGTTCAGAATCTTACAATGTCCCTCTAAGGGCCTCTGAGGTACCAGCCCCATATCCTTGCTTGTCAAACGGCAGAAGCTAGGCCTGGGGAGGGAAGGGTCTTTGGCCCCTCCCCGTGCCCCCTCCCACGGAGGCGGCGGCTGGGAGCCTTCCTTCTTTCCCCACAGCCCACCCTGCAGCTCCTGGGCCCGGCTGATCCCATTAGGGATTTTCCACCCTCCCCTAAAAGTTCCTAATGACTGTCAGTCCTTGTGAAGCCTTAATGAATGTCAGAGTCCGTGGCTCCGAGGAGAGCCGGCTTTGGCCTTACACGGCTGCAGATTACGGCTCCATTTCATGTGGCAGAGGAGGAAGGCCTCCGACATTCCAGCCAGCAATAAAAGCCACATGGCTTTCTAGTGTCGCCCTTGGAAAAGCAAGCCAGCCAGCCCTCTGCGGAAAGAAATCAGCTATGTACTGTATGCATGGCACGATCAACACGGGCAGGACGAGGCGGTGAACAGTTGGTCTTTCATGCCGCTTCCAAGGGCCACCACCGAGCTGTGGTCACCGTTCCGGCTGCTGCCCAGTGTCCACCACCCCATCCTCTGGGGGCTTGGCTCAGACATCTTAGAACTCCATAGCGATCTGCAGGTTAATTTCCCCATTCTATTGCTGGGGAAACTGAGGCTCAACAGGAGCCCAAGGCCTGGCCGAGGTCACCCAGCGTGCTTGCTGGACACTGCACCTGCTTCCCCTTGTCTCCCCCCAGTCCCTGCCTAGCTTTCCTGGGCTGGGCCTGGCAGCAGCTCTGCTCACCCTGGGCCTACTGCCTGCCAGGTGCCCAAGTGCCCAGGCCGGGAGTCGCATCGAGGGGCCCTGGTGGGCGCTACAGTCCTCCCTGTCTCCCAGGCTCTCTCCTTGAGCCTTATTCTTCATGCAGTGGAATTGGGGGGGGGGGGGGAGCTGGAAGGTTGACAGGAGCTCAGGCTCACAAAAGGGTTGCTGGGAACCGGCGGTGACTTTCTGCCCTTCCTTCCACTGGTGAGGGTACAGTGTTGGCCCTTCTGGAGGACACAGTGACACCTACCACCCTGGAGGTGGAGACCCGGCCCTTGCCAGGTAGAGGCCATATGTAGCACCTTGATTTAGACTTAGCAGTTCCAAAGCATCTAGGAAAAAATTCTGGAAAGGAGTCAGCCTGGGGCATTCTATTATAGTACCACAGAGTGGTACTATAGGACCAAGACACCGGCTTTAGACAGAAACGTGCTGGGCAACAGAGCACTTTGTCCCAGTCACATTTAGCTGGTGTCTCATCTCCATAGACAAGGCGCCTTTGGAGCCAGGCATCAGGGGCTCCCGCCTGTCATCCTAGCTACTCAGGAGGCTGAGATCTGAGGATCAAAGTTCAAAGCCTGCCAGGGTAGGAAAGTCTGAGATCCTTATCTCCAATGAGTCACAGAAAAAGCCAGAAGTGACACTGTGGCTCAAGGGGTAGAACACTAGCTTTAAGCACAAAGGAGCTCAGGGACAGCACCCAGGCCCAGAGTTCAAGCCCCAGGACCAGCTCTAAAGAAAAGAAAAGGCGCCCTTCTCAGAACTGCAGAGTGCCCAGAGAGCAGAAGGGCGAGGCCGGAAGCCAGGGCACACTCGTAGCACACACGTGCTCACAGGCATTCTCACGGGGCTGGCAGGTCACACACCTGCGTGTGTACATGGTCAGGACCTCCTTGAGGCCCATTGTCCTGGGAGCCGCGGGCGTGGACAGCTAAGCCCAGGTGTGCAGCAACAGCCACAGGTGACCCGTCCCCCGTCCCGCCCCGCCCCGCCCCAGGCGGTGAGCCCAGTGGAGCTCAAAGGCCCTCCTCCAGCACCTGACACCTCCACACTCCACTGTGCCATGGGTGTGACTCAAGCCACAGCCGTCCGACCCAGGTCCTCCCCAAAGTTGTGCTCCCCCCCGCCATCTCGTGTAGAATGGAAAGGGCAGATGACCCAGTACCTGCTCATGCACTCGCTTACACCCCCTCCTATTGGTCTTCAGTCACCCCAAACTTTCTCTTCTCATAAGCAGAAAATGATGTTGAGAGCAAAGAGGGTCCAGCCAAGCAGGAGTTCCATTAGAGGAGGTTCAGGAGTGTGGCCCCCATTGTCCCCGGGGCAGGGGCATGGACAGGGTGGTGACTGGACAGGGGGACCCTAGGTGGGGTCCCACATAACTAATTTATTATTTCTTTGTCGGTCATGGGTCTTGAACTCAGGGCCTGGGCACTGTCCCTGAGCTTTGTCATTCAAGGCCAGTGCTCTACTGCATGAGTCACAGTGCCACTTCCGGTTTTCTGGTGGTTAACTGGAGATATCTGCCTGGAGCTGGCTTTGAACCACGATCCTCTGATCTCAGCCTCCTGAGTAGCTAAGATTACAGGCGTGAGCCGCTGGCACCTGGCTTGTTGCTGACTTTTTAAACAATAGCCCTGCAGGTGACTCTCAGTACCCGTTGGTACTCGGTTCCGAGACCGCCAAGGAGAGAAACGGTGTGTGCTCGGCGTGTTGTAGTACTATAGTCCACAGCGTAGTCCCCGACCGGCTTCCCCTGCAGACACGCCGCCTGCCCGCTCAGCTCGCCTGCTTGCCTTTCCCCCTCCATCACGCACATCCCGGCCCTACTGGCCTTGGGAGGATTTCACCCTCCCTGTGTCCCGGCAGGGCACCGTGGGCTTTCTGGGGGACAAGGTTCCACAAAGGAAGGACAGGGAATACTTGGCAGGTCGCACAGGGTTTCAGGGCCACTGCCCAGGCCACCGGGACCCGAGGGAGCTGCCACCTCTGCTGAGCCACGGAATGTGCACATCCCATATTACAGGTCCAGTTTGGAAATGGTCTTGATCCTTAATTATTATCATTATCATGATTATTATTTACTCAGTCAAAACCATGTGTAATTGATAGCAAAAACAAACCGTGTGTGTATGTGTGTGTGTGTGTGTGTGTGTGTGTGTGTCAATGCTGAGCCTTCGAGGTCTGTGGGTGTTCTCCCTGAGCTTTTTCATTTTACCACTCGAGCCGCAGCTCCACTTTGGGCTTTTTTGGTGGTTCGTTGGAGGTAAGAGTCTCATGGGCTTTCCTGCCCAGGCTGGCTTCAAATCGTGATCCTCAGATCTCAGCCTCCTGAGTAGCTAGGATTACAAGTGTGAACCACCACCAGTGCCTGGTAGGCTAATTGTATTATTTCATTTCTTCTATACTTCTATTTAAGGGAAAGGAAAAGATACTTTTTAAAAAATCTAACCCCGGGGCTGGGAATATGGCCTAGTGGCAAGAGTGCTTGCCTGGTATACATGAAGCCCTGGGTTCGATTCCCCAGCACCACGTATATAGAAAACGGCCAGAAGTGGCGCTGTGGCTCAAGTGGCAGAGTGCTAGCCTCGAGCAAAAAGAAGCCAGGGACAGTGCTCAGGCCCTGAGTCCAAGCCCAGAGACTGGCACACACACAAAAAAAATCTAACCCCAAACTTCTGAAAGAAAATTGGGCAGAAGTGCTCAGTCCGCACCGCACCCCAGCACTAAGTCTGCTTGGCGGGAATGTATTTGGTTCCATGGCTGTGACCTCCAAAAGGGGAAGAAAAATAAAAAAAAAAAACAACAAAGGTAAATAATACCTCGTTCAAGTTCACCTTCAACCAACCAGATGGGTGTCATTGCTGAGTGTAGACGCCAGGAAGTGGTGCGTGCGTGCGTGCGTGTGTGCGCGCGCGCATGCACAGGAAGTGGTGGCTCGGCCCCCCCGAGGTGCTACCTGGGAGGTCTGGGGCCCCGTCCCGAGCCCCTGGATTTGGGGACAGGGGTGGGCAGAGCCGAGCCGAGGCTGGCACGCGCTCTTACATCCTGGCCTGGCACCGGCAATCCCAGCCACAGGGTTGGGCGTGGGAGCCTCCGTCGTTTGCTTTTCTCCCTGACAGAAGCGTCCCTCTGGCCGCCTGGTCATCCCCTCTGGCCGTCGCTGAGCGGAGGCCCAGCGAGCATCCTCAGGCTCTCGGTGGGGCCTGGCTCCTCTCCCTGCCTCCTCTCGGAGCCCCGGGCTGGGCTTGGGACGGGAGGGCCCCTCGGGCTGTCCTCAGCCCTGTCTGGGTCCCCAGGGGCAAGGAGTCCCAATCCTGCCCTTGGAGAGGGACGAGAGGAGTGGAAAAGATGAGAAGCTGGCAGAGGACACAGGGGCCCTGGGCTCGTGAGCCGGCAAGCACTGAGCGCCTACTGTGTGTGGCCAGCGAGGACTTACTGAGCGCCTGCATGTGTGGAGGATGATTTCAGATGCTGCCCACCTGTCATCTCTTCTCCTGCTTTTGCATCCCAAGAATGGGAGGGGTGGGGGAGGAGCTGGGGGGAGGCAGGGTAGCAGGGAGGGGAGAGAAGGGATGGCAGGGGGGAGGGAGGGGCAGCAGGGGGCAGGGGGGTCTGGAGCCTCATGCCCACCTCCTGGCCAGTGTCAGGCTCCTGGAGGTGCAGGGACACTGAGGACCGGGCCGCTTCCTCCCCAGAGGGGTTCCATGGCCCTCACACTCTCCCCCCCCCCAGTGTGGGTTCTCTTTCCAGATGGGGAAACTGAGGCCCAGCAAGGCTCAACAACATGCCTGTGTCTCACCCAATCTCTGGGATGAGCGTCTGTGGCTTGACACTAGAGGACTCCGCACACCCCGGCCCCCAGCCCTCTTGGGTTGGGGAGCCAGGCATAGAGCGGGGGTCGGTGGAGCCCGAAGCCAAGGGAAGCTTCAAGGTCAGACCTGACCCCTCTTCCTAGTCATCTTGGGAAACTCAGCAGCTGCCCGAATCCAAGAACCAGGAGGACAATGGGGTGTCAGCCATGTCATCAACAGGCTCCTCCTGGCAGGCAGACAGTTCTTGGGAATGTCTAACCCGAGGCCCTCCTGCTGCAGAAGACCTTCCTCCTTTGTACCCGCAGAGAGCAGCACCTCCTCCTCTGCCCGCCACCAGAGCAGAACGCCGGGGCTTTACACAGCTTACTAACACCTGAAATGAGCACTCCTGGCGTGGCTATCAGCTGGGCAGACAGCGTGGCAGGACTGGGGGCTGCTGAGGGGTGGAGGGCTTCACTGATTGTCCAAGCAACCACTGTTCTCCTCTCCTTCTACAGAGGGAGGGGGATGAGGGCAGCCAGGGGGAGATGTCATGGAAAACGGGCTGGAGGCCAGGGAGATGGTGGTGTGCAGAGACTTGGCCCCTGGGTGCTGGCCTTGAAGGTAGAGGCGGGGCCAGGTGCCAAGGACACCAGAAGAGCACTCCTGGTCCTGTTTGCCCTTCTTGCTGAAGGAGGACATGGCTCCTCCCTCTTCTCTCCGCCCTTGTTCCAATCACCCTGTCACCAGTCTGGGGACAGTGGTGGGCCACTTCCAGCTCTTCAGACCTGAAGCAAGGCTTGGCAGGACCAAGGCTCCCCACAGGGGTGGGAGGGTGGGGTGGGGGGTGGGGGCGCGACTGAGTGTGAAAGCCCAGAGTCTCGGAAGGGAAGAACAATTCTTAATCCAGTCTCTTAAAACAAAACACATCTTTTCCTAAGTATGAAAATAATACACATTCATTAAGGGAAAATTGGAAAATAATAAAATTAAGAAGAAGAAAATTAAAACCACCCACAAACCCTGCCACCCAGAACAGTGAGTGGTGTTTGGGCTCCTAGCCTGCTCTGCTTGCTCTCCATACCTCCCTCTTTCCTCTCTTTCACCAGGCAGAGAGTGGGGAAGGGTACGGGATGTGCTGTACAGGGACCTGCTTTGGAAACTGCAGTGCACTGTGTGTGTTGTGAGTCACTGCGTCCCCTTGGGTCCCCTAGCATTCCCTCGGCTGCAGGAGCCTGGCCAGGTGTTGGGGGGGGGGGAGCGGTGCCCTGTGGCTCACTGTCCAGCCCTGCTGTGACTGACCCCTGTAGGTAGGGCAGGGAGCCCTCATGGTCCCCCAATTCCCGAGAAGAGCACAGGGAGTCCTCATGGTCCCCCAATTCCCGAGAAAAGCACACCCACAGCTCTCGTGGCTCCTCCCAAAGCCCCAGATGCTAGATATGGAGCCCTTTGGCCATGTTTTCAGGGCATTGGTACTGGGGCTTGAACTCAGGTGAGGCCCTCTCTCCTGGCGTTTTGACTCATAGCTAGAGCTTGACCACTTGAGCCACACCTTTACTTCCAGCGTTCTGGTAGTTTACTGGAAACCAGTCTCTCAGATTTGTTTTCCCAGGCTGGTTTCAAACCACAATCCTTAGATCTCGGACTCCTCAGTAGCCAGGATTACAGGCATGAGCCAACAGCCCCTGGATATTCTCTCTCTCTCTCTCTCTCTCTCTCTCTCTCTCTCTCTGGGCTTCAGTTTCTCCCCCACTGCCCTGGTGAGAGGGCTGACATACCACCAAGGCCGTGCATGCGTGAGTGTGTGTGTGTGTGTGTGTGTGTGTGTGTTACAGCCTTCCCTGCCTTGGGAAGGCCACATTCTGGCCTTGCCTGGGAAACTCCACAAACGCTCAGTGACCGCACACAGGGCTGCAGACTGCTCAGGGCCGAGCCTCACGGGCGACCTGGCTCAGGCAGGCGGCTGGCTGGCTGGCTCTGAACCTCAGTTTCCTCATTTGTACAGGGGGCTTTGTGGCGGCATCTGTTTTAGAGGGAAAAGTACTCGTGTGCATGGGAAGAGCTGTGTGCTCTTAGCAGTCCTATCGGTCACACGTGGATGGCGCTCTGGGCCAGGAAGAATCTCGAATATTATCATGGTGGAGATTTTACGTGTCTGGGCCCTGCTAATATGGTATAGCTGTTTAAGAGCTCAGTCATCATAATTTATACTTTTTAGACAGTCACATGTTTTTAAATTTCCTTTTTGGAGATACCGAGGTTTGAACCGCGGGCCTTGAGCTTTCTAGGCAGGTGCTCTACCGCTTGAGCCACAACCCCAGCTCCAGTTATGTTTCAGATGGGCTCTGGAGATTTTGCCCAGAGCTGATCTCAGACCTATAGCTCGGTTATGGGCTCTTTATAGCTGGGACTATAGGTTGAGCCAACATAAGCCAGCTTATGGCTTATGGTGAGGGTCTTGCAGTTTCACCCAGACTGTTTGAACAGAGACTCTCATGAATCCCAGCTTCTCAGACATTACAGGAGGGAGACACTCAGAGTGCTTGGCTCAATTATGCATTTCTTCATTTCATTTGTGTGTGTGTGTGTGTGTGTGTGTGTGTGTGTGTGTGTGTTTAGAGACCAGCAAAATTTCCTTTTAAGTCTTATACAATTTCTCAAGTCTTTTTTTTTTTTTTTTTTTTTTTTGGCCAGTCCTGGGCCTTGGACTCAGGGCCTGAGCACTGTCCCTGGCTTCTTTTTGCTCAAGGCTAGCAGTCTGCCACTTGAGCCACAGCGCCACTTCTGGCCGTTTTCTATATATGTGGTGCTGAGGAATTGAACCCAGGGCTAAATGTATATGAGGAAGGCACTCTTGCCACTAGGCCATATCCCCAGCCCTCAAGTCTTTTGAAAAGATCATTTTCTGGCTCTAGAGTACCTTAGTCCAAGACATGGATTTACTGGCTCTCCATGAAGCCGCTTATCCTACGGTGTTTATTAGAGAGAACATCCAAGGTCCTGACCAGTCCTGCGGCAGAGAGCCCTGCGGAATGCTTGGGCTCGTCTGACTTCTTTACTCTGCTGAGCACCCAGGGAGATGCCACCCTGGCTTCCTGGCTTCTAGGAAATGGGGGAGAGGAAGAAGAGCTGTGATTGACAGGCGAGGGGGCACACAATGAAGAGACCCGCCCACCCCCCCAGCTTCAGTCCTCATGGTGGCCTGGAGTGGCTGATGTGGTGCAGAAACCTGCAGCCCCTGGTTCTAAGCCCCACCTCCTTCCTCCTGTAGGTGGCGGGCTTTGAGATACGGAAGGTTCTGGATCTCCCTGCCACCCCTCCTAGCATTCAGTGCAGTAAACCCAGACCCTTCTGTAGCTGTCCTCTGCCTATAAAAGCAGCATCGAACTTCTCAGAGAGTTGTTTTGTTTATGTGCTGGTACCCGGGCTTGAACTCAAGGCCCTGTGCTCTCACTTCTTGGCTTTCTTCTCCTCAAGGCTGGTAGAGCTCTACCATTTGAGCCATGACTCTACTTGGGCTTTCTGGTAGTGTATTGAAGATTCGACTCTCATGGACTTTCCCATCCGGGCTGGCTTTGAACCGCCATCCTCAGATCTCAGCCCTGGAGTAGCTAGGATGACAAACGTGAGCCACCGGTGCCTGGTATCATTTCTTATTTTTAAATTGTGGGCATGAAGAATGGGTGGCACTCCCAGCTCAGGAAGGAAGGCTGGAGGAAGGAGAGGGCGCGCCCGCCTGGGGCGCCACAGCCTGAGCGGGTGACCCCGCAGCCACGCAGGGACCCTGGCTCAGCGTCCTTAACTGTCCATGCACCTGAGACCCAGGGCGCGTCGCCTCAGAGATGTGTGGGTGAAAATAAGGCTGGCCAGCACAGGTGGAGAGCCCTATGGGCTCTCTCTCTCTCTTACACACGTGTGTGAGCACACACACATACACGCCCACGCAGAGACATGCACTCAAAGCACACACCGGCATGGCCCAGTTCAGCAAACACCCTGTGCGTCATGACATACTGGATCTGCCCACTGCCCCGCTGGGACCAGCCAAGACTCAGCTGCCCCCAGGGTCCCCGCACAGGCCAGCCCCTGCCCCAGCCCCCCCCCCCCCATCCCGCTCCCTCCCAGGCCAGTCCCCGGCCCCGACCCCAGTGCGGCCTGTGCCTGTTCGGAGCTCCACTCGGTTCCAGCTTTCCAGAAACCCTTCCAGAAGTATGTATTGAGCAGGGCCTGCAGGCGCAGTGAAGGTGGTAGGGGAGGCGGGAGTCGCCTCTCCTGGAATAACCGCAGAGGGCTCCATGGAGGGGGTGCACCTGCACCTTAGGAGGCGGAGACCCCCCTCCCCCCCCCCCGGCAGGACTGAGAGGTTAACCTGGCAGGCTTGGTGGCAGACGCCCCTGGTCCCCGGCTGGGCCTCACCAGCTTCTCCCTTAGGCCCGTGGGTGAAAGCCACTTGCCTTTGCTGACTGTCAGTTCCCATGGGAGACGTGGGGCCCTGGCACCCACGACAGCCACTGAGCCAGGAGCTGGGTGAGGCACACCCGGCCAGCATCCCTGCAAATGCACCCGATGAGCCTTGCGGGTGCGAGTCAAGCCCCCCCTCCCCCATTCTCTCTCTTCTTCTCCTTTACTCTCTGCACGAGGACCCCCGCCACTCCCCCGGCTCAGATCCATCTCCGCTGTCAGCCCAGGCAGGCGAGCCCCATGTCCCCACCGCGCCCAGGGCTCCCCGCAGCCCGTCTCCGCTCAGGGCACCCAGCGGAGGGCGTAGCTGAGGGGCGCGGTCAGCAGCCGCCCTGCGACTCCTACGTCAGGGATGCGCCTGCCCTTTCCGACCACACGCAAGTCTGAACCTTGTGCCAAAAACACTTTTCCCAGACTTGAAAGAAAACCCCAAAGAGGAACCTAAACCTCCCAGCCGTCTGTGCGGCTCGGCCAGGAGCACCGGTCCGGACGGGGCTTCAGAGCAAAACCAGACGGCAAAGGGGAAGTGGGTGCTGGGAACGGCTAGGCCTCCAGTCATCGGCCTGTTTGTCTATTCCTCTATCTATCTATCTATCTATCTATCTATCTATCTATCTATCTATCTATCTATCATCCACCTACCCATCCATCCACCATCCATCCACCCACCTTCCACCATCCATCAACCATCCACTATTCATTCACCTACCCATCCATCCGTTATCCATCCATCCATCCAGCCCTGTGTTTTTCCTTCCCCTGCCTCCTTGCATCTGCCTCGCCACCAGGTGCACAGGAGAGGAGCAGCCCCTGCTATCTCATGCCCCAGGCCTGGGGAGACTTCTAGAAGGAGAGGTCATAACACTGGGCCTAGAGAGGAGGCTTCGGTTCCCGTGGTGCATCAGTGACCCTTTGCGAGCACCCGGAAGAGCAGGAGCACTAGCATTTGTTTCCAGCTTCGTGGAAAGCGTGGCACTGCTTGAGGAGCTGGAGAGGCACACACCTCCGTTATCTCTGTACACTCCCCCCAGTGAGCCTTGGGTGTGCACTGTTCTTTCTCCCCACTCCACAGATGACAGAAATGAGTCCTGAGAAGTGAGGGAAACACCCCAGGTGCTGCGAGGAAGTGGGGGGAGGGGGCAGGGACGGGCTGGGGTCTCCGCTTCCGGGTGTCTTTATGTGGTGCCCTCCACTTTCGCCCCAACCGTGTCGGAGCCTGCAGCTCAGCTCTGTTCAGCCCTGAGACCCAGTGGGCAGCCACACATGGGGTTCGGAGGGGACACCCCCTCTTTGCACCCTCTCTTTGAGCCTACACTGCTGGCCCCATTTTACAGAAGGAGATTCACAGGGGCCGATTAGCCTGTCGGCCTACTCAGCACCTTGAGCCATGGGCTTGTGCCAAGCAAATGGGGGCGGGGGGCTGGGCCCCAAGAAAAGCTGGCTCTCCTGCAAAGCCAATTGGGATTTGCACAGGGCCACGTCCCTCCCTCTCCCCTTCCTTCTTCCCTCCTCTACCTTCTTCCTTTTCTCCTTCCTCCTCCTCCCTTCCCCGGGATGTCTTGCTGAGCCCTGGCCTGGGGGGCCCAGAGGACAGGGTCCCCCAGGGGGCTGCAATGGCTTTCTAGAGACACCTGGCAGCGGGGGGAGGGGAGGTTGGGGGGCAGTGGAGCTCAGCATGGAAGCCTGGGTGAGTCCCCCAGCCCCCACGAGGTGGCAGAGGGGCTGAGCCAAGGTGTCCCCAGGAGATAGGAGCAAGAGCAGGCTCCGTTGTCCCACGGAACCCCGAGTCCACGGGTCTCTCCCCGCCTCTCAGGAGCATGGGCCAGCTCAGAGGCCAGAGTTGCCTTCTAGTCGCTTTCTTCCTGCCTCACAGAACTTTCTGGAAGGCCGGGCTGCTCCAGGGTGTGGTTCCCAGCCCCTCCCCCAGGTGAGGGAGCAAGGCTCCGCTTTCATGTGGCCATCTCAAGCTGGGGTGTCAATGGGGCCTCTCTGTGTCCAGTGAGGCCCCTGGGGGCCGCGGCGGGCCGGGGTGGGCGAGGCCCGGACACACAGTCCCCTCGTCGGGCCCTGTGGGCAGTGGGGGCTCTCAGGAACGCCCTTCCCGCCCGGGGTGCTTTGGACAGGCAGGGTGGTCTGGGGAGATGGGCGTGTGCAGGGCGCCCTCAGAAGCCGCCATCAAAGTGGCCGGGCAGACGTGGCGCCAGGCAAGCGCCTCGGGCGGGCAGGGCAGCCGGGCCTCGCTGGCCAGGGGCTCCGGGGAGAGAGGCAGCCACGGTGCCCTGCTCAGCGTGGCCCCACGCGGGTTCCCGGGCCGAGGGCGCTGCTGAGACCAGGGGCGGACAGCTGGGGGTCCCCTGGCGCTGGCCACTGCCCGGGGCTGGGGGGCGGGGGGGATAGCACAGAGCTGCCCTCTCCACTGCCCCCCCCCCCCCCGCAGCTTCTCTGCCCAGTGAACTCCCAGCCTCAGCGTCCTGGCTGGACCTGCCTGGGGCCATCCGTCCCCATCGGATTCCCGGAGGCCCGGAGGCCATTTCCCCTGCCTCCCAGGGGTGAAGCAGCAGGCTGACAGCCCCCCCCCCCCGCCACCCCCAACCTGGCTCTACTAAGAGAACTGAAGCCAGGGGCTGGTGGGCCTGAATCCCAGCGGTCCTTCTGCCTGCTCCCCAGCCACTGTGCTCTTAAAGACGGCACGTGTCACCCCTCGCTGGCTCCGGCCCCCCCTGAGGCCCAGTCTCCTGATCTCTCACAGGGGACACTGATCACACACACACACACACACACACACACACACACACACACACACACACACACACACACCCCGCTCCTCTCCGAGGCCCCTCTTGTCCTCTACAGACGTCGAGCTCCTAGGACGAGCTCACAAGCTGCTGCCATGGCAGCAATTAACGAATGGGTAGAGATCTGGTGCAGGGAATATGGTACAGCCATAAAGGGGAAAAAATGAAGTCACGTTATTTTCAGGAAAATGGATGGAAGCGGAGAACCTTATGTCCAAAAGGATAAGCCC
This sequence comes from Perognathus longimembris pacificus, assembly GCF_023159225.1. Classification (NCBI taxonomy): domain Eukaryota; kingdom Metazoa; phylum Chordata; class Mammalia; order Rodentia; family Heteromyidae; genus Perognathus; species Perognathus longimembris. The sequence goes on from NC_063167.1 coordinate 15,134,680, forward strand.
CAAAAGCCAAATATCACATGCTTTTTACTCCTAGGTGAAAGCTAGCCTCCCCTGATACCTATTTACGAAGATGCCCATCTGTAGATAGACCTGTATACATCAGTTTATGTGCGTTTGTACTGAACGTGATTCTAACGGTGGGACTATGTAGGGGCTGAGGGGAGAGGGAGAGGGAGAAAGGAGGATGGGGAATGATTTCCAAACGGATTGCCCCTCTGTGGGAAGATGGCACAGGGAATGTCCGTGGAAGCCACGAGCCTTAGGGATGGGGGTGAGGGAGGAAAATCCGTAGAGAGGGTTATTCTGAGCAGAATTTCCTATGTGAGCCCGAAATACTGAAGTGAAGCCCCTTAGTGAAATTAACACACTTTACCCTCCTCTCCCCCCAAAAAAAGGATGAACAGAAAATAAAGCGGGAGCTGTTTAAGGCTGGATGCCAGTGCCGAGGCGAGGGGGGGGGGGCGGGTAGGAAGGGTAAACGCAGACAAACACGGTTCAAGCAGGTGCCCGCACGGATAAAAACAGAAAAGTCAAACCAGATGGAATTGTTTGAAGAAGAGACACCCAGCCGAGCCCGCTGGTGCCTCGAGCCTGTTCTCCTAGCTGCTCCGGAGGCTGAGATCTGAGGACCGCAGTTCAAAGCCAGCTGGGACAGCAAAGTCCCTGAGACTCGGATCTCCCAAGAATCGCTAAAAAGCCGGAAGTGAAGCTGTGGCTCCAAGTGGTAGGGAGCTCGCTTGGAGCACACCCGGCTCAGGGGTCGTGCCCAGGCCCTGAGTTCAAGCCCCAGGACCCGCACAAAAGAAGGGGGAGGAGTAAGGGGGGGCGGGCAGGGGAGAGAGTGACAGAGGGGCGAGGCGGTCGGTTCGGTGCGTATGGAAATATCACGATGAACCCCCCCCCCATTCCCCGAGCCCCACGGGAAGACACACAGCACCGTGCGGTCACACACACATCCCTGCACACGCGCGGATGGTCACACACACTCCCCTGCACACGTGAGGATCACTACAAGCAAACGGCAGCTTCCGCACACGAGTAAGCCCAGCACCGGGCACCTGTGGGCTCCTCAGTCTTTCGGTTGCCCCGTGAGATGGGCGACTCAGCCTTCTGACAGATGAGGAAACTGAGTCACGGGGCGGCCAGCTCCCCCGGCCCCGAGCTAGCTAGGGAAGGGCGGAGTCTGCACTGGAGGCGGGAATGTGCACCTTGGGACCTCGAGATCACGAAGTTGAGACGGGAGCGCCTCTTCCTCCCCCCCCCCACACTGATCCCGCACAGGCTGTGCACGCGCCGCTCTCTGCTGTTCTCTCTGGGGTCCCCTGCCGTCTCCCCCTTGCTATAGAGAGGGGAACGGGCACCGCCCAGCTGCTGGAAGGTTCTGCCTGAGCCTTGACTCTCCACGCTTCTAGAATCTCCACGGGGCCGGCATGCAGCTGCACCTCCACCGTCTCCACCGGTGTAATCCAAGGCAAAGCCTCCCCCCCTCCCCACCCGTCGCTGATCTAGGGGGACCCGGAGATGGCAGAGCTGGGTGACAGCGCAGGGGCCTGGCTCCAGAAGTGGGGCGGGGGTGACGGAAAAGCACGCGCAAGAGGCAGGACACGCGGGAGAATGCGGACTCCAATTCTCTCCTTTCCTGTACCAAGGAGACCGCCCAGAGATGTCAAGTGACTCGCACGCAGTCACACAGCACTTGGACGGCAGAGGGCAGAAGACAGAGCTCCAGGCAGCAGCCCCCAAGCTCACCCTCTGAATCACTCCAGGGTGTGTGTGTGTGTGTGTGTGTGTGTGTGTGTATTTTCAACAGCTCAGACCTTGGGTATGAGCTTTAGATGAGCTTTAGGGGTGACGAGGTCCACTGGCTGTTGGACAGCATGCTGGGCCGAGGGACTGGGGGGGGGAATGGAGGGATGGTGGGGAGGGTGGAAGGCCCCCTCCCTCTTCTGTGCTAGAACCCATGCCGTGGCTCATGACTGTAACCCCGGCTCCCTGGGAGGTGGAGACCGGGGAAAGAACACTGGGAAAAAAGCACACTGTCCTCGCAATGAAATCATAGTGAAAGCAAGAAGGGCCCGGAGGTGTGGCTCAGGTGGTAGAGCCTTGTGAAGCGAGCGAGCACAAGGCCCTGAACGCAAACCTCCCAGGATTGCCAAATCAAACCCAACCCAAACCCAAACAACCGCTCCGGCAAAACAGCGGGGGGCCCGGAAGCCTGGGGTTCTTGAGTTGCAGAGAAATCGGGGTTCCATGAACTCGGGCTGGAAATAGTGACATTTTTCCTCTGTCTCTCTTCCCGTGGTGACGTGTCGCAGGAGGGGGGAAATCACAGGTAACGTGGGCAGAGGTGATCCGGCCAGATCGGGCGCCATGATCACCCCCTTGTTTCCTTGGCTTCTGGGCACATGCCCAGGACGGCCGCGCCATCTTTAAAGCGGAGTGCTCGCACCCCTCCACACATCTGCCCTTGGGGCTGGCCGGCCTCGAACCACACGTGCGCACCAGCACTGCCGGCGTCCTTTGCCTTCGCTCTGCCCCTCCCGGCCTCCAGCCATCACCTCTGCACCAAGGCCGCACTCCATCCCCAGCATCCCTGGAGCCGGGGCTCCCTTTGTTTGAAACCCTGCATTTCTCCATCTTGCTCACGGAGAGCGAGAACACAGATTACAAAGGGCCAGCAAATGGTTCTTATAAACTCTTATGTTCTTGCCGCAGCCCTGCCTTTAATTAGCTCCAAGGACTACCAGGGCACCGGGTAAGAATGGTAGGAGGAGCCCGGCCTGGGGCCAGGTTTGGGGGTGGGGAGCCCTCTAGCCCACTGGGCTGTGAAGTGGGGAGAGCCCCCGGTCACCCCTCCGTCAAGTCCATCTCTGAGCACACAGCCTGCCCCGGCCTGACCAGGTCACCGGAAAGGCAGCCTGTACGGACCACACCCAAGGTGCCCGGGTTGTCCGGGGTGCCCGGGGTGCCCGGCTGCCGGGAGCCAGCAGCAGGACAAACAGACAGACAGACAGACCTCAGACTCTCAGCAGACAATCAAGACTCAGAAAACTCATCTTCCCCAGCCCCTGGTCTCGCCAAGCCCTGGGGTTCTAGGTCTTACTTAGCACTCCCCCCTCCAGCCTTCTAGAGGAGAACTGGCCCCTGCAACAGCCCAGAGGCACAGCCCGTCTTCAGCCTCAGACAATCAGAACAGCACAGCCAGCACAACTCTCATGGGGGCACAGAGAGGTTAAGCAACCCGCCACGCAGCAAAGTTGTCACACAGCTGTAGGGCTCTAGATTGCCCATCTCAGATGCCACAAGAGCTCCCTCTGGACTCCTGCTGGGGAGGAGGAAGGCAGCAGGGGGGTCTGGGGCTGAGGAACAGCCTCCCTAAGGGGCCACTGAGAGACAGGAATCCCAGCCTCAGTGTGAGGCCCTCTGTGGGGACATCAGACCCCCATGCTTGCTGAAGGACACAGCCCAGAACTCTGCGTCCCTTCAGGCCACGAATAGACAAAGCCCAGATCACTCAGGCCCCCTGTGACCAAACCCATGGGTCTTCCCCAAACCCACAGCCCGCCTTGGCCTCAATGTCGGTGCAGCCTGGAGCTGCGAGGTCCCCCCACATCCTGGGCTCTGCACCCCACTTCAACTCCCCAAAGATCACCCCACAAACACAGGGCCTGCCCACCTTCCTGGGCCTGAAAGGTCTCATCCCCAGACCTGCCCGAACCCAAGCGGCGCGGGTCCGAGGCTCAAGGCGGGAAATGGAGGGGACCCCCCCGCCTATCCCTGCCACCCAGGGCCCCCCTGAGCCGTGAGTTCTTAACGGTGCCCATGGTGCCCACCAGGCGAGAAGGGCCACACCAGGAGACCACGGAGGCCACCAGACCCTGCCCCCGGGCTGCGGGAGGCCGGCGGGGAGCCGGGGTGGTGGCTGGACGGGGGGGGGGGTGTCCTGGGTGGGGGGGCTCTTGGCCACAACTCCCATCCCAAAGGACTGCTGGGGCTGGCCGCTCACTCACCGCGGATGAAGGTCTGGGAGTAGGATGGGAAGGAATCGAAGATGCTGTTGGAAGCCATGCCCAGCTAGGAATTCTCCAGAATTCGGGACCTTGGGGGGCTGGGTTGAGGTTGACTGTGTTGGCGGCTGCGTTATGGCTCCCCCCTTCTTCTTGGAGCTACTTTTGAAAATAAAAGGAGGTTGGGGGGGGATAAGGAGGTGTTGCTCTGTGTGTGTGTGTGTGTGTGTGTGTGTGTGTGTGTGTGTGTGTGGTTTGGTTTTGCCTCTCTTTTTTTCCCCTCCCCTTTGCTGCTACCAAAAAGAAAGAAAAGAAAGGAACAAGGAAAGAACGCGAGAGTGTCTGTGAGCAAGGAGGGTAAAAATCCCCAAGGAAAGTAAAGTTTCTGTTTGTACCCAAGAATCTGCCTGCCGGTCCCACAGGAATGTCTAGCCACAAGTTTTCAACAGCAGCACAGGCCGGGTGTATCATTAGAGGACGGGCAGGGGCTCGGGGCGGAGGAGCCGGAGGCCAGGGCGGCGAGGCCGGGCCAACCCCAACTGGGCACCCGACCGACCGACTGACCAGCCGGCCAGCGTGGGAATGAATGAACGAACGAATGAATGAATGAGACTCACCCTCTCTCCCTGGGCCCAGGCTGCAGACAGAGGGCGGCCAGGGGGTGGGGACGCCTGGGGACCAACCAGCTCCTCACAGGCCCCCCGGGGGCGGCGAGGCCCTGGCCTTGTGGTTGTGTGGTTGAGGGAGCGGACCTGCTCAGTGCCAACCCAGCCCCAGTCCCAGCCCGCGGCCCGGGCCCATTGGCTGGGCCGCTGTCACCTGGGCTGTGAGGTCACGGCTCTGAGAAGGCTTGTGGCTGCCTCGTTCTCTTTTCTTTGGAAGGAGGAGGAGGAGGAGGAGGAGGAGGAAGATGGCTGTTCCTCGGGGATGGCCTCCACAGGCCTCTGTGCCACAGTGGCCCCGTGGCTTGCAGTGGCATCGGATGGCACTGTGGAGCAGCCTGAGCCCCGCCAGCCCCTCTTCAGGTGCCCGGAGCCTGGCCCACCGGCAGGTCCATGGTTTCTCACCACAGCAGCTGCCACCCCGGGGTCCGCCTCCTCCATCCCAGCTGCCAGGGAGAGGCGTCCTCAGGGGCAGCAGGGTGGCACTTCGGGGGCTTTTATGGGAGCTGGGATTACGTGCAAATGGGAAACACATGAAGCGTCTTGGGTCTGCCCGTGGAGAAAGGCCTGCCCTGGGATGGCTGGCGGTGTGGCTATGCCCCGCAGGGCCCTTCCTCCCCACCCCCAGGGAGGCGGGGTGCTAAGCTCGCTGTCCTTCAAGGCTCAGTTCACCTGGGGGTCCACCTGAGCCTCCCCTTGGGGGTTCTCTGAGCTCTCTGCCTCAGGGCCTTTGCTCGTGCTGCTCTTCCATCGGGTGGAGCCCTTTCCCATCCCAGGGGACTGGAGGCTCAAAAGCACAAAAAGATGATGAGACCCCACAGTTCTCATCACACAAGCCAGGTCTGCCATGGCTGGGGGGGGGGGCATGCCTTGCGTTTCAGACCTGGCTTGGTGAATCTGAGTTGGAGGATCTTGGGGTGGGTGGCTTCCCCTCTCAGAGTCTCCGTTTCCTTTCCTGTAAATGGGGACCACGCCTTCGGTGGAGGGCCAGATCCTGGGGGAGGGTGGATATGGCCCCCCTACCCCCCCTCCAGGTGGGAGCCAGCCCAGAGGGGCAGAAAGGAGGCGGCGCCATTTCCCCTCAGTGTGGTCATCTCCCCAGCCAGCCTGGCCTGGGCCTGGTGGCCAGGGGTCTGAGAACGGTGCCAGGGGACTGGAACGACACAATAGAAAAGAGCCTCCCTTTTCTAGAGGTGGAAACTGAGCCCCCCCCACCCCAGGGGCAGAGACTCATTCAAGCTCCCCCAGTGAGTTTGTGGAACCCGGACCCCCACCCCACCCCACCCCAGATCCTGTTTCCATCCACCAACACCCCATCAAGTTTCTTTTCCTTTCTTTCTTTTTTTTCCAGCCCCGGGGCTTGAACTCAGGGCCTGGGAGGTGAGAGTCTCGCAGACTTTCCTGCCCTGCCCGGCTTGGAAACTGCAGTCCTCAGATCTCAGCTAGGATTGCGGGCGTGAGCCGCCACCACCCCGCTCCACCTCCAGTTTCCCATGCCCTGCGCAGGTCTGCACATCTGCACGCCCCCTTTTGGGGGAGCGCACGGGCGGCAGAGGAGGGAGGGCCCAGGGACCCCTCAGGGCAGCGCTTGCTGGAACCTTCTGAGATGAAGATGGGAGGACCCTGCTTTCCCCTTTCGCCCTCCTTGGCGCCTCCTCCGGGAGTGGCCTGCAAATCCCGTCCCTCCACAGAGCACCCGCGCAGGGGGGTGGGGGGTGGGGGGGAGGGGGGACGGGGGGGGGGGACAGAGCCCCAGGATGTGCGCTGGCCTGGGGCTTCACCTTCAAGAGCAGGTGCAGAGGTGCTCGCTGCCCGGGGGGCAGCAGGCCTGACCCCCCCCACCCCATCCCCCGGGGGCAAAGGAGGAGCCTGCAGGGCAGCACTCCAGCGAGACGCTGCCTCACGCAGTGCACATGCGCAGAGCACACGTGCATGCAGAGCTTACACGAAGCTTCGCAGAGACAGGCTCTCAGCACAGCACCCTGTGCCCACCATCTCCCCCTCTCCTCCTCTCCCCCCTCTCGCCCTCCCCCTCTCCCCTTCTCCCCTCCCCCCTCCCTCTCTGTGCCTGGGCTATATCCCCGAGCCTCTCTGTGCTCAAGGCTGGCTCTCTGCCGCTTGACAGCCCCACTTCCAGTTTTGGAGTAGTTGATTAGAGGTAAGAGTCTCCCAGGAACTTTCCCACCTTGGCTGGCTTCGAACCCCAAACCTCAGATCTTAACCTCCTGAGTAGCTAGGATTACAGGCGTGAGCCACGGGTACCTGGCTCCTTCCTTCCTCTCCGCCCCCCGCCCCCCGCCCCCCTTCTTTCTTTCCAGTAGTGGGCTTCAATTCAGGGCCTACAATGAGTCTCATCTCCAGTTAACCAGCAAAAGGCCAGAAGTGGAGCGGTAGCTCAAATGGTGAAGTGCTAGCCTTGGGAGAAAAAGCTCAGGGACAGCCCCTGAGCCCTGAGTTCAAGCCCCAGGAGTGGCAGACACACACACACACACACACACACACACACACACACACACGATTTGGTCTGCGTCTCCCCCCCCCCCCCCCCTTACCCTGTGAACATAATGGCTCCTTTGGCAAGGGCGGTCCGGCCAGCAAATTTGCTGAGGCAGACAGAGGGACAGGGGCTGTCATTACGTGGTTGGGGAATGGTGGGGCATTTCCATGCCATGATCGGGCGCCCCAGGAATCTCAGAGGCCTTCCAGGAAATGAGAGGATCAGCTTCCAGCCAGAACTGTGGCCTGCCCTGCCTGGGAGAATGCAGGGGGAGGCGGAGGGCAGGGGAGGGGCTTCCCAGGGGAGAGGAGATGGGGGGAGCCTGGGCCTGAGGCTTCAGGTGGGGCTGGCACTGGAGACAGCCCCTCCGTGTCTACTGCCCTGGGCTCCCCCCTCCTATCCTCGTGAGCACCCCTAGAACCCCTGAAGAAAGGGTACCGCCCAGCTGGGTCACAAAAGTGCGTTCACAGCCTGGTGGCAGACCCTGTGAAAATCATCTTAACACAGCCAAAAAGTGAGCATCACCCTAAGACACACTCAGGCCCCTATTTCCAGAACATTCCTGCTGAGGGCTCACCACCCCACAGTGGCAGGGTGGAGGTGACGGCGCAGGCCCCCCTCTGCCAGTGCCTTCTGTGCGACCCCACAGCAAACGCCACACCCCAAGTCTAGACCCTGGACAGCCCTCCCCGTATCACCACCGAGGGGGTGGTGGGTGCAAAGGCCCCGGTCTACAGCGGGATGCCGGCTGGGGCCCCGAGGACACAGCCGGCTGGGCACCCAGGGCCAGGGGCTCTCTGGGGTGTGCTGCCGTTTGGGGGTCTGGAAGGCGTGGTGGGGTGGCCTGGAGACCGCGAGGTGGCACGCGGTCCCAGCGGCACCTCTGGCTCCCAGACAACAGCTCCCAGGCTGGCACCTGCCCGGCCTCCATGCCGGGGCTCCCCTGCGCCTCAGGCCCCCAGAGAACACAGGGAGCTCCCCAGTATCAGGTCACACTTGTCCCCGACTGTCCTCAGAGCCAGGCTGGAGGCGGGGGTGGGGCAGGAGGGCATCCAGCCTGCCCCTCCACGCAGCAGCCAGGACAGGAGAGAAATCAGGGCGGCTCCCTCGCCTGCCTGCCACTGTGCCACTAAGCCTCCGCGCTTCTATGTGGTCGAGGTGTCAGACAGCTGCCTGCTGCCTGCTGCCTGCTGCTGTCTGAGGTTCATGGTTCTCAGCAGGTACCCGGGCCCCCTCCTCCGGGAAGCCTGTGGCAGGCCTGGCCCAGCCCACTCATTCGTGGAGCCCGGGCAGGGGCAACGCTGCAGCTCCATCCCGGGCCCAGGGGAAGCGGGGCTGTCCTGGCTCCTGACGCCCTGGGCCCTGGGGGTCCTGCCGGGTTCCTGCCTTCCAGGAACCCTCTGGCTGCCTCACCCCGTGTACTGTACACGGTCAGCTTCCGGGTCACAGGGCTTCGCCTCCTGGTATCCCCTCCCCCCACCTTCTCCAGGAGAAACCTTGGCCTCAGCCTTCAAGGCCCCTTTCCACACCCCTCTCCACCATCTGAGCTCATCCGTCCATTTTCTGTATGTGCCTGCGTGCGTGTGCATGTGCGTGTGTGCACGTGTGTGTGTGTGTGTACTGGGACTTGAACTCAGGGCCTCAATGCTGACCCTTAGACTTTTCGCTCAAGGCTGGTGCTCTACCACTTGAGCCACAGCTCCGCTTCTGGCTGATCGGAGGTGAGAGTCTCCCAGACGTTTCCTGCCCCAGGCTGACTCTGGAACTGAGTAGCTAGGATGATCAGTGTGAGCCACTGAAGCCTGGCTTTTCTGTTACCTTTTTTTTGGGGGGTGGGGTGGGTGGATAGCCAAAAAACCGTCCTCTTGCGATTGTCCAGGCCTTCCTTCCCATTGGCCTGGTGAGGCTTGTGGCGTGTGTTTCACGAGCATGATGAAATAAACGCTCCCCCCTGCTGCGTGGGGGCCTTTTGTGTTCAAAACTGACCTGGTAGCGTCTGCCCATCACTCCGTTCCCCAAGGCAGAGGGGCCACGAGGTCAAGAGGTCAAGGTCACACTGCGAGGCTGGGCCTCCTGCTCCGCCTGCAGCCCTAGCCTTCGCGCCCCAGGGAGACATCCCCGTGCTGTCTCTCAGACCAGAGGAGTGGTCCACACAGATGTGGCTTTTCACGGACTCTTTCTTCCCGCTCTCTCTTTTTTTTTCCCTTAAGTTTTCTCACCACCAAAGGACTTTATGTCCAGCGGTGACTCTTGAATCCAGCGTGGCATCCCTGAGCTGCGATGGACCGGGCAGGTGAGCTAATCCCGACGCCCATTTCCAAGCACCTGCAAGGCAGGCCAGACCCTCTTGGTTATCCTAAGTGATGGGTGATTCTCCTGGCCAATTTGGCTAGGCCAGATGGCCCTGGTGGGCGACATGGTTCAATAGTAGCCTAGAGGGAAGGTAGCTTTCCCCCTCTTCTCTTTTTCAGATGAGATAAACATTTAAATCAGTAGACTCTGAGTGAGTCTCTATGATGTGGGTGGGCCTTGCCTCGTCAGAAGAGGATAGCCAGAGAGGATAAAAAAGACTGAACAGCTTCTCCCTGCGGATGGCCCCGAGCGCCATGCCGTTTTTTTCCCCCTGATTTTCGGTCTGCGGCTCCGGATGCTGATCTCCACCGTGGAGTCCCTTTCGTAAAGTCTCTTTCCCTGGTCGCTTGCTCTGCGTTTGTGTCTGGAGCAGCCTCCAGGAATGGCAAAGGAGGAGGCTGCCGTTCCATCTCATTGCCTGACTTCAGCACACCGTAGCTAGAAAGGGCTTCAGAAAACAATTCCTTCAGGAGCTGGTGCCTCACGCCTGTCGTCCGGCTATCCAGAAGGCTGAGATCCGAGAACCGAGGTTGGAGGCCAGCAGGAAAGTCCGCGGGACTCTTATCTCCAGCGAATCACCAAAAACGCTGGCAGTGGCGCTGTGGCTCAAGTGGCAGAGTGCCAGCTTGAGCATAAAAGCTCAGGGCTAGCATCCAGGCCCTGGGCCCAAGCCTCAGTACTAGCACAACACAGTAATAATTACTATTTTAACCAAAATTAATAATAAAAATAATTCCTTCTAGAGCTCTAAGCAGACTAATCAGAGCCACTGTTCCCTGGTTCAAGGCCAGGACAAAGCTGTGGGTTTTTGTTGTTGTTCTCTTGGTATTTTTGGTCAGTTACGGGGCTCGAGCTCAGAGCCTGGGCGCCGTCCCTGAGCGCTTTTGCTCAAGGCTAGGGCTCTGCCACTTTGAACCACAGCGCCACTTCTGGTTTTCTGGGGGTTAACTGGAGATGAGAGTCTCAAAGCCTTTCCTGCCCGGGTTGGCTTTGAGCTGTGGTCCTCAGCTCTCAGCCTCCTGAGTAGCTAGGATTTCAGGTGTGATCCACTGGAGCCCGACAGGGTCGGAGGTTTTTATCAGCCATGTTACCCCAAGCCCGGAAGCCCAGCCCCTCTCCGCTGCCGCTGGGCCCCAGCGCATGCGCATGCTGGCTCTACCACTCTGTCAATGGCACTCAGCGCACATCCTGGTCGCCACGCCCCCAATACCTAGAACCGTGCAAGGAAGCCAAACTCCAGCCAGCCAGGACACCTCAGCAGCCCAGCCGGCCCCTCTCAGGCCCCTCCGGGGTGACGAGCAAGCCCGGTGCCTTCCCCCCGGGCTGCACACCATTGAATACCAGTCCCTGCCACACGCAGGGCACAGACCTGTCACCTCTCACCCTGCCCCTCCCAGGCACCCACCTTCTCCCATAACAGGAGGAACCCAGGGGCTCTGGCGTGTCACACAGCCAGGGTGTACACAGTGGTAAATGAAAGATATGGGAAAGGCCTCTCTGGTGAGGGGACATCAGAATAGAGTCCTGAGTGAGGTAAGTCCATGAGCTGAGCTGTCATCTGGAGGAAGAGCATTCTGGACAGAGGAAGAGCCTATGCAAAGGCCCTGGGGTAGGAGCAGGCTTAGCATGTTTCAGTGGGACTAGGAGAAGCATGGGAGAGGAACTTGAATTCCATTTCCTCTTTCCAGGGCGGTGGCAGCCCCAGGAGGAGCCTGAGAGAGTGGAGAAGTGGCCTGAGGGGGGCTGGCAGGCAGATGTTCAGGTGGACCGTCCTGGTTGCCGCCGCGCGTAGATTACGGGGTGCGAGTGTGGAATCGGGGAGACCCCAAAGAGGCCCCTACAGTGTGCAAGTGGGCAAGTGAGTACTGCCACACAGGGCAGACTGCCTGCACACGGAGGTGGGTAGAGAGGAGAGGAGAAGAGGGAGGAGAGATGGGGAAGTGGCTGGGGCGGGAACAGGAGGGAGGAGGGCGGGCCTGGTGTTCAAGGTGCCAATGAGGAGGAGCCTGGGGCTGAAGGGGGTGCAGGAAGGAGGGAGGGCTGGGAAGCCGTGTGAAGGCAGGGACCCCATCTCAGGTCTCACAGCCATGAGGACATCTGCTCCACCCCCCTGCGGCATGGTCCCGAGAGTGACAACACAGTGACACGGTGAGGCTTCCAGCAGCTATCCTACCCATCCTCACACGAGGAAATAGCCTCGGGTGCTTCTCCCAAGGCCACGCAACGAAGCCCAGCACCCAGTCTGAAAAAATACGGGGCATAAGCAAGGGACAGGGTTGTCACCCTGTATGTAAGTCAGGGCCAAGCCACGTGTGGCTGGAGACCTGGCTTCCAAGCTGGCTTCGATTAAGCACAGTGAACTAAGCAGGCAGAGCAGCCATACCAGTTCAGATCGACTTGTAAGTCCAGAAGTAGAGTGTGCTTCAGGCACGGATGGATCTGGGGGCTCAGGGGCTCTCGGGCCCCTTCCCACTCTGTTCTGCGGTGCTCTGTCTTGGGCCTCCATCATGGGGTTGCCATTGTCTTGGCTCTCCTCTGATGGCCCCAGCATCCACATCCACCCAGGAGGAAAGAGCTGGGGCTCCCACCAGGGAAGGAAAGGCGGGTGGGCGTCGGAAGGGGCCGTGCTGCCGTGCTCAGCTGGGGGGTGGGGGGCTGTGCAGACAAGGGGCTGACGGAGGACAGGGCTGGGAGGGCGGTGCAGGCCTCGGCTGCCCTTCTCCGCCACTTCCTCTCTTCTGGACTAGGCGTCCTGTCCCAGGTGCCCAGGCCACTTCTTCCAGCCTTAGCCCTGCTCCCGGCCTCTCCTTCAGCCTCTCAGCCTCCCCCTGCCCACCTCAGCCCCCTCCTGGCCACCCACACCCGCTCCTGGGCTCCCTCACCCCCTCCTGGACGCCCTCACCCCCTCCTGGGCTCCCTCACCCCCTCCTGGACGCCCTCACCCCCTCCTGGGCTCCCTCACCCCCTCCTGGACGCCCTCACCCCCTCCTGGACGCCCTCACCCCCTCCTGGGCTCCCTCACCCCCTCCTGGACGCCCTCACCCCCTCCTGGACGCCCTCACCCCCTCCTGGACGCCCTCACCCCCTCCTGGGCTCCCTCACCCCCTCCTGGACGCCCTCACCCCCTCCTGGGCTCCCTCACCCCCTCCTGGACGCCCTCACCCCCTCCTGGGCTCCCTCACCCCCTCCTGGACGCCCTCACCCCCTCCTGGACGCCCTCACCCCCTCCTGGGCTCCCTCACCCCCTCCTGGACGCCCTCACCCCCTCCTGGACGCCCTCACCCCCTCCTGGGTACCCGCACCCGCTCCTGGCCGCCCTCACCCCCTCCTGGACACCCTCACTCCCTCCTGGCCACCCGCACCTCCTCCTGGGCTCCCTTACCCCCTCCTGGACGCCCTCACCCCCTCCTGGAAACCCTCACCCCCTCCTGGCCACCCGCACCCCCTCCTGGGCGCCCACACCCCCTCCTGGCCGCCCTCACCCCCTCCTGGATGCCCTCACCCCCTCCTGGACGCCCTCACCCACTCCTGGGTGGTGGCCCTGCAAGTCTGTGCAAAGGGGCCCGGCAGGGAGCAGCTGCTACCCTGACTGCCCCTGACCCTGGGCCACCTGCCCTGTTTCTTTTCTTTCTTTTTTGCCATCCTGGGGCTTGGACTCAGGGCCTGAGCACTGTCCCTGGCTTCCTTTTGCTCAAGGCTAGCACTCTGCCACTTGAGCCACAGCGCCACTTCTGGACGTTTTCTATATATGGTGCTGAGGAATCAAACCCAGGGCTTCATGTATACGAGGCAAGCACTCTTGCCACTAGGCCATGTTCCCAGCCCTGCCCTGTTTCTGGGTCCCCTTCCCCAAACCTGCCTGCACAGGTGGACGGGAAATACTGCTGAATAAAGGAATGTTGGATGAAGGGTGTGAGTGTGAATGAGGAAGGGAGGGGCGAGGGAGGAGAGGAAAGGGGAAGGGAAAAGGGGCAACCCAGTTCTCCATCCTCCGGAGCCTCCCCTGAATCGAATGTTTCCACGCCAGGTGTGATTTCTCTTTGCACATCATTTCTGGACATGTTGCCTGGTGTGCACTTCCTGTGATTCCAGGAAATACAGCTTGGTCATCTCCGTGATCTCCTCCCCCTCCCGGGCACGAGGTGCACCTAAGGGCTGGGGGTCCCCACCCACATGAGTGGTGTCTTTCTGTGAGAGGAAGTGAAGGGAGGCTCAGGGCCATGGCATCTGAAGGGCAGCCCTGTGGGGTCCCAGGGACCAAGGGGGACACCGGGCAGGCACCTGCTGTGGGCAGGTGCTTCACACACAACTCAGGCCCTCTTCCCCAAGAGCGGCGAGATGAGCGCTCATCTTCCAATCCTGCAGACAGAAAACCATGGAAGCTCAGAGAGGAGTGAGGCGAGCAAGGCCACGCAGCTACTGGGAGACGCAGTTACATCTGAGGATGGTGGTGCAAACGCTGACATCTGAGGATGGTGGTGTGAAATTCCACGAGATTCGTGTCTCCAATTAATCATGAAAAAGGCACAAGTAGAGCTGAGGCTCAAGTGGTAGAGCACCAGCCGTAAGCAAAAAGCTCTGGAGCAGTACCCAGATCCTGAGTTCAAGCCCCAGGAATGGTGCCCACAGGCATACACACACATGCACACATATATGCACACACACAGACATGGTTAGAAGTAGACTATAGGCAATGGCACGCAGGCATTAAATAGTACGAGGGGTCGGGGAGGGAGAGAGGGAGAGAAAGGGAACAGGGGTCTGGGGGTTTCGGTTAAGTGGTAGAGTGCCTGCCTAGCAAGCATAAGGCCCTGATTTCAACCCTCAAACCCTAGTATTTGAGAGACAGAGAGCCCTGATTTGTAGTGCATATGTGTATGTGTGTGTGTGTGTGTGTGTGCATGTGCTAGTATCAGGGTTGGAACTCTGGCTCTCACCTAGCACTCTATTACTTGAGCAATACCTCCAGCCCAGCTTTTTGCTGGCTAATTGGAAACAGGGTCTCATGGACTTTATGTCTGGGCTGGCCTCAATCCACCATCCTCCAGTAGCTAGTTTTACAAGCGGAGCCACCAGCACGCAGTGTGCTTGGCAGCCTGCACACCACCCATCAGCAGCCCCGCAGTGAGGCCACAGCCACTACCCTGCACTGGGGTCCCCCAGTGGGGACAGGCTGGGTGGCTGGGCGTGGGGGGGGGGGGCGCTGTCCTGGTGCCTGCCCTGTCGGCTTCCATTTTGTCCTCATGTCTGATACGGCCTGGTTTGTTTCTCTCAGATTCTTTGTTCCCTGGACACATTTCCCTCTGGTTTCTATGGGGCGAGCTTCTCCCTCTCCTTCCTGCCCTGTTTCAACTTTCCTCAGGAAACATTTTAAAGACTGCTTAAAAACAACAACATAGAGTTGGACTAAGTTACAGCTTTTCTCCCCCCTGCAGAGCACAGGACGTAGGAAGCCGGGTTGAATTTCCTGTGTGAAATGGCGTGTGAGCTCGCTGAGCAAAACACGGGTCAGGCTGTGTGGCCCCCACGGAGCCACCCCAGGTCACCCGGGACGGAGCCTCAGGCGGGGCAGCCCCCGGGGGCTGGCCACCCCGCCCTCCCTGGAAACAGGCTTTCCACCTTGGGGCTGAGGAGAGAGGGTGGGGTGTGGGCAGGACGCAGAGCTCCAGCGGCACCCCGTTTATTCCGGCCCTCCTCACAGGAAAGAAGGCTCCTGACCGCGGCCCTGTGGCCCAGGCCTTGCGCCACCTCGTCCCACTGTGGGTATGACCTGGACCGTCCCTCCGTGCCCGTGGCCATCAACATCAGCAGAGGCTTCTGGCCTCCCTGCGGGGGCCGGTGCCTGCATCTGTGACCGGGCCTGCCACAGTCCCCACCTGGCAGGGCAGGTGTGAGCACACCGGGGCAGTGCCCGCCCCCCTTTCCCCTCAGGGGGACGTAATCCAGCCCTGGCCACGCCCCCTCTGGGCATCACATGACCCAGCCTGGCCACACAGGGCTTCCCTGAGATGTGGCTATGGTGATTGGGTCCCAGCGGAGCACGTGACCCTCCACGCTGGACCAATGAGAGCCCGAGCTTGCACCTCGCGTGCGCCAAGAGTCGTTGAGTTCTGGCCTCCTGCTGCTTCCAGCCCGCTTGGGTTTGGTTTGGTTGACACTTGACGAGTTTTGTCTCCGTTTCACAGTCAGGACAGGCACCGAGTCAGAATCTCAGGTCCCCGCGCGGCTGCTGACCGCTCTGTGATCTTGGGGAGACCCTCCTATGTCGCAGCTCGCCACATACTCCCTTAGATACCCCTCCGCCGCCATCCTCAGTGCCCCGGGAGGCTGTAACTCCCATGGCTGGGCTCCAGGTGGTCGGCTCTCGAGGGGCGGTGCTGTCCCCCTGGGGGGACTTCAGGAGTTGGGCTTCAAGATTTTTCCAGGACAAGGAACAGTAGGCTGATGATGGTTGCTGGGTCCCGAGGCACAGACATGCCTCGCTTCATCTGGTGATTTGGCATCCCACCGGCTCTCCCAGCCGGGAAGGGCTCAGGCGCTCGCGTGCCCCTTCCACATCATCACAGCCTCCTCACTCAGACCCAACCTCTTCCTATTCCTTCCAGCTGGGGGGGCGGGGGAGACAAGAGAAGCCCCGCCCCACGTTGCCATCACTGCCACGCCCCACTGCGGGTCAGGACGAGCGGCACAGGGAGGCTGGAGTCTGGGCCTGCAGGGAATCGAGGCCGGAGCGGCCTAGCTCTGTGCGGGAAGGGAGGAGAGGACAGCAGGGCCGAGGCCTGCTGAGAGCCCGAGGCCCGAGGAGAGCGGACCGAGAGGAGCAGAGCGGAGCCGAGAAGAGCCCGAGGCCTGCGGAGGGGCCCGGAGCCTGAGGCCTGGCGAAGCCAGAGCAGACACAGAGAGCCCAGCAGACCAGCAGAGACAGAGCGGAGCCCTGTGGAGAGCGGAGGCCCGAGGCCCACAGAGAGCCACGTGGAAAAGTGGAGTCCCTCAGAGAGGGGAGAGGCCTATGAAGAACAGAGGCCTGTGGAGAACAAGAGGCCTGCGTAGAGGCCTGTGGACAGGAGAAGCCTGTGGAAAGGAAGAAAGGAAACTCGCTCTCTGGAGGCTGTAACTGCTCCTAGCTCTAGGGCATCCCAGGGCAAGGCAGTTGGCAAACGGACTAATAAAACTCATTTGTCACCTTTAACAGTGCTCGGTGAATTTTTCTCACTGCCTAAAATACAACACAGCCAGTCTTTTGTTGGTGGTGGTGGTGAGTATTCCTGGGGCTTGAACACAGGGTCTAGACGCTGTTCCTGAGCTTTATCACCCAAGGCTTGTGCTCTACCACACGGAGCCACAGCTCCACTTCTGGTTTTCTGGTGGTTAATTTGGAGCAAAGAGTCTCAAGGACTTTCCTGTCCAGGATGGCTTCAAACGTTGATCCTCACATCTCAGCCCCCTAAGTAGCTTTTGTTATAGGCATCAGCTATCAGCATCAACCAGTCTTTCTTTTCCATTTGTGTCCCTCCAAATGGCAGACAGTGTTGAAAGCTTGTTCCCTAGTTGGTGGATCAATCTCTGAGAGGCTGTTGGACTCTGAGGGCTTGGTCCTTCATCAATGAATTGATCCTTGATGAATTCATCATCTGGTGGGATGATAGGCAGGTGGCCTGGTTGAAGGAAGTGGGTCACTGGGGATATATGCCTTTGGCTTTTGGTGTTTTGTAGGGACTGGGGTTTTGCACACTTGTAAGGCAAACACCTTCTTAAGCCATGCTTCCAATCCCTTTATGCATTGGTTCTTTTCTTTTTGCATTGCTTATTTTCTATGTAAGTTCTTGTTTTTGATGCCCTAGCTGGGCTGTGGTCCTTCTGCTTGTGCACCCTTGAGTTGCTGGAGCCACAGGCGTGCACTACAGAGCCCAGCCCTTGTGCTTGCACTGTCTGTGTAAGCTTGTCACAGATGCATGCCACCAACCTGGCCATTAAGTAAATTGGAGTCTTGTGAACTTTTATGCCTAGGTTAAATCTTGTTCCTGAGCCGCTCCTCTCATTTTCCTTTCTGGCTGTCAAGAAGGTGAGCGACTTCCTCTCTGTGCCCCTCCGCCATGATGCTCTGGCTTGTCACAGGCCTACAAGCCATGGAGCTAGCTGATCAAATCTGTTCTCTCAGGACTTGCACATCGCTCCTCCCCAGCGGGCCTCCAGTTCAGCTGTAGCACGGCTTCCATTTGGCCAGGGGGCTCAGGCTGCCCCATCTTTCTAGGTCTTGGCTCTCAAGTTGCCTTCCCACCCTTTTAGTTTTCAAGAGGCACACATAGGTCATGGTCATGTGGTACCAGGTTCTACCCATCCCTTCCCCAGACCTAGGTCAGAGTTGAGGTGGCCCCACAATAGGTGAATGACTCTTTGGAGGCCGGGGTCACCTCTTAGATTCTAGAAGAGCGTGAGACTCCCCCAAGGACAGAGGCAAGGGCTTGCTCATCGCTTTCCTTGGGGACATGTTTAATACCAAGAAAAGTAGCTGTGTCCATAGTAACATGTGCATGGAACTGGGTGTGGCTGATTGGAGGAGAGAACCTTGTGAGTGAGCAGGAGTGAGCTGGAGAGCAAGGGTCTATCCTATACCCCGTGGTCACCCCAGGCTAAGGTAAGCTTGGTCAGCTGGGATCAGGGGGGTGGTAAAGCTAGCTAGTGGTGTCGTTTGTTGTGGAATGGGCTGCGTGATTGTGCCATTGAAGGTTGGAGAAGTGGCCTCTGTGGTTGAGGTGGCTGGGTTACTTAGATTGGAAGAACTGGGTTGGTTTGAGCTGGGCAAACTGAGTTGCTGCAGGCTGATTGGGTAGGATTTGGGGGGTAGGCTGGTGGGGGGCAGTTCATTTGGGCTGGGCACACTGGATAGGTTTGGGCTGG
Source organism: Perognathus longimembris pacificus (assembly GCF_023159225.1). Taxonomy (NCBI): domain Eukaryota; kingdom Metazoa; phylum Chordata; class Mammalia; order Rodentia; family Heteromyidae; genus Perognathus; species Perognathus longimembris. The sequence continues at coordinate 15,153,096 of NC_063167.1, forward strand.
CTTACAGGGAGGGGGCTGGTCAGTGGTGTGAGCTGCGGTGAGCCTTGCTGGATGGCTGGGTCGAGTTGGTGTCCCTGGGTTGGCTCGGTGAGTGGTCGGATGTGTGGTGGGACTGGAGCCATTTGTGTGGATCCCTGGTGGCCTGAGTTAGGTTTGGTTAAGTGGCGGAGCCAAGCAGTTGGGTTGGCTTGGGTGGTTGGGTGACTGGTTTGGGTTGGGTAGAGCCAGAGGAGAGGTTACCTGGGTTTCCAAAACTGGGCTAGCTTTGATGGTCGGGGTGGGTTGGTTGTCTGGCTGGGGCTCGGCTAGCCTGGTGGCTGGGGGATGAGCCGGCCTGTCCTGGATTCCGGGCTGGCCTGGGGACAGCCACAGTGCTGACTTCTGCTCAGTTCCCACCTCTGAGCCAGGCCGGGGGGTGGGTGGGGGGCTGGTGGTGGCCACAAATAGCTGTGGGGAACACACACATTTTGGGCTTCAAAGCCCTAGGTGGTGGCGGCTGTAACTTTCCACACACCCAGCAGGCTTGTCGTCGTCTCTGGGCCTGTGTGCAGCCCAGCTGCCGCTTCCTCTGCAGGCTAACCGCAGGGTGGGAGGCAGGCCGGTGGGATCTGGGGGCTCTGAGTCTCCTCCCCCATCATCACAGGCCTTGCCAGTGTCTCCCACACCCCGGGCCAGGTGTTCTCAGCCTTCTCCACCCTGAGGCTGTCCTGGCAGAGCCAGCGCCCACCCAGCGGGTGGTGGAGGGGGTGACCCAGGAGGACTGTGGGGGGCTGGTGTCCAGGTGGAGGGAGGGCTAGACTCCAACAGGGTGTGTGTGTGTGTGTGTGTGTGTGTGTGTGTGTGTGTAATGGAGTGTGAATTCAGGGCCTCATACTCTCACTTGGTTTCTCACTTACGGCTAGCACAGCTCCACTTCTGGCTTGTTGGCGGTGAATTGGAGTCTCCTAGGTTTGCCTGCCCAGGCTGGCTTTGATCCTCAGAGCTCAGCCTCCTGTGCGCTACCAGTGCCCAGCTAAAAGCTATTTCTTGAGCATTTGGAGGGACAAGGACCTGGCAGGCAGGGTAAGAAGAGGGGAGACGGCGATGGGCACGGGTAGGTCCCAGGTGACCCAGCCACCCCCACTTCCCAGCCACTCTCTGTTGCCCCCTTGAAGAGAGCACTGTGGCCCGCAGCCTGCAGGTGCCCAGGAGAGACGGCCTGTGGGCGGGGACACGGGACCAAAGCCAGGCGGCGGCCGGCAGTCGAGGTCCTTTGCCTCTGGCTTGTGTCACAAGCCACTTTCCCACTGTGCCAGCTGTGCTGCCCCTTCTTGGCCCCTGGGCAGGCGGTGCAGGGTGACCAAGGGGCCGCGGAGGGCAGATCCAAACTCGAACTTTAGGAAGGGGGGAAATTGGGGTCCTGGGACACAGGGCGCCCACCAAGCTGTCCAGGCAGCCCAAGCCAGGAGCAGCCATGAGGCTTTGTCATAGCCCAGCCGACTCACAGTATAGTCCCCCGTTTCTGGTTTTGTACTGAGCGTCTCACAGCAAGGTTCCGTGTCTATAACCTTGAGCATGGCTCTTAGTCTCTCAGCCTGTCTCCTCCAGGGCCTGCGTTCTCTACGCTGGGAAGTTTTGCCTCTGAGGAGGCAGAACACAGGCACCATCACAGTTGGGCGTGCAAAGGGTCTAGTGGGTGTCCACCAGGGTTGCCGTGAGAGGCTCAGTACATAGGGGTCCTACTCTCTACCACGAGGAAATCTATAGTCCCAGATGTCAGCAGCTGGGGAGCTCCACAGAGCCAGGCCCCAGCCACTAGGCAGCTCCCCAAGATCCCAGACCCGGCCCCTTCAGGATGTAGTCTTTGACTGCAGAGGGCTCTGGGTCTCAGGGCCTCCACCACCCCTGCCTGCCCTGCCCAGAGAGCCAGGGCCTGGGGGCTGTTCCTGCCTAGCGACCAGGTGCTCTGAGGCGAGGAGACCTCAGGTTAGATCAACCCACTTTCCATCTGGCTTTCCTGCTCATGCCTTCACTTGGGCTGTTCCCCGCCTTGGCTCAGCACTCCTTTTGGGGGGACGCCTCTGTGTCCCAACAATGCCCAGCCCGGGACAGAGGCCACTGGGGCAACTTCCCAGCCCCCCTGTAGATGCCCAGCTCTGCCCACCACATGTTCCGGAGCTGCTGTCTTTGCAGCCTCTCCCCTCCTTGCCACCTGGCAGAATGTTGGCACACACCAGGGCCCTGTGGTGTGTGTAGGAGTATAGCTCTTTCTTTGTTTTGGCAGTACTGGGGTTTTGAACTCAGGACTCCATTCTTGCTAGGCAAACACTCTATCGTTTAAGTCATGCCTCCAGCCCTTTTGTTTGCTTTAGTTTTATTTTAGATACAATCTCACTTTTTGCCTAGGCTGGCCTCAGACCCTGATGGTCCCTCTTAACACCTCTCCTCAGTTGGGATCACAGGCATGAATCACTGCACTCAGCTTGTTTATTGAGATAGGGTCTACCTTATTGATTGATTATGGATTTTGAACTCAGGGCCTGGGTGCTGTCCTGAGCTCTTTCACTCAAGGCTAGTGCTCTATCACTTTGAGTCACAGTGTCACTTCCAGTTTTCTGGTGGTTCATTGGAGATAAGAGTCTTATGGACTTTCCTGCCCAGGCTGGCTTGGAACTGTGATCCTCAGATCTCAGCCTCATGAGTAGCTAGGATTACAGGTATGAGCCACCAGCATCTGGCTTATACCTTAGTATTTTGCCCCGGCTGGACTTGAACCTTGATCTTCCTAATCTCTACTTCTTAAGTAGCTGGGATTACAAGCGTGAGCTACCACACCCAAGCCGTGTGAGCCCAGTTCTTGCTTGCAGCATTGAGAAACATCAGGACAGAGGTGGGCCGATGTGGTTGGGGGTTGGCATTTGCTCAGCGAACATGTTGATTCCAAAGTGGCAGGGGTGGGGAGGGGGAGGAGGAGCACCTCTCAGTAATGGCGTGCAGGGCAATAACAGGGTTCTCTTGGTTCAAAACGCTCTGCGGCTCTCAAAGGCATGGAGGCTTGGGGATGACTTGCCTTTGCCACTTTCCTGCTGTGCGGCCCCGGGCACAGCTTTAACCCCTCTGCACTCCAGGTTCTGTATCTGTAAACGGGGGGGTGGAACAGCATTTTCTTGTCAGGGTAGGCAGCAGAGAACCTAGTGAGGTAACCATACAAAGGGAATCCGCACACCATCTGTGCTCGCTGGGTGTCAAGTGCTCTGATGGTTAGAAGTTGCCGGGGAGTGGGGCCCCGGCGGCTCACGCCTGTCACTGTAACTACTCAGGAGGCTGAGCTCTGAGGATCCTGGCTCAAAGCCAGCCCAGGACAGGAAAGCCCCTGAGACTCATCTCCAATTAAGTCACCAAGAAGTCAGAAGTGGAGCTGTGGCTCAAGAGGTACAGTACCACCCTTGAGTGAAAAAGCTAAGGGAGAGAGCACCCAGGCCCTGAGTTCAAGCCCTGGCACCAAAAAGAAAGAAAAAAAAAGTTGCAGAAACACCCAGAATGCCGTTCTTCCCCACCCGCCAGCGCCAGCTCCCAGCAATCTCTTCTCTGGTCCCCGGAACAGGATGGGCTCTGTGCACTTGTCCTCAGGCCTCTTAACATCTCCCCTAAGCCCCCCAAGTTGCCCCTCCCACGCCCCCTCTCCAGGCACTGCTGCCATGACCCCCAGTAACCGGCTGGGCTGTGCAGGATGGGTGGTTTGCTCGTTGCTGAGGTGAGGGCCTGCTGGCTGCCCACTGGTTCCTGCCCAGGCCGCCCTGCCCCGGGCCGGGCTGACGTGTCCTCCAGCTGCCCCAGAGGGGCCTCCGCCCATGCCACAAGCCTTCCGGACACCGGAAATCAGCCTTCAAAGCCCCCAGGGCTCCTCAGCCGGGAGTTGGCACCCAGGGGCAGCTGGCGTTGGCCAGGTTGTCCTCTGGGCTGGTTGGGCAGGCCGCAGTCTACACACTGGTCAGCCATTCCGGAAGCCCGCTGGGCCGCCATGCCACGCCGAGGCAGCGGGAGCTTTCAAGGCTGCTGCCCACTGCGAAGGCCTTGGCCTTGGCTGATGAGCTGGGGCCGGGGCAGTGACCTCTCAACCCCCTGCCTTGGGGGTGACTCCAGAAGAAACAGCCACACCCCAGGACCTGGAACACTGGGGCCTCTCTGCGGTGAGCTTGCCTCCTCGGGTGTGTGTGTGTGTGTGTGTGTGTGTGTGTGTGTGCCAACTTCTACTCATTCCAGTAAAAGCTTCTGTGCTTTTCTCTTTCCCTAATTTATCTTGTACCTAATATGCCTTTTTTCACACTTTGAAAAAAAAATGGATTCACTCTTTCTGCTTCAATAAACTTGAATTCTTTCTTAACATTTTACTAAAAAAAAAAATTCTTATTCCTGAAAAATCTCAGGTTCGTCTCACTATGACCTACTAGACAGTCTGGAACCTGGTGTTAGCATGCTATCTGTAACTCAGTCCTTGGAGGGCAGCTAAGAGGGGGATCCGGCACCCGGAGAAGGGTGCTCACACCATCATCCCAGCTCCTTGGGAGGCTGGCTGAAGCACAAAGTTCCCAAGACTCCATCTCAACAACTCAGTCGGGTATGGTATTCTCATCTATAATCCCAGCTATGAGGGAGGCATAGATAGAATGATTCCAATCCAAGATCAGCCCTGGGCAAAAGTTCAGAGATCCTATCCAGAAAATAAGTAAAGCAAAAAAGGATAAGGAACAAGTGGAGGCCCTGAGTTCAAACCTAAGAACCACCACAAAAGAGGAGCAATTCATACCAAAGATCCCGGTCCCTTCCCTCCTCCGTCTTGTGGGGCGGCGCTGCCTGGCTCCTTCCGGACCACGCAGTGCCCTGAGCGTTGATGAGGAGCCAGACTGCGCTGGCTGGCCATTGGGAGCTCCGGCAGAGAGACGGGACTGACCACAACCTGGCTATCTGTACCATGCTTCACATTTGGCAAAGGCCATTCTTAAACTCTGGCCCGCCTCGACTAGCTCAAAGCTGGATGATCAAAAAGAACAGAGGAGACATTTCTCCCGATCACCTGGGGTGCAGCCTGGTCAGCACAGGTAGCTGGCCTCCGAGGAAGGGGGGAGTCCCTCAGAGCTCCCCTGCCCCCCCAGGGGTAGTTTCAATCCCTTGTCCTGCAGAGGGTAGCCATTCGTTGCTGTCCTTCTTGGGGCGTGAGGAGACCTCAGGAGAGAGACTCAGAGGATGGAAGGCTGATACAAAATGGAGGCAGGGATGCCAGGCTTTTTTCCTGTTGAGGGCCCGTGTGAGCAGTCAGCGTTTTTACCTTTGAGGTTCTGTTGTAGGAGTCCACACCTGTAATCTCGGCCCCCGGGGTGTGGACAGGACCTGTGAACCTGACCTGGGGCTGATTGAAGGGAGGTACCCAGCAGGTGGGAGCGGCCTGGGGGGGCCGTGGCAGGACACCTTCCAGAGCGCAGGGCTGTCTTGGCTTGCTTGCAGCTTGGGGAGACTTCCAGTGGAGACCCTGAGCTGGGGAAGCTGGGCCTGACGCCTGAGCCAGGCACAGCGGTCCCTGTTGATTCCCAGGGGGGCCTGTGTACATCCCATAAACACACGGCCCATAAGCCCGCCCTCCGTGGAACTGCACGCAGCACGCTGCCAGGCACCTTGTGGGACACTGGGTGTACCTCCTGATCGCAGGGCAGACTGGCTGTGCCCATGGCCACTGCCCAGTGGCAAGAGAAGCCTTGAGATCTGACCATCAGCCTGGAGCAGGTCGGCACGCACGGTTCCAGGGTCGCTCCTCCGGAATGCCCATGGCCAGCCACGGCAGACGAGGGTCCCACGGATTCTTCTGCCTGGGCTGGCTTTGAATCACCGTCCTCGTTCAGCTCTTAGCCTCCTGCGTGGCTAGGATTACAGGCGTGAGCCACCAATGCCTGGCTAGATACTTTGTTGTTGTTGTTGTTTTTAAATTTAAAGCAAGCATGAATAGACGTTCCCCTGAATTCTTTCAAGTATAATTTTATAGGTATTATTAAGCTGTTGTACAGAGGGGCTATCATTTCACAATTCAAGTAATAAATGCACACTCCCTTGGACCGTGTCACCCCGTCCTCTGCTGTCTCCCAGTTTGCCTCTCTTGTCCCCCTGCCCACAGGTTGTGGACTTCATTTTCCACGTAGAGTATACAGAAAACCACGAGTGCCTCTGTTCACTCTTCCTCCTTGCTTCAGCGGGGAGCCAGTGGCTAACACCTCCATGGTGGGTCACCAAAGGCCATGAGGATCACAGCCACAGAAGACCACCAACCAACGCGGTGCCAGCCACCAGCCGGCGTCACCCACCAGCTGGGTAAGGCGCCACCTTATTACATGCCCCCAGCCAGCCTTCAGAGGGACGCAGCCCAGAGGCCCCCACCCCACAGCGCCGCAGGAGACTGGGGGGGGAGGGGGAGGCTGTGCCTGGCCACGCCCCCTCCCCTTCCTGACCACAGCCGGAAGCCACAGGTGGGGAGCACGGCTGGGAGGACGGCTCTGTTCCTCGAGCACAGCAAGCAAGGCCAAATAGACTGAGGATGACAGGGATGAGGAATGGGAGAGGAGAAGGAGGGAGGGGAGGAGGAAGGTAAGGAGCAGGAGGAGGAAAGGAGGTAGAGTCCTAGGAAGAAGGAAAGGAAGAGGAAGAAGATGAGGAGCGGAGGGAGAGTGGGAGGAAGGGGGCAAGAGGAGAAGGAAGGGGAGGAGGAGGAGGAGGAGGAGGAGGAGGAGGAGGAGGAGGAGGAGGAGGCGGAGGAGGAGGAGGAGGAGGAGGAGGAGGAGCTGGGGGAGGACTAGAGCTGGGAGAGTGTGATCCCCAAGCCAACAGAGACAGATTCTCTTCTTTCTTTGTCTCCTTGTCTCTCTTGAGTGGAGCCTCCATTTCTTCACAGGCCCTTTGCATTCTTTTGAGGTGTGTGTGTGTGTGTGTGTGTGTGTGTGTGTGTGTGTGTGTACACACAGAGATGTTTCTCTGTGGACAGTCGGGTTCCATGCCAGTAAACTCCAAGTTGGAAACATCGTAAATCAAAAATGCACTTGTCACACCTGACCAACAAACAGCCTCAGCCGCTAAGCCACCGTGGCCGTGTGGCCGGCTGGGGCCCGTGGCTGCCGCCGGCCGTGGAGAACGAGCAGCCCGCACCACTGGCCCTCAGAGAAACCCACATTTCCAACGGGAAGCCAGCTTCCTATCGAGCACCTGCCGCTCTCACCCCGCACCCCCCGATCAAAAATCCCGAGTCGCAATGTGTGTAATGTTTAAACTGGAGTAAGTGCCTCCAGCGAGAGCCGCCTGCTTCGGGCTCTCTAAGTTTATAGAGGTATAGATGTGGCTTGTGGGTTCCAGCTCAGGGGTTGCTCTGGCCCGGGGGGCCTGGGTGACGGTCATAGTGTGTGGCAGCATGAGACACATGACCCAGGAGTCGGGGGCTAGAGCACAGGGTCAGGAGGCCAGGCCTGGGAACGGGGGACAGAGGGGCCCCTGATCTGTGCTCTCCTGGGGGAGGGGGCTGAGCCCCTCTGCTGGAGCTGAGCGGCCCTCCGTTTCCTGGACAGTGAGGACCAGGAGGGTCACAGGGTCTGTCCAAGGTCACACAGGTAGAAAGGGTCACTAGACCCCGTCCCGGACATTCCTGCAGATAAAGGTGGCATGGGAGCTCCAGGGGACCCATGCCCACCACGTGAGCAGAGATGACCCCCACACACAGCTAAAGTCTGGGGTGACAGTGGCAAGGGCCAGCCATGGCTCTCTCTATTCCTGGGGGACACAGATGGAGCCCCCTGGAGCCCCCTCATACCCCTGCTTCTGAGGGGCTGAGGGAAGGGGAGAGAGGGAGCCCCCCAGGGGAGGGGGGGGCGACTTCACCAGCCCTGGGCAGCCATGAAAACACCAGGCACCCGGAGCTCCGAGGGGGGCCACTGGCAAGAGGACCACTGCCTTCCTGGGGAGATTAGACGCTCACCTCACTGCGCAGGGTATGTGGTCAAGGCCCCCATGCCTGGCGCTGTGCCAGACATTCCTCCCCAGGCTGGCTTTGAACTGTGATCCTGAGATCTCGGGCTCCCAAGTAGCTAGGACGAGGGGTAAGCCCCCAGTGCCTGACGCCATTGACGGTTTTAGCATGAGGTTGTGCCCACTCGTGTTCCATGAGCGTGTGAAGCAATGAGCTGCCTTTTGGAAGATCAATGCTGTGATTTTCTTTTTCTTTCTTTCTTTTTCTTTTTGCCACTCCTGGGGCTTGAACTCGGGACCTGGGCGCTGTCCCTGAGCTTCTTTTGCTGAAGGCTAGCGCTCGACCACTTGAGCCACAGCTCCCTTTCTGGCTTTTTCGAGTGCTTTATTGGAGATAAGTCCCACGGAGTTTCCTGCCCAGGCTGGCTTCCATCCTCAGGTCTCAGCCTCCTGAGTAGCTAGGATTACAGGCGTGAGCCACCGGCGCCCAGCTAATGCTGTGATTTGTGCGGACTCCGCTTCCTGGCCAAGAGACTGGAAGACCCTGCACTAGATTCGAGATGGCAAGTATCTGTCTTAGGTACCATTACTTCCAAATCTGCAGGCATAGCAGGCATCACCAGTCGCTCCTCAGACTTGTTCCCGTGGAGCTCAGGTTCAGCTCCACAGTGCCCTGGCTCCTCTCTACCAATCGCACCCAACTGGCCTGGAGGATGGTGCTGAGGGCTGCCAATCACAGTGAATGTGCCCGCCCCCTCTTCACTGTACAGAAGAGCCTCTGCCCGACCTCACCCCTCAGGGCACCATTGTGGAGTGGCAGTCTTCCAGGGAGGGAAACTGAGGCTGGCCAAAGCTTCCCAGCTCACCAGCATGAAGGGGCGGACCCCACCCACCTCTCAGCCAAATCCCTGTGTCTCCACCCCTCCCCGCCCCTCCTCACCCCGGCCCTGCCCCCAGAGCTACCGGGCCCCCTCCTGTTCCTGGCCACAGTCCTGGTGGTCCCGGATGAAGAGTGCGAGAAGCTTCTGGAATTATTGGCACAAGACAGGCGCCCAGTTAGTTAGAAAAACATGTGGCTTCGTCTCCCCTCTCCCGCCCCCTCCAGCCGCCACCACCTTCTAATTCAATTTCCCTTGAAAAACAATGGTTTCAATGAAGGGAGAAAGAAGATTTTCCAAAACTTCATAAAGTTTTGCAAAATAATGACCCCCTAAACTGGCAGCCTCCCGCCCCCTTCCTAACTCAAATGGACGTCTCTGGGGCGCTTTCGCAGGCTGCAATCCTGCCTTTCCCCAGGACGTCTGCCCAGATCCGGGCCTGGGCGAGGGTCCCGGGCCTCCCGGGCAGGCCCGCCTCTGGTTTTGGTCAGGAAAGGGGAAGGAGGAGTGGGCCTGGCGGAAATCACCTGAGCTGGCTCCCATCCCAGCTGCGCTCACAGAGGGAGCTGGGATCCAGACAGAGCCAGGACTGGCCCCTGTACCCCCACTCACTCCAGCTGCCTCTCCCGGAACCTTCCAGAAGGAGGCATCCCAGGAAAGGAGGCTCTTGGTGATCTCCAGCCCAGATGGGCAAAAGGAGCCTTCCTTCCTTTCATGCCTCCCCAGGGGCTGGGCCTGGCCCTGCCAGCCACAGGGAGCACAGGACCCCCTCCTCCACCCCCAAGCCAGGGCCCAAGTCGGGGTCCAGCAGTTGTTTCTCCCCACTGTCTGCCTCCGCAGGACCCCTCAGCTGCCCACATAGTGACCCCAGGACTCCCTGCTACTCCCCTTTGACAACCCTTCCACATCTCCCCTGGGGAGTCATCCCTTCACTGTGTCCCAGAGGGGATCCCCTAGCTACTCCCTGCTAGGGACCCCACCAGGAGCCCCCTTACTCCACTCCCCCGCAGCTCCCATCCCCAGTGCTATTCTCTTCCTAACTCATACCGAAGTGTGATTGACTGACTAGCCTCACTGACTAGCCGGAGACTGACATGGTTCTGGGCTGAGATTCTGGGGTAGGAAAGCCACTCTGCCGATGTACCAGTCCTCCCGTGGGGGATCCGAAGACAGAGCCGGGGCCTCCCTCTCTCCTCTGGCTTTTCCACCCACGATTGATGTTCCACCACTTGAACCACAGCTCCACTTCACGCTTTCTTTCTTCCAGTTCATTGCAGATAAGAATCTTATTTCTTGTTCAGGCTGGAGCTCAAGCCTCAACACCAACACACACATAACACACACACACACACACACACACACACACACACACACACACAGACCAAGATTCTTTCTACCAAACTGTCTCTCCTACCTTTTGAAGATCATTAATTGATCGATTTATTTGGCTTCCTAGGGTTTGAACTGAGGGCTCCCACTTGCTTAGCACCCACTCTCACCGCTGGGCCACACCTCCAGCCCTGATTTGTCCCGGTTATTTTTGAGATCAGGCCTTGCTTCCTGCCCAGGCCTGAGGGTTTGGGGGTGCCCCACTTACAGTAGGCTTTCCAGTAGTTGGGACAACAGGTGTGAGCTACCACGTCCAGCTCTGTAGAGAAGGTGTCTCACAAACTTGTTTTCTGCCGGTTGATAATCTCAGCCCCTCAAGGAGCTAGAAATACCGGCCCCTGACAATTAATGATTTTTTTTTCAATTTTGAAATGGTCTCATTATACCAAGCAGGCCCCGATTTCCTGACCCTCCTGCCTTAGCCTTCCCAGTGCTGAGATTACAGGCAGAACCTACCACACCCGGCGTCTCCGCTTCTTCATATGCCAGTGTGGGCTCTGGGTGCCTGAGAGGAAGCAGCCCACTGTAGGTGAAGGGCTGCTAGGTCAAGGGCACCCGTGGCTCTGCAGGAGCCAGGGCAGAGGATGCTGGGTAAACATGGAGCACGGAGCCGACCACATTCCCCCGGCCCTGCTGGGCTCACAGCCTGCCTTCAGCCCTCAGGCCACGAAAGCCACTAGACTCCATGGTGGCCCTGGGAGGGTTGCTAGCCCTCTTTGCCTCAGTTTCCACTTCTATCAGAGGGAAAAAAAGCCCCCTTCCACAGGAGGAGAGGATGGACCCACCAGGGTGGGATGAGAGACAGCAGGCCCCAGGAAACTTCCAGAACACGGGCTGAAAGTTGGGGGTCCACGTTTGTGACACGGACTCCCCCTTCTTCCCTTCCTGCTCTTCACCACACTTCACCAACAGTTTTCTTCTCTTAATTCAAACCATTGTTTTTCCAGGGTGAAGTTTAAATCAAAGCCACGTGGAAGGCAGCCCTGGGCAGGCGGCTGTGGCCTTGCGGATGGGGACCCCAATCTCTTCCTAGGCCCCCCCAGGCGTGGAAAGCATGGGAAGATTTGGGGTTATCTCAGGGGCTCAGCTGGGCTGCAGGCCCTCCACTGGGGGGATGGGACCCCTTTTCCTGAGACCCCTAATCTTATTATGAAAGCCATGGGACACAAAAGATGCCCACGCCCCTATGACCTATTTGAGGGGTGCTCACACAGTCAGCCACTTGGGTGATCTAATTCAGGGCCTTGTAAGCCGAGCAGCAGTGGCTCACGCCTGTCATCCTGGCTACTCAGGAGGCTGAGATCTGAGGATTGCCGTTCAAAACCGGCTGGGGCAGGAAAGTCCATGAGACTCTTCTCATCTCCAAGTAACCACCAAAAAGCTGCCAGTGGGGCGGGGGCTCCAGTGGTAGAGCATGAGCGAGTCTGGAGCACAAAAGCTCAGGGACAGGGGCTGGGAATATGGCCTAGTGGCAAGAGTGCTTGCCTCATATACATGAAGCCTTGGGTTCGATTCCCCAGCACCACATATATAGAAAACAGCCAGAAGTGGCGCTGTGGCTCAAGTGGCAGAGTGCTAGCCTTGAGCAAAAAGAAGCCAGGGACAGTGCTCAGGCCCTGAGTTCAAGCCCCAGGACTGGCACCAAAAACATAATGATAAAGATGATGATGATGATGATGATGATGATGATGATGATGATGATGATGATGGCGGCAGCTCTGTGCGTAGTAGACCTGGGTTTGGTATCCTGCTCGTGTCTGATTCTCTCATTGCTGCGGTGCCTGGGCGGGGTGGAGCGTGCGGGGTGCCGGCGTCTGGTACACAGCGGCGCCCCATGAAGCCACTGCTGATGCCAAGCTGGGCGATGGAGAAGGGGACAGCAGGCATGATGCCCCCCTCCCCCATCCCCTCTCCAGGAGCCTGGCCTCTGCTTTGCATAGTGTGGCTTTTCCAGGTGGGACCCCCAACTTGGAGCCCTCGGAATGGGGCATCAGGAGGACAGAGGGCGCCACGCCACGCCCAACCACGCTCGACATTAGTGCCCAGGCACCCTGGTGTGAGCACAGGCCCACGTACCCAAGCTCACCCACCCACACGCCACAGCCTGTGCCACGGGCAGGCCCAGGGAGCACCGGGCCAGAGCACACTCCCACAGCGGGCAGGGAAGCATGCCGGTGCCCCCGTGGACACACGTGCACCTACAGGAGTGCATGCACACACACCACACCGGACCCGATGCCAGGGTGAGCACCTACGGCCTCCTGCCACCGCGTCGCCTGCCGCACACGCGGCAGGCGGTGCTCCTGGCATGCGTGCAAGTTGGGGACAGGGGCAGCAGAGGCGCGGGGACAGCGTTATGTCCGGAGGCCCTGTGGGGCCAGGGGTTTACTGGCAGGCTGAGGCTGTGGCCTAAGTCCTGACTATCAGCCCCTCAAAAACACTCAAGTGCCAGTGGCACACGCCTGTAATCCCAGCTCCTCAGGAGGCTGAGATCTGAGGCTCTAAGTCAAAGCCAGCCTGGGCAGAAAAGTCTGTGAGACTCCCATCTCCAGTGAACCAGCGCAAAGCCAGAAGTAGAGAGGGGGTGCCAGCCTTGAGTGAAGAAGCCAGGCAAGAGCTCAAGGCCCCGAGTTCAAACCCCAGGCCTGCCCTTTCTCAGAACCTAGAGACCCAGGTGAGTAAACAGGACTGGGAGGCTGGCCTGGGCTCCCGCCTGGGGAGAGGCTGACTCATTTAACCCTGGTCCTCCCAGAGGTCCCGCAGGTGTTCCGTGTGCCTCCTGGGGCACGGGTCCCATCGATGTCTTTCTGTTGGGCTCGCTGGGGGAGGTTGGGAGAGCCAGTGCCTGGCTCTGATGATCTCGAAAAACTGGCACTGAGGTGCTGATGGTCCCCAGAGATAATCTTATTCCCAGGCTGGAGAGGAACCCCACTTTTCTCCCAGCACCCCTTGGATTCCCCCTGCTCCTTCTCTGAGAAATGGGCCCAGGCCTCCTGGGTCCTTTGCTTGGAGCTGTTTGGACCTAGAGCGCATGTGTCACCCAGTCTGAGGAGGCAGAACCCTCTGCAGCCTGGGGGGGACCCGTGGTCCCCCCGCCACCCCACCCCCCTCGCCCTGAGCTCAGGGAAGGCAGGCCCTCCCACCCTCGCCCCAGTGTGGGCGAGGAGCAGGTGCTCGGCTTCTATTTCTTAGAACTTGTGCAGGGCCTGGCTGAGCTCATTTACGGGAAAGGGAGATGGGGGGCTCTCTCTTCACACCGGGCCTGCTGGGGGGCGGCAAGTGCGTCAGTAGCCTGGCTCCGGAAATGCCGCCCAGGGCGATGTCACGAACCAGCAACACTGGCCAGGCCGGGTCAGGTGACCCACAAGGAAGGCGACACCGAGTGTACAGGGAGGTCAACTTCCTCCTTCCCGGGCCTGTACCCCGGCTCCCCCGGCCCACTGGATGTCTGTCCAGCTGTCTGCCTGCCTGTCTGCTGTATCCAAGCCGGTTGGGAGTCCAGATCTCTGCAGAGTCATCCCCCCACCCCTGCACCGCCCCCCCCCCCCCCAGCAGCCCCAAGGGGACTCTGGTCAGGGCCTTGGGCTGGGGTGCAGACCCTAGTGGGACTGTCAGGGAGCCCTCCCCCACCCTCCCCCACCTCTCGCCGAGCTATTTAAAGCCAGAGGCGTGGGAAACTTGCTCAGATGTGTGGTTTCGTCTCCCTCGGCACAGGGTCCCGGTCCCGCCTGCCTGCTCTCGAGGCCCTGACTCACTCAGAGTGAGAAAAGCCTTTTTGTTGTTTGATGCTTGCTCCAGGCTCTGTGGCCTGAGAACCCCAGCTGGCTCTCCTGCAAGGTCTGGGGGTGCCCAGAGCTGCTCCCTTGTTGTGTTCCCCGCCCCCTCCAGAGAGCCCAAGGCCATGGTGCTCAGGGGGCTTATCCTTTCTGCTTAGGCTGGGGCCACCCACTGAAAGGGACACCCTAAAATCTCATGCCAGCTGCCTCCTCCTCCTCCTCCTCCTCCTCCTCCTCCTCCAGGAAGCCCTCCCCACCTCCTTGTCTTGTCCCTCTCCACCTTGCTTACTGTGCCCCGGCCCCTCCCTTCTCCCCCATGACAGGGGTGCGGGATCTTAGCTCACAGATAAGTGCAGACCAAGGGCACACTGTGCTGTCCGCACACAGTAGGCATTTGGAGCTCCTGGGATTGGAGAGAGTGACTAACACTTACAGATGGCTGCTAACTTCGGGCTGAAACGTTCCATTCTGCATTTCAGAACACAAAATCGTGGGGTGGCGGTGAAGTACGTCACTTTATCTCAGTCGTGTGGGGGGAGAGCCTGGGCCACCACTTCAGATGGTGGACGACCAAGGCGGGGTTCCTGCCACCCAAGGTGTCCGTGCCCGCTGCTCCCTCCACCTGCCTGTTCTCCCCAAGCCTCAGGCCTCAGTGTGGCCACTTCCAGAGCCTTCTAGGCCTGTCTGGGAACACATTTTCCTCTCTCTCTCTCTCTCTCTCTCTCTCTCTCTCTCTCTCTCTCTTTCTTTGCCAGGCCTGGGGCCTTGGACTCAGGGCCTGAGCATTATCCCCAGCTTCTTTTCACTCAAGGCTAGCACTCTACCACATGAGCCACAGCGCCACTTCTGGCTTTATCTATATATGTGGTGCTGGGGAATCAAACCCAGGGCTTCATGTGTACGAGGCAGGCGCTCTACCACTAGGCCATGTTCCCAGCCTACAATTTCCTTCTCTGTGCACTTACCGCCATCACAGCTGAGCCATGCTGTTCTGCACTGGTTCCTGCCCTCACGGGACTGCCCAGGACGGCCACCACCCTGGCCACCCCCTCCCCAGCCTCGGAGCCAACACAGGACCTGACACACGGTGGGTCCTCAAGGCCCGAAGGCTGACTAGGCACCACGGTGCCAGTGGCCAGAGACTGGGGGGAGCATGGAGCCATGGTTCCTAGAAATATTTCCTAGAAACTTCTCTATCACAATTCTGAGTTAAACAAGCCGGCCCTTCGTCTACTGCCTGACAAAGGTTTGTGGGGCAGGACAGTCCCCAAGGGGACACCGGGTGACCGCCCCTCCCTGGGCTGCGGGATCCTAGGCCATTTGCTACGGCCCAGAGCATCATGGGGTAGGAGGGCCGCCATCTTGGTAGTGGCTTCGGCCCCCTGACAGAGGAGCACTCAGCTCCATCGCTGCAGGCCGGGAGGCCCCAGGACCCGGAAGGACGGCACTCCCACAGGGGGCCGCGTGGCAGAGCGGGGTTCCAGGGAAGAGGGACCCTCCGAGCACCGGCAGGGCTGGGCACAGCCGCAGATGCGGTCTGGAGGCGTCTGGCGGGCTCCTGCCTCTAGCGTTCCGTTGACACATGGCTGCTTCAGCCCCGGCCCGGCAGCAGGGACTGCAGCAGGCTGCGACAGTGGGGGACAGCCGCACTTAGACCCAGCAGCAGGATGCCACGTGTGTCCCCCAGCCTCCAGCCACCCCCCCCCCGGGGGTGCACGGTGGAGCTAACACAGAGGCCTAACATGGTGCCCACGGAACGGCCACCACACCGACAGTGGCAATGCAGTGCCTGCCGCGTGCAGCCGCCCTGCTGAGGGAAGGACAACCAGCCAGAGGCCAGGCCAGCAAGCGTGGCCGGGCCTGGGGGGGGGCCAGGCCTCCAGGGGCAGGTGGAAGGCTGAGCCCTAGAGAACCCTCACACAGGAAGAGCCACCCCGCCAAAGCCACGGTCGCTGGCTTCAAACAGAAAGTCACCACTTCATTGAGCACTTGGGGCTCCAGCGGGCCCCTGAATGCTGGGTGTCTCCCTTTGTAGGGAGGGGATGGCAGAGGCCAAGTACGGGCATGAAACCCAGCCCAAGACCCCAGGGAGGCCATGCTGGAGCAGGGACAGAACCCAGGTATCTTGACCCCCAAGTTCCAGGGGGTGGTAGCCAGCCCCTCTGTCCATGGCAACGCACCTCTCCAGCCACACCGCCTCCTGGCCCAGCTCACCCGAGCCTCCTGGGTCAGCCCTGCCAGCTCCAGAAGCCGAGGGCACTGCCTCCTTCCACCAGGCCGCCCCCAGGAAACGGGCAAGCCAGGCCAGGCTGAGCCGAGCGCCATTTTTTGGTTGTATGAGGCGTGGCAGGACAAACAGCTGTCTCCAGACGTGTCGGCCTAAGGAAGAACCATTGCCATCTATACAGCTCAAAACAGCCGGCAGAGGGGAGATTGTGCTTAGGGATCTGGTGTACCCCCCCTCCCCGACCCCAAAGGTGGCCCGGGGGAGGACGGAGGCCCCCTCTCTGCTAAGAGGAAGAACACATCTGCCCTCATCTGCCTTTGGGGCTGGGTCCTGGGTAGAGAGGCCTCCCCGGATCCCAGGAAGACATGTGGGAAGGGTGCTGGGCCATGGGAGGTGGGGGCGTCAGAGAGAACAGGAGAGCTGTCCAGGGGTGCACAGACCCCGGGGGCAGCAAGGGCCCAGGCTGCCGGCCTCCTCAGAGAGCTGGCTGATTCATGACCCCAGGATGGGGGAGACAGAGTCTGAGGTCAGACACCCCAAGCCAAGCAAGGGGAACCCCAAGGTTAGACAGTCGTGGGAATCGAGCGCTCCCCCCATACACACACACACACACACACGCACGCACACACGCACACACACATCCCACTCACCACCCCTTGCCTTTTGCATATGACAGAATGTCTGACTTGGGCCTGGCCGGATTCAAGTCCAGCCCAGACAAAAACGTTGCCCTGTGGTTTGGTGTGGCCAACACTTCCTGTGTCAGGTGAGGGGTGAGGGTGGGAGGCCAGGACCCCAGGGAGGGGAGGAGCGGGCTGCCCTGGATGGGGGCAGGGCTGGCACGAGCCTCTGCCCACAGGAGTTCCAGGCCTGGCCATGCAACTTCTAGCTGATTCCTCCCCCTCTGTCCTCCTCTGAAACTCAAGTTACCAAGGGCCACGCCTCACACTGGCATCTGCGGGTTTTAATCATCCTGCCCTCCTGAAGGCCCAGAGGGGCGAAGGCCAGGGCAGGGGCCATTGGGGAAGGGGCGGGGGCATCGAGCCAGTAGCTTGATCACTTTCTTGCTGTGTTGCTTTGGGTGAGTGACTTTGCCTCTCTGAGCCTCCAGCCTGGCTTCTGTGACACAAATAACCACGCGATCTAAGCCCTTCCTTTCTGCCAAGGCACTGTTCCAAGTGACTAGACATTGCCCAACCACCCTCAGGCTGGGGGCTCTTAGGATCGTTCTTCGAGCCTCGCCGTGAACCCCCAGCGACGGACTCCGGATTCGATGGTGCTTAGTGCTTGTCTTACTGACTCAGGAACGAGCCCTGAAGATTTAGGAGACAGTTTCAGACAGAGTCTCGCTCTCCTCACTGCCCTGCACACAGGGCGTTAGTACCATATCATAGCGCAGTCATTAGTGCTGTATCAGTGCTGCTCTCTCTCCTCCACCTCCTCCAGGCAGGGGATGGGAGAGGCTTCCGAAGGCTTGTCAAGGAGGGGCCACGGGCCAGGGCCGTGTAGATCCCAGTGCTCATTTCCCTGCACTTCCAGTGTCCTGGCCCTGAGCCAGCTGCCTCCCACCAGGTAGCGGGGGGAGGGCACTGGGAACAGCTGGGCAGACGCCATGATGGACACAGGTGCACTCGGCAGGCTTGCCCCTTGCCTCTCCCGGGCTCCAGGTGCACCTGACTCCCTGGCAGCACTGGGGTTGGAAAGGTGAAAAGAACCATGAGAGACTCATCTTTCCTGCCTCGTGCCGGTGCCCAGCCCGAAGCTGGCTGTTCAGTGGGGCCCCCCGCAGGTTCTGGGGCCTCTCCTGGGGCCTGTTCCTCTCAGCTCTCAGCCCTCGTCCCCCTGGGGCAGGTGAGTTGGGCAGAGGCAGGGGTCGGGGTTGGCTGAGAATCCCCCCACGGTAGCCAAGGCAGGAAGGAAGGTGATGGTCGGAAGGGACAAGCCACAGGGAGGCAGGAGGTTGGAACAGGCGTGACAATGAGTGCCGGGCTGTCATGAGCTGCAGCCTACTCCCCGAGACCCAAAGAGCTCACCGTTCGCCATTCATGGGGTGCGGACTGCCCATCAGCCTGGAAGCCTGCACTGACAGAGGCTGCAGCCCTTACCCTGCAGGGAGGGGAGGCAGAGCGCCCCTGCCCCAGGCCACAGCCCGAGCCTCCGGGCCACCAAGCCCCCTCCTCCCAGCCCCTTCCTCCCACGCCACATAGCCCCAGGCTCTTCCAGGACAGACCTGCCTCAGTTTCCTCGACTGCAGGCAGATCCTGCCTGCCAAGCCACAAGCCTTTGCACACAGTATGCGCCTGGACCATGCAGACTCTCCGTCGCGCTTTTCATGGAGCTTGTGCATACAGTAAGTGCCCAGACAAAGGTGGCTCTCATTTGTCTCTCTTCAGTTCCTGGGGTCATCGGCTGCAGGCCGGCTGGGGTTTGGGGAGGAGGGCTGGGATCTGAGCCCTTCCTGCATGGAGGTGTGGAGACTGGGGTTTGGGGTAGGGCGGAACCCCCCTCCACCCCCCATCCAGGAGCCATGCTCTCCTGAAAAGCGCGTGCATGAAGATGGCCCTGGAGGCCTGAGGCTGCCTCTGTGTGTGGTTCTAACACCTTCCCAGGAGGGGCCTCTCCCCGTCCACCCAGCCCCCCCCCCACCAGCCCGCCCTGGGGGGGCTCAGGCTGTGGAAACTGGAGAGGTGTTGGAGTTCTCCTTGTCTCTGTCTGAGTCAGCCCCACCGCACCACGGAGGAGGTGACGCAGAGAAGACACAGCTCAAGCCACACCCTGTCCTAGGTGAACAGGAGCCTTACCCTAGGGCCAGGTTTCTTGGGGGTGGTCCCTGGCCCCTCATGAGATCCCTTCATCCTCTCCAGAAAGAGGAGGCTGGAGGCTTCAGGGATGGAGGAGAGAAACAGGAGCTGAGCTGAGCAAAGAAGGCCTGTCTCCCAGGGTGGGCCTCCACTCGGCCGGTTCCAAAGAGACCACAGTCGGGTCCAGCCCCAGCCAGGTCTGGGGGCAGAGATTAGATATGGTGCCCCAAGGCTCACCTCTGCTGGCAAATACACTGTGTGTGGTGATGGGAGGGAACTTGCTGGAGAGACGGCAAATAGTGAAAGACATGAATGGAGGTCCTGGAGATACAAATAGCCAGACCAGTGAACACGGAGATCAGGAGACAGTCAACTGAACGTGTCATGTGACTCTCCAGTGGTTGTGGTGGGGGGAGGCTAAAGGGGGCGCCTTCCCGAGGAGTGGGGGACACTGGCTTGGGGTAGCCCGGGCCAGCCACTGATCACTGCTGTCCACCTGCCTGTGGGATGGACATGCATAGGCGATGTGTGTGTGTGTGTGTGTGTGTGTGTGTGTGTGTGCGCGCGCGCTGGGTGCACACGTCCAAGTATCTCCGAGTCTAGGGCTTGAGTGAAGGCCAGCTTTTCCTTTCCTCACAAGCACCCTCGCCGCGGCCTCCTCTGAGCCTCCAAGCTCCCGTCTGCCTGGAGGGGACCCCAGCTGGTACCTGCTACGGCGTGCCAGGCGCCACACAGATTGTACCTCGCTCCCTCCTCATTCCATTCTGAACAACAGGAACCTCTTGCCCAAGCAGGGGAAAAGGACTGGTTGGTGATTCAAAGGCCACTCCTGTACTTTCATTAATTCTTTGGGGGGGCGGGGAGGGGTAGGACTCGTGGATCTTTTGATGATTGAAGCCTCCACAGAAGTCCGACTTGGTTTTTGCTTGCGTTGAACAAACCTGAGCTAAGCTTGGTTGGGTCACGTCTATAATCCCAACTACCAGGAGGCAAGAGATCAGGATTGCAGTTCAAGGCTGGCCGGGACGAAAAGTGATCGAGACCCCGTCTCAATCAACAAGGTAGCCACCAATCAACAAGACAGCAGATCAGGGTCCCCAATGGGCATGAGTAAAAACAAAGAGACCCTCTATGGAAATCACTAAAGCAAAAAAACGAAACAAAACCCCACAGGAAAAAACCAAGGCAGAGGGGGAGCGGCTCAAGTGGTACAGCACCTGCCCAGCAGGTGCAAGGCTCTGAGTTCGATCCCCAGGACTTGCAGTTTCAAAACAAAACAAAAAAAAAACCTGAGCAACGGCATTGATGGTTTTTGATCGATTCTTCAGAGTGGGTGGGGCATCAGAAAACCTTGGGTACCAACCTGATCAGACCCCTCCCAGGTTTGTAGTAAACCGTCCAGTTCTGCCTGCCGCCTCACTGGGCGCGCCTTGCAGGTGGATGGGAACCACAGTGCTAGGCCTCACCTGCACGGAGCAGCCACGTGGTGCAGGGCCCTAGGGACAGGCCCCATGGTCCCTCCCGCAGATCTCCAAGCACGGCCACGTGGATGAGAGGTCCTCGGCTCGCCCGTGCCGACCACCTCGCGTTTCCCACGGTGGTGGCTTGTGCCCTGGGCCACCTTGAAGTACTATGAAGGCAACGGCCACCACGGTCTCCGCGACAGTCCAGTACCCAAGATGGCCGCCCAGCGATTTGCCCGCAGATCACACGTTCAGTGTGCCCGGGGCTGGACAGAGAGAGGAGTCTCATGTGGGAATCCCAATGTCACTTCAGAAAAGCTCGGGATGGAACATGTCTGTATTGTTTCCTGTCTGGAACTTTCCACCTGACATTCTCAGATCACGGTTTACCTCAGGCACGGGAAACCCATGGCCAAGGGAGGAGTGCGGTCCTCTCCCCCCAGCCATGGCTCACCCCTAGGTCCTTCTCAGGATCTCTTGAGCCCTCACCTCTGGGGGGGGGGTGTCTTTTCCAAGCTCCTCCTTGGTTCCCTTTGGGTCCGCCGGCCTCGCAGGTGTAAGCAGGGGCCACAGGCCTGGGAGCAGACCTCGCTGGGCCTGGCAGTCACGGTCATGGCCAGGCAGCCCAATGCATCCTGGGTCTACCTGAGAGAGTCCTGTGAGGCACTTCCACTTTACAGATAAGGAGACTGAGGCACTGGGAGTGACTTGCCCCCAAAGGGCCCCCACCCCCACCGGCTTGATAGAGGTAGAACTGGAACCCAGGCTTTTTTGTCCTGTATCCGGTAGCCTGGTTATCTTATACTCTAGGGCAGGCCACGTCTCCCCGCGCACCAGGGTCCCCACGCCCCAGCCTGGTACTCCAGGGACCGGCAGGCCTTCCCAGCATCCCAGGTACCAGCGGGGGGTGCCGGCTGGCTCTGGGATCTGCAGGGAGGGTCGGGTGCCATTCCTGCCCTCTGGCCCCCAGCAGCTCGGGCGTCCTTCCAGGGGCCACAGGGGCCCTGGGTGCACATGGAGACAGCAGCCAAGCTCCTCTGAATTCCAACTCTGCTTCTGCCGCTTTCTGGACCAAAGCAAGAGTGGGGAGGAAGGGCGCCACTCCCCGGGCCGTCCAGAGAGAGAGAGGCCCCTGGGGGACGGAGGCCCGTGGCAGCCCCTCCCCCCCCCCCCAGGCTGGGGATGGGAGACCAGGCAGGCAGCTCTGAGTAGCTTCCCACCACCGGCCGTTGGTGGCTGTGGAGAGAGACCTGGTTGGGGTTGGTGGTGAGAAGAGGCCAGACGCCATCCCTGCCACAGCACGCAAAGGCCGCCTCGGCCACCCTCCCTCCCGGGCTAGAAAGGGGAAGGCAGCCCAGACCGGGAAGTGGTGGCTTCTGATGACCACCTCACGGGGACCGCGCCAGCCCCAGCAGGAAGCGGTCGGCCCCAGCCAGGCCCGGCCTGAGCTCACACTTGGGGAACAGCTGGCCCAAAAGTCCCTGCCGTCGGGCCTGCGCTGGGAGCAGTGCTTTATTCTTAGAAACCCTGCTCCAGCAGTGCTCCCCTCCCCCCGCCCCCCCCCCCCGAGCTTTGTGGCTGGGGGTCTGCAGACCCCGGTTCTCAGCCTGCCTCTGCCACTTCCTCCCCCAGGCAATGAGGCCTTGGCCCAGTGGCTTCCCTGTCTAGGTCAGTTCCTCGTCTGCTCGGCCCTACCTGCCGCCCCCCCCCCCACCCTCTCCAGGGACAGGGACAATGTGGCCCTCCTGGAGGGCCACAGCTGGAAAGTCCCCCAGGGTAGAGAGGGACGAGGAGGTCCCCGAGAAGAGCATGGACTAGAGGTGGGAGCCGCCTCTCTCGGCTCCCTTCTTGAAGGACTGGCCATCAAATCAGCCAGCTGCCGGGCCTTCTCCCCACTAGAACATTCCTTGCCACCCAGGGATGGCATGAGGGCCCACCTCAAGCACTGTGGGCAGACACATTTTACCAGCCGTGCATGCCAGGGCTTCTGAACGGGGTTGGGCCCCAGCTCCCCTGCTGTGGAGCTGCTCTTGCCTGTGCCCATCCTGGGCTCCACCAACAGGGGGGAGTTGTGGGCCCCAGAGGAGCCGCTTCTCGTGCTTGTCTTAACCCCCTGTCCTCCCCCATCTTCAGTGAGTGACAAATCTCTTTTCCTGATTCCACAGAAGCTCCCGGGGCCGCCAGGGTGAAGATTGCACCTGACCCACTTCAGTAGCCAGAGGCGCCATTTCCTTGACACCCACTCCCGACTCATGACCTCCGCCCACCAGACCCACCCTTCCTGCAGGCCTAGGAGCCCTGCCGGGACCCTCCGTGCCCTGTCCCAGGTAGGCAGCTCAGCCCCTGAGCCAGCTTCAGGGGGAGGACAGAGTAGCCACAGAGGTGCAAACCAGCCTGCTGAGGACAGACGGGAGCCCTGGACCAGAAGACAAGCTGGGAGCCCCCAAATTACACACAGATTTGAGGGGCAATGTCATGTGGGGCTCTGTGTGTGTGTGTGTATGTGTGTGTGTGTGTGTGTGTGTGTGTGTGTATAGCGTGAAGAGTTTGTTAATTTCTCAAAGAAGGGAGCCGCATGCACCCCCCGCCCCCGGTTGTATAGGTGAGGACGCAGAGGGACAGAGATGAGGTGTTTCACAGTTCTGATAGCCACAGTGCGAAGAGTAATTGACACAGAATCATGACCCTCTTTCTGAGTCACCAGTGTCCTGACAGACCTCAAAGGGAGCTGCTGACCCGGCCCTGACCCAAGACAGCGCTGGCTGCAGGGAGACAAACAGGCTCAGAGAAGATGGGTCAGGCTAGGCCCCCAAACCAAGACCTAGAGCTCCATGACCTCTAGCACTGCCACTAGCCCCATCCCCCCATACTACCACCACTACCTTCCATCACTACCACCACCACCACCTCCACCATCACCACCACCACCACCACCACCACCATCTCCACCATTACCACCACCACCACCATCTCCACCATCTCCATCATCATCTCCACCATTTCCACCACCATTTCCACCATCTCCACCACCATTTCCACCATCTCCACCACCACCACCACCATCTCCACCATTACTACCACCACCAGCACCACTACCATCTCTACCATCACCACCACCATCTCCACCATCTCTACCATCATCACCACCACCACCTCTACCATTACCACCACCACCAGCACTACTACCATCTCCACCATCACCACCACCACCACCATCTCCACCATCTCTACCACGACCACCATCTCCACCATATCCACCATTACCACCACCCCCACCCCCACCACCATCTCCACTATCACCACCACCACCACCACTACCACCACTATCCCCACCATCTCCACCACCACCACCACCACCATCACCATCTCCACCATTTCCACCACCACCTCCACTATCTCCACCATCTCTACCATCTCCACCACCACCACCATCTCCACCATTACCACCACCACCATCTCCACCACCACCATCTCCACCATACCACCATCACCACCACCACCACCACCACCATCTCCACCACCATCACCACCACAATCTCCACCATCACCACCACCACCACTACCATCCCCACCACCATCCTCATCATGACGCATGGACTAATTCAGTTCTTGGGGGACCCTAGAGGCGGGGCGGGCTATTAGCCTTACTTCATAGTCAGGGACGGCAAATGTCTCATCCAAGGTCAGGCACCCTGGAAATAGCAAGGCCAGGATGTGAAGCCAGGCATCTGAGCATCAGAGCCCATCCTCCCCACCCCTTCAGTGAATCTCAAGAGTGCATGGAGCAGTGGTGATTCCCTAGCCAGCTGGCCCGGCTGAATCCCTTCCGGAGCCGGGGACACAGCAGGGCAAAGGGTTGGCTCAGTGAATTCATTGATAATCCTGGCCCCAGAATCCCTGGGCTCCGGTGACTCCTCCCTGAGCCGCCCCAGGAAGCAGCCATGGAAGCTGTAGTTCTGCTGCCAGTCAACAGAGGGCAGCATACATAACGGGGCGAACTTCCAATGGCAGGCAGGAAGACAGAATTCGGAGGAAGCCAAGACCATACTTTGTGGCAGGCACGGACACAGTTACTGACTCAAAGCAGGCTGAGACACTGCCTCAAGGGACATCGTGGCTGATGTTTACCACTTGATAGTTGAGGTGGCAAGACCAGAGAGAAGCACAAGGTCACACAACCAGCGAATGGCATTGGAATCCAAGTCTCCCAGGCTCTTTCCCTACCCAGTTACAGGATGCGGCAGGCCCTAGAACAGAGTGTTAAAAGTTAATAGCTATGCTGGATGGCGGGGGCACCTGCCTATGAGCCTAGCGACTTAGGAGACTGAGATGTGAGGATCAAGATTTGGAACCATCCTGAGCAGGAAAATGTATGAGACTCTTATCTCCAGTTACACACACACACACACACACACGCACGCACACACTTACACATACCACAAAACCCAGAAGTGGAGCTGTGGTTCAAGTGGTAGAGCACTAGCCTTGAACAGAGAAGCTAAGGGTGGGAGATCTAGCCTCAATACTGGTAAATAATAATAATCACCATCATCATCAGCCAGGAGCAACACCCACCCCCTACATGTAGCTAGGACGCCCCCTGGTGGTGGTGGTGGTTGGCAGCATCTAGAAACACCGTACCAGGTTTGCTCATCCATCAGTTGGTAGCACGCATCTCTACCTCAGTGGTCAGGTTGGCCTAGGTTGTTAAGAGTCATGGACCATGAACACCAGGGACTAAAAAGCCAATGGGTAAGTCCAGATGGGCTCAGGGACAGAGAACAGAGCTCATGTCACTGCCCAGGTTTGTGGCTGCAGCGCATGGCTAGGTGCAGGGCCCACACCCTGCCTGCTCTTCCTCTCCCAGATCACACTGTCCTATGGGGTAGGTCAAACTCATCCTCACTGACAGCTGAGAAAACTGAGAGCTGATGGCGCATTGTCCCTGAGCTCACACTGGCTGAATCAAAACAGGGGCTTGCTCAGCTGCCTCAGGCGATCCACCACAGCTCTGAGTGAGTGGAGTTGGGTTGGCCTAGAATGATCTTGGAAGGCTCCCCAGAGGAGGTGTGACTCTCTTCATTCAGATAAGACCTGGTGCCTTCTGATTATGTCACTCATTGATGACAAAAATCACAACAGCAGGGCTGGGGATATAGCCTAGTGGCAAGAGTGCCTGCCTCGGATAAATGAGGCCCTGGGTTCGATTCCCCAGCACCACATATACAGAAAACGGCCAGAAGTGGCGCTGTGGCTCAAGTGGCAGAGTGCTAGCCTTGAGCGGGAAGAAGCCAGGGACAGTGCTCAGGCCCTGAGTCCAAGGCCCAGGACTGGCCAAAAAAAAAAAAAAAAATCACAACAGCAAATATCTTGTGTGTGTGTGTGCGCAAGTGTGTGTGTGTGAGAGAGAGAGAGAGAGAGAGACATTGAATATCTTGGGGCTGGTGCACTCTCCCTTAGCTTTTGCTCACGGCTAGTGCTCTACCACTTGAGCCACAGCTCCATTTCTGACTTTTTGATAGTTTATTGGAGTTAGAGTCTCATAGACCTCCTGCTTAGCCTGGCTTTGAACCCTGATCCTCAGATCTCAGCTTCCTGAGTACCTAGGATTACAGGCATGAGCCACCAGTGCCTGGCCTGCAAATACCTTTCCTTAAATACTTGGTGATAGGTGCTATGGTTTAAGTACTTCACATGGATCAATTATTCATTTGTGCACTTAACAAATATTTACTGCACATATCCTATGCTTTTATGTGCTAAATCCTAGGTCCCAACAGTGAACAAGGCCCACAGAATTCCTGTCCTCATTTAAGCTTTTATATTCTGGGCAAGTGAGAAAAACAGCAAATAAAATAATAAATAAGTTTAAAAAAAACATAATATATTTCTGGGGAGAGAGCAATCCACTTAGAGGAAACAGCCATGCAAAAACCCAGAAGGGCAACTGTTCCTTTGATCCATCTCCATAACTCCAGGGTTATAAAGCACTTTGGTTTCAGTTGCATAGATATCCATCCTACAGGGAGTTACCTTTGTCCAGTTGGGGAGAAGTAGGGCAGATGGAAAAACTAAAGCCCAGAAAGTTCATGATCAAGGTCATAGAGTAACTCAGTGAAAGTTGGAATTCGAACTCCAGTTTCTGCCTCCTGTGACACTGCCATTTAAAGAGTGGCTTAAAGTTCTCTGTTTTCTACAGTGTGTCACCCTTGGTACCCTGGAGCCAAGGACACACCTGCCCCCCTTAAATTTTTGCAGGGCAACAACTGGTCCAGACCGACCAGTCTCCTAGGAGAATGCAACTCTACCTGATGGATGCAGAGTGCTGGTCTTTCAGCCATGATGGGCCGGCCACCTTCCCATCCCTGGGTTCCCACCAAAGTGAAATGGCTCTGCTGCTCACAGAGATTTGGGGCTCACGCTGGCTGGAGGGAGAAGATGGCTACCAGATATCAGTGATTGAGGCTGGCCTGCTACTGCCCAGCGGCCAGAGGTCAGCTCCTGGCCAAGGTCGGCAGCCAGCCTTTCTGAGGTTTGTGGGGGGACTGGAGATCATGCTGAGGCTAGAATCAAAAAGGTCAGTCTGTAGCCGGCTGGCAGTCAGGATGGAAAGCCTGCTGTATTCGTGGACTTAGTACTGATGATGTTGACCAAGGGATGGAGAATAATGAAGAAAGAGGAAAGAAGGAAGGAGGGAGGGAGGGAAAATGGGAAGGAGGGGGAAAGGAAAGGAGGGAGGAAAAGAGGAAGGGAGCGGAAGGAGGAAAGGGAAGGAGGAAAGGAGGAAGGAAAGTGAGAGGGAGAAATAGCAAAGGAACCTCAAAAGGCATCCATTTTAAATTCCCTCCCCTCTGTTCTGCAGCTCAGGGGATGCGAGCTCAATGCTGCCCCACGTTGCCTTCAACTGTGTTTAAATCAGCCTGTGCTCTGCTGCGTGGTTCCCTGCCCTTAATTTTGTGAAAACCTCCCACCTCGAAAGCAAACGGCGCCCCCAAGACACATGGTAAGGGCGAACGCGCGTGGCTGAAGTGGCCGGGTGAAATTCTGCGATTGAGCACCCACAGCGCATGTTCTGAGCATGCGCACCTTCCCTCCACCTTTTGGAGCATGCGCAACGTTCTTCACGTTCCTAGACGCCGGTTTCATCTACGCATTCCGAGCATGCGCACACGTTACCTGTTCTGAGAGCATGCGCACTTTGCCGCTACACGTTTCTGAGCCGTCCTCTACACGTTCTGAGCATGTGGCGTCTCCTCCATACGTCCTGAGCATGCGCAGTTCTCCCCTATAGGCCCTGAGCATGCGCAGTTCTCCCCTATAGGTCCTGAGCATGTGCAATGCTCTTCTATACGTCCTGGGCATGCGCAGCAGTTTTTCCTCGATGGGAGCCAGATACCCTCGGAAAGCCAAGGGTCTAGTGTATGTGGTTTGGTTTGTGGACCAGTTTGTGACAAGGAACATTGCTGACAGTGTGTCTTCATGTAAGACTTCTCTCATGAGGCAAGGTCAGAACTAAGCATGCTGGAGTGGAGGTCGCATCTTCGCCAGGCACCCGTGGCTGATGTTTGTAATCCTAGCTACTCAGGAGGCTGAGATCGGAAGGTCGGGGTTCAAAGCCAGACTGAGCAGAAAATTCTATGAGACTCTCATCTCCAATAAATTACCTGGAGAAAGCCAGAATGGCGCTTGTGGCTCAAATGTTAGCGTGCTAGCCTTGAGCAAAAGAAGCTCGGGGACAGAGCCCAGGCCCTGAGTTCAAGCCCCAGAACTGGCGCACACACATACACTCACACACTCGCTGATTTGCACCCAGATAGGGGGGACAAATCACCAGGGGTTCTAATTATGGGTCCTCCGGCCCTGACTTAACATCCACCCATCCCCATTTAGCAGATGGAGAAACTGAGTCCAGAGAGGATCCAGTGACAAAGTCACACCAAGGACCTGAAGTGGATACACCTGATATCACTCTCTGCCTCTCTGATGCCAGAGGTAAGAATGCCTGAGTTCAAACTCTAGTACCATTGGGAAGGAAAAGAAAAAAGAAGGTAATGAATTACCAGCCCAAGGGCTCCCTGGGGATTGGTTCTGCTGGCTTCCAGCCTCCCAGGTCACCAGCGGACCTATTCATCTCATTGGTCATTTATTCAGTGGAGGTTGGGATGTTCAGGAGGCTCTGGGGATTCAGGAGGGCCAGGCCTGGCCTCTGAGGATGGACACAAATGCATCGGGGCTCTAGAAAGGTCAGGAGCATGAGGCTGGAG
This sequence comes from Perognathus longimembris pacificus, assembly GCF_023159225.1. Lineage (NCBI taxonomy): Eukaryota > Metazoa > Chordata > Mammalia > Rodentia > Heteromyidae > Perognathus > Perognathus longimembris. The sequence goes on from NC_063167.1 coordinate 15,181,868, forward strand.
CAGGGGAGTGTCTACTGTGGCCCTTTCTGGGACTGAGGTCGTTTGCCTGCCCGGGAATGGGTCTTGCTTAGTAGAAAAGCCCAGGGAAGCAGGGGGAACTGGGAGCAGCTAAGGCTCTTTAGGTGGCCTGCAGCCCTGAGTTCAATTTCCCAGCATTACAGGAGGATAAATAATAATCCTTCAGCTACTCAGGAGGCTGACATCTGAAGCTCCAAGTTAGAAGCCAGCCCAGGCAGAAAAAGCCTGTGAGACTCTTATATCCAATTAACCACCAAAAAGCTGGAAATAGGTGGTACAGTACAGCTCCAGCCTTGAGTAAGAAAACTAGGAGATAGTGCCAGGTCCTGAGTTCAAGCTCTAGTACTGGCACGCACACACACACACACACACACACACAATAAGTAAACTATACTTACATGTGATAGAGATTGCCATGGGTAGGATATACTTTACAATACCAGACTTCAAACTATCATTTAGAACCATATTCACAAAAATAGCATGATATTGGCACAAATATAGACAACAAAGACCAATGGAACAGAAGACCCAGAAATGACACCACACAGCTATAACCATCTGATCTTTGACAATGGAGCCCAAAACATACAGTAGAGAAAAAAAGCAGCCTCTTTAATGAATGGTGCTGGATTTTAATTTTTTGGAGGGGAAGGGGGTGCTGGTCTGGGGCTTGAGCTCGGGGCCTCATGCTCTTGCTTGGCTCTTCCACACAAGGCTGGCACTCTAGCACTTGAACTATACCTCCACTTCCAGTGTTTTGCTGGTTAAATGGAGAGAAGAATCTCATGGACTTTCTTGCTAGGGCTGGCTTCTAACCATGATCCTCAGATCTCAGCCTCCTGAGTAGCTAAGATGACAGGTGTGAGCCACCAGTACCTGGCAGATGGATGGTATTGTTTTTTGTTTTTTTGTTTTTTAACATTGTTATCTCCTTCCCAATAGAATGCTCCTGAGCTGTAGAAGGAATCGAGTCAGGTCTTTTTGTGGCAACGTGGAGGAGGAAGATAGGGTGTTGAGAGAAGTGGATCAAGCACAGAAAGACAAATGTCTCCTGGTCTCTTACCTGTGGCAGCTAAGGCGTTGAGCTCCGTGCAGTGGAGTGGGGGAGGGGGAGGGGGCAGGACGCCCAGTGCCGGCGGCCAGGTCAGGACCACAGAGCGCCCATGGTCCTGCAGTGATGAAATCAGTGCTTCCTAAAGGACCAGGAGAGTGAGGGGACGGGCAGGTGTGCTTGAGGACGTGGACACGGCTGGCCCTCTGCTTTGATGGTTGCACGATGAACACGCACATCCAATGATCACGCTGAACCCCAGAAATACCCACCCTCATGGCGTGTAATGAGAAGGCGTGGGGCAGTGGGCACAGCTCTGTGGTGAAGCAGGTGGGAAGGTGACTGGCGTCCCTGGGCTCTCTCCCTCTGCCCATTTCTGCATCTCTGGAGACAGCTGCTCACATCCTGAGGGTGCAGACGGAGAAGCTTGCGCTGGAAAGGGCTGGGGCATGGTGGTTATGGGGCGCGCTAAGGCAGAGCCAGCTCTGTGGGTGCTCACTGCGCTCTTCTCGTCCACTTTGAGCGGGAACATCTTCATGAGGTCCCGGATCCTCCCGGAACAGGGCCCCACTCTTAGGACCCATTAACATTCCTTCCTTAGTGCTCCATTCCCCAGGGTGGCCCCTCTGGAGGCTGTGGCACGTGAATCTGGGCCTGGAGCCAGGTTGAGACGCGAACCTGGGCTGCCTGTGCACAGCTTGGGCCCTGAACACACAGGTGGGTAGGTAGGGCTCTGGCCCCGGGCCCGGGGGGCCGCTGTGGGGTCCAGTCAGGGCCCCCGAGAGCTCAGAGTGGGCAGTGGAGGCCGCAGCCCCAGGGAGGCAGTGGGAGGAGGGCTGGTGCGGGCAGGGGCGGGGCCGGGGCTCATTAGCCAGAAGCCATGAACTTGGCAAAGGGCAGTCACCCTGGGGGGGGGGGGCGGGCAGAGCGTGGCCTGTCCATGCACAAGGGGCTCCCAAGGGGCCCCTCACCAGATCAATGAGGGCCACCAGGTCAATGAGAGTTCAGAAGGCCCTGGGGATGCGACCTGGGCCAGGGCAGGGGAGTGTGACAGCTCTGCCGGCACCTGTCAGGAGGAGACAGTCAAGACCACTGTCTCTGTGTCCCCAATGCCACCTTGCACAGCTCTTATTCCCCCCACTTTACGGGGGGGGGTGTGGAGGCTTTGGGAGGTGGGAGGAGCTTCCAGGTGCTGTCCCCTGCTTCAGAGGCCAGTGACTGGGCTCCAAACCCAGGCTCCTCCTCTCTCTTGCTATCCCTTCCTCTTTTCCTCCTCCTTCTCTCCCTCCTTTTCCTCTTCCTCCCTTCTTCTCCCCCCCTCCCTCCGTCCTTTCTTTTTTCCTCTTCTTCTCCTTCCTTCTCTTTCTCCCTTCCTCTTCCCCCTCCCCCACCACCGGGGATCTAACCTAGACCTGGGTGTGCCCTCTCCCCCGCCACGCACCCTCCCACACAGAGCTGGGCTCCCCAAGAGCTTCCCTTCCTCTTGCCTGATACCATACACATCTCACTGACCAAGTCTCCCTTTATGCTTTGGCTATGTTGGGAAGCTCAGATCACAACGTGAGCCACTGTCTTGCCTTTATGGGGTTATTTTTCTTTGAGCTTGATGATCTGTTTCTACTTCCATATTTGCCAGATCTCAGTTTCCATCCTTCCCCCCCTCCTCCCTCCCACCCTTCCTTTCTCCCTCCCATCAAATGCTAACAAGAGCTGCTCTGCAAGCTGCTGTAGACCCAGGGTAGCCATCTACAGACAAAGAACCCCAAAGGCATGGCACCTGCTGACGAGCAGCCGTGGGTAGTTGGGGCCCACAGGATGCACTTCCAGGGTGGGGCCTTGAGCTCAGGCCGAGGGCAGAGTGGGGGCCATGGAGGGGCACTGGGTGCGGAGGAGGGGGCCCGGGGCAGGGAGGCTTGTCCTGAGAGGCTGCCGAGGGGGAGGGGGAGGGCGTGGGAAGGGCTGTGCGGCAGAGCTGGAGGGCCACACCCCAGGGCTTGTGATGGACCCCGTGCTCCCTCGGAGGCCAAGTCGCAGTCCCGAGGCTGGCCGGCCTGTGCTCTGGTGGGAGGCAGAGGAGGAAGATGGCCTCCCGGGGTTGGGGAGCAGCCTCTGGAGGCGATGGGGGGGACTCCACTGAGGGGAGCAAAGGCAATCAGGAGAACGCTCTGCTGCTCCTGCATGTGGCTGGCACTAACCCCCCCCTTCACCCCTCCAGGCCTCAGTTTCCCTCTCTGCACTCTCCGGTGGCCAGCTGGGGTGGTCCTCACATAGAGTCCTTACCAAGTCCAAGGTGGGGCTCCCCAGCCCGTGATGGAGCCCCAGTGAACCCCGCTGCCCAGAAGCGGGGCATGGGGGGGGGGACGAGGGTCCGGCCAGCGCCGCCTCTGCCCGGCCTCTCAGATGTCACGATGCCACGTTGCTTCAGAAGCCGGGGCTCTCTCACGGGGAAGGTGGGGAACAGGCTGAGGTCAGACTGGAGCACGTGGGGGGCCAAGGTGAGGTGTACTGGGATTGGGGACACTGGGGAGCCACGGAGACTGACCAGCCCCGTGGCCCATCCAGGCGAGGCTTCTGGAAGATTCACCTGACTCAGTAGGCCTGGGAGGCTCAGGCTGGGAGAGCCTGGGACTTGGACAGGGGGTGTGAGGCCCGGGGACCCCCGGGCTGCCCGTGGCCTGGGCCCAGCGCGTCCCAGCCGCCGGGCCTGGCTCACTGGAGGGTTTTTCCACCCAGCCCAGGCAACGCTGCCGCTTCTCCATTCCCCGGTAGGCAGCCCCATTTGGTGGGGCTGCAGCCCTCGCTTGGGGGTTGTGGGGTTCAGCAGCGCGGCCCATCCCTGCCAGACCTCAGGCCTGGTTCCCCTTTTCGAAGTCACGGCAGAAAAGAGGCCCAAGTTGCCAAGCTTTCGCCCTTTTGGGGGGCCTCGGCCCCCGTCCCCTCCCCCACTGGGCCACCCTGAGCTGGGTGCCCTGGGCAGCTCGGGGCCCTTCCTCCTCTCCTGGCACCCCCAGTCAGGCACCCCTGTGCACTAGGGACCCCGTCGAATGCTCTCCTGGGCCCTCTGGCTGACCTTCTGACCCACCCCTGCAAACAGCCGGTGTCTATTTTGCCAAGGGAGAAACAAGTAGAATTGGAACCCAGAACGTTCTATCCAGAGGTGCTATTAACTGAAATGATTACTTTCCCTCGGACTCACCTTCTTGACAGTCCTCTGTATCCCACCAGATCCTTAGCCCCACCTTGGGGTGGGGGGAGATGAACCCCATTTCCAGGTGGGGTAGGAGGGGAGCCACAACCTCAGGCTGATGGATGGAGACAGCGGCCGCCGGGCGCACTGGACTGCGGGGTCCCCCGTCCCCTCCTCCTCCCCCCCCCCCCCCAGCTCCCAGCTTGGTGACAGCTGGGCCTGCCCCATTAGCGCCATTTCCACACACAGCCCTGAGGGCCAGCATGGTGCCCATGGGCTCCCCTGGGGCCCAGCCCTCCTCCCAGCACAGCCTCCCCCATCCACCCTCTCCCACCCCTCCTGCTCGGCACCCCTCAGTCACTCCCCTGAGGCCCGCCGGGGGCAGCCAGGCTCCGGAACCTTGGGACCCGCTCAGTACAGCAGCCCCCACCCCTGCTCAGTCGCGGGGGGGGTGTGTGTGTCCGCCTGGGGGGGGGTCCCACCGCAGCCCCCCCAGGCAGCTGTGGGCGTTGGGTCTGTGTGCTGAGCTGCTGCCCTCACAGCCATGCTGAAGCCGGCCCCTGAGATGGCTGAGCGAACAGAGGCTCTTGCTGGGGGGTCCCCACAAAGCAGACGTGGAGCAAGGGTTCCATCGGCTTAAGAATTGATTCCAAGCCGGGCACCGGCCGCTCACTCCCGCAAGCCTCGCTCTCCAAGAGGCCGAGGTCTGAGGATCGTGGTTCCAAGTCAGCTCAGGCAGGAAACGTCCTTGAGACACCCCACAGCCGGGCGTGGGGGTGTGGCTCAAGTGGTAGAGGGCCAGCCTTGGGCAGACAAGCTAAGGGACAGAGTCCAAGTCCTCAGTTCAAGCCCATGTATCAGCACAGCAAGAGAGAGGGAGAGACAGACAGACAGACAGAGTCCAGGAATCACTGGAGAGGAAGGGGAAATGAGACTGAGGGAAGGAATTCATCCCAAGCCGAGTCCCTAAGCAAATCAGCCCCGGGGCGCGCAGGGCGGGTCCCTCGGGGAAGGCCGCGGTCCCTGGAGAGCTCCCGCCACCTCTCCCCACCCCAGGGTGTCTGTTTTGCCTCTGGTGCCAGAGGCCGAGCAGCCTGGAGCCTTCCAGAAGAGGGCCAGGAGCTGGAGGCCAGGAGCCCGGGGGCTTTCCTGCTGGGCGACCCCCTCTCCCGCTCTGTGCCCCGGGGTTGCCTCCTTGGCGAACAGGAAGCTGGGTGGGCCACCGAAGCACCCTCAGTGCCCAGAACCACAGCCCCGGGGGGCAGCTGTGGGGCATCTCGTGTGACAGGGCGGGCTCACACCCAGCCCACACCGCCCTGCTCAGCTGCACACCACCAGAGACGCCACCCTCCCCGGCCAGGAAGTCCCACCCCGCCTCCTCTGCCTCTGTTTCCCTTCCTCTCCCCCTCCTCCCTCTCCTCCTCTGCCTCTGTCCCCCCCTTCTCTCCCTCTCCCCCTCCCCCCCTCCCCCACGGCTGCGGTTCCTGCTCCCCAGCCCCACTGCTCTGCCGGGCTCCCCAAAGCCACAGCCTGCCCTGACTCCCACAGCCAAATCGAGTCAAAGACCAATTAATATTGTGCTACCTGTGGCCGGCTGAAGTGATGCGAGCCGCTGCTTACTTTTTCCATTTCGCTCCCACTGTGGTTTTGTTTTCTTCCCAGCCCTCCTTTGGTCAGTGGTTTTAGGGGCACCAAAGTTCACTTTTGTGGGTAACCTGCACTGTGAGCTGTTGATTTAATTAACTCAGCCTCTCTCTTCCTTGACCAGAACAAGGCCGGCTGGGCTGCTGTGCAGACGCCCACAAGGACGGCCAGTGGCTGAGGCGGCCGGTGCCCAGCAGCCCCCGTGGGCCCAGCAGGCACTCGCCAGCCCGTGGTGTCGGGGGCCACTGGGAGTCCTCTGACACTTGAGAGGCACCGGTACCCAAGGCCGTGTGGGATTGGCTTGCATGTGAGGTGAGGGGAAACTGAGGCTCCGAGTGAGATGTGGGCCCAGTTAGCTGGGGTCACAAAGCCAAGCGGGGAGCAGAGCGGGGCCTGCAGGGGTGGCAGGCGGGCGGCATGGTCCTGCTCTTTAGAGACGCCAGGAGGGGGACGGGAGGGGCCTCTCCCCCTGCCTCTTCCTCACCGCCAAGCAAGCCAGACTGCCCTCTGAGAGAAGTTTCCAGAATCCTTGCATGAATCCCAGCCGGAGATTGAGAGGTTGGGAGGCCTGGACAGGAGGGAGGAGGAGAGGCCAGGAACCCACCTACGTGGTCTCTGGGGGTGTCACACTTGTTCCCCAGGGAGAGCTGAGGCCCCAAGGCTCACTGTGTGCCTGGGGCCTGGGGCCTGGGACTCAGCACACATCAGGGAACTTTCTAGAACAGGGGTGGGGGGAGCAGAAGCATACACCAGGTGTCTTAGGGACACCATTGGATGAGAGGAGGTCAAGTGAGGGTTCTAAGCTCCTCCACTTCCTTCTGGAAACTTCCATCCCTCCCCTCTCTAAGCCTATCCCAGTTCTGCATCCAGGTTCAAAGATGGACCTTTTCTTAAAAAAAAAGAAAGAAAGTTATTTATTTATTTATTTTTGCCACCGGAGTGAATCGTCAATTGATTTGTTATTTATCCCACTGACAACAAAGAGAACAAGAAGGTAATAATTCTAAGCCCTGGGGTAATTCAATTCCTGTAGCCTCCTCAGCTACATTAACTTACTTCCTGGATCTCAATTCAATTAGAGCAACATTCCCCGGCATTAATAAATCAATACTCATGCCATTTGGATAGATTTCGAATGTCTTTCATTATCCGTCGCAGGGCAGGTGGGGGCTGGCTGTTGAGCTGGAAGTTAATGGGACCGGACAGGGCAGGTGGAGCTGCCGGGGGCCGCGGCCAGCCCTTACCTCTAATTGCCTCTGCTGCAAAAGCCAGGGTTAGTAAACCAGAGGCCTGGTTAACTGAGCCACATCCCTGGAGGCACGGCAGGTCGGGCTGCTCATCATTCCCCCCCCTCCTCCCACCTTCCTCCTCCCGCCCCACTTCCCATCCGCCCGTCCTCCCAGTCCAGTCCTTCCTCCTTTCTCCTCCTCCTCACCTTCCATCAGTGGGGCTTGAACTCAGGGCTTTGCACTCTTGCTTGGCCTCTTTGCTCAAGGCTAGAAGCTCTACCACTTGAGCCATATCTCCACTTTTGGGGTGTTACTTGAAGATAAGCATCTCAAGGACTTGGCTGGCTTTGAACCTGGATCCTTTTGAGTCTCAGCCTCCTGAGCAGCTAGGATGACAGGCTTGAGCCACCACACCTGGCCCTCTCCATCCTTCTGAGCACCTGCTGCTCACTGAGGCCCAGGCTGACCTGTGGGGTTTGGGGGATGGCAGAGGGGACCGGATAGGAAGTGAGCTTTGGACTCGGGTCATCTAGCGGCTCACTGGATCTCACGTGGTCCGTGCCCCTGCTCCTTTTGCTTTTGTTTCTTTCCTTTTTTCTTTTCATTTTTGTGCAGACTCACTTCAGATCTCAGCCATGCCCCCTCCAGAGTAGCTGGGATTTCTGGTGTGCGCCATTCCCCCCCCCCCCCCCCAGCCATGACTCCTGGGTGCATGACATATGTGTTCTCGAACCCTTAAGAGAGGCATCGAACGAGTAATGACAGCACAGTGTTCATGGGTGACGGAGTGAGCTCCCCACATGGAGGGCAGAGGTCCCCTCCATGACCTCCAATGACCCTGGGCTGGGGCAAGGTCCCAGGAGGCAGGCGCCCTGGTGTCCTGGGCTCTGACACAGGTCCAGGCCTGCAGAAAGCCCAGGAAATGAGGGTGCAGGGTAGAGCTGTCTGTCTGTCAGTCCATCGTGGCCATGGCGGCGCGCCTCCCCAGAGGTGCATGAACATGGCTTCCGGGACTGTCCTCTGGGGAGGCGTCTGCGCCCTCAGCCACCTCTTGGGGCAGCTGTTCTGCACCCCAGGCCGCAGGCCCAGCGAGTCGGGGGGCCTGCGGAATCTGTCGTTGAGTTCCTGAGGAGAATATTCTTAGAGGGGAGAGAGAGGACAAACCAGCTGAGCCCCAGGGGGTGCTCGTCCCTGCTGTCCCCTGCTGTGCGCTCCGCCGGGCCGTCCTCCCGTCCATACTGTTGGCTTCAAACCCCGAGGGAACGCTCGCTACTGCGCTGTCTCGGAAGCTCCACGCCGCCGCGGCTGCTCCGAGCTCGGCCTTCCGTGAAGGGCGCTGGCAGCCCCGGGCTGGGCTCTCTGTCCCGAGACGGGAGCGGGTCTCCGCTGTGGAGCGACCCACCCGAGAAGGGCCTTCTGGAAGGTGAGGCCACTGGTGTGCCGTGGCCACTCCGCTGGGGACCTGCTCTGTCTGCCCTCGACCACAGGGTCGCGAATCCCATGGAGGTCTGAGCAAGAGTGAGATGGCTGCTCATCCACTCACCCACTCATTCATTCATTCATTCATTCATTCATTCATACTGGCCCCTGGGGGAGACAGGTCAGACACAAACCAGCAAACCCATGAAGTGGGCCATTTCAGAGAGACCCAGCAGGGTGATGTGACGGGCAGGGAGGACGGGGCCCTTCTTCAGGATCCAGCCCCTCTCCAAGGGGCAAGGGCAAAGGGCAAGCAGCCGGCTACTCCGAGACTAGGGGAGTGACCCCGAGGGGCAGAAAGAACCTCTTGGGGGACAGGGGAGGAGGTAAGGCCGGGGTCTGCTGAGTTGAAGAATCTGTTCAGGCAGGCCCAGCAAGTGCCTGGGCGGCTGGCCCTGACGCGCCCAGCTGAGGAAGGGCGGGGAGACGCGAGGCGCGTGGCTCCCACAGGGCCTCGGGGTGGCACCACTTAGGGAGAAGGCTCCCGGCGTCTCAGGCCATGGCCCGGGCACAAGGCTTGCCGCCCGTCCCTTCCCTGTCCCGTGCCAGGCCTTGGGAAAAGCAGAGCTGGGGCCACGCTTCGCCCCTTCTGCCCCTTTCGCCCCTTCTGAGACTGCGCTGTGGCCCCTCGGGGCAGAAGGAAGGGTTGGTCCTGGTTCTCAGGTTTGGACACGGGTGCATGGAGCCGGCAGGGGCCCCGCAGACGCCCACAAGGCAGCTCCAGGGTCTGCGGCGGAGCCTCGGAGAGGCTGAAAGGCCAGGCCCGCGCAGGGGGGAGAATGCCAACGCTGCTGTTCAAAACCAAGCCAAACAGCCAGGCACCCCGGCTCACACCCGAGTACAAACAGCCTAGAGATAGAAGAATCACCGCGTGCAGCCAGATCCGGCAGACACCTTCCCGAGACTCTTACCTAAAGCTGGAACGGGAAGCTTGGCCCAAGGGGTAGAGCCACAGCCTTGAGTGACAAAGTCAAAGGAGAGCCTGGGGCCCTGAGTTCAAGCTCCAGTACAGTCATGTGCGCGCGCACACACACACACACACACACACACACACACACACACACACACACACACATACATGCCTGGGTTCAAATTCTGAGTCCTCTCTGTGCAACCTTGGGCAATCGACCTACCTCAAGTCCTGATTCCTTGAGGAAAACGGAAGGGCCACATGGGTCCTGTGATTGGAAATGGGTCCAGGAAAGGTGAATACGGATGGAGTAAATGCCCGGCGCTCAGCTATTCCCACCAGCCACAACCTCCCTCTTCCCGTGTCACTCACTAGCTGTCTGTCACCTGACCTGGCAAAGAACACTCTCTCTCCCTTCTCCCCTCCCTCCCTCCTTCCCTCCTCCCTCCCTCCTTCCCTTTCTCTCTCTAGCTGTGGTAGCACTTGGGAATTGGGGAGGACTTGAATTTTCCTGTCTTGAACACAGTTTCTGGTTCTTGTTATTGTCATGGAGCTTGAACTGGGCACTGTCCTTGAGTTCTTTTGCTCGAGGCTAGAGCTCTCCCACTTTGAGCCATGGCACCACTTCCAGTTTTTGAGTGGTTAATTGGAGAGAAGAGTCTCATGGGGTCTTTTCTACCTGGGCTGGCTTTGAACCACAATCCTCAGATCTCAGCCTCCTGGGTAGCTAGGTCACAGGCGTGAGCCACTGGCGCCCAGCAATTGAATACATTCTCATGCCAAGACCTACCATGACCCAAGGTCAAAGGCAAAGGTGAGCTATTGTCTGGACTTCCAGCAGGCGCTCCTGCTCTGCCCATCACCCTGCTGGGCAGCCTTGTTGTCACCTGCGGGCACCTCCCACCTCCCAGCACCTCCGGCTCCTCCCACACCCAGGGGGAGACGAGCTGGGTGGTTTCTGCGGGCCCTTCCTCATCTGGTGTTGGCGGATTCAGAGTCTGTGCCTTGGACCGGCAGGATGGCAGCTCTGGCCCCTGAGAAGTCAAGCGCAGGGTCCCCGGGGCCAGGCTGGGCCACAGCGCCACACCAGAGATGAACGAGTCAGTGAATGTGTGAATGAGTGAATCCAAGAATAAATGAGTGAATGGATGAACAAATGAATGAGTGAACAAATGAGCCAGTAGATGAGTGAACAAATGAACAAGTGAATGAATGAGTGAAAGCCTGAACAAACGAGCCACGAGGCTCAAGGGCAGCCAACAGGCCCTGTCTCGCTGGGAGCCAGTCCCGGGCCCACGATCCTCCCCAGCCAGCTGCCCAGGCCCACCTGGCCATGGAGTCCCTAACCAGCATCAATTCCAATCGCCCATCCATCACCCTGCCCCTGCTCCTCTCCTTCAAGAACATTAGGGAGCAAATGTATCATGGATGACGAGAGACCCAATAAAGCAAGCGCCTCGAGAAATTCCGTATTCAACTCATAAAGGCCTTAAAAGCACTTTTCAATTATGAATGGCCTGGGGGGAGTCGTTCCCTCTTCGCCGGGGGATGAATAAAGATGGAAAATAATAGCATATCAATATTGTTGCAACTTTGCAGGATTAACCCGGGAGAGTTCACGTCGGTGCGTCCGTCCCCGCGCGCGCAGGTGCGCTGGGAAGGATCGGACCCCGGCGACCTTCCTCAGACGCCCTGTGGAGAGCCATTCCCAGGGCCGCAGCACCTCGGGTGCCAGCGCCTCCGTGTTCTCTGTGCCAGAACATTCCTCCGCAGGGCTAAGCCAGTCCCCCGTGCCACTCGCAGGTGACTGTGGTGATGTTTACACGTGTGATAAAGCCTCACAGGATTATACACACCCTTGGCCAGTGGGGGGGGGGGGGTGTGGAGGATGGACGTGCATGTGTGAGCCGGGTGAAGTGACCGGGGTTTGAACTCGGGATTTTGCACTTGCTAGGCAGGTGCTCTTCCGCTTGAGCCATGGGCCCCATCCTTTTTATTCTATGAGACAGGGTCTCGCTTTTGCCTGAGCTGTTCTGGACTGGGACCCTCCTGTTTACGATGTCCCTGTCACTGGGACAGGAGGCCTGCGTGCGCCGCTGGGCTCAGCTTGGCCGCAGTGGGGTCCTGCCCAGGCTGACCTCGAACTGAGATCCTCCCAATCTCCACCTCCCAAGTAGCTGGGATTACAGGCGTGAACCGCCATCACCAGCCTCACTCCTTGATATGACTCCCGCAACTTCCTGTGAATTCTCAACTATAAAAATAAAGAAAGTTAAAGCACTTCTTGCATGTTTCGTTGGTTTGTTTCTTGAAGTACTGGGGATGGAACCCAGGGCATTGAACTGCTAGAAAGTGCTCTGCCTCTGAGCCACACGCCTAGCCCTCACAGTTTTCAAGTCGAAAATTTTGTATTACCTAGTGTGACAGAGTGGACAAGGTCGCTTATCAGTTGACCTTGAGATGCGGAGATTCTCCTGGGTCATCGGCAGGCACAGTGGTCCTTCAGAAAGGCAGAAGGGGCGATCAGAGACGTGTTGGCTTTCAAGATGGAGGAAGGAGCGGGTGCCGGTGGCTCACGCCTGTAAATCCTAGCTACTCAGGAGGCTGAGACCCGAGGATCATGGTTCTCGCTTGGGCTGGCAAGAAAGTCTGTGAGGCTCTTATCTCCAATTAACCACCAAAAAGCTGGAAGTGCAGCTGTGGCTCAAGTGGTAGAGCGCTACCCTTAAACACAGAAGCTCAGGGACACCACCCAGGCCCTGAATTCAAGCCCTGGGATTGGAAAAATAAAATAAAATATAGGAAATGTCCAGAATTTTAAAAAGGCAAAGAAATGGGCTCTTCCCTAGGGCTTCCAAAAGGAACATAGCGCTGCCCATACCTTGATTTTAGTCCAATGAGACCCATTTTGGACTTATAAGCCCTCTTCCCCAAGCTTTTGGTGATACTAAGGGCCTCGTGTTTGCTAGGCAGGTGCTTTATCACTTGAGCCACATCCCCAACCTCTGTTCTGGATTTATATCATTAGAACTATTAGATGATATGTGTGTTTCCTTAGCCTCTAAGTGTGTAGCGCTTTGTCACAGGACCAATAGGAAACTAATGTGCTCAGGGGACAATATTTTGGATGACACATACACTCCCTCTTAGATTTAGATTGTCTCTTGTAAAGAAGATCTTTGTGCCAAGCATCAGTGGCTCATACCTGTAATCCTAGCTACTCGGGAGGCTGAGACATGAGGATCACAGTTCAAAGCCAATCTGGGGCAGGAAAGTCCCTGAGACTCTTATCTCCAATTCTCTACCCAAAGCCAGAAATGGTGCTGTGGCTCAAAGGAGTAGAGCGCTAGCCTTGAGCACAAAAGCTCAGGGACAGCGCCCAGGCCCTGAGTTCAAGCCCCAGAACCAACACAGAAACAGCAAATATATACATATACATACGTACAGATATATATCTATATCTATATCTATATCTATATCTATATCTATATATTGGTTTGTATGAGTACACAACTGTGGTATGAAGATGTGTGTAAGAATGCTCTTGGTCATATTTTTTTTTTTTAAAGAATCCAACCAGAAATGATCTAAACTTCTACCAATGGGAGATGGATAAATTCATTGTGGAATATTCCTGTGATAGAACACAGTAGTGAAAATCCATGACAGTTGGGCACAGGGGACTCACCGCTGTCGTCCTAGCTACTCAGAAGGCTGGGGTCAGAGGATTGAGGTTTGAAGCCCTCCCAGGCAGGAAAAGTCTGAGAGACTCTTATCTCCAATCAACCAGCAAAAACGCAGAAGTGGAGCTGTGGCTTAAGCGACAGGGTGCCAGCCTTTAGCAGAAAAACTAAGAAAGAACATGAGGCCCTGAGTTCAAACCGCAGTACTAGCACATATACACACACACATACACACAATGAACGAATTCTTAAAACTAATTCAGATACCATGTCAATTATTACACTAATAAAATTTGATAATTTAGATGAACTGAAAAAACTCAAACAACTCAACTAATGTGAACTGACAGAAGATGAAATAGAAAATCTAAGTAGTCCTGTGTATTGTAAAGTAAAAGGATGCATTGTTGTCATTTTTTTCAAGCACAGATGGTTTCATTTACAAACATATAAGGAAGAAATGATAGCAATCTTACACAAACTTCCAACAAACGCACTTAAGTAACGTTTTCTAACTCATGCCTGAAGCCAGTATACCCTAGACACAGTCAAGAAAGGAAAATGGCAGACGCATCTCTTTCATGGTCGGTCAGCCCCTCAGTGGCTCCGCTGTTCATTTGTAAAGTGCAGTAACAGTAGTCATCTCCGTTGGAGAGTATTTGTAATGATTAAACTAGATAAATGTAAAAATCCTTGCCCATACAGGCAGACAAAAAGAATGTGTGCAGATAAGTCATAAACAAGTTGAAGATCTTCCCCTCAACATGAGAAGCTTAATATTAATTATCTTAAATGATTATTTTAAAGTATTTAAAATTAATTATTATCCTTGGCCTGGTCTTTCATACCTGTAATCCCAGCGTTTGGGAGGCTGAGACAGGAGGAGAAAGAATTCAAGGCCAGGAAGCGGTGCTGTGGCTCAAGTGGCAGAGCGCTAGCCTTGAGCAAAAAGAAAGCCCAAGGATAGCATCTAGGACCCGAGTTCAAGCTCCAGGACAGGAAAACACACAAAAAATTTAATTAAACTTTTAATTCAGGGCCTGCTGGTGCCGGTAGCTGATACTTATATAGTCTAATTCTATCAAATACAAGGCTAACCTGAGTGCTATAGTGAGATCATTTCCAAGCAAACAATTATTATTTCTAGAACAAAGGGTAGAAGTCATTCATGATACTGACAGAAAGACACAGTCACCTGGGTGGCCGTGGAACAGGAGAAGGCCTGTGACAACAGAATTGGGGTGCCTGTCCAGCAGCTGGCCCCGGGCCTGGAACCTTGGGGTGACAGTGCACCCTGGCCCACCGTCCTGAGAGCCCGCTCGGCCCGCCTCCCTCCCCGGTGAGCCTCCGGGCCCCCGCCATCCTCTGCCTCGTGGGGAGAAAGAAGCTCCTGCCCCTTCCCCTGGGAGCCCCGACTCCGTTCCCGAACGCGGGTGGATCTGGGCACCTTCCCCGCCCCCCCCCCCCCGCACCCGGGCAGCCCTCTCCCACTGGCAGAGGCTCCACTGAGATGACACGTCACCATGGTGTGCGGTTTATGCTTACGGCAGCCATTCAGCACGTGGCGAATCAGGATGCCCCCTCCACACACGGACGCTTCGCAGTTCGCAGCACACCACAGGTGACTTTTTAAAAGACACTCACAAGCCAGAGGCTGGTGGCTCACACCTGTCAGCCAAGCTAATCAGGAGGCTGAGATCTGAGGACCGCGGTTCAAAGCCAGCCCGAGCAGACCAGGCCCCATGAGATTCTTATCTCCAATGAACCACTCAAAAACTGGAAGTGGCGCTGTGGCTCAAAGTGATAATGGGCTAGCCTTGAACAAAAGAGCTCAGGGACAGCGCCCAGGCCCTGAGTTCAAGCCCCATGACCGACCAAAATAAACAATAAAAAAAGGCACGGACAGATTTCCTGGTGGGGACCCTTCTTTCCTGGCCCTCGCCCATGGCACCTCTTCCTGGACCTTCCAGCCGGCCTCTCCCAGGTCAGCAAGGACGCGGCCGCCAGGGCTCCCCCCACGCGCCTGGCTGACAGTCCACAAAAGCAGCTTCAGTCCCATGCCACCGGCAGCCACTCCATGGTCATCCAGCCCAGCCATGAGGGTGTGGACCGGAGCAAGCACCCAGGGCAGCCCAGGGCTGAGGCTCCCCTGCCCCTAGAGCTAGGCCTTGAGACCCCCTTAGCTCCAATAGCAGAAAGGACCAGGCCCCTGAGCCAGGCCACAGGCGGCTCCATCACCCAGGGAGGCAGGCTCTCCTAGTTTCTCTTGGTGGCTGCCAGGTGCAGTTGTGACCTTATTTCATCTATAGCCTCCAGCCAAGGGACACTGCCAACCAGGGGACCCCAAAGTGTCCCCTGAAATCACACTTCCCAGACCAAAGCAAAGCACAGGACCAGACCTGATCTCCACCCTTACAATAAAGCCCTCACTCCCCCATGCCTGGTGCTGCCTCCCACACCGCACCTTCCATTGCTCCCCTGCACTTACACGGGTGAGTGTGTCCCCTGGGCTTGGGAATATGTCAGCTCTACCCTACCACAGGGCCTTTGCACATGCTGGTCCTTTGCAGGCCCAGGCCTGGCTTGTGTGTGCTCTCTCTTTCTCTCACTCTCTCCCCCCATCTCTCTCTCTCTCTCTCTCTCTCTCTCTCTCTCTCTCTCTCTCTCTCTCTCTCTCTCTCTCTCTTTGCCAGGCCTGGGGTATGGACTCAGGGCCTGAGCACTGTCCCTGGCTTCTCTTTGCTCAAGGCTAGCACTCTGCCACTTGAGCCACAGCGCCACTTCTGGCTTTTTCTATATATGTGGTGCTGGGGAATCGAACCCAGGGCTTCATGCATGCAAGGCAAGCACTCTACCACTAGGCCATATTCCCAGCCCCTGGCTTTCTCTTTTTTTAAAAAAGCAAAAACAAGGTTAAATGTTCCACCGGGGAGGTGTCCGTGACCCCTGGTTGTTCGCTCACATTCCGCACAGCAGAACTGAGCCCCCTAGGTGGGCTGCGGACCTCATCAGACCGTCATGGAGGTCAGTCAGCGCAGGGCCAGGAGGGAAAGGCATGGAACCCAGGCCCCCAAGTCCCCTCCCAGCCACAAAGTGCCTCCGGGTGGGTGGGTGCCAGCCCCGAGGCAGGCGCCGTGGTCGGCCCGGCCCATGGGGCCTTGGGACCTCGGAGGTCATCGGAGGGCACGGAGGGCATCGCCGCCCTGGCCCACAGACCCAGGATGGCGGCAGCGGGAGGCGGGCCCGTGGCCGTCATGGCGGCTGCCCTGCATCCTGACGTTGAAGGGAGACGATCCCCCGCAGGCCGTGTCCCCATGGTGGGCGGCCCTGACCCCACCCCTTGTGACTCTGGGGGGCACAGACACCTCCCCCCACAAGCAGAGGAGGATGCGGTGCACCTGGCAAGGACATGGCAGCTGTGGGGATGAGAAGATGGTCCGGGTTGGTTCCTGGGGACTTGTGAGTCAGTGAGAAGGAAGGGTGCGTGAGTGCACACGCACGCACACGCACGCACACGCACGCACACACACGTGCACACACACAGGCACTCGGAGCACGTGCACCCCTACCGCCCTGGGACCCCATGTCGTGGCAGAGCCGGCAGGTGGCCGTGGTGTACAGCAGGCGCGCAGTGAAGACTGAGCGGGGTTGCAGGCAGGAAAGGGATCTGGGGTGCGTGCAGGAGGCGGGGAGCTTGGGGGGCCCCGTGGGGGAGGCCGGGCGGGCGGGCGTGGACGGCAGGCCCCACGCGTCAGCCCCTGGGGTGGAGCCCGGCACGGGGCGCGGGGTGGGGGTGGGGGCCTGGGCCGTGGGGGCTCTGGGCTCCAGCCCTTCGCTTCGCCAGCCTGTGACTCAGAGCAGGGCTCATCTCATTGAGCCTCAGTTTCTCCATCGAGGGATCTGCAGGGGCTCTGGGCTACTCTTTCCCTTGTGCTCCCCCTTTCCCTCCATCCTAGCTCCAGCTTGCACCCCTGGCTTCCCAGCAAACCCAGCTCCCCCTCCAAGGCTCCCCGGCACAAGGCTGGCCCAGCCCGAGGCCCGGGGCCGGTCCCACTCGCGACCTCAGCCTCTCCTTCACCCCCTTACCTGCAGGCGCCATGTTCCAGCCTATTCTCTGGGGTTTCCCAGCCTGGATAAAGGGAGCTCAGATGAATCCATGCCAGAGGGATGTGGCTTCAAAGCCTGAGGCTCTCCCGCCCACACCCCACGACCCCCAGCTGCTCCCCACCCCAGCTCCTCCCCACCCCAGCTCCTGGGCCCTGCAGGCTGCCTAGACGTGTCCCAAGGCCTCAGGAGCCTTCGAGCTTCTCCCATCTCAACAGCTTGGTTTCCACCTCCCTCCACCCACCCCCCCCCCCCCCATCCCATCTCCTAGAGAAACCTACAGAGTCCCTCCCCGTACAAAAGCCACTGCCCAGAGAGGTCAGCCATTGCCTAGAGGTCACACAGCAAAGCCACCCCCACCCCCACCCCCCCCCAGCCCACTGTCTTTACCTCGAAGCCCTCCACCGCCACCCTCCCGCTGACTGAAGGACAAGGAGAGCAGCCAGGCCCGCTGACCGCGGCCCCAAACCGCAGCGATGATATTTTTTCCTGGAGTGAGCTCCGCCCTCCCCGGGCCAGATTTAGCCATTTAATGCGGGGGCGGGGGGGGGGGAGGGGGGTGGTTGCTGCCCCCACCCCCGCCTCTGAGATTAGCTCTGGAACGGACGGAGCTTTGAACGCCTGCCCAGAGACACTCAGCTTAAAACACCGGGAACCAGAAAGAAAAAAAGAAAAAAAAATCATCCTCACCATCGACCACATTTAATGGAGCCGTCAGCGGGCGGGTCTGAGCCGTCCATTACGCTGCCCTGCCTGCCTGGGGAGCCCAGCCACGCGGCCGCCCGACCGCAGCCCACGGGCGGGCTAGGCGTGCCCACAGGCCGGGCCTGGGGGAGGAGCCCCTGAGTCACAGGCCTGGGGCCGCGGGCCACAGGACCCGCCGGGCCTGCGCACCGGGACTGCCTAGCCAACCGCGGAGGCAGGGTCACAGGGCGTGTCCTCGGGGTGTTCCCCCCCACACACACACACCCGGGCCACCTGTGTCCCCCACTCCCACCTTGACAATCTAGGAAGCAAGGAGAGCGAGGAGGCTCAGACGGACTAGGAAACGCGCTGTGAAGTCCGCAGTGGAGCCAGATTCCCTGCCGCTGACTTACCGGACTTCCGTGACGGCGACACTTTTCTCCTTATCTTGTGATCTCAGCACTCAGAAGGCTGAGATGGGGGTGTGGAGGGGGGGATTACAAGTTTGAGGGCAATCTAGGCTACAACCCAGCCTCAAAACAACACCACAAACAACTCAAAGAATTAATAATAATACGATAAAACTGTTCTACCAAAAAAAAAAAAAAAAAAAGGTTTAGGGCTGAGGATGTGGCTTAGTGGTAGAGTGCTTGCCTAGCATGCATGAAGCCCTGGGTTCGATTCCTCAAAACCACATATATAGAAAACGCTGGAAGTGGCGCTGTGGCTCAAGAAGTAGAGTGCTGGCCTTGAGCAAAAAGAAGGCAGGAACAGTGCTCAGACCCTGAGTCCAAGTCCCACAACTGACACACACACACACACACAAACAAAAGTTTAGGAAAATAACCGGCTTCTGGTTTATTAGAATTACTCCCTGTGTTGAACATCCACCCTAAGCCAGGGCCTGGCATAGATGTGTGTCCTACTCCTAAAGATTCTGAAGACTGATGTCGGGCATCCTGTTTCCAAATGAGGGAACAAGCTCAGAGAGGTGCCTGCCTGGTCTGAGATGCAGAGGCCACAGGTTGAAGCAGATCTCATCCCTGCCTCCTCTTTCCTCAGCTAGGCTGTGACAGGGAGCAGCGGGGCCCGCACCCGGCCTCGTCCTGACTCTGCTGATACCCTGGAGGGGGACCTTGATGGGGGGAGGGGGCGGGGAGGGGGCGGGCAGAGCCTCAGTGTTCTCATCTGAGAAACAGGAGAGAGAGGCACAGGGTGGCTATGGGGTCTGTGTCTTGGTGGTATGCCTGGCATCTGCTTTCAGGAGGGAGAAACTGAGGCCTGGAGCAGGAGAAGTGAGCAAGCCTCTGTGCTGTGCCGGTTCAAGGCTGGCTGGGGGCAGGGCCCCTGCGTCCCCTGAACGGAGCTCTCGCTGCAGCCCCAGAGGCCTCGGCCAGGCAGAAGGGCCCAGGCCCTCCAGGTGCCGGGGGGGGGGGGGGGGGGAAGGGGAGGGCGCGGCAGAACCACCCAGCTTCTGAGTCTTCCCTGACCTTCCACCTGCACCCCTGCGTCTCTCCACCCTGCTCAGCCTGCAAGGCCGACCGCGTGGGTGCATCCTGGCTTTATGGGCTCCCGGGGTGCTCCTGGTGGGGACTGAGGTAGGGCAGAGGATGCACATGGGGGCCACTGGGCCGGTGCTGGAGAGCTGCTGTTCTTCCTGTCCAATGCAGCTCGCCCAGAGAGGGAAGGCAACTTGCCCGAGGCTGCACCGCGGGCAGGAGTGGCTCCCCAAGCCGGGCAGCATCCCAGGTGGGCAGGGCGGGAGGCTGCGTGGCCAGGCTCCATGGCGGCCTCTCATCAGACTCAGGACCATTGCCTCCCGCTCCTGACTCGGGGCTGAATCACCTCAGCCCCGGAGAGGCAGCAACCTGGTTTCACTCGGACCCCCCGGACATGCGGGATGAGCTAGGCCTCCCGTGCCTCTGTTTCCTCTTCTGCGAGGGGAGATGATCACCCCACCTGCCTCCTAGGTTGTGCGAGGCCTGAGAGCTGACCCCCGGCAAAATCATTCAGCCTTGTCCCCCCTTTACATAAACCGGATGTGCCCGTCCCCAGTCAGCCAAGGAGGCCCAGGGCCACCCTGCAGAAGGAGCAGCCCCTCTGCGGGCCCTGCCCCACGCCCAGCCTGGGGCCCAGCCCTGCGCTCTTGGGAGAGTGCTGCCTCGGTCCCCAGGCCTGCTACAGGGGTCCTCGCAGGGCTGTCCCCAATACAGCGGCTCCCCCCCCCCCCCCCCCCGTGCCCTCGGCCGCCCCAGCTCCAGCCCCAGACAGTCCTCCACTTCCTGCAGAACACAGCCAGGAAGCTGGGCAGACCCCTGCCAAGGCCAGCAGAGATGCCCTGCATCGGAGTCACCCGAGGTCTGGGGGTGCCCTTTCCCCCTTCCCGGGGTCACAGCGGCCCTGGCAAGGCTGGGAGCCAGGAACCCGGGGTCCTACTCTTGCTCTTCTTTGTGGGGGGCCTCAGTTTGTCCAGCAGGCCTAAAAGCGCGCGCATCACTGCCACAACCCTCCCTGACCTTCTGTCTCAGGGATAAGGTGACCTTTCCAGCTCCGTGTCCCAGGGCTCCCTGCCCCCCCCCCACCAGAAGTATCATCCAATTCGGGCCATTCTAAGTGCCACCCCCACCCCGGGGAGGCCCACACATCCCGAGACACACAGCCCGACTCCCGCGGCCCCATTCCGCTAGAGGCCCGACCCCGCGCGCTCTTATTTCAGACATGACCTTTGATTTCTCGGGGAGAGTGTAAATTACATGTCGCCAGCATAAAATATTAAACCCAATTTATACTTAATTATTCATGCTATTATGTATTCCATAGTAATGGCATCAGAAATCGCAGCCCCGGTCTGTGCCCAGTAAGTGGCTTTCTGCATTAGCAGTTCCTTGAGGTACAAAAAAACCTGGGTGATTGATGATTATGGAGAACTTCGAAAATAGTCTTCCAGAAATATTTCTCTGGTCGTGCGCAGCTCCGAAGGAAGGGGAGGGTGTGCTAATTATCGGGGTGGCCGGGGGCGGATGCAGCTCCCCCCTCCCCCCCTCCCTCCGCACAAGACCCCCCACACACCCTGGAGAGCAGGTGGGTTGAGGGCGGGCGAGATGGGGGCAGTTTAAGCAAAACCGCCGCTGAGTGGCTTTGAGGAGCGCGGAGGACCACAGCGGTTTGCTGGAGGTTTTTTGAGTCGCATGGAATCTGCACAGAGACGCTGGGGTTTGGGTTTTGATTGAAACATTAATAATTCCGGTTTCTTGTAAAATATTCATGGTTCCTGTTGTTGCCTTCAAACCCACGCTCGGCCACTGCTTTTAATTTCTAACTCAGCCCGCGCAGGCCGCGCCCGTCGACCACCCACGGCTCCCCGTGCGATTTATTAAGTGGAGGGAGCCGTGGCCATTGGGTGGTCAGAAAAATCGAGCTCAGGGGTTTCGATGTGGCCACTGCTCGTGAGCCAGGAAGGCCCCGGGTGGCCAGGGCGGCGGCTGGGCAGGAGAGAGGAGCGTGTGGCAAGCCAGCGTCCCGCCACTGCGCGGCTGGACTGCACGGCTGGACGCGGGGAAGGCGGGGGGGGGGGGGGGAGGACAGCGCAGAGCCCTGCGGCGGGCCGGGGTGGGGACCGCAGGGCAGAGAGAGAACAGCTCACCCTGCGGGGAGAGGACGGGGCTCGAGCGCCACTCCCGCCTCCAGCGAGCTGCATCGTGACCTGGCCTGGCCCAGCTCCTCGCTTTAAGACTCAGTTTCTCCTCTGCGAAATGGGCTAAGGCAGACACACCGGTGGCTCACGCCTGTCATCCCGGCTGCTCAGGAGGCTGAGCGCTGAAGATCGCGGTGCAAAGCCAGCCCAAGGCAGGAAAGTCCGTGAGACTCTTATCCCCAATTAACCAGAAAACTGGAAGTGGCACCGTGGCTCAAAGTGGTGGAGCACTGGCCAGGAGCAAAAGAATTCAGGGACAGCGCCCAGGCTCTGAGCTCAAGCCCCACAACTGACAAAAGAAAAAAAAAATGTCCCTCCTGAGAAGCAAGGCAGGGCGGTGCTGTGTCCCTCGCAGGGCCTGTGGGGTCGGAGCTCGGAGAGACCTTGCAAGGATCCACTCAGCCCCCCTCCGCATCCACATCCTTCTAAACCACGGGCCTGCGGTCACACCGACAGGAATCCACTGCCAACCCCAATACCACGCTGTGCCACCCCAAACAGCCCCAGCCAAAGGACTGGGGCAGCCACCACCCCTGTACCGACCCATCTCACCTCAGGATCCTTCCGCAGGGGCCCTCCCCCCAACACCTCCCTGAGGTGCTGCTGACCACTGTCCCGCCAGAGAGGGGCCAAGAAGAACCTCACCACATCAGCCCTGGGAGCCACCTTAGTCGGTTTCCAGTGCTCCACAGCTTTCTATAGAAGGAGACAGAGGCCCAGAGAGGTGAAGCCACTCACCTGGTGTTGCACAGACACGAGCAGAACCATACCCCTTAAAGAGCCTATGGATGCGGGGGGAGGGGGGGAGGGGTGGTGGTGTTAGTGGGCCTTTCAGGAATGACCACAAGGCTGCACACATCTGGGTGGTAGAGCCTTCATCAGCTTGAGGATAAGGGGCCAGACACATACCTGCACACGCACACGCACACACACACACGCACACACGCACACGCACACAGCAAGTTTCAGTTACCAAGGAAGGGGAAGGCAAGCAGCTGTCTCGGATACCAATGGGCTCCACTATGAGGAAGCAAAGGTCAATTCTACCTCCATCTGCCTAACCGTGGGTCCTTGAGAACCAAATCTGTAGCTGTGCCTGTTTTTCTAAATTCCAACCATTGTCTGAACCCTCTTTTTTCCAGGGTAGCTCTCCCAAGTCCTGGCCTCCCGAGGTGCCTGCTCTGGCCTAGGCACGTGGGTACCCACGCGGGAGGGGAGCCAGGCCCGGGGAGGGAGCACCTGGCTGGGGTGGATGGAATGAGCAGGGGCGAGAGGAAGAGGGTGGAGCTCGCACCACTGAAATGAACTGGGATCCAGGAGCACCCCATTTCAGGAGGAGAGGGGCTCATGGCCAGGACCTGCTATTGAGCAGATCTGGGGGGGAGGGGAAGGGGGAAAGGGCTGGGAGGAGGGGGAAAGGGGAGGGGAAGGAGGGAGGGGAGGGCATTTGTTCAGCCAGCCAGGATCCCACCTGCTCTTACATCTTGCTGGGCCACCCATTCAAGGCAGAAAACATACGGTCAGCTTGTCAAGACTTGGTCTGTTCTGGAATGTTCCAGCAGCACAAAGCTGGGCCTCGTGGTTGGTCAGTGGTTTCCCAGAATCTAAATATTCTGCTTTAAAAAACAAAACAAAACAAAACAGATCCAGCAGCCCCAGCCTGTGGCTGGCTCTCTGGCAGCCCCGGTCCCCTTCCTCAGGGCAGCTGTGGGGGCCCCCGGCTCAGGTCTGACTCGACGCGGAAGACCCCCGGCGCCCACCTCGCCATCTCCAGTGGCCATTCCTTCCTAACCGTATTGGGTCTCTAAGTTGCCAAGGAGCCGTGTAGAGAAAACCAGTGTGGTTTGACTAAAGCCCCAACGGGGGTAGAGACACTGCCAGAAAACCTCCTTCTTCCTCTGAGGTCTCGGCCGCCATCTCTGCCAGCACCGCTGGGGCGCAGCTCCCCCTCCCCCCGCCTCTGCTTATGCCCGCCCCACCAGCTGGCCCAGAACCACCCACCAAGGCTGGGTACTGGGTGACTCCTAGCTGGAAGAGCAGCCGAGCCCTCGCCAGAGAGAGAAAGGGGGAAAGAGGGGGCCTTGTGCTAATGCAGCTAGAAACTACTAGATGAAATGTGGCAGGGAACAGACCAGAGATGCGGGGCGGGGGGGGGGGGCAGATGCCTCAAAGAGTGGGAGCAGCCCTGTCGCCTCCAGCCTGGGAGGCTGAGCGTACCTAAAAGTGGCAAAAGAGCCAAGCAAAGGCTTGAAATACTCAGGTCCGTTTCAAACATGGACACAACCACCACCCTGCAACGTAGCTGTCAAAGTGCCCAGGATTGCTCTGAGTTGAGTCGGTACATGGGGATGGACAGGAGCCGGTCAGGGGCTGCCTCACCGTCCACTCCAGGGCTCTGCGGGGTGGACCCTGACTGTAATGGAGGAGGAGATTCAAAGTTAACAGTGTTGGGCGCTGGTGGCTAGCCACTCAGGAGGCTGAGATCGGAGGATCACAGCTCAAAGCCAGCCTAAGGAAGAAAAGTCCACAAGACTCTTCTACGAACCACCAGAAAGCCCGACATGGATGTGTTGCTCAAGTGGTAGAGGTTTTATTTCCCCTGAGGGGGGAAAATAAAACAAGAAGAAAGGATCCAGGCCCTGGGCTCAAACCCCAGGACCAGCACGCACATGTGTGCGCACACACACACGCACACGCACACACACAGAGTTAACAGCACGCTCCTCCCAAAGATTCCAATGTGAAGACCACACGCTAGAACAAAGGCTCTCGCCCAGAGTGATTCTGTCCCCCTAGGAGCACCTAGCCAAGTCTCCAGACGCCTGCCCGTCATGACTGTGGGGTGTGCAGTATGCAGAGACCTGAATCCTGATTTCATCAAATAATCTTGCCTGATAACTTACTTCATGAAAGTGAATTCTTTGTTGGCCACCAGCAATCAGGTGCCAACCCCAGACCAACGACTTCCTTCCTCCTGGGATCCCTGGCCATTCTGTTGGCGCCCTCTGCTGCCCATCAGCCGCTACTGCAAGGGCCTTCCCTTCCTGGTCCTCGGGACTGTGAAGGTCAGGGCCACCACCTCGACCTCCAGGTCAAGGCCACCACAGGGGGATCTAGATCTTCTCCTGCTGAGAACCCTCCACCCGCCGGACACCACACACATGGTTTATCTTCGTCCTTCCCCTCTCCTCTCCTCTGAGATCTTAGCCCTCTCTCCTTCCGCTGGTGAGGAGGAGGGACACTGATTGAAGTCACACAGTCAGACTAGAACTCAGGTCCCCATTCTCCCCACTCCAGCCTTTCTGACACACCGGACTGCATTTCTTCTGCCCTAAAAAGATGAGACAGAAAAGAAGCTACCTGTCCACGCATGGTAATTCACACTTGGAAATCACAGCTACTCAGGAGTCAGGGACTGGGAGGCTCATGGTTCAAGGCCAGCCCAGACCCCACTGCAAACCAATATCTGGGTACAGTGCTGAGTTCCTGTCACCTCAGCTATACAGGAAGTATATATAGGAAGATCACAGTTCAAGCCCTCGGGGGGGGGGGGGAGGGTGTAGCTAGATTACATCTCAAAAGTAACTATGGAGGAAAGGGCTGGGAGCATGGCTTAAGAAGAGCACCTACCTCACCAGTTAGAGGCCAAGAGTTGAATTCCTAGTACAAAGAAAGAAAAAGAGAAGGAGGGAGGGAGGGACAGGGGCAGGGAGGAAGGAGCGAGGGATGGGGGAGGGATGGGGGGCTGTTGATCCCATTCTGTTGCTCTCCTCCACACCTGCCTATGGCTTCCTTGCACTCCCATCTCTGCTGTGTGAGCACCAGGCACTAGCGTGAACACCAGTAAGCATGTGTGAATTGAGTGAACAAATCTGAGACTGAAAAAAAGAGATAGGAAGAAAATCCTAGACAGGGCATTGGGGGTTCAAGAGCCCTGGGTGATGTTGACAAGTCGCAAGCCCACTGAGCCTGGGTTCTAAGATCTGACCTCCGGGCAGCCCCTGCATGCAGCGAGGAAGCCAGCCTCCCCCTCCCCCGCATTCTGTGACTCTCTCAGCCAATTCCAAAGTGCTCTGGGAAAGGAGGGGAGGGCGCAGTGAGGAAAGAAGCACCCCCACCCCTTTAGGGGCCACAGGCCTCACCTCCTAGCTCCCCGATCCCCTCTCCTAGGAGGCTGAAGCCGCCCAGCCGCTGCCCACATCTGCTTGTTTGATCCAGGAATGGAGAGGAAGAGGAAGCCAGCAGCTCCGCTCAGGGCCGGGCTCCAGCTGGAGCGGCACGGCCCCATGGCACCGTGAGCCTCCAGATGCAGAGCATGCCGCCACAGCTACAGGGCGGCCAGCTGGGGAGCACGTGGCTGAGGATATGACAGGCCCATCTCCTCCCGGCCCGGAAGGCTTGGGAAGGGGCCTGGACAGCGTTGCCTCTAGATGCCCAGCCCAGAGACGGGGCCAGAACCACAGCCTAAAGGGGACTGGGGGCACTTGGGTGGGGCTTGGCCGTGAGGCCTGGGAGTCGGAGTCCCTGCCAGCTGCTCTCTACCCATGGGAAAGTGGGTGTGCAAACAAATCAGGCCAGCCAGGGGCTTCCTCCGTGACTGAGGCTTGCAAAGCACCCTGTTCCAGACAATTCCACAAAGACATTGCAATCAAAACGGGCAAGTCACTGAGTCACTAATTCATGCGAGGGTGTCAATGACTGAGGTTTAGGTGAGCGTTTTCCAACACACTATCCTCATAAAGGTATATGGAATGGGAAATATGTTTTAGGGGTGTGTGTGTGTGTGTGCTGAGAGGAAGACAGCTGCTTATCTAACATCTTCCAAACTTCCCAAGATGACCCCCGCTTCAGCACAGACAGACACAACGCTGGAATTCCCAGCACCTTGGGGTGCAGCACAGGCCCAGACCCATCTCCCCTTTCTGTCCATTCCTAGCCATGAAGTCGCCCCCAGAGCTAGACCAGTTCTTGCCTGCGTGGCCGTCCTGGTTCTCTCCGTACGGTCCCAGGCGTTCACAGAGAACAGACAGAGCCGAGCGGCCTGCGCTTCCCTTCCTCCTGCCGCCCCTCTTCAGAACCACCACTGCCCTGCACTGACAGCTCCAGCAGATGGCCGATCTTGGCTGCCCTGGGCCGGGGCTGGGGCTGCTCCCTACCTGTCTCCTCCCCCAGAGGATCTGGGATGAGAGAGAGGGTCCTGAGGGAGTGGGCGCCCCTAGCTTGAGGTAGGCACCCTTGGCCCAGCACTCTTCTCCCCACTGGGAGAGGCAGGGGCCCCCTGAAGTGCACAGCCCCGAGGTCGGCTGTCTGCCTCACTCTGACCTCCACACCAGCCTCTTCTCTCTCTAGTACAGGCAGCCAAAACGACCTTGTAAAATCCAGCTGACCAGGTCACATTCACTCCCTTTCCGCCCTTCAGCCCCTCCCGGTTGCGATGAGAATTGGATCCCAGCTATTCCAAGGCGCCTCTGAGTCCTCAGGTTCACCCCCACCCCTCTTCACCCCTGCTTCTTGTCATGACTCCAGCCACACGGCCATGGTGCACCACCCCTGGGCCTCTGCACATGCCGATCCCCCTGCCTGGAGGTTCCACTGCACTCCATGACCCTCATTCCGTGCCCCTCGCATCACCTCTGCTCAGAAGCCTTCCGGGATTTTCCAGGCAGTGCATCCTCTCTCCCAGAAACAGCCTCTCTACTTTCCTACCCTCTCCACCGTAGCACGGGGCTTGTGCGATGATGTGATGATGAATGTCTCTGCCCTGCTCGTTGGAGGAGACCAGTTTTGCATGGCACTTCACGGCCACAGCTATTTTGTACAGAGTGGCGACCAAAAAGCAGGCATTGTGCTAAATATTTTCCAGGGCCTTGCCCTGTGGACTTCTCTCCACAGCCCCGAGAAGAAGAAGCCGCTATCACTTCATCTGCAGAGGAAGAAACCGAGGCCCTGAGAGCTCAGAAACCTGTTAGCATTTTAACATTAAAAACCATGGCAGGGCTTCCTGCCTTACAGCCTGAGGCTCTCGGCAGGGCTCCGCCCACACACCTCCAAGCCACGCCCACACAGCTCGCTGGCCCTTCCCACATGATATTCCGGGCCACGCCCACACACTCCTCCAGGCCACGCCCACAACCCATCCAGACTCCGCCTACCCGCTCCGAGGGCTCCCTGGTCCCCACTTGAGAACTGAGGACAGATGTGGTCTGCTTGTTGGAATGAGGACGTTGGTTTCCATCCTTCACTTCCTCGTACATTCCAATTTTCCTCTACCACACAAGTATTCGTTGATGCTTTTAAATCAAGAAAGAAAGAACGAGAATCTTTTTAGCTTTTGAAAAGAAGGAATGTAACAAAACCAAAGCGTCGGTAGAACTGGCCTGCCGTTCCCTTCATTTCTGCAAAACCCTGCCCGGGAGCCCAGGAGAGCCTCCAAGCTGACCACATGCTGACTCCTGGCTCTCTGTGTGGCCTTGGGTGGTGACTTACCCTCACCTATCTGAGGTGCCTACCCTGTGAAACAGGGCCCTACTGTCTACTTTCCTGACTGCTGTGGAAACTGGGCAGAAGGGACATAAATGACCCAGTATGGGTTTGGCACATAATAGTCAGTAAATGGCAGCCATCAGCTCAGCTCAACCCTCATGAGCAGACAGGAGGCAGGGACGTGGTTCCCATGACCAGTGACCGCCACATCTGGCCACTCCGTGGAACCATTTGCAAACTCCAATCTCATCCTCTGTCCTCCGTGGGGGTCCTCTCTCTCTCCCAGTCTCACTGCTGAGCCAGCTGGCCAAGAACATTGTGGCACCTGAGGTGACCCCAGAACAAGCCATCACTGGGCTGTGGGCACCCCCTGGGGGTGGGGGGGCCTGCCCCCCCACACACACACCTTCACCTTCCCAGGATCTTTAAAGGGCACTTTCCTGTCCTGGTGGGAACTCCATCTGCTTGTGGTTGGAGATCTTGTGCTGGACTTGATTTTGAGGCAGAGGGAAGGGGGGGGGGCTAGTAGGAATAGGCTGCCGGTCCCATCTAGTACAGCATTTGCTCTCTGCCATCGCTGTGAAGACCATCAGCTGGAAGGAATAGCCGTGAAGATGGAAATTTTCTGAAATCAAAGTGTAATTGGTCACAGCTGCTGTAATGTAGTGCAGGTGATGGCCCGGGCAAACGTCTCCCCTGCAGGCTTCCTGCAGCCTTTCACCCTCCACAGGGACAAGTAAACAGTGGGGTGTCTGTGGTGGGAACCCATTTCCCTGGTCAGCTGGATGGGGAGGAGGCGGAGAGGGCCGCTCGAGGCTTCCAGCCTCCTAGGCAGCTGGGGAGGGGCAGAGCCAGAGGGAGGTGTGCCTCCGACCCAGGGCCACCCTCAGACTAGGGGACCTGGGGTGGGGTCTCAGTTCACTCCTCATTTCCAATGTGACTTCAGACAAGTCCCCTGGGAGACTGGAAAAACACAGGGGTGACATCCAAATCTACCAGTCCCCTCTGTGTTCTTGGGAAAGTTATTTAACCTCTCTGAGCCTTCGATGCCCCCTTAGGAAACAGTAAGAGCATTAACTCACTGGATTGTTACAAGAGTTAAGAGGAGTCATGTAAGTGTGTGAAGGCAATGTGTCAGGGTTAAGAGGCCGCAGGAACTCAATGTGGAGCCACAGTGGTGGTGGTCTCTTCATGGTCAAGCTGGAACAAAGCTCCAATACTATTATCAATAGTAAGGAATTGCCACTCCCCCCCCCCCCACCCAAAGCCAATGACAAAGACAGGAGCAGCCCCTGAGAGCAGCCTGCCCCAACTGTGAGAGGTGGGGAGGGGGGTCAGCTGGCCACGAGTTAGTTCTGCTTAGTCCCAGTCACGTCTGGGACAGGGGCTGGCTTGCCTTTTGCCCTGTTCTGTCCCAGCTAATCCTCTCCCTGCTTGAATGTCCAGGGTGTTGAAAGAGGCTGCCCACCCCCCCTCCACCCCTCCACCCCACACACACACCCGCACTGCCAGGAACACAGACAGAGAGCTGTCATTTGTGGAAAGACCTGGGACTCCAAGGCAGCCACCTGTGGGGTTCACAGAGACAGGCCGTCCCTGAGACAGGCATGTGCTGGGGAGCTGGATTCCCCACCGGTGGGAGTCATTTCTGATAGAAGATTTGGAAACTGCAAGCAAAGAACTCATGCATTTGCTCTCTGCATTTCCGCCCAGAGAAGGGAAGGACAGAAGGATGGAGGTACAAGGAAACAGCCGTGGCCCAAGCGTCTCAGTTCACACGGGAGAGCAGGCCATGTTAGCCCCAGATCGCAGCCACCAGGGCAGGCCTGGAAGCTGTGTGGCAGAAACAATTTTGCCTCTGTGACTGTGTCATTGGCCTTGCAGCCGGGACTAAGAAGTGAGCGAACCGCCCGGGGCCATTGCAGCAAACCTGCCAGAGCCACCTCAGAGGCTGCGAAGGGCAGCCGATCACTTTCCCAGCCTCCTTTGCCGTTAAAGATGGTCACATGACCCACTCTGGCCAAGGGGTGTGGTGGGGGGGGGAGTTGGGGTGAGGAGACTTCTGGGAAAAGTTCTCTCTCTCTGGTTTTACAAAAATGAGCAGGTGAGAAGAGGGCTTCCTTCCCACTCATACAGAATGGGGGTGAGACCGAGGTTGTGATGACCACAGAGAGCCGTCCTGAGGACAGACAGACAGACAGGCAGACGCAGCCCTTACAAAACACCCGGGTCCTTGATGTTCCCCCATGAACCTTGTAGAAGCCACCCCCTCCCCTCCCACCTTAGGGCTTCTCGTTAGGTTGCGGGGAGGAAGGGTTTTCTCAGGGCAAACCCTAAGTTTATCAGTTCACTTACTTGCCACCCGAAGCACTCCAATTAATGCAGAGAAGGTGTAGACTCCTTTTGGGTCTGCATGAACCTCAAGGAGTTTTTAAATTGCGGATTCCCTCAGAAACCCCAAGTCAAACTTGCTTAGCCAAAAATGGAGGTTATTCTTAAGATTTATACACATGGACCGCTTAGGAAAGTCTGGAGGAAAAAAGTGAGGGGCTCCCTGGCTTGGAACAATTTTTTTGAGACAAGTTGTCACTATGTAGTCCAGCTGGCCTTGTACTACCTAGCTATTCCCCTGCCTCAGCTTCCGGTGCTATAGGATTATAGGAATTACACTACCACTCTTGACTTCGCAGGAGTCTTTCCTGATTACAAAGTGTCTGCTTGTATGAAATTGGTTCTCTTATAAATTTAATGTCAATATACCTTGAATTAAAAAGAAAACACACTTCTTACTCATAAAACTATATTCATATCGCCAAAGGACTTTTTCAACATTTCATAGTGTGAATAATTTGTAATCTCAGTGTGTGTCCACAAGGCCTTGAGGTTCTGGGCAAAGATTTTGTTTGTACTTGGTCATTGTTTTTGTTTTATTTTGTTTTTGTTTACTTGGTGCCGGGATGGTAGCTAGGAAGGCACTCGGGCACTGAACTATGCCCCCACACTTGGTCCCTTTGTGTGTGTGTGTGTGTGTGTGTGTGTGTGTGTGTGTCTGTGTGTGCTAGAACTGGGGCTTGAACTTAGGACCTAGGCGCTGCCCCTTAGCTTTTCCAATCAAGTCTGGCTCTCTACCACTTGAACCACACTTCTGCTTCTGGCTCTTTCGTTGGCTAAGTGGAGATAAGAGTCTCACGGACTTTCCTGCCAGCCCCGAACCTGGCTTTCCTGAACTGCGATCCTCAGATCTCAGCCTCCTGAGTAGCTGGGCTACCAAGCAGAAGCCGCCGGCGCCCAGCTCTGTGTGCTTTCCCGAGGGATCCCCATGTCATAGGCTGGGTGTGCTCAGAGTAGCTACTGATGGAGAAGCTTCTGGAGGTGCTGACATGAGGAGAGAGCTCTGCTCAGATGGTGAGGGGAAGCCAGTGCCACAGACACACCAGCTTCCGTGTCTTCTGTAAGTAGAGCCCTCTTTCCTTTCTTCTGCCTCGTTTTCCTCAAGTGAGTTCAGACTATGTTTTCCCCGTCTTCTCTCAGGCGCTAATGCAGCAAGAACTTTCCGTGACACTGGGCTTCTACGAATCTATCAGCAGAACATTTTAAGTGTTGGTTCCATGTTGTGAAGAACGTGCAAGTGGATGGAATCATCCTACAAAAGCACGAGGTCACGTGTGTGTGTGTGTGTGTGTGTGTGTGTGTCTGTGTGTGTCTGTGGGACTGCATGTGTGCCAGTAGAGGGGCTTGAAATCAGGGCCTAGGTGCTGTCCCTTAGCTTTGCCACTCACGGCTAGCCATCAACGGCTGGCAAAAGGTCGCTTTTTAAACATGGAAAGTATAACTGCACAATCTCAGGTGAGACGTGGAAAGGAGGTGGAAGGTCAGGGCCCACAGGGCCTGTGTCTAGAGGACAGGACTGTCTCCGGTCCTGGCCCGTGGCCTATCTGTGATTGGCACCAAGTTCCTTATTTAAAGTAACAAAGCAGGAACAGGAGAGACGGAATGCAAGTCAAGAAACTTGATCTTTCCTGAGACCCTAAGACACCGTTGGCTGCTTTCCTTTGGGGAGCAGGAGATGGGGTGAGCCGCCAACTGGGAGCTGGTGGGAGCAGGGGGCCGGGCCTGGGGTGCTGACCCCAACCCAGGCTGGGCCCAGACAAAGCATTTCCTGGAACGCCCCTGCCCGTGGGGAGACCTGCTGCTCCACTCCAGGCCCGAGGAGAAAACACATTTGTTTACTTGACCTGAGTGACATGCTCATCGATTTCTCTGGAGCTTCATTCATGAAGGCCAATTGAGCCCCCCTCCTGGGGAAGCCAAGGGCCTTTTAACAAGCTCCCCCGGGGGGTGGCTCCTGAAAATGAGTCACTGATGAGCCAGAAATGGACTCTGCCTGCCCCTCCTGCCCGGGTTCTGCTGTCCCAGGGTGCTGGGGAGCTCAGGAGGTGCCACCCTGGCCCAGCCAGGCAGGGTCCTGGGCGGTGGGCAGAGACACGCCCACTGAGTCATGCCCAAACCTCCTGACAGGGGGGCAAGAGGGGTTGGTGGCCCCAGATTTCTAGAACAATCTTCCAGCGCAGTTAGGGGAGGCAAGGACGAAAGTGGTGGGGAAATGGATGGAATTTCTTACACAAACACCTAGTGTGTGTGTGTGTGTGTGTGTGTGTGTGTGTGTGTGTGTGTGTGTGTGCTGGGACAGGGCTTGAACTCAGGGCCTGGGCACTGGCTCTGAGCTTTTTCACTCAGGGCTTAGTGCTCTGCCACTTGAATTCGAGATAGGAGTCTTGTGGATAATCACCTCATGGATTTTCCTTCACAGGTGTGAGGGTTACAGGTGTACACACCGGTGCCTGGCTACAAACACGTTTTCTCTCCATTCATGGCCAGCAGTCTGGCTGCTTGCCCCACACTGGGTCTTCCTAGAGCATTTTGGGGGTGCCGGGTGGAAGCTGTTGTGTCACAGTGAGGACACAGAGGCCCAGTGAAGGGAAGGGACAGCTAAGCGGCACACAGCGAGGGCCCCCCCCCCACACACACACACTGCAGTTTTCAGGAACACGAACAGATGTGCTTGCGTCTTTCTTCTTGCTCAGTCCTGGTGCACACCTGTGTTGTGGTGGTCCCCCGCCGCCGTCGTATTTTGAAACAACCCTCTTCTCCTCCCATCCTGGCCCCGTCCCCTCAGTGTCTGTTTTGGGGATCGGTTCTTCCTTCTGATCTCACCAGACACCCGCACTGGAGACGCTCAGGGTCCCTTCATCCTTCTGCTGTGCTCCTCCCTCTCCTTCCCTCTCTCCTCCCTGGCTGCCTCTCTTTCCCTTCTCCACTTTTCCCCAGCTCCAAGGCAGCGCCCCACCCTCTGTGTGCTCGCACTTACACTCGAGGGCCCATCTTAGACACATCTGCTCCTGGGCGTCAGCATCCACATCTGTCCCCATCCTGAGAGGCTGGGCTCGGGCTGTTTGAAATGGCTTTCAGCTCCCAAGAGCTCCACACGCACGCATAGCCACTGGTAGGCTGTGGATTGGCCACGTAAGCACGTGTACCTTTCTCCTGCTGGCCCGATCTGTAGGCTTGAGCAGAAAAACTGAGGGGGGGGGTGCACATCAGTGAGAAGTCAGACTGAGGGGGACAGCCCGAGATGGGTCCTCTCCCCCCCCATCCCATTCCTGCCCTGCTTGGAGAAACCCCCTTCCCCGTCTCCCTGGGGACATCACTGTGATGAATTATCAGCAAGAATGGCACCTCTGAGCTCCCATAGGGGCCATGGGGCTAGCTCACTCCAGCTCTGCTTATTGTGAGTGACACGGCCATCACTCCTGATTCTCCATTATTGACAGAGGAGAGAGTCTTATTTCCTCTTAGGGACTTGAACATCAATTAAGACACAGAAATGTCTGCCTACAGGTAAGGGATAGGAACCTGGTGATGGTCCCGGAGTTTTATATTCCATTTTTTTTTATTAAAAAGGTGATATGAAGATGATTAAATAAATATTAAAGAGCTTAATAATCTTAAAGGATCCGTGTCTTCAATAAAGCAACTTCATGAACGTAGCCTAGCAGCTTGCGCAAACCACTCAGGCAGCAGCTCCACTCCTTCCTGCTGTTTCGCAGGTTTGTTAAAACACGTCTTCTATTTCCCCCTGGGTAGGTGAAAGAAATGTACTAGGCCTGAGGACTTCATGAGTGGTTATTTAAAAGTGCTTCTCTTCATTCTCTCTCATGAGAGAAGTGTGATTACCTGGCTTTTAACTAAGCACTGAACAGATATTATTGATGTTGAGGAAAAGGTTACATGGTTGTAATATGCGCTCATTTCTGGGAGGCAGAGGCAGGATGATCAAGGTTCGAGGCCTCCCCCAGGCAAAAAAAAAACAACAAAGACAAAGTTAGTGAGACCCAAAGCCAGGCCAGCCCCAGTGTCTCAAGCTTGTGATCCTAACTACCCAAGAGGCTGAGATCTGAGGATTGTGGTTTGGAGCCAGCCCAGGCAGGCAAAACTAAAAGACTCTTATCTCCAATTAAGCAGCAAAAAAGCAGTGACTGGAGGCATGGCCCAAGTGGTAGAGTGCCAGTCTTGAGTGAAAAAGCTGAGTGAGAGTATGAGGCCCTGAGTTCAAGGCACACAAAAGTAGCAACACATAAAAAGGAGGAGGAGGGGAAGGGGAAGAGAAGGTGGAGAAGAGGAGGAGGAAGAGGAGTGGCAGGAGACGGAGGAGGATGAAGAGAGCAGCCAGGTTGTACAGGTTGTACATAACTGTGATTCCAACTAGAGAAGGATCAATCTGAGACCAGCTGGGCAAAAGCTTAAGACCCTACCTGAAAAATACCTAAAGCAAAAATGGCAGGGGACATGGCTCAAGGGGTAAAGAGCCTGCCTACTGAAGGCCCTGGGTTCAAACTAGTACCACCCAAAACAAAAAATACAAAAATATACTCCTTTCCTATCGATACTGAGGCAAACAGCCACAAACATGATAATGGCATGAACAGTGTGAGTTTGTTACCTTACAGTGCTGGAGGTCATACGTTTCCCTGGGCTGCAAAGCAAGTGTGGCGGAGGTAGGGGGTGTGCTTCCTCTGGGATCTAGGGGAGAGCCCATCCATGCCTTTTCCAGCTCTAGAGGCTGTCCTCTGCGCATGGCCTCTGACCCCCGTTCCCTTGTCCCATCCTCTGGTCTGTGACAACTGGCCCAGTGCCCAGGACAATTGCTTCATCTAAAGACCCACCACACTGTGGAAACACCCAAGAGTCATGATGGTGTGCTTCAAGTAGGAATTACACCTATCTGGAGGAAAACCCTGACTGTGTGATTGTTTAGCCTTCGAATATGAGTGCCTGACCTTGTGCATTCACTCCGGTCCAAACACAGAGTCCCTGCAGGTACTTATCTGAGTGAGGAAATGCCTAGATCCCTTTCCAAAACTGCTTAAATGCTTCTGCTTTGTCACTTACTCCTTGGAACCTGTCTATTTTCCTGTCACCCCCTGAAGTTTGCCCTGAGCTAATTTGCACCTGTAATAGCAGAGGTTAGAGGGGAGCACTCCGGGTTCACCTTACCTGTCAGTTAAACTCAATCCTCGGAATCTTTTCATGTGTCACTCCAGAACCGGCATGACATGATCACACCTGCCACAGTTCTTGCTACATAAGGGACAGAGGTCACAGGTTTCAGGACTCAAGTGGGGACAGTCTTCGTCTTTGTGTGTGTGTGTCTCTGTGTGTGTGCGCGCGCGCGTGCATGACTGGGGTTTGAGCTCAGATTCTCGCGCTTGCCAGGCGAGTGTTCTGCCAAGTGAACAAGTGAACAATAACAAGCCACGGTGCCTACTTGGGCCTGTGGCTGTGGGCCAGCGTGGGGCCCCGGGGAGGGGCGAGTGTCACTGCAGGGGACGCTTCCCTGCTGAGGAGAGCGGCCACTTCCTTGGTCCGTGAACAGCTCGGAGGCTCTGGGGCCTCATCTCTGCCACTCAGACGTGCGCAGCTAGCTGACAGCCTC
Source organism: Perognathus longimembris pacificus (assembly GCF_023159225.1). Classification (NCBI taxonomy): domain Eukaryota; kingdom Metazoa; phylum Chordata; class Mammalia; order Rodentia; family Heteromyidae; genus Perognathus; species Perognathus longimembris. Next base: position 15,218,030 of record NC_063167.1, read on the forward strand.
GTGGAGTGCGGTGCAGGGTGTCTGTGGGCCAGGGTGACAGGTGATGGAGCCGGGTGACTGGCACCGTGTGGCAGCAGCCCTCTAGGTCTCATCCACATGGGCCTGGCCACAAGTCCCAAGAGAAGCAAGAGGAGATGGGCCCTGGAGTCGTCTCTGTTTAGTTTCTTTGTTACCAGAGTATAAATATATTGAGTTCATTGGTTGTATTTCTGAAAGGTTTAAGTGGAAAGCACGTGGTTGAAGTCGGGTGCTGGTGGCTCACGCCTGTCATCCTAACTACTCAGGAGGCTGAGGTCTAAGGCTCGTGGTTTGAAGCCAGCCTCCACAGCGAAGTCCGTGAAACTCGTATCTCCCATGAGCCACCCAAACAGCCAGAAACGGAGCTGTGGCTTAAGTAGTAGAGTGCCGGCCTTGTAACAGAAAAGCCAAGTGAGAGCCGCGAGTTCAAGCCCCAGGATGGGCACATGTACACACCTAAAAAGTCACTGCGTCAGAGAAAGCCACTTAATGCCGCTGCTTTGCCATCCCCGGGTGACAGAGCCAGCATGACTCGATGCTCCCCCAAAACAGCGAGCTACCTTGCCCATGCTGGGCAGTTTCCAGGCTTCACCCCAGGTCCGCCCAGGGAATGCTTGCCCACTCTAAAGCCCACACCATGGAAGAGCCCAACGAGCCCAGGTCTACCAGGCCACCAGAAACTCAGCACACCAAGGGCGACATCCAACCAGCTCCTGCTGGGCTAGCCCCTAGCTGAGTGGCCCGAGTGACAGACACGTGCGAAGGAAGCCATCTTGGAAGCCCAGCCCACAGAGGACTCCAGTGCCGTCCTCATCCGACTGAGCCCCACTCCACAGAGGCCAGCCAGGACCCCGCTGTCTCTCGGCTTAGCGGAGGCACTGTGCGCACGAGGGAGACGAAGGGAAGCGCGGTGTGGATCTGGGGACTTCCTATGCTGATTGACTCTTCACTTGCAGAGCAAATGGCAGGAATCAGGGCCTGATCCCCAGCCCAGCTCAGCACCCGGAGGACCCCTGAGCTCCCAGCCAGCAAAGCCCCGGCCTCCTCCTCAGGGAGGAACTGTGGACAGTGTGTGTTAGAGGCCCTGGATCCAGTCCCCAGAGAGGACCCAAGACAGGGCTGGGGGCCGGGCCTGGACTCCTGCCACCCTCTGCTGGGCTTCCTAGGTATCTGCCACCTCACTGGCCATTCAGGCTGGACACTGGTGGCTCATGCTTGTCATCCTAGCTAGTCAAGAGGCTGAGATCTAAGGATCAAAATGGCAGGAAAGCCCATGAGACTCTCTCCAATTAGCCAGTAAAAAGCCAGAAGTAGAGCTATAGTTCAAGTGGTAGAGCACTAGACTTGAGCACCAAAAGCTCAGGGACAGAGCACCCAGGCTCTGAGTTCAAGCCCCAGGAAACACACACACACACACACACACACACACACACACACACACACACACACATTCAAGAGGATCATGAGTTCAAGGGTAGCCCAGGTACAGGGAGACTATCTCAAAGCAAAATGAAAATAAAAGGGATGAGAGGTATGGCATGGCTCAACTGATAAGGCACTTATGTAGCAAGAATGAGGGCCTGGGTTGGATGGATAGATAGATGGATGGATGGGTGGGTGGGTGGGTAGGTGAGTGGATGGATAGGATGGATGAAAGGATGGGTGGGTGGGTGGGAGGATGGGGAGATGGATGGGTGAGTGGGTGGGTGGATGGATAGATAGGATGGATGAATGGATGGATGGGTGGGTGGGGAGATGGATGGATAGCTAGCTCGATAGATACATAGACACATACATACACAGAGATAGACTGACAGAGCTGGCCACCATCTGCTAAAACAGACCTGGATGAAAAGGGGCACTACCCCCACCTCCTGCCCCGGTTGGGCAGAAAATCCTTGGAGCCATATCCTCAGTCCTTTGGGGAGCTTGCACCAACTTCTGTCTGGACTTGCACAACCTCGAGTTCAGATCCTAGCTACAGCACTTTCTAGCCATGTGGCTAGGAGGAAACCACTCCATTTCTCTGGGCTTGAATGAGAAAAGAAAGTCCAAAGCCCAGAACATAATAAATGCACACTCAGCCCCAGAGTTCTGACCCTCCACGCGCCTCCCTGTCCCCTGAACCTCCCCTCCTGAAGCCTCATCCTCTACTGCTCTGCCGTGAGCTCCCCACTCACACTTCCTGCCCTCTTGCCTGGTCAGCCCGTGGCTTTGGGAGCTGCCTAGCCGGGGGGGGGGGGGGGGGGTGCACTTCTTGCCTGGCTGCCCATGGAGCCCTGAGTGTTGAAATCCTTCCATTCTACAAGGCCAGAAATTTGATTATGTTATTAATTAAAGCAAGATGCCGAGCCTGAAAGATTTATTTTCTTTTCCATATCTGTGGCTGTAAATGTCACTCAGGGAGCTCAAAGGCCCGTGTCAGCCCAAATCCAGCTCCTGAACGGACGTTTTGTTCCCCCATTTGGGCCCCGGACCCCCTCCTTCCCAGCGCCAGGAAGGAAGTGTGTGTTGTGATACACACCCCTCACCCCCATTTCTCTTGCTCCCTCTGCACGAGGCAGAAAGGGGGGAATACCTGGGCGGTGTAGGATGGAGAGGGAATTTTCCAAGAAATTTGTTTTCAGTCTCTGCCTCATAGTTATAGGTCTTTTATGGGTCTATTTTTAGTGCCCCTGTGAGCCAGGCCCCCGTTCCCCTCCTCTTCCCCTGCCCCAACCTTTGTTTATACAGAGCACATGCTGCGATCATTACTGAAAACCTCTGAAGCCATAATTGCCCAGGTAGGCGAAGAATGTGTCTTTTGTGGATGTCGCCCACAAAAGGAACTGTGGCTTATTCATATCTGCATGGCCGGCTCCCTCTCCACACTCAGCCCTGGGAGGCCCCGCAGAGCCCAGAAACTTGGAGCAAGAGCAATGGGCACAAATGTTAGTCTAAGCTCACCATTCAATTCGTTCTTTAATTATTTTCTTTTTGGTGCCAGTACTATGACTTGAACTCAGTACTTCCTACTCTTGCTTAGCTATTTTTGCTCAAGGCTGGGATTCTACTACTTGAGCCATATCTCCACTTCTGGCTTTTTTAATTTTTTTTTTATTAAGGAAATAAAAGTCTCTTGCATTTTGTCTGCCTGAGCCAGCTTCCAACTGGGATCCTCAGATCTCAGCCTCCTGAGCTACCAGCTCCTGGCTGATTCTTTCATTTTAACATTTATTTACATATATATAATGATTTATTTAAACATGTTATACATTTCTATATATACATAACTTATTTACATATGTATATATGTGTGTATATATATAATATTACATACACACACACACACACACACACACACACACACACACACATATATATATATATACTGGGGTTTGAACTTTCTACTTACAAGGCAGGACCTCTACCACCAGAGCTACATATACCCCTGGCCCTAAGCCCTCCACTTTAGAAAAGGAAATGGCCCTAGTGCAGGATTCAAACCCAGAGCTCCCCACTTCCAGTATGACCCTATTTCTCCTACTCTGAGGAAACATAGTCCAGGGCTGAGCTGTCTGAGCTTCCTATCCCACAGCTAAGAAATCACCTGAGGCCTTGAGCCCCTTCTGTTCCTTTCCTTATTTCTAAAATGGGCATAGACGCCATACCCACCCCAGGAGGCTGGGCAGTAGCACAGCTGTGCACATGGCCTGGTGTCAGATTGGGATGGCCAGCATCTGGGGGTGACTGGAGGAATCCCAGAGGGCTGCACAATTAGATACAGATGTGACATGACTCCACGAGGAGCTTCAGCACCCCCCGGCTTTTCTATCTATCTGCTAGGATCCTGGACTCATTCCCCAAGGAAACTCAGGAATGACCTGCGGATGGCTCCAGCCTACCTGTGAACCAAGCCAAGTGGGCCTAAAGAACCCCCCAGGCCCACTCTACCCTGCCCTGGCCAGGTTTGTGGTTGGAGCAGGAGGTGTCAATCTCCATGTTAGAGGTGGTTCCATGGGACTTCTTCCTGGTCACATGTTCATCTCATTTGCATACCTTCCAGCTCCGCCTGAGCTCAACCCCTAACCAACCCCCTGTCATCATACAACCTGAGCAGTGTAGCTCACAGGTTGATTCAGGGCCTCTCACAATGGACATGAACATGACCAAGCCCACCTCTACCAGGTTTACTATGGTGCCGGGAGCCACTCGGCAAGTGAGCAGCAGCTCTCTGCCAAGGAGGGCATGACCTTGAGGCCCGTCTCTAATGACCTGTCCTCTGATTCTCTCAGGGGACTCACTAGATACTCCACACAGTGCTCTGATCTACCAGAGACTCCTTCAATACCAGCAGATGGGATAAGTTACATGGTTTACAGGTAGAGCAGCTGGTATCTAGCCTGGCCTTATAAATGGAACAGACACTAGGCATTCTTGCGTCTGTGGGCATACATGGTGTCTCACACTTGTAATCCTAGCTATCCAGGAGGCTGAGACCCAAGGATAGAGAAGGCCACCTGGCCAGACAAATCTGAGACCTTTATCTCCTATTAACTAGCAAAAAGCCAAAAAATGGGCTGGGGATATAGCCTAGTGGCAAGAGTGCCTGCCTCGAATACACGAGGCCCTAGGTTCGATTCCCCAGCACCACATATACAGAAAACGGCCAGAAGCGGCGCTGTGGCTTAAGTGGCAGAGTGCTAGCCTTGAGCGGGAAGAAGCCAGGGACAGTGCTCAGGCCCTGAGTCCAAGGCCCAGGACTGGCAAAAAAAAAAGCCAAAAATGGAGGTATGGCTCAAGTGAGTGCCCGCCTTGAGTAAAAACACTAAAACAAGAGCATGAGACCCCGAGTTCAAGTCCTAGTACCAGCACTAAAACAAAAATCACAAATTAAACAGATGTGGACTTCACACCTATAAGTCTGGCTACTTAGGAGGCAGAAGCGCAAGGGTCCCTAGTTTGAGGCCAGCTCAGGCAAAGTTACTGAGACTCTATGTCAGAAATAAAACACAAACAGGAATACTTTCCTAGCATGCATGAGGCTCTGGGTTCAATCCCCAGTACCACAATAGAAAAAGAAAAAATATATTTTATGACTTAATTGACATCAAAGTAAACATCATTTAGAATAAGTTCATTATTAATATTTTCCTATTGTGTTTATTTTTTCTTTTGACTTTGAGTTAAAATCTCTCTGTGGGCCCCTAATATGACTGCAGGCCCTGGGCACTGTGCCACAAAGCTAGGAAAACCCACTGCCCCTCCCCCCCAGCCTAGATTCCCCACTGAGTCCCTTGGTCCTGTGATGTTACCATAATAAAAGGAAGAAGAAAAGCCATTGCCAGTGGCTCAGCAATCTGAGGATTGCAGTACAAAGCCAGCCCAGGTAGGAAAGTCCATGAGACTCTTATCTCCAATGAACCACCAGACAATCAGAAATGCCACTGTGGCTCAAAGTGGTAGAGCGCTAACCTTGAGGAATAAAGCTCAGGGACAGTGCCTAGCCCCTGAGTTCAAGCCCCATGAATGACAAAAAAAAAAAAAAAAAAGGAGGAGGAGGAGGAGGAAGAGGAGGAGGAGGAGGAGGAGGAGGAGGAGGAGGAGGAGGAGGAGGAGGAGGAGGAGGAGGAGGAGGAGGAGGAGGAGGAGGAGGAGGAGGAGGAGGAGGAGGAGGAAAAGAGTGAAGATAATCTCTTTTGGAATTTTAGCAAGAACTTAAACCACAGAAAACTTCAATTTTTTTTTTCATATTTTTCTGGTTCCCAACAGCTAGGAGTCTCAGGAGCTAAGAGGCTGGATGATTCACTCCCTGAAGGAGGCACTTTTTCTAGTTCTTTCCCTGAAGCCTAGTGCCTGGAATAGGCCTGGCCATCCCAGGTTCTCCAAGTCTTGCTGCTTGAATACATACTGTTGGTGATTCTGGGAGCAGGCTGGGTAAAGGACTCTTCCCGAAGCATCCTCTCCTTCCCCCCGCTCCCCCAGCTGACTTTCACTACACAAGCACGCTGACACTTGGGCCACACCCCTGTTCTCATTCTCTCTTTGGTTTTCCATTATAGTCTCACTCCTTTTGCCTAGGGGACACAGACTCAGACTCAACTGCTCACAGCTTGGACTACACATGCATGCCACCACACCCAGCTTGTTTACTGAGATAAGGCCTTCATAATCCTCTTGCCTTTGCTCCCAAAGTAGTTGGTATTACAGGCTTGCACCACCACACCTAGCCAATTAACGACATTTTCCAAACCTTCGATGGCTCATGTCATCGCTGCTGCATAAAGTTGTCTCATTTCTGCACGAGCTAATTCCTTCCAGTTTCCTACAGTTGACACCTGTTTTGGCCTGTTCACTTCCGAACCAAGTCAAATATATCCTGGTACAGAGGGATTCTAAAAGTTGAAAGAGGGCTGGGAATATGGCCTAGTGGCAAGAGCACTTGCCTCCTACACATGAAGCTCTCGGTTTGATTTCCCAGCACCACATATACGGAAAACAGCCAGAAGTGGCGCTGTGGCTCAGGTGGCAGAGTGCTAGCCTTGAGCGGGAAGAAGCCAGGGACAGTGCTCAGGCCCTGAGTCCAAGGCCCAGGACTGGCCAAAAAAAAAAAAAAAAGTTGGAAGAATATTGCTACACATCCTTCAGTTAAACGAGAGACCTATGTCCTCATCCCAAAGCTTCGCGTGACAAAACCCTTGCTGTGGAATGACTAACTACTTGAGGATACCACATTTCCTTTTTTTCCCCTAAGAAATAAATTGTTTATTCATTGATCCCTGAGTCTGAGAAAACTCACCAGGACATTGTCATGGGAAGACTCATCGTCTGAGATTTCACTTATGTGATCAATGTCTCCTTGCTCGTTGACTCAATTCTGGCGTGAGGCCGCCCCTGCCTTCGTGTTCTGAATCATCGAGCAACTGGAACATCTTCCTCTGTCAATTCTCTTTGCCATCACAGAGAACAAAGGAAAAAACAGATTTCTTCATTGTGCTTGATGCAATTAAAATCAGACTATACACATGACTCCCCCCACCCCCCCACCCCCGTCTTCTTTTTGGATCTTTTAACAATACAATGGTTGCCCCAACTGGATTTGTTTCCTATTGCTGCTGTTTTAAAAATAACATCACTGGCCGGGTTCCAGTGGCTCATGCCTGTAATCCTAGCTACTCAGGAGGATGAGACTGATGATCACCATTCAAAGCCAGCCTGGGCAGGAAAGTCTGTGAGACTTTTATCTCCAGTTAAGCACTGAAAGGGAAGCTGTGGCTCAAGTGATACAGTGCTAGCCTCAAGCACAAAAGCTCAGGGAGAATGGCTAGGCCCTGTGTTCAAAGCCCTAGTACCCACCAGCACACACACACACACACACACACACACACACACACACACACACACACTCAATCAAGAAAAACTTGATGACTTTAAATGACACATGTAATTTTAGCTCTGGAGGTCAGCATCTGAAATGGGTCTCAGGCTGTGAGCAGGTCATGGTTCCTTCTGGGGGAATCTCAGGGTGAACCATTCATTCCCCAGGTGCCTTTCCTGGCTTCCAGAGGCTGCTAGCTCTCCTCATCTTGTGACCACATCCATGCCCTTCAAAGCCAGCACAGGCCAGCCAAGCCTCCTGCTACTGTGCCTCTTCCCAGGAGTCTGTTAGGGTCACTGCTGACTACATTGGTAACCCAGATCATCTTGCATAATCTCCCATCTCAAGGCCTATAACTTAATCCCATCTTCAAAGTCTCTCTCTCAGCGTGAGGGATCATGTTCCAGGGACCGGATGTGGACCCCTCTGGGAGCTCCTTGTGGCCCCTGCCACCGCAGCACCCTCAGAAGCTTTAGAACGAGACAGCAACAGCCACTGATGTCATGATGACATCAGCCCTCTCAATGACTCCTTCATTGTTTCAACTCTTATTATTTTAGTCCTTTTAACAGAGTTGATAAGTCGTTCCAGCAGGAGGAAATAGCAACATTTTTCAAGGGATAGGAAAAATAAGATCAATAAAAATCCCATAATATAGCTGAGATTTATAGAAGTGTTAATGGGCCTATGTGGTAATTGCAAGATAATGTCATCGTTTTCTATTTTAAAGTAACAAGTACAAATTCTCTTTGTTCTTTGGAAGACCTGGGAGAATCAAAGCTCTGAAATATTAATCTTTATAAGTGGAACCGCGCAGTATCCTCTATCCTCTGTCCTGAGGGTAAGGCTGTACTGAACCAGAGCCGTGCCCACTCCTAAACTGCCTGAGCGCACTGGTGGAAGGCTAAATTCTGAATTGTGATCCTCAAGGTAAACGCATTAAGGGAAACTGGGTGGGGGCAGAAGGTGCTGTGTTTGTTGGGAGAAAGTAAACTGCTATAAAGAAAACACCTTTGACTTTTATAGAGCAAGGGCATCTCCATCTCTCACTGGTGTCCAGGGCGAATGCTGACAGTTGGTGGTATCTCTGCTCCATGTGGTGAACTCAGGTTCCTTTACCTCAAGACTTGGTGGGAGTGGGTGTAGCTCTGAAAGAAGATCAACCACTTGCTCAAGGCTTACCGCCCATGGTGGTGTGCATCATATTCTGGCTCTTAAGAAATTGGTCACGTGACCAGTTTCCCCCCCCTCCCCCGAGGATCCTGGGACGTGTAGTCCAACTGTGTGCCCATGAAGAAGAGGAGATGACTAGGGGCCTCTGGCCATTCCCTCACAGAAAGTGACCTGATCCTCTGTTCCCTGTGAGTGAGACCACTTGAGCTTTGGATGGCCACAAATAAGTGGGCTACTCTACTCAGCAGTAATCTTCAGTGGGCCCAAGTCAAGACTCAGGGTCACTGTAGAAGCGCCTTCCAACAAAGCTCTACTGAGGTGGCCTGTCTGATGGAGTACCTGGCAAGCAAATCTCCAGGCTGTTGTGAGTCCTTAAGACCTGCTGTCTGTCAGTGGGGTGAGAAGAAGCCCTTTCTCTAGTTCCTGGCCTTGGTGGGGACGCTTGCAAGTAGAGCTAGCTACTCCATCCTCTGGGCTGAGCATGATTTCACTCTGGCAGGTGGTGCAGGTCCAAACCAACTCCCAGGCCCGGGTGCCTCTGGTCCACACCCCCAGGCTTCAGGGGCTGAAGTTCCTGAAGCAAAGGCGCAAAGTCCTGGAGTAGATGCAAAGACTCTTTCCAGGCAGCTGAGTCCCCAGTTGGCCACTCCCCCTTACACTGCCCCCCTGGCTCCTCCCCTTTACCCAACTTTACTCCCTCTTGGCTCCTCCCCATTTGTCCCCTGGCTCCTCCCCTTTACTTCCTCTTAGCTCCTCCCCATTTACCCCATGGCTCCTCCTCTTTACTTCCTTGGCTGTTCCTCTTTTATTTCCTCTTGGCCCCACCCCTTCACACATTGGCCCCTCCCAGTTACTCTCTAGCGCCTCCCCTTTATGTCTCAGTCCCTCCCCTTCACACCCCACTTGGCTCCTCCCCCTGGCTCCTTCTTTTCTCCCTAGCTCCACCCCTAGCCTCTGGCTCCTTGGCAAGAGACACATTTCTGTTTGAAGTTTTAGGGTCTTGTAACATTCAGTGAAAGATGAAATCTGCAGCTTGAGGCCTCCTTCCCTGTAGGACATTATCTTCAAACATCTTTTGGATATAGCATAGAAGCTTCTCCACAACCCCAGACCAAGAATCTCAGGAAGGAAAATGAGGTTGCTCTCTCACCGGTATACAAAAGGAGCTAGGGAGCCAGACATTGTGACACACATTTATAGTCCCAGCTTCTCGTGCAGGGGAGGAAGGAAGCTCAAGATTCAAGTCCAACCCAGGCAAAAGCGCAAGATCCTTTCTGAAAAATGAAAGCAAAAAGACTGGGCCTATGGCTCAAGCAGTAAAGCACCTGCCGAGCCAGCACAAGGCCCTAAGTTCAAACCCTAGCACTTCTCCCCACCAACCAAAAGGAGCCAGAGCCAAGAGATAGAGTTCCTGGGTCCTGCTCACTTGTGGCTTTTCATCTGCTTCACATCTGGGTCATCTGTCCACATTCACCTGAAAGCATTGGAAGGACTTTGCAATCCTTGTCCAAGGCCACATGTTCCCAATAGAGGCAGATGGACAAAATATAACCCGTCCAAGGCCACAAAGCTAATACTCTTTCCATGTTTCTGGGCTTCCAGCCTAGGCTCCGAGGTTTCCCAAGAACTCATACAGCCTCCAAGCTCTGCGGGAATCAGCGATAGGCTGCACACACGCCCAGCCATCGCCCTGCCTCCTGGCAGCAGGCAAAGAGACCATTGGCCCTGGGCCATTCTGGGTCACCTGACTTGACATCCCCCCCCCTCCACACACACACACTCCCACCCCCGGTTGCTTGCCTTGCAGAATGTCCTGTTTAATGTTTTATTCCTCCCGCTGCTCCATTATTGATTCAGCCCCTCGCTGCCTGGCCTGACCAAGTAAGCCGTGAGCCTCTGTATAAAGTCAACTTCATCAAATATGCAAGAGTTGGTGTTTACTCGTCTGCACGCTACCTAGACGGTTTAAGTCGATGGTTGGTGGTTTCTGCGAGCCAAGGAGGGAGCGGGCGGCCATGGACTGGCTTCTGGCTTCTCCGAAATGATGCTGAGTCTCTGAGGCTCTGGGGAACCCAGAACCCCCAATCCTGGGGAAGGGTTGAGGAAGTAAGGAGGTTGGAAGTCGCTTTTTGAAACAAGCACCTGTCATGGGTTTAGAAACAAATTCCACGATGCATTATTATGCTGCCATGGAAAATTTAATAAGATAGGGAATTGTGTAACATTTGCCTATTCAGAAGGCATGAATAAAGCACCTGCTACAAGCTATACTGGATTACAGCAATGAATAAGGCATACAGGGTTCTTAATATTCATGGAACTGAAATTGCGTGGTTGGGGGTGGGTGTTTGAACTCAAGGCCTTGAGCTCTTGCTTGGCTCTTTCCACTCAAGTCTGATACTCTACCACTTGAGCTATAGCTCCATTGCCAGCTTTTTGGTAGTTAACTGAAGATAAGAATCTCACAGACGTTCTTGCCCAGGCTGGCTTGGAATTGACATCCTCAGCTCTCACCTTCCTGAGTAGCTAGGATTACAGGTGTGAGCCATCTGAAATTGTTTTTGATTGTTCGTTTTTGTCAGTCATGAGGTTGAATTCTGGGCCTGGGTGCTGTCCCTGAGCTCTTCAGCTCAAGGCTAGTTCTCTACCACTTGAGCCACAGTACCACTTCCAGTTTTCTGGTGGTTAATTGGAGATAAGAGTCTCCTGGACTTTCCCACCTAGACTGGCTTTGAACCTCGATGCTCAGATCTCAGCCTCCTGAGTAGCTAAGATTACAGGCGTGAGCCACAGGCGCCTAACTTTGAAATTGTATTTTGAAAAAGAATATCTGGTCCTCAAATGGAAACACTAGTAGTAAAGTTGACATTTACTGTGCACTTTCTTTTTTTTTGGCCAGTCCTGGGTCTTGGACTCAGGGCCTGAGCACTGTCCCTGGCTTCTTTTTGCTCAAGGCTAGCACTCTGCCACTTGAGCCACAGCGCCACTTCTGGCTGTTTTCTGTATATGTGGTGCTGAGGAATTGAACCCAGGGCCTCATGTATACGAGGCAAACACTCTTGCCACTAGGCCATATCCCCAGCCCCTTACTGTGCACTTTCTATGTAATGGGTACAATTTGTTTTTATTTCATACGTAGCCCAGGCTGTGGGAGTGATCTTCCTGCCTCAGCCTCTCAAGTAGCTGGGGCGATAGGCACATACCACCACACTTGATCCGTGTTCTGGATACTGTCCTCACATGCTACATAGGGAATACCTACCTGTGTGTCAGGTACTAATTTAGCCACACTATGTGTCTTAAATATCCAACGTTCCTGAAGTGGGCGGGGGGGGGGTTTGAGCTCTCTCCCACACCCATTTTGCAGATGAGGAAACTGAGCTGGGGAGGTAATGTCACGTCCTCAGATCTTCCTTTTCATCTCACCCTGCTGTCCCCTCTCCTTTCTGTCTCCCGGGCCCCTCCCCACCCCCTCACCCCGATGTCCCAAACCCTGTTGACTGTCGGGGCGGCAGGACCAGGCTGTCAGGCTCAGTCAGATGGATGGCCACCCTGGCCAGGCCTGGCTTCCAGCTCGCTTTGCTCTGGGCCCAAATACAACATGATCAAGCCGTTCTGGCTGCGCTTCAGAAAAGAACACACGGCGGGTGTGGAAAGAAATGGAATTACAGTCCCTCCGAGCCCCCTCTTATTAAATTAACCCCCTTTGAAGTGGAACCCAGCGCATTAGAATAATTTGAATGCTGAGGAATTGTCTTCTCGGGCCTGCGCGGAGGCTTTCACAATTGCATTTACCCACGGTCTCCCCACTGGGACGGCGTGTCAGTCCCCCACAGCTCCCGCTTCAGTCACGGCCCCGGGGAGGGTCTGGGGAAGGCAGAGCCGCTGCCCGGCCAGGCTGGGAGCTTTAGACAGATGTGGAGAGAGACTGCCTCGGTTCCTGACAACAGCCCAGCCAAGAGGCCAAGTCAGAGATGGTACTCAGCTATGGTGGCGGGTGGGAGACTCACAAAGTCAAAGCTCAATCCTCTGTGTGGACTGAATGGTCCAGGGAGGGAGGGAGGGAGGGAGAGCCTTTTGGAATACATGTGAGGGGCAGCTAGGGTTGGGCCCCACTGGCCCAGAGTAACTGGGGGTCTTGCTTAGGGCTTTGGGTCTCACGTCCATTCTGTACCTCCGAATCTCTGAAATGGCCAAATTAGCATTCATTTCTGCCACTGCAGGGATTGGCCAGCTCTAGGTAGTAGAATGCTACAGTGTAGGCGGGGCGGCGGGGCGGGGGGGGAGGGGGGCATTTCTTCTCTTCTTCTGAGGTCAAGGCAACCAGACCCCCTGGCTCCAGACCCTCAGAGTGCTTGGGGACACGCTGTCTGACAGTTTTCCTCCAAAAGTCTCACTTCTGCAGAAAAGACCCCCTCAGCCCCCAGACCACCTCTCCACCAGCCTCTGCTCCCCTCCTCTGCATTTCACCCTCCCTCTGTCACCTAGGTGAGGGGTGAGCCGGCAGGTGAGTTCTCTTGCCTGCACTATGTACAAAGAAGAATAGAAAGCATCTCCAGAGCCAGGCAGGCCAGGCTGTCCATCAACCTTGGGTCCCGAGAGTCCCCACAGCCTGTTCCCCGGTCCCTCCATCTCTAGAGGCGAGGAGCCCCAAGTGCCAGCCAAGCCCACACAACCAGAGCCCCCTCCCCTCCCCAGTCCTCCTCCTCCGGAAGGCTGGTGGCCGGGACCCCCACCCGGGAGTAAATTCCCAGACCCTGGGGTATCTTCACCACCCCACCCCCCAGCAACTGCTCCCCACACTGCAGACCCGGGACCATCCCATGCCACTCCTCCTCCTCCTGCACGTCTCCCCACAGCTCAGGGCCTGGATGAGAGACATGTGGAGAAGGGAGCCGCTGCGTTCTTGGAGAGAATTGTGGTCAGGAAAATGGCTGGCTCTCAATGGCGCTTTATATTCACCCGAGCTCCCCTCTGCTCTCCAAGTCACAGCCTGCCCCCGAGGGGCAGGGGGGCAAAGAGCTGCCAGGAACAATGTTTTCCCAGTGACTTTTTAATCCCTCTTTCCTGAGATCCTAAGAAGAATGAATCCAAATAGCTGGTTCCCAGAAAAACATTTACACCAACGACCCCGAAATGGAATCGATCCAACCCCTGCATTAGCTGGCAAAGAACACTCCTGCTGTGCCATTCCAAGGTGGCAAAGGTGGGCAAGCCCAGCAACTTGCAGCAAAGGCAATCACAAGGTACCGCCGTTCAGGCTGCAGAACTTCCTCCGGGTCCCTCATTCGTGCCCGGTTAATATCTAGCCGCTCTGTGCTCTGCTGAGCGACACGAATGCAGGAAAGCCAGAGACTCAAGGCTCAGAATTGTCTTTTCTTTTTTGTGTGTGTTTTGTGCAAGACTTAGGCTTGAACTCGGAGCCTAGGCACTGACCCTTACATTTTATTTATTTATTTATTTATTTTGCTTAAGGCTGGTGCTCTACCACTTGAACCACACCCCCACTTCCAGCTTTTTTGGTGGCTCATTGGAGATAAGCGACTCATGGGCTTTCCCGCATGGGCTGGCTTTGAACTGCGATCCTCAGATTTCAGCCTCCTAAGCAGCTAGGATTACACATGTGAGCTACTGCCATCCTTTTTTTTTTGCTTCCAGTCTTTGGAATCGGCTTCCACAGAGCCCTCTCTGTAGGGCGGACCCACACACTCTGCGGTTGGAGGAACCCTTATCCTTCCACAACCCTACAGCGGAGACGCCAGGAGCTTGGGGGCCACACGGGTCAGAGTGAGAGGTGCTGGCTGGGCCACTCGGTGGTGTTAGAGAAGTCACGTCCCATCCAGCTCAGCGCCTGCCTCTGTAAAATGGGAGTGACCGTGGTAGCAGCCCTGCCGTCAGGATTCATGGCGACTGGTTTGCAAGTGACTTGCCCAGCACAAGGAGCCTTGTCCATTGAGGTTACTGCCCCAGGGTGACAATCGTCCATTGTACAGACGGGAACACTGAGGCTCAGAGGAAGAGCGGACTCGGACACTGGAGGGGCCCCAGAGGGAGACTCACGTCTCACATTCTGCATTCTGAAGCTTCTATTCCACAGTGGTCTGAGAGTTCATTCTCTGGTGTGAATTTGGGCACAAGGGCCAAAATGAAACTGGGTGCCAGTGGCTCACACCTGTCATCCTAGCAACTCAGGGGGCCGAGAGCTCAGGATCATGGTTCAAAGCCAGCCTGGGGAGGAAAGTCCACGAGATGCTTATCTCCAATTCACCAGCAAAAAGCCCAAAGTAGATCTGCAGCTCAAGGGATAGCCTTGAGCAAAAACACTAAGAGACAGCGCCCAGACCTGGAGTTCAAGCCCTAGTACACACACACACACACACACACACACACACACACACACACACACACACACGCACAATGGAGGACAGAGAGATGACATCACAGCTGAGGAAGGCCTGGTGCCTCCACAAATCCCTCCCTGCGTGCAAAGCCTGGTGGGTGCCCGGCTGGCCCTCCCCCAGATAGAGACGGTGAGCCTCTTCCAGCAACGGGCAGCCCCAGAGACAGCAGAGGCTCCTCCGCTCCTGGCCTCTGCCTCCGCCGCAGAACAACTTAGGCCAAAGTAAACGTGGGAACCCCACAGTGCAGTCTCGGCACCGCAAGGAAATCCAAGATGTCGCCCAGCGTGGCCCAGTCCCTGCAGCAAAACCACACAAAACCATCCCCAATAGATGCTAATTAGATAAACGGCTCTAAATAAATAACGGGGATGGGCTGGCAAAGATGCCAGTGGGTAATTGGATCAAAAACGCTGCCCAGAGAAAACAGCGTGAAGACCAGATTCCCCGTTGCCCTTGGAGGAAGCGCTTCGGGCACCGGCTGGGGCTGGCGGTGGCGCTGCAGCACCCACGGACCTTCCGGTCACCAGGCTGCCAGGCGAGAGCGGTGACCAGAGGTGGTGGGAGGCCACCCAACCCCCCATTCCCAGGGTGCACCACGGTTTCCTCTCACACCCAGGCCTCTGCCGCTGCAGAGCCAGGGCCGGGCCTGGCGTCCTGACTCTCTCCCCGCGCGGTCACCGCCAGCGCCGCCCTTGCGCGTCTGCTCGGGAAAGCTGCAGCTGGGCCCCCAGTGCCACGACTCTGCCTCCCCGCTGCCCCTGGGTCGGGCTCCGCCTACCGTGGGGGCTGTAGAGACTGCAGATCGGAGGCCACAGGAGCGACCGGCTTCTGCCAGGTCCTGCGGGGCCACCCGCGCGGTGACCCTGCCCTCCCAGGCCCCCCCTGAGCAGCAGCCAGGTCTGCTTTGCCATTTTGTCTAACTATTGAGCGCCATCGCGTCCCAGGGAATACGCAACATCTCTTCCTTAAGGATTTAGGGCCCTGCCTCTGGGCCCAGAAACACCCAGCAGCCCTCCCCGGAGGCCTTCCAAGTCTTCCTTGTTCCCCCTTCCCCTGGCTTCTCCCGGCTTCGGGGCTAGCCCCTTCCCAGAGCCTCAACGGTCAAGGCTGCACCCTCCGTGACGTGGCTCACAACTTCCTGTTCACAACTGCCTCCCCCATGGCAGGACGGCTGTGTCACCCACCCCTCTCCCGGCTTCCAACACTAGCCAGCCAGGGCCCCGCTTCAGAGGGCTGTGTCAAGCTCCCTCGGGGCCTGCGAGCCCAAAGACGCCAGCCAAGGACATGTGAGGGACTCGGCCACCGTGTCCAGCACCGGCACAGGCAGGGCAAAGGAATGAGGGGCCGTGCTGATGACGGAGCAGGGGCTTCCCGGGTGTCAGTATGCACTAAGCAGGGCTGCGGGCAGGGGGTCAGCCCCGCAGGGTGACCAGGCCTGGGATCTGACCAGTGCCCCTCAGCAAACACACCAGAGTTTCACTGACCAGGAGCCATGGACAGCAAATCTGCCCAGGAAAGCCACAGAACAACGCTAAAATAAAACCACAATGGCAGGTCACTGCCCACCCGCCCCAATCGTGAGACCCTGGAGCAGTGACAGTGAGCGCCGGTGAGAATTACGAGAGACGGGACGGCTGAGATGTGGCTGGGAGAACAGCTCAGCCGTGATCCGAGCTACTCAGGAGGCTGAGATCTGAGGATCGCAGTTCAAAGCCAGCCCCAGCGAGAACGTCCATGAGACGCTTATCTCCAATTAACCACCCAGAACCTGGAAATGGAGTTGTGGCTCAAGAGCACTAACCTTGAGCAAAAAGCTCAGGGACAGCACCCAGGCCCTGAGTTCAAGCTCCAGGACTGACCAAGAAAGGAGGGAGGGAAGGAGGGAGGAAGGGAGGGAGGGATGGAGGGAAGGAAAGAAAAAGAGAGAGAGAGAAGAAATATTACTCACCCTATGACCCAACAATTGCACCCCTGGACATTTTTCCAAGGAGAAGGACAGTGAGTTTGCACACAAGAGCTATAAAGCATGGTTATGGTTGTATGATTTGCACTAGGCAAAAACTGGAAACTATCCAGATGCCTTTCCTGTGGGTGAACGGTTAAACATACTGGCACATCCATTCAATGGAATACAATTCAGCCATGAAAAGGAATGAACAATGGGTATGCATAAAACCTGGATTGGTCTGAATGAAGCAAGCCATATTCACATAGGCTTTGCAGCTGGGAGTGGAGCTCCGTGGAATAGTGCTCGCCTAGCACGAAGAAGGCCCTGGGTTTGATGCACAACCCTATAATAAATTATCATCTTCATAATAACAATAGTAATAATAGTACTGCATACTTCCATTCATACACTCTTCTTGCAGTGACAAAGACGGAAATGTTAGTGGAGGAGGGAGGAGAGGCTCCTGGAGCTGTGGAGGGGTGGAGACAGGAGGAAGTAGGTGTGGCTACAAGCCGGCCCCATGGGGCCTTGTGCACGTGAACTTGCTCTGTATCTCGGTTTTGAGCTGATGCCAGTACCCTGGTTGTGATACCCTACCAGAATTTTGCAAGATGTTACTGGGGGAATGAGGGAGGAGAGGACCTGGGCAAAACAAATAAAGATTGCTCTGCTTTATTCCTTAAAACTACATGTGAGGGCTGGGAATGTTGCCTAGTGGTAGCATGCTGGCCTGGCATGCACGAAGCCTTGGGTTCGATTCCTCAGCACCACATACACAGAAAAAGCAGGAAGTGGCGCTGTGGCTCAAGTGGTAGAGTGCTAGCCTTGAGCAAAAAGAAGCCAGGGACAGTGCTCAGGCCCTGAGTCCAAGCTCCAGGACTGGCAAAAAAAAAAAAAAAAAAGTGAATCAACAAGTATCCCCAAATTAAAAGTCACTTTTGCTGTGCTATAGATCAAACCCAGGGCCTTGCATATCCAACCCGGGACAAGTGCTGTACTGTGAGCTATACCCCAGCCACAAAATTGATTTGTGTGTGTGTGTGTGGTACAGAGGTTATGAACTTAGGTCCCTGAGCTTGCCAGGCAGATACTCTGTGATTTGAGCCATTCTCCCCAGCCCGTTTTGATTTATTTTCCAGGTAAGGCCTCATGCCCTTCCCCAGGCTGGCCTAGAACCGCAATCCTCCTACCTAGACCCTCGAGCGTGGCTGGGATGAGAGGTGCATGCCACCCCCACAGCTGGCCCATTGATTAAGATAGGTATCAGTCACCTTTTGGCCCCTGAGCTGGCCTTGACGCGTGATCCTCCTGACCACCACTGGAACTTTAATACTTTATGTGAAAATTAAAACCTAAATACCTTAAAGGTTCAGGCTGGAACGGGACCACGCCCCCCTCAGCCCTCCCCCCCCCACCACGTGGCCACAGCAGAAAGGGTGAGAAAGGCCCGGAAGGCACATTCAGGACACCAGGGGTGGCAGTGGCAGGAGGTGGGGTGGCCCCCGGTCATGGTCCAAGGACTTCCAATGAAGCGTAGCTAATGGCCACGGTGGGGGGGGGGGGCGGGATTGGAACCGGCTTTCTGTCTCTGCCTCGCACAGCGAGCTGAGCTGGGCCCCCGTCTTGGGTGTTAGAACATCCAGTAATGGTTCTAATTATACCCAGGAAGTGTTCAAGCCTGTGGGTGGAACGGGATGCCAGCACACAGCCTCCCCCCCCCCCCCAAGTGCTCCTGACCCCGCTTTGGGGGTGACAGGCAGAGATACCAGCGCAGACAGCAACTTTCACCCCTCAGGTGGGGGCAGCCAGGGGCCCAGGTAGTGGGGGTGGGGGGTGGGGAGGTGGGCATGGCTTTCCAAGGAACTGCATTTGTGCAACTGGATGGCTGGGGGGGGGGGGGGCGGGGGGCGGAGCGGGGAGCTCCTTCCTTCTTCATAATTAGCCAATTAATTATCCTCTTCTGCATGCTAATGAAGCACTGAAGACTCCAGGAAAAGAGCTTGAGAGCCCCGTTCGACCGTCCTCTGGGCCCTCCCCGGTTCTGGCCACCAGAAGCGGCTCCTTGGCCACCCTGAGCAGAAAGCTGTGAACTTGTGATGTGAAGCCAGTTAACTTCCCAGCTAATGTGCCGTGCCGCATTCCAGGCGGCTTCTGGAGCCTGAGCCGGGGGGGGGGGGGGGGGGGGGGGGGCGGGGGGGGCGATGGGTCCCTGGAGCTTGAGGTTCTGGGAACCAAAGAACCAAACTGACACTCTCCCTCCTGGGAGCAGGGGACCAAAGGCTCCTACTTCCTTCTTCCTGCTGTACCCTGCCAGCCACGACAGGACAATTCACTGCAGGAGGCATGGACTAGGCAGTGTGTGTGTGTGTGTGTGTGTGTGTGTGTGTACACACGCGTGCTGGTACTAGGGCTTGAACTTAGGGCCTGGGCTCTATCCCTGAACATTTTTTTTTTTTGCTCAAGGGTAGTGCTCTCACTTTGAGCTACAATACCAGCCTGGGCTGGCTTTGACCTTCCATCCTCAGATCTCAGCCTCCTGACTAGCTAGGATTACAGGTGTGGGCGGCTGATGCCCATTTCTCTTTGCTTTTTCACTCAAGGCTAGCACTCTTACCACCTGAGTCCAGCTTTTGCTGCTTAATTGGGGATAAGAGTCTCATGAAATTTCCTGCCCTGGCTGGCTTCGGATTGCGATCCTCAGAACTCAGACTCCTGAGTAGCTAGGATGACAGGTGTAAGCCGCCAGTGCCCCATGGGAATGAGCATGTTTATCTCTTGTTGGTTTGTTGGCTGGAAGCTCCCACCACGCCTCCCACAGCATCTGTCCTCTGTGGAGGCTTCTGGTGGAGTCATCAGCCCGGGGTGAGGGGAGACACTACGCAGTCCTGGGTCACCCTTCAGGAGAGCCACTGCGGGCCCAGGAGACAGGATGGCTCACCTGCCACCTCCCATGAGCATCTTGTGAGTTCAGGCCCTGCCGTACCACTCAGCTCCTGGAGAAACACCTAGCCCCGAGATCCTGTTCTCCCGGAATGGCTAGGGGACTGAAGAGAGCCCCAAAGACCCCTGGGTAATCCGAGAAGCAAATGCTGCAGCCAGGGCCCCTGGAGCGGCATGCTGAGAAGGGGTTGTGCAAAGCGGCCGCCCGGCGCCTCGCGGGGGACCGGTGAGGGTGGTTATTACATCACTGCGCGCTCTAACATTCAAGAAACTTCCACCACAATTCAAACTCACAGACTACAATTTTATGTGTAGATGCTATAAATGACCAGATAGTGTGTGTGTGTGGTGTGTGTGTGTGTGTCTGTGTGTCTGTGTGTCTGTGTGTCTGTGCTACTATTTTTCAGCCCTCTTTAGGTCTAAGGAGCTGGATTTTCTTTCCTTCCTTCACTTAGCTGGCCTGGCGCGGGCTGCTGGGAGGGCTGTACCAGCAGAGATGCAGCTCAGACTCCAGGAAGGAGGGATGGCTCAGCAGGAATGCAAGAGGACACAGGAGCTTTCTCCGGAGGGTGGAGGCATGGGTACGCTTGGCAGGGCATGGGGTGGTTGTGAGAGTGCAGAGCTTGGGCCAGTGGCACTTTGACTCCACTGTAGCCAACACTGGCACATCAGGTTGGGCGGCAGGCAAAGTCAAGAGCCACCTCCTAACCCTCTACCACCCAATCTTTGTAGAATCCCAGAGCCTAGTGTATCAGAAATGGAAGGGGGCTGGGGATATAGCCTAGTGGCAAGAGTGCCTACCTCGGATACACAAGGCCCTAGGTTCGATTCCCCAGCACCACATATACAGAAAATGGCCAGAAGCGGCGCTGTGGCTCAAGTGGCAGAGTGCTAGCCTTGAGCGGGAAGAAGCCAGGGACAGTGCTCAGGCCCTGAGTCCAAGGCCCAGGACTGGCCAAAAAAAAAAAAGAAATGGAAGGGGCTGTGCGCAGTGGCCCACGCCTGTCACCCTAGCTATTGAAGAAGCTAAGACTGAGGATCGCAGCTCAAAGCCAGCTCAGGCAGGAAAGTCTATGAGACTCTTATCTCCAATTAACCAACAAAACATACCGAAGTAGGGGTGTGGTTCAGTGGTAGAGTGCTAGCCTTGAGAGAAAAAAGCTAAGAGAGTGTGAGCCCTAAATCCAAGCTCCAGTACCAGGATTAATTTATCTATCTATCTATCTATCTATCTATCTATCTATCTATCTATCTATCTATCTATCTATCTAACTATCTATTTTGCTAGTCTTGGGGCTTGAACTGAGGGCCTGAGCACTGTCCCTGGCTTCTTCTTGCTCAAGGCTAGCACTCTACCACTTGAGCCCACAGCACCACTTCTGGCTTTTTCTATATATGTGGTGCTGAGGAATCAACCCAGGGCTTCACATATATGAGGCGAGCGCTCTACCCTAGGCCATAATCCCAGCCCCTAATTCTGTTTTAATGATTGTTAAATATATGGATCACAGCTCCAAGTAGATTCAGGGCTGTGAGTATTCTATCAGCATCCTACTTCATGTTCAAAACAGGTTAGGATGAGAAAAACATCTAGAAGCTAGTTTCACAGGTTTTCGCTAAAAACATCTAGAAGCTAGTTTCACAGGTTTTCGCTAAGGAACGGCAGGCAGGAGAGAAGCTTCCTCATGAGGCTCGCTAAGTACTCCTTATGCCCTCCAACCCAAAGTCAGAAAACCCACAGGTCAGAAAACTAGATTCAGAAGCCAACACTGAGTGAGCTGGAACTCAGAGCTCTTCTGAGCCACACAAAAGGGGAGACAGGGCACACAGACCAGAGCCACGCAGGATTCTAATAGAAAACCTCTTCCGCATGAAGCTGACTCTCCACACTCCCCACAAAGTTACACACTCGCGTCAAAAAAAACCGACTTTTACCCTCTACTCCCTGGAAGCTGCCAGGCAAATTGGTTATGGGGAACCTCGGCAAGGGCTGGAAGAGGAAGGAAAAAAAGAAAGAAAAACCCTCCTTCAGTACTTGGAGCTGAAGCCAACCCTATTAATAAGGTTTGCAGCCTAAATTCACTCCACTTGGGTGGTCCCCAAATACCAAGCCAGGAACTGAGTCTAAAGAGTCCCAAGCCAGTAATGAACGCAGGCTCCCTCCCTGCAGAAGTCCAGGCCCAGCCCCGGTAGGAACCCAGGGCTGCCCAGGGAGACAGAGCCTAGGGTGGAAGCCACCCTATTACAATCACACAAGGGAGCCAGGCACCACGAGCAAGTGTCAGCAAACTCACCCGGTGGTAGACAGAGAGCCACAGAGACTTCCAACACCAAACTCGCCAGACACTGAACCCGACAGTAATGCTTTAGAAGGGGAATTAGAAACACAAGCAGAGTGGGTAACTGTAAAAACCAACTTTGTGGATTTTAAAAAGAAACTTCTAGAAAGGAAAAACATAGTGGCTGAAATTTTAAATCCAGCATCTATAGGAATGGAGTGTTGGTCAGAGGTAAAATGTTTGTGCTGAATATGTACTGTCCCCTGGGTTTGAACCACAGCACTGCCACCACCAACCCCCCCCCCCCCACACACACACAAATAAATTAAAACTCAGCCGGGTGCTGGTGGTTCACGCCTGTAATCCTCACTACTCCGGAGGCTGAGATCTGAGGATCTCAGTTCAAAGCCAGACTGGGCAGGAAAGTCCATGAAACTCTCGTCTCCAATAAACTACTCAGAAAAAGCCAGAAGTGGTGCTGTGGCTCAAGTGGTAGATCTCTAGTCTTGAGGATCAGAGACAGGACCCAGGTCCTGAGTTCAAGCCACAGGACTGGCACACACACACACACACACACACACACACACACACACTAATATATATATATATATATTCAGTACATGACTTTAACAATAAATTAGAAATAGTTGAAAAGGAATGAAACACAGGAATCAATCATAGAGGTAAAAAAAAAAATCAAAAGGAGCTGGGAGCCAGTGGCTCACATCTGTAATCCTAACTACTCAGGAGGCTGAGGTCTGAAGATCGCAGCTTGAAGTCAGCCCAGGCAGGAAAATCCCTTTGAGATTCTTAATTAGCCACAAAAAAAAAAACCAAACAAAAAAACGGAAATTGTGCTGTGGTCCAAGTGGTAGAGTGCTAGCCTTGAGCTGAAGAGCTCAGGGACAGCGCCCAGGCCCAGAGTTCAAAAGCCATGATCAACCAAAAAAAAAAAAAAAAATCAAAAGGAGATACTTGCAGGTGGGTGCCAGTGGCTCACATCTACAATCCCGGCCATTCAGAAGGCTGAAATCAGGAGGATCAATGTTCAAAACCAGCCCAGGACAGAAAGGTCCATGAGACTCAGTCTCCAAAATAACCAGCAAAAAGTAGGGTTGGAGATATACCGCAAATGGTACCAGAAGAGCAATCAAAGCCAAGCAAGTGTGAGGCCAAGTACAAACCCTAGTACTACCACCAAAAGAAAAGAAGCTCTTGAGACCCCATCTCAACCAATAGTTGGACACAGTGCCATGCATGAGACCCTATTTGAAAAATTACTAGAGGAAAAAATAATTTGCTGAAAGTGTGGTGAAGCCCCTGAAAACTTAAGGCCCTGGGTTCAAAGCAAAGCAAAGCAAGCAAGCCAGCAAGCAAGTAGCCACAAGTGGGGTTGCCTAAGAGCACAAAACTCCCTGTGAAACTTGAATTTTAGAAAAACAACGAAGCGCTTTTTTTTTCTTTTTTGCCAGTCCTGGGCCTTGAACTCAGGACCTGAGCACTGTCTCTGGCTTCTTTTTGCTCAAGGCTAGCACTCTGCCACTTGAGCCACAGCGCCACTTCTGGCCTTTTCTATATATGTGGTGCTGGGAATCGAACCCAGGGCTTCATGTATACGAGGTGAGCACTTCACCACTAGGCCATATTCCCAGCCCCCAATGAAGCATTTTGACAACTGTTTTGTTACCATACACTAATTATTCAAGGGGGGATTCCCAGTGACATTTTCACACACATATGCAATGTGCCCCACGACCTTGCCCCCTCTACCACGCTCCTTTACCACCATCTCCATCATCTTCATCCTGTTCATCCGCCCCCAGCAGAGCCTGTTTTACTTTCCTGTCATTCTTTTTTCAGTGTGCATTAGTTACATCAAGGGGTTTCTCATGGTATTTCAGAGGTGCATATTTTAAATCAAATAACTCTCTATTGCTTTTTCTTCCTCTGTCCTCCTACCCCCATTGACCAAGAACTTTCTTTCAGGTTCCTTATACTATCTTCCTACATAGTTCAGTGGATTTCTAAATTATTCATACTCCATCTTTCTCTTTTTTCCCTCATCACCCTAAACATAATTAGAATCATGTTCTATATATACAAATATAAATTCATAAACACAAGTATATATACATATGGACATGTCCACAATAGGACAATGTTTATCCTTGGAAACACATTCATGTGGTTCATCAGTCTCTGAAGGAGAAGGTGAAATTTTCCCTTTTTGAAATTATTTAGTTATTTAACGCTGATCCGGGGGTTGGAACTCAGGGCCTGGGGGCTGTCTCTGAGCCTCTTTTTCTCAAGGTTGATCCTCTACCACTTGAGCCACAGCGCCAGTTCCAGGTTCCTGGTGGTTAATTGCAGAGAAAAGTCTCACAGAGGGGCTGGGAATATGGCCTAGCGGTAGAGTGCTTGCCTTGCATGCATGAAGCCCTGGATTTGATTCCTCAGCACCACATACACAAAAGTGGCGCTATGGCTCAAGTGGTAAGTGCTAGCCTTGAGCAAAAAGAAGCCAGGGACAGTGCTCAGGCCCAGAGTTCAAACCCCAGGACTGGCAAAAAAAAAAGTCTCACAGACTTTCCTGCCCCGGCTGACTGAACTGTAATTCTCAGATCTCAGCTTCCTGAATAGCTACTATTGCGGGCACGAACCTCCAGCCCCTTTCCCACTTTTGAATGTTGACTATTAATAGTTTTTTTTTAAGTAGTGTTCTGAAATAAACGTGAGAAAGCATTCATGTATCCTCCCATGTGGGAACCCATCTAATCCATATAACGTGTGCTCTGTAGTCTTCTGCGTATTTGAAAAGGCTTAACTATCTCAGGCAAGGGGGCCCACCTGTGCAAAGGCCCGGCGGTGGAACAAAGCACAGCAAGGGAGAGCTGGGCAGCAGGGAGCAACGGATGAGGAGGTGTGGGTGGACCGGATCGCAAAGCCACCGAAGACACAGCCCTCCCCAAAGCCACCGAAGACACAGCCCTCCCCGCACATTCCGGGGGATCCTGCCCAAGCTAGCCTCAAGCTTTCTCAAGGAACTGGAACTAACAGGGCTCCCCAGCCCGCCTCCTACACCGCCTTGTGCCAGCCACAGCCCTGCCCTGCCCTCTCCTGAACAGGCTCATTGTTCCTCGGCTCCCGCAGGCTCTCTTCACCAGCAGCCAGTTCTGAGCGGGCAGGTCTCTGTGGGTAGGTCCACCGAGGCACAGCTGCCTGGCATAGAAATCACCCTGGCCCGGCCCAGCGGGGTCCCCGCCTGAACCTCCGCACCCCCACATCAAAGAGGAGACGTCAGAGCTCCAGCCGGTGTCCTTAGCACACCCCCAGCCCTGGTGCCATGGTGATGGGCTGGAGGTGGAAGCGGTATCCAGTGGTAGTTAGGCACTATCTGGATGCCCACAAGTCCAAGAGCCAAGCTGTGGGTCACTGTGGCTCAAGGAAAGTGCCGGTCACAGTGCTAGGGCATCAGGGTCTCCCCCCGGGCGGGGGGGGGGGGAACACAGGCCACCGCTCTACACACTGGAGATACCCCAATGAGCATCTGTGGGTGGCCATGCCCCCACCCCGCCCTTGACCTTCCAAGACCACCAAGTCACCTGTCCAATGGCGGCTCATCTTCCCACAGCCTAGCATCAGCCTGCTGGAGAACGATCATCAAGCGGCCTGTGCCAGGTGGCAGGGACAGAAATACCAGGAGCCTAGGGGCCGCAGATGGCGGCAGCGCCCGTCAAACAGGACCCTAGGGCTCCGAGAGACAGCAGCCTAGCCCGGCGCTGCCAGCTTTCCTAGATTAAACACAGAGCTATGGCAGGCAGCAGGGCATCAGGAGATCAGGGGGCCCACACCCCTTCTCTTCATGAGTTCATGTCACGCCAGGCATCCCCACTGGTCTCCACACTCAGCTTGAAGCGTCTGGACTCCATGAAGTCAAAGGGCCCTCCTCACAAGATGCAAAGGAGAAAATTACTGACCAACACGTTCATTAAAAAGTAGCCTGAGGGGCTGGGAATATGGCCTAGAGTGCCTGCCTCGTATACATGAAGCCCTGGGTTCGATTCCTCAGCACCACAAAAATAGAAAAAGCTGGAAGTGGCGCTGTGGCTCAAGAGGTAGAGTGCTAGTCTTGAGCAAAAAAGAAGCCAGGGACAGTGCTCAGGCCCTGAGTCCAAGCCCCAGGACTGGCAACAAAAAAAAGAACCCAAAACAAAACAAAAAGTAGCCTGAATAAAGAAATCTCCACGTATTGATGAAATGGAGAGCTCATGCCATTTTTTGTTGTTGTTGTTGTTATTGTGTAATGCTGCAAATCATAACATGGATGAATCTCTCAGTCAGGAAGTTCAGACGGAAAGAAGCCAAACACAGAAAATGACATGGGAGCGGATGGCTTCGAGTTGCCAGCGTCCGGATCTCTCCCTCCGGAGTAGCTGGGATGACAGGCGCGAGCTCCACGTCTGGTGTTACTCACCTAACGGAAAGTCACTTCTTCCTAAAGCCATCCGATCACAGGCATGAGGCTGACCAAAACACTTCACCGCATCACCTGATGTGCGTTCGAATAAACAAACTGGCTCCTGTAGCCCGGCCCGGGTTGAAAACTAACCATCCAAACACCCAACCTCTTCCGCCCTGGCTCCTTTCTGAGTGCCTCCGTTTCCCTGAAGAGCCTGCCATTCTCCCATCCAGGGTTAAACCCCTAGGCACCAACTGCTACCTCCTCCAGGCAGCCCTCCAGGGCCCATGCTTGGTGGATAGCTGAGTAGAAACAGAAAGATTTCAATCAGGAACCCAGACTTGGCCAAACAAGCCATAAAAACCCAAGAAAGCAAGCGCTGCTCCCAAGGGAGCTGGTCTGGCTCGGGGTTCTTGGGTTTTCCTGCCTGCCAGGTTCCTTGGTCCTTGCCACCTCTCATAAGCGGGATTTGTGAGAAAGAAGGAGAGAGAGAGAGAGAGAGATACTGTAAATCTGCTTCATTTGAAATTCAGAGTTAATGACTTATTCCTTTATATTCAGGAAATAGAGGAAGGTTCCGGCTTTTAAAGGCCAGGAGTTTACTAGCCAGAATATGACAAGTATTACAAAGTATAGGCCTGCTCTAAAAGCACTTAAGAAACAGTCTCCGTCAGAAATTTTAAGAATATCTTCAAATAACATCATTTATCTGCCAAGAGGCCAAGGGAGGAGAAGGTAGATGCGGGGGGTGGGGGGGGTAGAGTAATGAGTATTTGATCAAATCTATACTTCCAACCCCCAGGGGAGAGGGGAGCCATGTACTAACCCTTCTCACCCTGGACAGATTTGTTTGCACACTTCCTGTGTGCACAGGGGAGTGGAGGGGGTATGCATGCGTGCAAGTGTGTACACCATGCCCTTCTGCATGCCAGCACCCACGGCTGGCACAAAAAGAAAGTCCGCCATCATTGCAACTCTCTGTCCGATCCCCGAGGTAATTGAATAAGCCCCGGGTCCCGATTTCGGGCCCATCCCCACTTAACTGAAATCCAAAGCCAGCTCGGGAGTAAATTGGGCTCTGAATGAAGCCATTAGGCTCATTGGCACTTTCTCATTTTCAATAGAGTCGGGGCTTAACCAGGTTAAATTGTTGTTAAACACATTACCCAGGTACTCTCCTCTTCGCAGCCCAATGATTTTGTGTCCAGCCTGAAGGATTGCAATTGCAATCCAGAAAGACGCCAAGCGACCGGCTGATTTACCGAGCTCCCTACAGCCCGCACCGCCTCCCACCTGCCACCGATGCTCAGGAACTTTCTGAATGTTCTGTGGTCCTGATTGATGGCCCAAACACCAGGGCATGGTGCCATGGGGGGGGGGGGGGACGGGGGGGGGACCGGCGCTGACCCTGGGGAGAACAGGCTGCTGTTTCTTTTGGATACCTGTTCTCTGGGTTCTGGCCAAACCCAGGGAGATCTGGGACCTAGATCAGAATTGCCAGTGGCACTGGGCCTCCGGGTTGGGCTGGGTCGTCCATCTTGCTCATTTCCTGAGCTAGTGTGGCCTCCTAACTAACTGCCAGAGAACATTCCTCAGCCTTTCTTTCCAGCCTCCTCCTGATCCTGGGCCTCAGGCTAACCCCAGGACAGGCCCAGGGACCCTCGCTTGAACCAACTCCTGCCCCACTACATTCAAGTCTCCATCTGTTGTGCAGCCCTCCCTGCCCCCCAACTACACCTCTGTATTCCATCAAAAAGCTGGACGTGGAGCTATGGCTCAAATGGTAGCGCACCACCAGCCTTGAGCAAAAAGCTAAGGTACAATGCCCAGGCCCTGAGTTCAAGCCCCAGTACGTACACACACACACACACACACACACACACACACACACACACACACACACACACGCACCCTAATCCCCTAATCCTAGTTACTCAGGAGGCTGAGATCTAAGAATTGAAGTTCCAATACAGCCCAGACAGGAAAGTCCATAAGAATGTTATCTCTAATTAACCACCAAAAAGCCAGAAGTGGAGCTGTGGTTCAGGTGGCAGAGTACCAGTCTTTTTTCCTACTCTTTTATTGTTATTATAAAGATGATATACAGTTACATCATGTCAGGTAATGAATACATTGCTTTTTGAGCCATGTCACCCCTTCCCTTGCTCTCTCCCAATTTTCCCCTCCCATCCCCACCCTTGAGTTGAAGTTCATTTTCAGCATAGTGTCCATTGAGTACCACTGCTGCATTTGTTCATCCTTATCCCTCCACTGAGTACCAGTTTTGAGCAAAAAGCTAAGTGTGACCACAAGGCCCCGAGTTCAAGGCCCCAGTACTGGTAGACACACATACACACAATCTAAAATCCTACTTTATCAATTCAGCCCACTAACTTTACTTTGGTTTTGCAGTGCCATTTGCTATTTGGGAGGCAAATTTTTCCAAAATGAACGCAGGGAGCGGCTCAACAGATCGCATACTGGGCACGGCTGGCAGAAACTGGAACCCCGGTGAAAACATCTCCGCATCACCGATTTGCCCAGTGCACCTGTGGGGATGTAAAAGCTTGGGGTTTAAAAGTCTCCAAATTTCCAGGAAGTGGTTGAAAGGGCCATCAAACACGGTGCAGGAGGACGACATCTGGGCAGCTTCTCAGGCCAAGATGTCAGCCTGGCTGGCTCTCCTTCTTTGCCTTCCTAAAAAAAGCATTAGCCACATTCAGAGGCTGAGGCTGGTGGCCGGGCACTGTGGGCGGGCACTGTGGGCAGGCCTAGCACCCAGGAGCAGGTTGACTGGGTCTCAGTTTCCTCATGAGCAAAACAGCAATGGTAGGAATCCTACCTTTCTCCCCAGGCTGAGGCTGGAATTTAAGTGGATCCTCAGGCTGAGGGCTCTCCGCCAGCTCTTGGCACACGGCAAAGACCCGGCATGCAGGATTTCAGTGGCAGCACAAAACAATCCTACTGCGGGCCAGGGCCTCTGTGTGCGGGGCACTACCTTGCCTGGGAGCCCAGCCCAGCCTGAGCCCCCAGTGAGCAGGAGCAAGGGTGAGAGTGAATTATGTACGTGTGTGTGAGCAGTGTACATGTGTCATGAGAACGCATGGTGTGTGTGTGTGTGTGTGTGTGTGTGTGTGTTCCTAAGGCCTCCTGGTGCTGTGTCCTGAGGAGTCTGAGATGAGGGCAGGGTAAGGGTCTCAGGGGCTCCTGTTGACAATTTCTGGAAGGTTTCAGAGCCACCAAAGAGCCCGGGCATCTGCAAACCTGTACTTCCCATCTGGGCCAGCCATGGTGTTTGCCCGAGGAGGGACACACGGAGCCCATCTTCCTCGGTAAATGGAGGCCCTGAGGTGTGTGGTGACACCAGCCTCTCTCCCGGCCCCCCTGCCCGGACCCCAGGCCTGGGCCTCTGGAGGGACTGCGGGACTGCATCGAGGTGGGGCCCGCAGCCAGGCCCCGGCCTCTCTGGCACTCCCGGGGTCCTGATTTGGTGGCAGGCAGCAGCTGGTGGAGCAGTGACTGGGCTCAAGGCCGTTTTCCCAACAAGCCTTGCGCCGTGTGGAGGTCAAAGCGAGCACCAGGTGAAGGACACGGGGCACAGAGTGTGTCCAGCCCATGTGCAGGGGGGATCCTGGACGAAGCTCACTGTGCCAGAGCAGAGGACACGAGGGCCTCCGCTGCCCCTCCCACGGCTGCCCCTCCCACGACACCATCCTGAGGACCCCGTGTGTCAGTCCCGTCACCCGTCTATCCCAGGTCTAGGGGCTCCCAGAGTCCACCGGGTGATCCAGGACCACCCCTCCCCCACACTCCGGTGCACCTGCTTGTGGCACACAGATAACAGGCCACACAGAGCGATCTGTGGCGCCCGGGAGCTGCCAGCCCCATTAGCAAAGCCAGCTCTGCAGGACGCTTTGTGGCTCACGCCTGAAAATCCTGACTGCTCAGGAGGCTGAGATGTAAAGATCAAGGTTCAAAGCCAGCCCAGCCAGGAAAATCCATGAGATTCCTATCTCTGATTAACCACCAAAAAAAGCCAAGAGTAGGACTGGGGTTCAAGGAATAGAACCCCAGCCTTGGACAAAAAAAAGATAAAGGATAGTGCCGAGGCTCTGAGTTCAAGCCCCAGTACACACACACACACACACACACACACACACACACACACACACACACCTTTGCTTCTGTTTCCAGCAGTCAAGGCCAAGAGAGAGAGAGACAGAACACATTCAGTGTCCTGACCTTCCTGGACAGCACTAACGCATGCCCGCGGCCAGCGAGATTGCTGAAGCTGGTGCACGCAGAAACCGTGGTGTGCTGCCCAGTGGTCAGCACCGGCTGTGGAGGGGCCCAGGGCCGGCTGGTGATGCCGGCCATTCCTGTGGTGCGAACGCTTCCCGCCACCGCCAGTCCCAGCTCCTCTGGGGAAGGCACCGAGCGCTGAGATTCCACCCCACACACAATAAATGCAAAGGCCCTGGAGAGCAGCAACAATGGCAAAATGGAAGAAAATAATTAGGAAGTGGTAAGTTTTGAATACTCGGTGTCTTTTAAGTCTAATCGAATTGCAAGCTTATATAATTTGATTTTGCATGGTGCTGGCTTGCTGAGCTCCCAAAGATTTAACAGTTGGCTGCCACGGCCCCGTGCTGGGCAGCGTGGGTGGACACAGGGCAGAAGGGAGAGGCGTGGCCGAGCCAGAGGCCCCACGCACCACGGAGGAGGAACGGGGGTTCCAGGTGGCAGGAAGGTGGGGGTCCCTGACCACAGCAACGGGTAGGCTGCTCCTTGCTGGCCTCAGGGAGGGACCGGCAAGCAACCTCCCCCCGTGTCAGGGGCCGTCGTCCCGCCCGATGCACTCCTCAGCCCACGGGCTGGGAAAGGACTTGGCAGGGCCAGCCTACAGGTCCCTCCCTAAGCCACGCCCACCACCTTGAAAGCCCTCTGCTTGAATACCTCCACCAACCCAGCGCTCGCTCCTCCCGGTTCCTGCAATGAATGGGTCAGCCAAGCACTGGGCCAGGGACTGAC
Organism: Perognathus longimembris pacificus; assembly: GCF_023159225.1. Taxonomy (NCBI): domain Eukaryota; kingdom Metazoa; phylum Chordata; class Mammalia; order Rodentia; family Heteromyidae; genus Perognathus; species Perognathus longimembris. The sequence goes on from NC_063167.1 coordinate 15,249,636, forward strand.
CAGACAGGGGAATCCTGGGTAATGCCACCCTATGCATCTCCTCCAGCTGCCAGAGTGACACGCACCTCACACCATCCACCCACTGTACACACACAAAATCATACACACAACCACCTACAACCACACACACAAAATCATACACACAACCACATACACAGCCACACACAACCACAACCACACCCACAATCACACATACGATACACACATAATCACACACAACCACAACCACACCCTCCTCCACAGGAGACCTCCCAGGATCAATTCTCCGACGAGGGCACCCCACCCAGATGCCCAGACACCAGGCCCTGTGCAGCCACCAAGGGTCCTGGCTGAGCTCCCAGGCCTCCCTGACCCTGAGCTTCCCGCCACGCAGGCATGGGCCCTGCTGGGGTCACGCTGAAAGTCAGGGCGATTCCATTTTCAGTCCCACCGCCCTGTGTCAGGCATGGTGAGGGCAAGGGAGGTAACAGGCAGAGCTGGGGCCGTCCGTTGGCCTCTGCACCCCACAGGGTCCACAGGCATGCCGTCTATTTAACTGACAAAGAATAACGAGGGGAGGGGGCAATGCGATGCTTTGATCTACGTATGCATTGTAGGAAGAGTCTGTAATGAAAAAAAAATTAAAAGGAAGCCAGACATCAGTTGTTTTGCCTAAAGATAGAGTATGGCCAAGCACTGGTGGCTTATACCTGTAATCCTAGCTACTCAGGAGGCTGAGAACTAAGGATCAAGATTGGAAGCCAGCTGGGGCAGGAAAGTCCGTGAGATTCTTAGCTCCAATTAACTACCAAAAAGCCAAAAGTGAAGGTAGAGCTGGAGTGGTAGACTGCTAGCCTTGGGCGAAAAAGCTCAACAAGGGCATGAGATCCTGAGTTCAAGCCCAACTACTAACACAAAATAACAAAATAAAAAGCTTAAGAGAGATCCCATCAGACTAATTAATGTCTTCATCAGTTCATCCATGTGTCACTTTCTGGTAGTGAGGACATCAAAATCTACCCTTTTAACAATTTGGAATATGTAATGCGTTGCTGCTTCCTTTGTCTGCCAAGATATGCAACAAATCACTAACACCTATTCCTCCAGTATAACTTTTTTTTTTTTTGCCAGTCCTGGGGCTTGAACTCAGGGCCTGGGCGCTGTCCCTGGCTTCTTTTGTTCAAGGCTAGCACTCTATCACTTGAGCCACAGCACCACGTCCGACTTTTTCTGTGCATGTGGTGCTAAGGAATCGAACCCAGGGCTTCATGCATGCGAGGCAAGCACTCGAGCGCTAAGCCACGTTCCCAGCCCATAACTGAAATTTTGTGCTCCTTGATTAATGCTTCCTTTTCCACCTCTCTTGTACCCCTCCATCCTGGGGTAACCCCAGGAGACCTTATGATTAATTAACCCCACACATTGGGGAGAAGAGGCCAGCTGCTTCTTTCTGTGCCTGGGTTATTGCATGTGGTCTAACACCCTCTAGTTCCCTCCACATTGTCACAAATGACAGCATCTCCTTCTTTTTGGAGGCTGCGTGGTATTCCGCGATGCCAAGCTACCACGCTTCTTGTCCACCGAGAGGCGGGTTCCATGTCCTGGTTGCTATGAAGATTTGCTGCAGTGTTTGTGGCCTGCAGAGGTCTCTTCACCATACTGCCTTAATTTCCTCTGGGGTCTGGCTGTGGTCTGAATGTCCGCTGCAGACCGTGGCGACATTTTATTGTCATTGTGGTGGTATTATGAGGGACCATTCAGGGTGGTGAAGTCCTCAGAGCTCTGGGCAGATTAGCTGATCTACTGAGTCACGCCTGGATGCTGGGCTGGGGTGGGTTATTCTGGGAGTGGGTTCCTGGAGGGCGGGGGTAGAGGGATGGAGGTGGCCCTTGCTCTCGCCCTGGCAGGCTTTCCGCCTTCTGCCGTGGGTGGATGAAGCAAGGGAGGAAGTCCTTGCCAGCGGGCAGCACCTTGATCTTGTACTTCAGTCTCCAGGACTGTGAGAAATGTGTGTGTGTGTGTGTGCGTGCATGCATGTGTGTGTGTGTGTGTGTGTGTGTGCGTGCCTGCGCTGGGGCTTGAACTCAGGGCCTGGGCACTGTCCCTGAGCTCTTTTTCTCAAGGCTAGAGTTCTACCACTTGAGCCATCAATTTCTGGCTTTTTGCTGCTTAGTTGGGGCTATGCGTCTCCCCGGCCTTCCTGCCCAGGCTGGCTGCGAATCGTGATCCCCGACGAGCCAGGATTACAGGTGTGAGCCGCCAGTGCCCAGGAAAAATGATTTATCAGTCTGCAGTAACACAGAACAGACTACAGAGACGTACTCCATGCGGATTTCTAGAACATTCTCAATGCTCCCTCTCTGAGGGAGCTGCTGAGGTCCTTGGGTGCTGACAGAACAGCCACTCTCAGCCAGCGGGGCCTGGGCCCCTCAGAGCCTCTGCGTAGAGCTGTGATGGCTCCCGTCTCGCAGGTGAGGACACGGAGGCTGGGGAAGCCCCGCTCGCCTGTCCCGCAGTCAGCTTCTAAGTGGGGATCCCAGCACCGGGCCCCAGGCCCAGCCAGACCGGGCAGCCCCAGACCAGGCCCTCTGGCCCATCCCTGCAGTGGTCCTGACTAGGTCAGCAGCATTGTTGAGCAGTACAATTTTGATCTTGAGAAGTGACACTTCTAGAATTTATGTTCCCCCTTGCACAGCCCAAAGCGGAAACGAGAAGCAGGAGGGAGGGGGAGCGAGAAGGAAATGAGGCTGATGGGAGCTGATGGATGGATGGACTCCATCCCACCTTGAAACCAAAACACCGTTCTCTTTTGTCTTCCCAAACAATGTGTGGCAGCCCAGCCCAGGCCGCGCCTTCCCTTCCCTGGCGATGTCCCAGAGCCACCCAGCCCACAGCGCCCTGTGACCCCGGAGGACAGGCTGCAGAGACACCCCCCCACACACACACACACCAATGAAGATTTGAACTGGCCAGAGTGACCCACTCCTCACTAGCAACTGCAGGGCAGAGTCAGTGCCCTCCCGGACTCCCAGGGACGAACCAGACACACACGAAGAACGGCTCCAGGCTGTCAGGGGCCGCGAGGATTGACAGGGATGACGGAAATAATGTGTATTAAAAGCTCAGGTGGAGGGCTGGGGATATAGCCTAGTGGCAAGAGTGCCTCGGACACACGAGGCCCTAGGTTCGATTCCCCAGCACCACATATACAGAAAACGGCCAGAAGCGGCGCTGTGGCTCAAGTGGCAGAGTGCTAGCCTTGAGCGGGAAGAAGCCAGGGACAGTGCTCAGGCCCTGAGTCCAAGGCCCAGGACTGGCCAAAAAAAAAAAAAAAAAAAAAGCTCAGGTGGAAACCAGGGCCAGTGGCTCCCCCTGTCATCCTAGCTACTCAGGAGGCTGAGATCTAAGGATCACAGCTGGAAGCCAGCCCAGACAGAAACGTGACTCTTCAACTAGGCATCCAAAAGCCAGAAGAGAAGCTATGGTTCAAGTGGTAGAGTGCTAGCTTTGATCATAACAGCTCAGGAGTTGCACACAGGTGTGTACACACACAGTTCACATTCATCAACCATGGTGGGATGGGATTTGCCTGGTTTGCACAGGCTGTGGGCTCAAACCACATGTACTAGGAGAAGGAGAAGTGTATGGCCTCACTAACCACATCCTAAGAGCCAGGTAGACCTACAGAGTAGCATCTCACGGAATTGTTCCCATCGCCCTGTGAGGCAGATCATCTCTGCGAGGCCCAGAGCAGTCAAGTCAGGTGTCCAAGATCATACAGCCAAAGACTCTGGGAGATGAATGAACCCTAGCAAGGAGGGGCTTGGGAGAACGTTGGATGGGGGGAGGCTAGAGGGGTCAGGATGGGGAGGGTGCACGAAACAGCTGGAACCTGAGCGGGCAACACCCTTAGCCTCGCCCCTTCCAGAACCCTAATAATCCTTCCCTCACTGGGTGGCAGTGGCTCACACCTGTCATCCTAGCCATTTAGGAGGCTGAGATCTGAGGATGGCAGTTCAAAGCCAGCCCAGGCAGGAAAGTCTATGAGACTCCACCCCCAATTAACCACCAAAAGAGCCAGAAGTGGTGGGGAGGGGGGAGAAAAGCTGAAAGTGAAGATGTGGCTCAAGTGTTATAGTTTTGTTTGTTTTTTTTTAGTAAAAGTGATATAGCTTTTAAAAAGTGATAGGGAAGGAAGGAAGGAAGGAAGGAAGGAAGGAAGGAAGGAAGGAAGGAAGGAAGGAAGGGAAAGTTGGATGTGTGGTTCAAGTGATATAGCCTTAAATTTAAAAAAAACCAACAACTAAACCCAAGCTATAGAGTGTGAGGCCCTGAATTTATGCCCCAGTTCTAGCACAAGAGAGAGACAGAGAGAAACAGACAGACGAGAGACAGAGAGGAGGGGGAGCTGTCTCCACTCATAGAACCAGCCAGCAGTGGTGCTCAGTAGGCAGAGCCCATGGACATGGACTGAGGGATGAAAGCCACCGGGAAGTGAAGTGGCCTGTGGGAGCCTGGGGACGGGCTCCGTCCGCCCTGCTGGGCAGAGGTGGCCGTCAGGTGGGCAGGAAGGCAGCCAGGCTTGGAGAGCAGTCACCTGGCACCCAGGTCACCACCAGCTGCCATGGGCCCCGCCCTCCTCCTGCTCCATCACGGAGCCTGAGCCGCCCAAGCAGGCCAAGGCGGCCATATTTGGAGAGCCAGCATCCTTTGTCACCCCCACTGGGGGCCTATAGTTCCCCAGAAACAACAGCTCGGCCCACAAACCCCCGCCTAGCTCCTGTCAGGCAGCAGCTGCCCCTGGGAAACGTGCTGGATTTACGAGCTCTGAAGTCCACATTCACGCTGGAAGAGAGGGCTTCCGTGTTCCCGCAGGGACCGGCCCTGAGAGGCCGTAAACCATACGGTGACAGCGCCCGCACGGCCCAGGGTCCTGAGCGAGCTTCTGGCTCTGGTTAATGGCCGCCATGAAGAGGCGGGGGTCGAGAAGCCCTCGTGGACACGACGGGGCTCCTTGTGTCTCCTTGTGTGACGCAGGAGCTGGAGGAGGCGACTCTTTTCTTCTTCTCTTGGGGTGCCTCCTTTTTGGCCCCTTTCTCTTTTGTTCTCTGGATCCTTGTCTGGGTTTTTTTTTGCTTCTGAGTCTTGGTCCACCTTGGCAGGCACATCTGCCTGCAGCCCACTGAACACACATGGTATTGAGTTCTGACTCGGGGCGCAGGGACGTGTCCCCACGGCATTTCCAATCGTGTTTATTGTTTTGGGCACAATGGGGAACTGTGATCTGAACCTCACCAACTCCTCAGAGGGGCAGAAAGAACGGGGATATGAAGGAGGGAGGGGGGACAGAAGCAGAAAGAAGGTGGTCCAGGGGCCATTTGTGTCCCCAGCAACCCTGCAAGCCACAGTCCCTGAGCCCCCACGCCACCCCACCCCTCAAGCCCACAGAATGGCTGCTGGAGGGGAGAGCTGGGCCTGACCCCATCACCTGTGCACAGCCCAAACTCTCAGAGTTTCTTTTCTTTGTGTGTGTGTGTGTATGTGCCATTCCTGAGGCTTGAACTCGGGGCCTGGGCACTGTCCCTGCGCTTTTATTTTTGTGCTCAAGACTAGCACTCTACACACTTGAGCCACTTCTGGATTTGGGGTGAATAACTGGAAATGAAAGTCTCATTGACTTTCCTGCCTAGGCTGGCTTTGAACTATAATCCTCCAGTCTCAGCCTCCTGAGTAGGTACAATTACAGGTATAAGCCACCGGCACCCAGACCAGAGAATCATCTTGAGTTGCCCAGAGACAATGCTCTTATTTGATCTTAGATGTATGTGTGTATGAGAGAGAGAGGAAAGAGAGACAGACATACAGATAGACAGAGAAATAGAGACCGACACAGACAAACAGAGACAGAAAGACAGTGAGACAGCCAGTGACCGAGAGACATAGAGACGGAAGGTGTGAGAGGAATAGACAAAAAGAGATGGAGAGAGATAGGGATGATTAAGGCAAGCCAGGTACCACATAAACTCTCTGGCTCGGGGAAGAAAGCTCTGGAATCTCTCGGCAGGCTGTGAATGCCCTTAATGAAGTAGGAAGCGTGAGCCGGGGAGCAGGGCATCTGGGAGAGGCCTGTGTTTAATCATGCCCTCCCGCGCCGGGCCCTGCCAGCCGCTGCTTCCCCGCGGCGTGCCAAGACACCACAGCGCGCGGGCACTCGGGGCCAAGGCTGCCGAGCCCACATTCCAGGCTGCTTCCAGCTCTTTCTGTGAGGAGAGGAGAGAGCCTGCGACGCACACAGCGGCAGCCGTAATTCCATCAAAGGGCTCTGGTGACACTGTTAACCGCCACACAGGCAAAGCGGTTTGTCACCAGCCTCCCAGGGGAATGGACACACAGACCTCCGTGCAGATGCTTCCGACGTGAGGCTGAGCGTGCGGGGACGGGGCCCTCGGACCTCTGCAGCCCCCAAGATATTGATCCCAAGTTCAATTCCGAGCCAGCCACTGTGGCAAGCCGAGGGGTCAAAGGCACATGGCCTGACCTTTGGACGTGATGGGGGGGGGGGATTGGGGGCCTGTGGAAAACACGGATGGGTGGGGGTGGGGGAGTTGAGGAGCAGAAGCCAAAGCCTTTGAGACCCTGAAGGACCAGAGACTCTGGGCCTCATTACAGAGTTTGGGGCTCCTGAGCATTACACAAAGACCCTCTCCAGAATGGGGTACCGGGGCGCCAGAAGGCTGGAAGGACGGGGAGAGCCGGGCCTGGCCAGGGTGAGGCTCTGCTTTTTGCATTACAGGCCACTGGGCACGGGTGGCGTTGGGCTCTGGAATGCTTCTAGAAGCCAAGAAAAGAGCAGCGCAAAGTTTAAAGGGAAAAGCATTTCTGCAAAGATTTCTTTTCTCTCCCCGCCCCCACTTTTTTGTGCCCATCACAGGGCTGTACCTCCATTTCCCGTGTGTGTGTGTGTGTGTGTGTGTGTGTGTGTGTGTGTGTGTGTCTTAGGAGTGACAGAAAAGCAAGCCCTTCATGCAGGTCCCATTCGGGACCCCAGACCTCAGCTACTTGCTTCCAGAACTTTCCCCCTATGTGTGTATGTGGGCACAGAGCCCAGTTCCCCCCTCCACCCTAAAACCTGCTCCTGTCAATCATCCTCACCCGGCAGCCCTGCCACGCGCAGAGAGCCCAGCATCCTTGGGCAAAGGCCAGTCCTGGGTTAGTCAAAGCAGGGCTTTTACCACTCAGGATTTAAGCCCAGAGTGAGGCGTGGGGCCTGGCCTGCTCCTGAAGCCGTCTACAGTGTGTTTCCTTCCCAACCTGCAAGCTGCGGCCTCCGTCCCAGCCTTCCCCACCGGCCAGGGTGTGCAGACGGCTCTGGCTGGCAGCAGGAATATGAAGGACCAGGCCCACAATAAAATAAATACAGTGTGGGGGGCGGGGGGGGGGACGCAATTAGACCAGGAAAGGACGAAAGCACAGCACCTTATACTGTGTCAGCGAGGACTGTCCACCCTGGACACCAGCTGCAGGGAGCACGGGTGAGTGTAGGGGGCCTGGCTCCGGAGCACCCCAGCCCTGTCCCCCACATTCCTGCTTTAGGCATACCTCTCCGCCTGGTCCCCAAACAACAAACCTGAAACCCCCAAGTCTACCCTGGGCACCTCAATTTCCAGAGACCCTGGTAGGACTCTGCTCCGCCGAGGCCCCCTCCCAGCTGCCCATGTCCCCTCAGAGTGGGGTTCCAGAGCCCACGGTCGGGCAGGGAGCCTGTTCTTCCCAATGCCAAGGCTCGAAGCTGACACCTAGAACAGGACTCCCAGGCGACCCTGTCTGGGAATCGGTTTCCATCGAATTTCCTTGCCATGGCCCCGCCGCCCAGGCGGCCGCAAGCTGGGCTGTGGATCTGGCCCTCTGGCTTGGGTCCCTTGGCCCTGTGCCTCACAGATGGTGGGCAGCTGGGCACTACCCATGGCTCAACCAAGGCTTCCGGCTCCTCTCACCGAAGACCTTCCCTGAACCTAACAGACTAACTGGGGAGCCATTGCTATATGATTAATTCATGAGGGTCCTACTAGGAAGGATAATAATATAATAACTTAAGTAAGACTGTAAGGCCCAGCTGCCCGTCTATAAAAAGAATCCCAAGAACAGCACAACTAGCAGATGGAGGGCGCTGAGACCTTGCAGCCCCAGGCCAGTCAGGAGGCTCAAACCAGCCCCACCCGAGGCAGACGCCGCATCGCTCCATATCACAGGTGAAAGGACGGATGGAAACTCGTCAGAGCTGTGGAAATTCAATAGGCAGAATGGGTGAAAATAATCTAGGACAGCCAAGTGCCGGTGGCTCACGCCTGTCATGCTAGTTACTCAGCAGGCTGAGATCTGAGAGCCCTGGTTCCAGGTGCACCCAAGCAGACAACTCTGAGACATTCCTGTCACCAGTTAACCAGCAAAAGGCCAGGAGCCAAGGTGTAGCTCAAGTGCTAGAGCACCAGCCTTGAGCAATAAAGCTAAGCAAGAATACAAGCAAAGCCTCAAGTTCAAGTCCCACTATTGGCACTAAGAAAAAAAAAATGTGGAGATACTGTGCAAGTAAGTATGGTGTGCCAATAAAACTTTATTTACCAGCTTTAGGACCAGGTATTGGTGGCTCTTAAAGTGAGGCTGCCAGGCTAAAAAGCCTGGCTATTCAGGAGGCTGAAATCTGAGGACCATGGTTCAAAGCCAGCTCAGGCAGGAAAATCTGTGAAACTCTTCACTCTAGTAAACTACAAATAATAACAGTAACAACAACAACCACCGAAAGTGGAGCTGTGGCTCAAGTGCTAGAACTCCTCGTAGGTCTTGAGTTTAAGTCCGAGGACTAGCCCCCCTGCATCCGCCCCCCCCCCCAAAAAAAAGTGAGAAGTGGAGCTGTGGCGCAAAGTGATAGAGCACTAGGCTTGAGCAAAAGAGCTCAGGGACAGTGCCTAAACACTGAGTTCAAGCCCCAGGACTGACCAAAAGAAAAACGAAAAGAAAAGGCACAAATGGCTCACACCTGTAATCCTAGCTACCCAGGAGGCTGAGATCTGAGGATCATGGTTCAAAGTCAGCCTGGGCAGAAAAGTTCATGAGACTCTTATCTCCAATAAACTACTCAGAAAAAGCCAGAAGTGGCACTGTGGCTCAAGTGCTAGCCTTGAACACAAAGTGGCTCAGGGACAGCACCCAGGCCCTGTGTTCAAGTCCCAGGAAGGTGCGGGGGGGGGGGGGGTGAAGCTATTGGACCTAGAGTCTTACTTCCTGTTCTGAGTCACAGATCGTGGGAGATAGTCAGTGAAAAAAAATCTGGAATAAAAAATGCTTGAGACATGGTGTTCTCTTAGTGTCTCCTGCTCACAATTCGGGCTCCAAGGCCACCACACTGTGTCACCTACACTGCTGGAGTTCTCAGATGACAAACCGTCCTCAGGCTGGGGCTAGATCAGTGGCCTTCAAGTGTGAGAGTGTGGGAGAGTCACCAGATTTGGGGAGGTGGGGGTTTCCCTGAGAATCTGACTCAGGGTCCTGGGGTGGAGCCAGAAGCTTCCATCTCCAATGCCACAGCCCCGCTGTGGGAACCACGCCACAGTGCTTAAAAACCTGAGGGTCTACTGCCACCTAGTGGAGTAGTCGGAGTAGTGCCCTAAGCCAACAATTCCTTTCATTCTAACCACTTGCCCAAGATCCAACTTTTGTCAGGAAGAATCGAATTCACAAAGGCAATTTGTCGTTTGTATAGTGTGGGATAACCGTAGTCCACGCGTCTTTAAAGAAACGAGATGTATTTACAGTGACATGGCAGCTATTTTAAAAATCAACCTAAAGTAGAAACAGATTATTTTCCAACAGGGGAAGAAAATGGAATAAAACTGCTGCTGGCTCTGCTCTCTGGCCATCCACCAATGCCAGATGCACATACCTCTGCTAGGAAGCAAATCCACACATCCACACCCGGCCTTCCAGGCAGTTGGGCCCCATATTGGCCCCAAACCCTGAGCTAGTGTTTCTGGTGAGGCTCGGCAGAACTGGTCAACATGAGCTTGCTTCAGGCCCTGGAGTTGCTAATCATTGCACACCCAGACCATAGCAGTGGCAAACATCCCTGCTACCAGGCACCTGTGTGGCTATTTGCCTCACTTGGCAGGGGGAAAATAAAAGGATCTCCTTTAAATAGAGATCGTTAAAGTCAGGTGTGGTGGGGCACACCTAAAATCCCAGCACTTGAGCAACTGAGCTAATAGGATTGTCATTTCAAGGCTAGCCTTGGGTTCCATAGTGAGACCCTATCTCGAAGGGGAAAAAAAAATCCAGCCAGGCATTGGTGACTTATAACTGTGACCTTAGCTGGGCAGGCTGAGATTGGAGGAACACAGTTCAAAGCCAGCCAGGGCAGACAAATCCAAGAGACTCATATCTCTAATTAACCACCAAAAAGCCAGAAGTGGAGCTGTGGTTCAAGTGATGCAGCACCAGCCTCAATCGAAAAAGCTAAGGGAGCACGCAAGGCCCTGAGTTCAAGCTGCAGTAGTGGCACGCATAAACAAAATGATAGTCATAATTGAGACTTATTTACCTCTAGTTCTGACTTCTTAGAACCTAATAACATCAACTCCAGTTTATTATCAGCTTCCACACACATTCAAAACCTCCACAAGTCGATCTTGGCAATGGGATTTGAACTCAGGGTCTTGCACTAATTCATCTTACTCGCTTGGTCGAGTGGGGCTCCATCCCTTGAGCCATGTTTCCAGCCTGGCTTTTCACTGGTTATTTTGGAGATGAAGTCTCATGAACTTTTCTGTCCATGCTGGCTTTGAACCTTGCTCCTCCTGATCTCAGTCTCCTGAGTAGATAGGAGGACAGTGAGTCACTGGCATCTGGCTTCCAGGAATATCTATTTTCCCCATGCAAACTGCATTTCAGCACACTGAGCAAGTACCTGCCTTTCCGCAGGCCCCATGTCCTAGCCCAGCCCCAAACCTGGCTCTCTACGTCCATACAGTACAAAATAAAGGGGGCACGCCATCACCAATCGCAGATGAGCTGGAACCCAGGCTTGGCGGCCGCTGGAGTTTTGTCACCACAGAGAAACATCTTAGCACCACGCTACAGAGGGTGGCGTGGTACCAGGAGAACGGAAATGACAGGGACCGGAACGGTGTTTGATGCCAGCCGCTTATATTTGATCTCCAGATGCGCCGCAGCTGACAGCTAATTAGTCTGACTTAGATCTCCACCAGCCCCTGCCTTCCACACATGCTGGGGGCACGCAGTGTGAAAACGTGTCCGCCTGGGGTTGTGCTTTGATGGAGAAGTCTCTGGAACGAATGCACTTGGAAGCCCTGAGCACTCTAGAGCCCCAGCATGCGGAACATCTGGTGCAAAGTCCTCCTTCCTGCCTGCCTGACCCCAGAGCAGGTAATGAAGTGGCACTCCCTATTCAAGTGGCTGACCCGCCCTTCCCAAGCCGGAGTCAATTGTGAAGCTGGGTGTTTCTGGGTACGAGGCCGCCATTAACTGCAAACCTCCGTGGTTGAGAGCTGCTGCATGTGAATTCTGTGGCTACTAATGAAAAAGCAATTGCGGTGCATTAGCTGCTGGGCTGCTGGAGAGAAGGAAGAGGCGCGGAGCAGACAGCCCGCTCGCCACGGAAGGCAGCACGCAGCCAGCAGGCCCCAGCCCACTCCTTCTTTCTCCTCCCTCCCTGCCTTCCTTCTTTCCCTCCTTCCTTCTTGCTGGCTTGAAGGCAGAGCCTTCGGGGGCCGCAGGAATATCAGGCCTTCACCCCCAGACGACCAGAGAGAACATGCCCGCTGTGTGCTAGGCAAATTCAGAAGCATATGTCAAGCCCGGTTGAGTGGCACACACCTGTAATCCCAGCTCTTGGAGAGGACTGAAGCAGGCGGATTGTGAGTTCCAGACCAGCCCGGGCAACATAATTAGATCTTGTTTCAAATAACCAACAGGAAGAGGAGGAGGAAAAGGGGAAGGGGAGAAAGAAGGGAGGAGGAGAAGGAAAAGAAGAAGAAACAATCCATGCACGTTCCTACCACCTCTCTGAGGTGGCACTCCCAGGAGCCTGTCACCGATGAGGGACCTGAGGCTTGGGGACATGAAATGGTCCCCGAGGACCTCCTTGCTGTGCCCATCCCACCCGGAACCTGCCCACGCTGGGCTGGGGCTCAGCCATCGGTGGCCCTTCCAAACCCCATGAAAGAAAAGGGCCGCACACGTGGCCTTCGCTTCCCTGACCAGGCCTTTCCCCTGGGAGCCCACTGCGTGCATGTCCCTGCTTCCCTGGCTCCTCCCCAGCCACGCCCACCTCCAGGATGCTTCTGGAACACACTACACACCCCCGGAATGTGTGCTGGGCTCTTCCCTCTGCACCCACACCCGCCATGCTCCCCAGAGCCAGAGATAGGGTGTGCATATGGACAGCGTGCCTGCCGCCCTGTGTGCAAGGCTTTGTCCCCAGGGACTCTCTCTCTCTCTCTCTCTCTCTCTCTCTCTCTCTCTCTCTCTCTCTCTCTCTCTCTCTCTCTCTCTGTCTCTCTCTGTCTCTCTCTCTTTCTCTCTCTCTGTCTTTCTCTCTCTGTCTTTCTCTCTCTCCTCTCTCTCTCCTCTCTCTATGTCTCTCTCTGTCTTTCTCTCTCTCCCCTCTCTCTCTCTCCTCTTTCTCCTCTCTTCTCCCCTCAGTCCCCTCCCTCTCTCCCCCCCTCTCCTTCCTCCTTTCTTCCCTCTTTCCCTTCCCCTCCCCCCCACCTCCTTCCACATGCTCCTGCCCGATATACTGCCCTCATCAAACCAATGGAGCCGCCCAACCTTGGACTTGAACTTCCAGAACTATGAGCCACCATGAACCTCTTGTTTTACTAGTGTCCCATGTCGGGCATTTTGCAACTGTGACACATAGCTACCCACGTACAACCACCTTTCCCACCTCCAGAAGTAGAGCTGTGGCTCAAGTGGTAGAACACCAGCCTTGGATTAAAAAAACAAAAGCTAAGGGACACGGCCTAGGCTTCGAGTTGAAGCCCCAGTACTGGAAAAGCATTAGGCTGTTTGTAACTTAAGACTCCAACGCCTACAGAGAGGTTTAAATTACTCCTGCGGTTTCCTTTTTTTTTTTTTTTTTTTTTGGCCAGTCCTGGGCCTTGGACTCAGGGCCTGAGCACTGTCCCTGGCTTCTTCCCGCTCAAGGCTAGCACTCTGCCACTTGAGCCACAGCGCCGCTTCTGGCCGTTTTCTGTATATGTGGTGCTGGGGAATCGAACCTAGGGCCTCGTGTATCTGAGGCAGGCACTCTTGCCACCAGGCTATATCCCCAGCCCATGCGGTTTCCATTTTTAAGAACTTCATAAACCAGCAAGATTCCATGCTTCTCATACACTGAGACCCACAAAATTGCAGGAAGTAATTTTCTATATTAACTGGATCCACGTTATAACTAGAAAAAAAATGTCTTTTTTTTAAGTCTCCAAATGCTGCCTTTTAGAAAAGGGCTGATTTTGAAAGCATGTTTCCTGAGTTCCACAAGGGGGCGCTAGGCAGGGCTGCAATTCCGGGACAGCTCCTGGCTGTCAGCCTCTGTCCAGGTGTGTACACAGGTCTCTAAGCAACAGGAATGGAGGAGGCTCATCTGTAGCTGTACTAGCCAGAACAACCAGTGGTGGACAGGATTTCTTGAACATGGTGGTGGCGCTGTGCTTTGCGTCTTTCTACCTGCTAGGGTGGATTTCTGAGGATGAGCATTTTTTTTGTTTGTTTGTTTGCCAGTCCTGGGCTTGAGCCATAGCTCCACTTCCAACTTTTTTGTGTGTATGTGATACTGAGGAATCGAACCCAGGGCTTCATGCATGCTAGACAAGCTCTCTACCACTAAGCCACATTCCCAACCCATGTTGTGTTTTTGTTGTTGTTTTGCATCTCTCTTCAATGGTCCATTTCCCAGCAAACAAGCACACACACACACACACACACACACACACACACACACACACACCACATGTGATGTCAGTAGCTTCATCCAAATGTGAAGGGTTTTGTTGTCGCTGTTGCAGTTATTGCTTAGAGCTTTTTCGTGGGTTCGTTTTTTTGAGCCTGGGTCTCACTATGTAGCTTGGCGTGGCCTGGCCTCAAGCTCTTGCTCATCTGTTTCTGCTCATCACTGGTGCTGTGACACTTAGTCCATGCCTTAGTTCTAGCACTTCGTAGGCTAACTGGAGATAAGATGGGCTGGCTCTGAACTGTGCTCCCCAGGTCTCGGCCTCCTGAGTAGCTAGGAGTTCAGGTGTGAGCCGCCGCACATTCCCAGGTATCACTCACCCTTTTAAAAGATGGAGAAATGGAGTACAAAGTGGGAAAGTGATGTTACGGACCCAATTTTGTCCCCATTGAAATTCCTCTGCTGGCGACCACAGTATTGGGAAGTAAGCCTTTAGGGAAACAGAAATAATTAAGGTTAGTTGAGGTTCTAACAGTGGGTCTCTCATCCAATGTCCTTGTAAGGGCCACCTTAAGAGTGGGGAGACGCAGGGGAAAGCATGTGTGATGATGTAGAAGGCCAGCAGCATGTGCAGACAGGAAGAGAATCTTCATCAGAAGCTGGGAACAAGGTCACCTTGACCTTGGCCATGCAGCCCAGAGCCATGTGGCAATGTGGCCAGATGTTCAGGCCCACACATGAGTACAGGGGCTAGCCTGAGGCTTTTCACCTGTGGAAGGGCTGGGCGTGGACTCAGGCCATTTTGCACTCTGAGTACATTGAGTTTGAGCTTTTAACAGTCCTGGCACAGCACCTCTTATCCTGAGGACAAATGACCGGCAGGGGACCCCAGGGACGGCCCGTGTGTGTGGCTGAGAACGTGGTGGACCATCCACTCAAGGTTAGTTATCTGTCATGGGACAAACACTCCCAACCACCAGCCACGTGGTTGCTGCGGTCAGCTCCGCCTCCCTGGCCGTACACGGGGAAGCTAGATCCACTGAGAACATGGCCAAGTTGGGTACAAAGTAGGTCTTCGAGAGGAGATAATGAAGATGGTGCTCCCTGCCCCACAAGATCTCACAGCCTTGGAGGAAAGGGAGCTGAGGACGAGCAGCCCGCTCTGGTCGGGAGCGGGGCACCAGGAGCCTAATGCTGTCCAGCTGGGGGAGAGGGGCCGCCTCCCCTCCCACCGCTCCCCTCCACAAGCAATGGCTCCCGGGGGCTCAGCGGAGAGAGGCCGCCGTCCACGGAGGTGCTCGCAGACAGAACGTCTCCATCACCATCCACCACATGCCCCCCAAACAAGGCTCCCCCAAAAGCCTTCTTCCTCAGGACCAGGCTGACAGCGCACGCCAGATCATTCCTGCAGCAACACATCCTTCCCACGCTTTCTCAGAAAGGCTGACACAAACTATAAACAGATAAAAAGAAAAATAGTGTGATAGTAACTTACGATGAAATTTCCTCTTTTGGATTGAATTTGGAATACCTGAATTAGATATTTAATATTTTAGCTGGGCACTGATGGCTCACACCTGTAGTCCTAGCTACTCAGGAGGCTGAGATCTGAGGACCACAGTTCAAAGCCAACCCAGGCAGGGAAGTTCGTAAGACTCTTATTTCCAACTAACCACCAGAAAGCTGGATATGGCGCTGTGGCTCAAGTAGTAGAGCACTAGCCTTGAGCTGAAGAGCTCAGGAACAGTGCCCAGGCCCAGAGTTCAAGCCCCACAACCAATTTAAAAAAAAAAAAAAAGATATTTAATATTTTAGCTAACAAATCATCCTTCTGGACTTTTTTTTTTTTTCTTTTTTTGCCAGTCCTGGCGCTTGGACTCAGGGCCTGAGCACTGTCCCTGGCTTCTTTTTGCTCAAGGCTAGCACTCTGCCACTTGAGCCACAGCGCCTCTTCTGGCCTTTGCTATATATGTGGTGCTGAGGAATCGAATCCAGGGCTTCATATATACGAGGCAAGCACTCTTGCCACTAGACCATATTCCCAGCCCTCTTCTGGACTTTTATGAACACAGAACTACTGCCTTCAAGAGCGTAGACTGCTGACTTTTAAGACTTTTCCTTTCAGAGATACACAATGAACTTAAAGACATTTCAAAAGAACCCAGAAGTACAGGAGGTTGACAGAGAGAAAGCAAGAATGACCAAGAGTTGATATTGTACTGAATATAAAGGCGTGTCCTTTTTGGTGGTACTGGGGTTTTGAACTCGGGGACTCATGCTTGCTAGACAGGTACTTTGCCACATAAGCTGTAGTTACTTTCCAGACATGGTGTTGCTTTTTACCCATGGGTAGCTTCAGACCAACGCCCTGCTACCCATGCCCCTCACATAGCTGGAGTTAGACATGAAGCACCACAGCCGGCGTATTCACTGAGATGAGGTCTCCACTTTTTACATGAGCTGACCTCAACACAATCCCTCCAGAGTCTGGGCAGCTGGGATTACAAGCGTGAGTCACCAAGCCCAGCCATTCTTTTCTTGATTTTTCCTCCCAGAGCTGGGGGAACATTCTACCACCGAGCACACCTCCAGTCCTTGTTTGAATATGTCTGCGATGCCCCATCATGAAAACACATGAAGACATGTTCACGTATATATAAACATGTATATATTCCAACCTTTGTTGTCAACCAAAAACAATGTACTAGGAAGGATTCTATTCCAAAGCATTTATTGCTCTTTACAAATCAAACCGTGCACAGTGCCCTTCATGGAGGAATTCTGTGCCTCCCTCGCCATGGTCCCCGGCAGCCTGCAGACGCCCCACTCCCCGCCATCCTCACTGCGCACCCCCCCCACTCCCTCCCCAGTGACTCCACAGCCCAGCTGCAGATGCGATCAACACTGAGTGGCAGGGCTGATGGGGGCCATGCTAGCAATCCTGAGCCCAAAGGCCTCACAAACAGCCGTACACATTCCAGATAGATAGAAAAATAATATAGTTAGGGTTTATACAAAGTAGCGTTTTACAAAAACAACCTCACTGCAAGAAATACACCTTCCATCCAAGCACACGGATGGGGAAGTGCGCATTGAAGAAAAGACATTTATTTAGAAAATCTGGGTGGAAGGGCAGACAGCGCTCCGGCTCTGGCTCTGAGAAGTGCAGTCTGTGGGAAGGAAGCTCATGCCATCCTAGGCTCCGCATGGCTCCTGAGGGCTTACACGGCCGTCCCTCTCTCCAGGTTCTGCTTGATCTCGGCCGTGTACTTGCCATAGAAGCGCTCAGCCTTCTTGTTGAACTTGGCGTTCCTCTCGTTAATGTAGTCGATGTCGGCATCGTCGTTGTAGGGGCGTCTCCGGCTGTATTTGTCTCGCTTCTCAATTCTGGGGGAAGGAAGCCATGTACAAAGTCAGAAGTGTCCTGACCCAGAGGTTCAGAGCAGAATCGGTACATCAGACTGGCACACTCGGGGGAGCCAGGAGCACACTCGAGTGGAAAGGACTAGCTGGCAGCAGAAGTGGGGAGGGAATGGGCCATGCCCGCTCTCACCCGGAGTGCGTCCAGAGAGCACTGGCACCAATGAGGGTCGTGTGAGTGAAGTACGACTTAAGACCGTTATCAATTACGTGACAGCTCACAACCCAGCAAATGCACGCGTGTGCGTGAGGGGCTTGCACGCCCGCAATGACTCAGCACACACTGCACTATGCTATCTATGCCCAGTGTCAGCCTCAGCAGCAGACATGACTGGGGTACAGTGACTAGAACCTGCTTCCCTCTTCACACAGTGGAGTAAAGGCTCTTGGAGAATGGCTTTCTTTAGGCCTAGCTTCTTCAATCACAACTACTCAGGTGGGATCTGGAAGGGGCCCCGCCGTGAAGGTCTATGGGTGGAAGGCTTAGTCCCCAGGCCGTGGTGCTGTTGAGAAGTGGGGGCCCAGGCAGTCAGGTTGCTGTGGACGTGCCTGGAAAGGGCTATTGGAACCCCGAGCGCACACACGCGCGCACACGCACACGTTGCTTCCTCGACCAGGCTCAAAGCCCCTGGCCACGAACCATGGACTGAAGTCTCTGAAGCCATGAGCCGAAAGAAGCCCTTCCTCCTCAAGTTGTGTATTTGGGGTATTTTGTCACAGGGACAGAAAGCTGGCTAATACACTTCAAGAGCATCTCCACTTCAGACCACAGAGAGTCCAGCCCTGCTCCCAAACCATCAGACACGGGGTCAGAACGAGCGAGCCTGCCTCTGCCTGTTGAAGTCACGCGAGCACGTCCGAGCCGGCGCACGCAGCCCTCCCAGCACTTACTGTTTCTCCAGGTCTACGACCATCCTATCAATCTCCTCGGAGGAAGGCACGTGTGTCCCATGAAGAAGACTGTTGGATGTTGGGAAAAACTCCTCTCCACTGGAAGACAGCAAATAACCTGTGTCAAGTACGCCAGCCTCAAGTCTTAAATCAGACCACACCGCGTGGTGAACAACAAAATAAAATATACACATATAAGTCAGGTGCTGGTGGCTCACGCCTGAAATCCTGGCTACTTAGGACTAAGGGCTAAGATCGCGAGATTGTGGTTCAGCCGAGAGAGTAAAGTCTGTGAGACTCTTACCTACCATTAAACCACCAAAAAAAGGCCAGAAGTGCCGCTATAGTTCCAGTAATAGAGTGCTAGCTCTGAGCAAAAGAAGCTCAGCAACAGCAGGCACTGAGTTCAAGCCCAAGGACAGACACAAAAATAAAAAATTGTTGGGAATGTGGCTCAGCAGTAGAGTGCTTGCCTAGCATACATGAAGCCCTGGCTTCAATTCCTCAGTAGCACATACACAGAAAAAGCCGGAAGTGGCACTGTGGCTCAAGACAAAGAAGCCAGGGACTATGCCCAGGCCCTGAGTTCAAGCCCCAGGACTGGCAACAAAAAAAAAGGGGGGGGGCTGGGGATATGGCCTAGTGGCAAGAATGCAGTGTTTGCCTCGTATACATGAGGCCCTGGATTCAATTCCCCAGCACCACATATACAGAAAACGGCCAGAAGTGGCGCTGTGGCTCAAGTGGCAGAGTGCTAGCCTTGAGCAAAAAGAAGCCAGGGACAGTGCTCAGGCCCTGAGTTCAAGGCCCAGGACTGGCCAAAAGAAAAACACACACACACATACATATTTGCTGTGGGATATATTTACTGTGGGAGAGAGGGAAGAAAAGGAAGGAGGGAGAGGGGATTAGCAAGAACTAAGAAGCCAGATACCAGTGGCTCATGCTTATAGTCCTAGCTACTCAGGAAGCAGAGATCTGATAATCGTGGTTCAAAACCAGGCCAGGCAGAAAACTCCATGAAATTCTTACCTCCAATTAACCACCAAAAGCTCAGAAGTGGAGCTATGAGTCAAAGTGGACGAGCACTACCCTTGAGCAAAAGAGCTCAGGGACAGTGCGCAGGCCCTGAATTCAAGGCCCACGATCAACAACAACAAAAAAGCAACTAAGAAAACACCCTCATCTTCAGAAGAATGAGCCAATGGCCAGAGGTGAAGGACTTGACTAAGATCACAACGATTGGAATCAGAACTTCCAAGCTCAGGCTTTCCACTAAAGCAAGCGTCTACATATACAGCCCACCACACACATCCGCCCTGGAGAATTTTTATGGGGACATTAGGTTCATGGGGATCTGCTTTCATACCACAGCAGCACAGGTGAGCAAGTAAGACCACCACCCCAGGCTCAGGCCTACCACCCAATATGGTAACCTGGCGTGAAGCACTTAACACTCAGGTCTTAGAAGGTCTGGCTCAACAAGAAACCAAGTGGCTGGCTCTTCAGAGAGCAACAAATCATGCTGTCAACACAGATGCCATCCTTAGCAGCTGACACTCCCCACCTCTAATGAAGCCAGCCTGTAGTAATGTGTATGCAAGCACAAGTCCTCCACGCCCTCAGGAGGGTAGACCTATGTTAAGCCTGCAGACTTACTGCTTTTCTCTCAGTCGTTCATAGGCTTCCATGTCAGGTTTGATCTGCTTGGTCAACCGATGATACTGGCGCAACTGGGCGGCGGCGTAATCTAGGAAGCAAATTAGAATCCGGATGACACATGTCCTTATTTGGGCATTGCTATGGATTTAATTTTACCACAAAGAGGAAGAATAGGCAGCTGATGGAAGTGCAGTCTGTTTAGGTTTTGCACTTTTCCTGGCCTATTGGAGAATACCACAGGGAGGAATACCACAGGGGAGTTGCTCTGTGACCCGGAAATCCTGCCGTGTAACAGCTCTGCTCAGCAAAGTCAAGTTCAAGTGGTCACTTCTACCTGAAAACCCTAGGTCGGGGTTTTTCCTCTTCTTTTTCCTCTCCCATCTCTCTGCATCCTCCGCACTGATCTCCAGCAACTTCACTTTCTCATAGTCTTCTCCTCTTGCTGCACATTCCTGGAAACAACAGCCACATGGGTGGATTGGTAGATTTGAATATGCCTGGATTATATGTGAGCAACTACCACGCCTCGAGCTTAGCAGGAATGTGCTCTATCACTTGATCCATGCCTCCAGTCCTTTACAATTTTTCTTTTAAGTGATAACTATATGAAGGGAATTTGGGAACTTGTTATGGTACTTTAGTAAGAGCAGAGCACACAAAACTTACCAAGTGCCTTAGTAATGATCAGACCCTGTTTTAGGTATTTTGCCTGCATTAACACAATGAATTAAAAATTTGCTCAAATAATTATTAGAGTCCCGGTTTTAGAGATAAAAACAGAGGCACACCGAGGTTAAGTAACCTGCCCACAGTGTGGCCTGGCCGCAGGTAAAGAGCAGACAGAGCCTTGTTAAGACAAGAGATAAGAGTGTGGTGGAAGAAATGGCTGATGGACACAGTGAAGCACTTCCTAACCTTTTTCTTTTCTTCTTCCCGTAGTTCCCATTCCAAACGAGCTTTTTTTGCTTCCCAGTTTGCAGGCAACTTAAGTCTTTTATCTTCTTCCACTACTTCCTGATGGTTTAACTTACGAGCTTCATTCTAGAAAAAACAAAAACAAAAAACACCACTGTCAGAGGCAGGCAGGGTGGCCCAGGCCTGTAATCCCAGTAATCAAGAAGCAGAGGCAGGAAGATTGTGGAAAGTCCCATCAGGCTGGGCTAAACAGTAAAACCTTGTCTCAAAGATAATTAAAAAATGATAATAAGGACTGTCAGATGAAACATGATGAAATCCAAATACATCTTGCCTTCTTAGAAGAGGACCAAGTAGGACACATTGACAAGGTGACCCCTTTTCCCTACAAGCAATAAAAAGCCAGCAAATGAATTTAAGCAAAGAAATAGCCTAAAGGGTACACAGTGACACAGTATAGGTATTAGGTATAAGTTATCTCTTTTTTGTTTGGGGGGGGGAGAGCTGGGGGGGGTCCCAAAGCTCAAACTCAAGGCCTGGCTACTGTCTCTGACTTTTTTTTTGCTCAAGGCTAGCACTCTACCACTTGAACCACAGTGCTACTTCTGCTTTTTTGGTGGTTAATTTGAGATAAGCTTCACAGATTTTCCTGCATGGGCTGACTTAAAGCAGAGATCCTCAGATCTCGGCCTCCTGAGTAGCTAAGATTACAGGTATGAGCCACCAGGGCCCAGCTTGTTGTAGTTATTGTTGTTGCTGGTATCAAGGTTTGAACTAAGAGCCTCTGACTTTTGCTTGGCTTTCTTGGTTTTATTGCTTTTGTTTTGAAGTTTCAGCAAGGTTTTATTTGGGCATAACAGGATTAAAGTAGAGAAAAACAGAAAAAGTAAGCAATAATTCATTTCCTGTTCCCCATACAGAAATTGAGAGTCAGCTTTCTTGCTCATAGCTAGTCTCTACCATATCAGTCATTCCTCCAGTCCAGCATTTTGCTGCTTAACTTGGACTTTTTCTGCCCTGGCTGGCTTCAAACCACAATCCTTCAGATCTCAGTCTCCTGTGAGACATGTGTTCTTTACACAGTCCTTAATATTAAATCATATTTGTTTATTAGACTAATTTCTTGACAGAAGATACTGTAGTGACTAAGGGTGTGGCTCAGTGGTACAGAGCTTACCCAGCATGATGAAAGCCCTGAGTTTGCTCCCTAGCACCTCAAAAAAGAAGGGAGGAAAACAATGCCACTGTCATACACTATTGGTTCTGGTGGTGTACTTAAGCTTGTAGTCAAATAAAGCTGAGTCTGAAGGAGAGGGCAAAGCATGCAGACCATTTGAATGACAGTGTTAAATGGGGCTGGTGACAAGACTTGAGTTCATCTGATGACTGGGGTAAGATTCAAGGCACTGGCCTGGGCACTGGGCAGGCAGAAAGGACATTCTATGATTAAGGAGGTTAGATTTTTATGTAACAGGCAGAAGTAATACAGTGACACAATAGTTGGTAATAAGTGAGTAGTAGCCAGGAAACAGTGGCTCATGCCTGTAAACCTAACTACTTGGGAAGCTGAAGTGTGAGGATCACCAGTTCAAGGCCAGCTCAGACAGAAAAGTCCTCAAGAGGCTTATCTACAACTAACCACTAAAGAGCAGGAAGTGGAGCTGTGGCTCTGTGGTAGAGCACTAGCCTTGCGTTGGTAAAAGCTCGAAGATAGCACCCAGGCCAACTTCAAGCTTCACTACTGGCGTGAGCACACACCACCACCACCCCCACACCCCCACCAATCTTAAATATCTGGGGACAAAGAAACACTCATACTGGCACTTCACAAGTCTCTTCCCACTTCTAGATCTACATATTTCTCTGGGCAAAAGGAAGAGTTTGTGCAAATGATAAGGCAGGGAAGCTGTGAATAAAAGATTGCTAAATCAAGCCCAAATAACTCAGCTTGGAGGCGAGGAAAGAAATGGGGGAGCAAGTAGACATGTTTCACAAGTTCTCAAAGTGATCTGGACGTGATGAAGATTGCGACCCACAGGGATAGCGCCCATCGCAAGGGGGAGAGCCAGTTCCGCCGAGTTAGGCGCGCAGGCCAGGCCTAGCCAGGTGACGAGACCGAGCTGGCCTCTCCCGCAACTCACCCGCTTCAGGTGCAGCTCTCTGAATTTACGCAGTCTCTGTTCGCGCTTCTGGGCAGCCAGCTCCTCGGTCGCCGTGCCGGGCTCCTCCTCCGTGCGGTCTGCCGGCACCTACGGCAAAAGGAGCCGACGTCAGGCAGAGCTCAGCTCAGCTCTTCCCCGGCCGAGAACGGACGGGCTCCGGCAGGCCGGGCCAGGCCCTCGACTGCCATCCTGAACTCCCAGTGTCGAGTGCCGTCCTGACGCAGCACCCGGTTCCGCCTTCGTTTTTGGTTCCTCCCTCTCCCCAGAAGCCTGATCAACACAATCCCCGGGGTAGGGCTGACAGCACCCACCTTCTGGACATCAGTCGCAGCCGCCATCACCGCCTTCCTCTTCCTACTTCCGGCAACAACGCGAAGCACTTCCGTAGGCCTTTGTACAAATAAGCTGCTGCAAGCTCCTCCCCTTCCGGACGTTGACAGGAACCCAAGACCAATCCCTGCCCACAAGGCGTTTTCTCATTGAACAAGGTCAAGCGCAGCCGCAAAAGGCTCCAGCGAAGCAGGACCGCCCCAAGGTACTCTTCCCTCCCCCAGCTTCGAACCTGTTGCCGCAGCGCCAACATTAGCAAGCAGCAGTTAGGTTGGCAAGGAACGTGCCTTAGTGAGAGCGCTTGTGTAGCATGTGTGAGGCCCTGGGTTCGATTCCTTGGTACCACATAAACACAAAATACAAATAAAATGCAGAAAGGTGTTGCTATATAATGGATATATATATATATATATATATTCATGTTATATAAAGTGAAATTGTTTTCTGCACTAGTTACACACAGAAGTGCCAAAGTAGTCATCCAGGGCTGGAGTTCAAGGCCCAGCACTGCCAAAAAAAAATGTAGTCGTCCAAATGAAATAATCTAGGTACAAAGATTAAAGCAGGAATGAGCTTTAAGTACGGAGAGTTTTTATTATCCATCCCCTGGGAAATGGAAGAAAGTTGTTTTTTTTTTTCTACTGGTCCTGGGTTTTGAACTCGGCCTGGGCACTGTCCCTGGGCTTCTTTTGCTCAAGGGGAGCACTCCATCACTTAAGCCACAGTGCCACCTCCAGCTTTTTTGGGTAGTTTGTTGAGTTTCCTGCCCAGGCTGCTCAGATCTCAGTGGCGTAGCTAGGATTACTGGTGTGAGCCACCAGCACCCGGCTTGCTTTTTTTGTCAGTCATGAGGCTTGATCTCAGGGCCTGGGCCCGGTCCCTGAGCTTCTTTTGCTCAATGCTAGCACTCTACCACTTTGAGCCACAGCATCACTTCCCATTTTCGAGTGGTTTATTAGAGATGAGTCTCTTGGACTTTCCTCCTGGGTAGCTAGGATTATAGGTATGAGCCACTGGCACCCAGCACTTTGGTTTTTTGGGGGTTTTTTTGCTAGTCCTGAGGCTTAAAACTCTGAGCACTGTCCCTGGCTGCTTTTTGCTCAAGGCCAGCAATCTACCTCTTGAGCCACAGCGCCACTTATTTTTTTCTACATATGTGGTGCTGAGGAATCGAACCCAGTCCCACTTTTTGATTTTATAAAGAGTTAAATATATCCGTACTATCAAAAATTTAATTGTCACACTGATTTTTTTTTTTTTTTT
Organism: Perognathus longimembris pacificus; assembly: GCF_023159225.1. NCBI lineage: Eukaryota > Metazoa > Chordata > Mammalia > Rodentia > Heteromyidae > Perognathus > Perognathus longimembris. The sequence goes on from NC_063167.1 coordinate 15,274,221, forward strand.
GGTGCCAGTATTGGGACTTGAGCTCAGTCTTGCACTCTTTTTGTACAAGATTGACTGTCTACCAATGAGCCACATTTCCACTAATGGCTTTTTGGTGGTTAACTGGAAGTGTCTCGTGGACTTTTCTGCCCAGGTTGGCATAGAACCAAGGTCTTCAAATCCTAGCCTTTGAGTCATTAGGATTACAGGAATGAACCACTGGAACTCAGCCTTAGTCTTATATGACACTTTCACCCTTAAGCTTCAAGCATGCCTGAGATTGCTTTATTTTTTTTTAACCAGTCCTTGGCCTGCACTCAGGGCCTGCACTTTCCCTGGCTTCTTTTTGCTCAAGGCTAGCACTCTGCCACTTAAGCCACAGCACCACTTCTGGCCTTTTTCTATATATGTGGTGCTGGGGACTTGAACCCAGGGCTTCATGTATACGAGGGCAAGCACTCTTGCCGCTAGGCCATATTCTCAGCCTGAGACTGCTCTTTTTCCTTTCATTCCTTAATGACCCATTTTCTCTACTATCCACTATCCTCAAGTTTGTATTCCTTTTTTTTTTTTTTTCTTTTTTTGCCAGTCCTGTGCCTTGGACTCAGGGCCTGAGCACTGTGCCTGGCTTCCTTTTTGCTCAAGGATAGCACTTTGCCACTTGAGCAAACAGCACCACTTCTGGCCGTTTTCTGTATATGTGGTGCTGGGGAATCGAACCCAGGGCCTCATGTATACGAAGCAAGCTCTCTAGCCACTAGGCCATATCCCCAGCCCTGTATTCCTTATTTTTAATCAAGTTGTGAAATAAGACATTTACACAAGCAGCTAAAGAAATTTCCCTTGTTGCTATGCCCAAGATCATGACCAAATGATAACAACAGACAACAGATGTATATCCAGAAATACTTACTGGACATTTAAGTGTTTCATAGTGTTAAATTTTTCTTCCAGACTTTGTCAAATATTCTATAATACATCTTGTAATTTATCCTTTTCAGAAAGACAGAAATTTTGGCTTGTGGATACTGAAAACTGGCTATGGATTTTATTTTATTTTTTGCTACTATTGGGGTATGCCAGGTGGCATGCTACAACTTAAGCCACACCTTCAGTCTGGCTTTTGATGGTCAACTGGAGGATTCTCTCTTCTGCCCAAGCTAGCTTCAAATCTGGACCTCCTCCTACCTCCCCACCTTAATCTCAGCCTGTAGCTAGGGTTACAGGTATGAGCCACCAGCACTTGGCTAAGCAACTGTTTTAAATAGAGTACTTGGAGAGGCCGGGTTCAAGCCCAAATAAACAAAAAGTACTCCACATGAATTAAGGCCTAAGCCCTATACTGACTTTTTGGATTTAAGATGAACAAGCCTTCTAAACACAAGATGATTCCTTTAGCTTGTCTATTGAAAAAGACTCATATAGGCAACATATGCATTAAAAAACATAATAAAAACACGATTTTATTAACAAATATACAAAAACATACACAGTTGAATCACTGTGTCTTACAAATTTCTCTTCTGCAAAACCAACTGATATTAGCCAATATTTACAAGTATATGTACAAGACTCCCACCTGTATGTAATCTCTGGTCCACTTATGCTCTCTTCGAGAAACCTAAAAATGGTATTAAGTACATATATTTTATATGGGTTTTTTAATTGCAACAATTATTGATAACTGACTTGAGATAATGCTAGAAACAAACTTGCAATAAAGTGCAATTTTAGGCAATCTTAGCCGTCAATTTTCTTCTTTTAGACAGGTATCCATAGTCCATATGGACTTTTTTTCTTATCTATCTTTGGCAGTCCTGAAGATATTTCTTCAGCAGCGGCTTTAGTTGTTTTCTGTATTGGCTTTGCAACAGAATTCTGTAAGGCAATAAATTAAATTAGCTTCTCACACACAAATTACACATATTCATATTTTCATAAAACATAACAATTCCGTAAGACACATTATCAAGGGTTGGGGATATGGCCTAGTGGCAAGAGTGCTTGCCTCATATACATGAAGCCCTGTGTTCTGTTTCCCAGCACCACATATACAGAAAACATCCAGGACAGGGAATATGGCCTAGTGGCAAGAGTGCTTGCCTCGTATATACATGAAGCCCTGGGTTCAATTCCCTAGCACCACATATACAGAAAATGGCCAGAAGTGGCGCTGTGGCTCAAGTGGCAGAGTGCTAGCCTTGAGCAAAAAGAAGCCAGGGACAGTGCTCAGGCCCTGAGTTCAAGGCCCAGGAATAGCAAAAAAAAAAAGTTTTCTGCGTGTTGTTCATGGGGCTTGAACTGATCAGGCCCTGGATGCCATTCCTGATATAAAGCTCTACCACCTGAACCACAACTTCACTCCAGTTTTGGTTCTTAGTTGGTGATAAGTATCTCATGGACTATTTCTAGCCCAAGCTGGCTTCCAACCTCAATGAGTAGGTAGGATTATAGGTAAGCCACCAGCCCCCAGAAAATGTGTAACATTCTGAACCCAATCTGAGTAGATAGTAATTACACACACTTACATTAGCACTAAAAGCTATGTTTCTTCGCTGTGGTGATTTTTCACTGAGACTTTTAGTTCCATCTTCCATTTGTTTTTCTGACAGCTAGACAGACAAGAAAAAAATAATTTTTTTAAAAAGCGTTATCTTTGGATTTATGATTACTGTATAAACAGAAGCCCAACCATATACACCATGACCTAAACAACACACACACTGGTGAGCTGTCCCATAATCAAGACTGACTTAATAACGGGTCACACTTCCCCATACTTTTCATTCACCTGCTCCAAATTCAAATAAACTGTTAATGCTTTGCCAGTTTGGCACTTCACTGCCTGAATAACTAAACTTGTCTAATCCTAAAACCACAACTGGATCCCAGTTATTTTTACTTTGCCATCAACTTCTACCTTGACTTCTAAAGCTACAGATTTTAAGCTTTAGATTCTATACAATTAACAGCAAATAGTGTAGTTTTCCAGTGTACATCCAGCATATTTCTGGAGAATTATAATAAACTTATCTGCAAGTGAAGCAGGCCTCCTCTTCTGCAATCTCTCAAAACATCTGGAATATATTGCATATATTATGAAAGGGACATCTATACCACAGATGCCCCACCATTAAGAAGTGTTCCTTTGGTTCATTTAAAAACTGTGTCTTTACTATACCTATGAAAACAGTACCTGTCCCAAATTCTAGCATGCACATGGAACAAGAAAACTGATCTTTTGGTGTGTGAATGTAAAGTTAAACCGCTGATGCTTTAGCCCATGTATCAATTACCAACAGATTTTCTTCATCATTGTCTGGAGACCACATTCATGATTTCTATAAGACAGAAATAAAGCAGATAAACTATACTGTATGTTGAGCACAGACTTGTGGGAACACAATGTGGAAATTGAAAGATACAGGTAAAATACTCTTGGTCTATAAAGACCAGAGTAAGAAAAAATTTGATGATAATAAGACATCACTAAAGTACCAGCAACAATATATTGTGTTCTTATGAAAGTACTAATACAGTGTGACTGAAAATAAAGTTCATTACCTCCCAACTTCATGGGTGTGACTGCCATTTGTCAAATTTGCTTTGTTTTTGGCAAATCAGACTTGATAGTACAAGGTAAATTAAAAATGGCTAAGTCGGGTCTTCCTGGCAGTAAGCTTTCTATGGATTTATCCTAATAAAACTAGAGTAACTTACCTCGAACTTTGCCCCACTTGGCATGGCTGTTCCACGACTTTTTTCTTTGGCTATACCAATAGTTCTGAGGCTGGCTGGCAAGTCAATGTTCGTTGTTCCCAAAGCTTTTGCTGCATTAGCTTTTGCAATTTCTAACAGCTCCATTCGATCTGAAAGACAGACATTGTCTCCAACTCAGGCCAGCAAAAACCTCTACCTCATCTTGCTGAGAAGCAGCAGCAGTCCTACATAATCTTAACAACCAGTTTTCCATTTTTTCTAAATTTTATGACTTGGACTTGTCTTCATGTATTTCTCAACCTGAGGGATTACTCCTTGCAGACGTCATATGGCCCAATTGTCCTAACTATAAAACCAGTACAGACACGTTACTAACACCCATGGCTAATGCAAATTTCTTCATAAGGTACTGGGAAACCCAAGTTGGCTGAGTAGCAATCAACTTTAGGAAAGCTGTGCTGTGTCCTTGCCCTCGGATCGTTAGGATTAAGGTCCAGAGGGTGACTCGTGGCCTATTATTTTAACACTGGGCGTCCACGTACACAGCGGTTTTCCCGACGACCCACTCGGGACCGTCCCCACCCCCTCCTGGGAAAACAAACTGCTGGCAGGAAGTAAACAAGGCCGGGGCCGAGGCGGCCCGGCGGCCCAGCCGAAAGCGGAAGTGGCGCGGCGCCCGACCTTTCTCGGTGAGCCGGAAGGGGGTCCTGCTCCGCGATCGGCTCCGGGACCGCGCTCGCCACCGGGGGCGCTCCTCCGGGTACCGGGTGCGGCCGAAGCCGTAGCGGCGCCGTCCCGGCACCAGCGCGTCGTCGGCCCGCGAGCGGCCGTAGCGCGAGCGGCTGCGGGAGTGGCGGTGCGGCCTCGGGCGCTCGTGGTAGCGCTCCCGGTAGCGCTCCCGGTAGCGGCGGCCGCGCGAGTACGAGCGCGAGCGGCTGCGCGAGTACGAGCGCGAATAGCGCCGGTACTTCCGCTGCTGACGCCGGCGCGAGCGCGAGCGCGAGCGGCTGTGGCGCCGAGGCCGGGGCCGGCTGCGACTCCGGGACGACGAGCGGCTCGAGGCGCGGGAGCCGGGCGCGGAGCTCCGGGACGTGGAGCGGCTCCGGGACCGCGAGGTGGAGGGCGACGCCTGGTCCTGGGGGGAGCCGGGCCACAGGTCGTTCACGTAGTTAGGCATGGCGGCCGCGGCCTTCCGCACACAAGCCGGCGTCTGCGGGGGAAGCGGAGGCGGCACGGTCGGGCGGCGCCCGGGAGGCGGCGCCCGCGGGCGCGCGCCACGGCCTCGCCCTCGCCCTCCCCCCGGGGGCCCCGCGCGGCCTCGACCCCCCCCCCCCCCCGGCGCCGCCGAACTCACTGCGGGCCGCGGACGCCGCCCTCGAGACGGAGAGAAAGCCGCGGCGGACGCCTTCCTCTCGGAGCGCGGACGGGGAGGGGCTGCTCCGGGGCGCTCCTGACGAGTGAGCGCACAACCGCCACCTTCGACGTCCGGACGCGAACTGTCCTCGGCGTCTGCTGACGCGTCGAAAGTACTAGAAACCCGGAGCCTGCGCACAGCCGTTCGCGCGGCGGGCGTGGCTTCGCGGCCTAACTGTCTCCCGGCCCGCAGCTCCCCGGGGCGCGCATGCGCAGACGGGCCCGAGGGGGCCCTCTCCGGCTACATCCGGGTGTCCTGCGGCTGCTTTGTTTGGTATTTGGAGAGCGAGGCCGGACGTCCTCGGTGACCGGGACGGGGTGGCGCTGCGCGGAGGGGCCGCGTGCGGGACCGGGCTCAGACCTCCCGAGTCCCAGCGGTGCCTTTCCGGGCCTTGTCCTCCTTCCCTCTAGTCTGGGACCCGAGGAGGAGATTGAGAGAGGACAGCATCCGGACCTCCTGAAAAGACAACCCAGATTATAAGAAGGGTTTTTGTTGTTTTACTCTCATGGTTTGGCTGAGGGAAGGGAACTGAGATCAAGACAGATGCAAAGACGACCGTAGTGGACCTGTCCACGCGTCACAGATGCCTACTCTGAAGGTCGACACGCTCGGCCTAGGAGGTTAAAGGTGATGGCTTTTATCTCCTGCCACCTCGAAGTGGGATGTGGTCCAAACATTATAATTAAGCGTGAGGGTAGCTTTGAAAACTGGGTTAACTTATTGAGGTAGTTTAAGAGGCCCACACACTCCTTGGCAAGAATACTTTCACAAAGAACCCACTTATTTTGGAGAGGAATACAGGCTGCATTTTTTGTTCCTCTTTACTCTCATATCCCCAAACATAGACGGAAATAGAAAAATTAAAACCTCTCTGGGCGCTGGTGGTTCATGTTACTCAAGGGGCTGAGAGATCTAGCAATCAAGGCTAAAGCAGCACAGGCAGGAATGTTCTGCGACTCTTAGGTCCAGTTAATAACCACCAAAAGGCAGAAATGGAGATGTGGGTCAAGTGTTAGTGCACCAGCTTTGAGCAAAAAAGCTAAGCACAAGTACCCACTGATAGGAAAATGGAGCTCATGGGGCTCATGCCTGTTGATTTCAACCCTCGGGAGGCCTGATCTAAGCACAGGAGAGGTTTAAGCATGAAAAATGCCACACCCCATAGTTGCTTCTGAGATGAAGCAAGCTATGTTCAAGAGCCAGCTGATTGGGATGAAGACCCCAGGAAGTACCTCCAGTGTAGATGTATGGGGGTGTGGTAAGCACATTTCTCTTAGACCCATTAGAGGAATTTCCAATTGAGGAAAAGGTGAAAGCTACAAGGAGAAAAAAGGCCATCGAAAGGTTGTTATAACTATACTTGCGCATGGCACTAGTGGCTCACACCTGTAATCCTAGCTACTCAGAATTCCCATTTGGAAGCCAGTCATGGTGGACAAATCTGAGATATTTTCACCTAACCAGTAAAAAGCCAGAAGTTAAGCCCAGAGCAGGTGGCTCACACTTGTAATCCTAGCTACTCAGGAGGCTGGGATTTGAGGGTGGAGGTTTAAAACTAGCCTCTGCAGAGATTCATCTCTAAGTAACCACCAGAACACTCGAAATGGATGTGTGACTCTAGTAAATGGGAGCCAGCCTTGACTGGAGAAGCTCAGCAACAATATCAATGCCCAGAGTTCAAGCACAAGTTCCAGCAAAAAAAAAGAAAGAAAGAAAAGAACTATTTCAAAAGTTTTCTTTCACAAGAAAGCACGTGGGAAAGAAGGAATTTGAGGCCATCCTCCCAATACTAGGAAGGGTATGTGTGGTGTCCTCTCCCTTCTTTACATTCTTATTGGTTGGTATGTGTAAGCACATGAAGTACTTGGGTTTTAACTTAGGGCCTTATGCTCTGGGTTGCCTTTTTCACTCAAGGCTCTGCCATGTGAGCCACAACTCCAATTCTGGTTTTTTGGGTGGTTAATTGGAGATTAAGACTTAACCTAGGGCTGGGGATATGGCCTAGTGGCAAGAGTGCTTGCCTTATATACATGAGGCCCTGGGTTCGATTCCCCAGCACCACATATATAGAAAATGGCCAGAAGGGGCGCTGTGGCTCAAGTAGCAAAGTGCTAGCCTTGAGCAAAAAGAAGCCAGGGATAGTGCATAGGCCCTGAGTCCAAGGCCCAGGACTGGCAAAAAATAAAAATAAAAAGACTTAACCTACCTAGGCTGGCTTTGAACTGTGATTCTCAGGTCTCAATCTCCTGGATAGCTAGGATTACAGGTACAAGCCACCGGGGCCATACCCTTCTCCACTTTGTAAGGTGATGGAGATGTTTAATGTTTGTATTTGTCTGCCTAGACTGTGGGATAGAATGCCACGATTATCCTCTTAAATATCTGACGTCGTTTTTTTCCCAGCTCTGGCAGCCCCATGTCCAAGATCAAGGTGTCTTTGGACTTGGCTTCTGATGAGGACTCTCTTTCTGCTTCAGAGACTTCACACTCCTGGTGTCTTTTCTTCTTATAAACATCAGTTAAATTAGAGACCCATCCTTATAACTTTTTCTTAATTTTTACTTTTATTTCTTTTTAGTGGTTAATTGAAGATAAGAGTCTCATAGAGCTAGACGCTGGTGGCTCACGCCAGTAATCCTAGCTACTCAGGAGGTTGAGATCTGAGGATCTTGGTTCGAAGACAACCCAAGCAGGAAAGTCCATGAGAAATCTTATCTCAATAAACTACTCAGAAAAAGCTGGAAGTGGTGCTGTCGCTCAAGTAGTAGAGTGCTAGCCTTGAGCACAGTGAGGCTCAGGGACAGAGCCCAGAGCGTGTTCAAGCACCAGAACCCAGGAATAAAACCAACAACAGAATCTCACAGACTTCCCTGCTGGTTTTCAACTTCAGTCCTCAGTTTTCAGCCTTTTGAGTAGCTAGGATTACAGGCGTGAGCCACCAGCACCCAGCAATTTTTACTTTTTTTTTTTTTTTTTTTTTTTTTTTTGCCAGTCCTGGGCCTTGGACTCAGGGCCTGAGCACTGTCCCAGGCTTCTTTTTGCTCAAGGCTAGCACTCTGCCACTTGAGCCACAGCGCCACTTCTGGCCGTTTTCTGTATATGTGGTGCTGGGGAATTGAACCCAGGGCTTCAAGTATAGGAGGCAAGTACTCTTGCCACTAGGCCATATCCCCAGCCCAACTTTTACTTTCTTAAAGACCTTATTTCCCAATAGTCAAATTAGGATCTCAACAGACAAATTCAGATCCATAACAGAGTCACTGATAAACAATAGGTAATTTTAATTTATCATACTGTTCTTACATATAAACATCAGTGTCTTACTATTTTTAATTCAGATTTTCTGCTATCAAATATTGCTTTGGGAAAATATGATTTCTTATCACATGTTGTAGGTAGGAAATGTTGGGGGGAATAGAGCTGATTCCATCTTGATTATCAGATCAACCTGATCCCAAAATTCTGCTTCTGTAAATGGCGTGTTTGTTGCTTGCTCTACCCCCTGCGTCAACCCCCTACATCTGTGCTACACTTTTACCTTTATAAACCCCAATTTTAGGACTGCTCGGGGTCACAGTGTCAGTGCCTGAGTCTGCACTGTGTCCCTGGCTGGTCAGCCCGCTCTTCTTTTATGGTCACAATTTCAGTTCCCAAGTCTGTGCTGTGTCCCCAGCTGGTCAGTTCGCTTTTTGCTTCCCCAATAAATCCATCTTTTTGCTTGAGACTGTCTCTGAGTGGTGGACTCTTGGAGAGATGTGGAATCTTCTCCCTCGAACCCTGTAACCCACATGATCTTCCAGTTACTTACTATGCATAACATTTTGAGCACTCGATGTATCCTAGGAGTGTCCCATATTTGAGGACATGAATGAACTCAAGGCTTCTCTGGATTTGTCTTTTTTTTTTTTAAATGAGAGGGACTCCATACATAGCCTAGGTGGGCCTTAGACTCACAATTCTCTTGCCTCAACCCCCTACCTGGCTGCCAAAGTTCCTCTAGACTTAGAAATTCAGGAAATTGCTATCTTCAAAAAACTACCCAGGGAGGGAAGATGGCGCCGCCACAGTAAGGAGGTACCCCAACTCGCTCCAACTGAATAGTGAGCTGGGAACTCCAGCACCCAACACCCCATCAAGAACCCAGCAAACCCAACAACCAGAAGCAACAGAGAAACACTGGAAACAAAAAAGACAAAAAAAGAAGAGCCTATAACCTACACGGAGCCAGAAAATCTCTGGGGTACCCTCCCTCCACCCGCCGACCCTGGCCCGAACAGGGCCAGGCTGGAAAAGGGGACCCAGCGCTGGCAAGCAGGGCCACAGACTTTAAGCCACCAGAGAAGCAACAGCCGAAAAGTCACGCCAGGAGTTCCACGGACCCAGACGGAGCGCAAAACAACTGAGAGAACTGCGGCACGGGACCGAGTGGCTGGGCAGCGGCGCGGGACCGAGTGGCCGGGAACCAGGTGGCACAGACGGGGAGTGCTGGGACTGCCACCACCAAACGACCGATCGCCACACCCCGGCACCCAGCCCCCAAAAGCCCACAGCAACGCAGGACACACACACAATCCAGGACCAGTAAGTTCCCCATTACCCCACACACACACCCAAATGGGAGACCAGCCCTAGCAGAGACCCAAACCCTACAAAGAGCTAGAGCTCCCTCCCTACCCTGAGGGCCCGCCCCCTCCCCAGCAGGGGCCCACCTGAGGCAACCCGGTCCTCACGGTCTTTTTGAACAACCACCACAGACTCGCGGTGTACAATACCAGCCCAGCAGGGACATCTGGGTCCGATCACACGCCCCCCTCATAGCAGAGGCACAGAGTCTGTGGGCACCAACCCGCGCCCGGACACTTGATCCTACCGGGGCCCACCCATACCGCCCCACACAGCAAACTCGTGAGAGGGCACAAGCACTCTCCAACAACTCAGGGTCAACACGCCCTCAAAGGAAGCACTAGAGTGCACACGCACGTGCCCCGCGGAGGGCCAGCGTGCTAGTCCTCCAGCAGGAGGATCGTCTGCCCAAGCCCCTGTGGGACCACACAAGCAGACAAGCTGCAACACCCGCCACACAGGTGGGCAGGGCCCCCCAGAGGCAGCGCCCGCAGGAGGCACACTCCGCACAGGGGGGCAAGCCGCCTCTCAGCAGCAATACTCAATCTGAGAGGTGAGCTCTTCTGACCAAAGTACCCAGTGGAAAAAAGAACCAAAGAAGAGAAAAGCCTCCAGGCCACGCTGAATCAGCGACCCCCACCAGGGGCACGCTAGGGTCAGCACAACACAGCGGCGGGACATTGTCCTGCAGAGAAAGACACAGAACCTACCCAACCCCAAGTGCAGGGAGGGTGACCACCGCGGCAACAACCGAGACGGGCACGCTCACCCACTGGGCAGTAAGGTTCAACAGCCAAACTCAAACCCAGAGCCAGGACACAAACAAGTCTACCACTGACAGACCAGTGGGAATCAGCACAAAGCCAAACCAGGGAAGCCACCCTCAGATCTCCAGATGCGCAAATCACACAAAAAAATCACAAATTTCATCAAAGGGCAAGCCAACTCGCCAGTTCCAAAAAGCAGCACGACTGAAGAGGAGATGGAAAATAAAAAAACAACTGAGGCTATGCTAACAGAAATGATGGAAAGCCTCAGAAACGAAATCAGAAAACAATTCCAGGAGTTCAGAGTGGAAGTCTCGAAGGACATCCAGGAAGCAAAGAAAGAAATGGAAGCAAAAATGGATACAGTGCAAACCTCCGTCAAAGAAGATCTTAACATCCTGAGAAGTGAAATGCATGAAAAAATAGATTTAAAATACAACTCTTTAAAGGAAGAAATTTCCACGATCAGAGCTGATCTGGCAACCATAAATAGCTCTCTGACATCCATAAACTCCGCACTTGAATCCACAGCACAAAGAATTGACCATATGGAAGCCAGAATTTCTCTCTTGGACGATGATGCAGCCAATAAGAACCAGAAAATTACCACACTCCAAGAAACGGTAAAGCTCCAGGGCAGACTAATCCAGGAGCTAGTGGACAAAGACAAGAGATATAATCTGTGCATAATCGGAATAGAAGAAGGAGCCAAATACCAGAGCAGAGGGCTTCAAAATATTCTCAATAAAGTGATTGCAGAAAACTTCCCCAATCTCACAAGGGACCCCATCCAGGTAACCGAAGCCTATAGGACACCTGGCAGACCAGACCCCAGAAAAGCCACGCCAAGGCATATAATATTCGAGACTTCAGATCTCAAGAATAAAGAGCAAATGTTGAATGCAGCCAAAGCGAAGAAAGAAATTTATTACAATGGGAAGAGGATCCAAATAACAGCAGACCTCTCCACACAAACCTACCACGTGCGAAGAGAATGGAAGAACACCATCCAGGTCCTACAAGCCAACAATTGCCAACCTAAAATAAAATAATCCAGCGAAGCTGGAGTTCATATTTGAGGGGAAAACCAGATCTTTCCATAGCAAAGAGGATCTAAAAGAGTATGTGAATAAAAAACCAGCCCTACAGCGAATTCTAAGAGGGGACTCCCAACAGAAACCGTACAGGACACACAGAAACAGAAACTACAATAGCCAGAGCCCAACAGAAAGCAGCTCACTAAAGACAAGAAAAAACAAAGAGGGGCTGGGGATATGGCCTAGTGGTAAGAGTGCCTGCCTCGTATACATAAGGCCCTGGGTTCAGTTCCTCAGCACCACATATACAGAAAATGGCCAGAAGTGGCACTGTGGCTCAAGTGGCAGAGTGCTAGCCTTGAGCAAGAAGAAGCCAGGGACAGTGCTCAGGCCCTGAGTCCAAGCCCCAGGACTGCCCCCCCCCCCAAAAAAAAGAATAATAAAATTTTGGGCTGGGAATATGGCCTAGTGGTAAAAGTGCTCACCTCGTATACATGAAGCCCTGGGTTCGATTCCTCAGCACCACATATATAGAAAATGGCCAGAAGTGGCGCTGTGGCTCAAGTGGCAGAGTGCTAGCCTTGAGCAAAAAGAAGCCAGGGACAGTGCTCAGGCCCTGAGTCCAAGCCCAGGACTGGCAAAAAGAAAAAACAAACAGTAAAAACAGCCCAACAAGAAAATGGAAGGAGAAAAAACACTCTTATCCTTGATCTCTTTGAATACAAACGGTATAAAGAGGAGCAGATTGGCAGGATGCCAGGGATAGTGCTCAGGCCCTGAGTCCAAGGCCCAGGACTGGCAAAAAAAAAAAAAAATTAAAATCAACTCAAAAAGACAAAGAAGGTCACTACATTTTAATACAAGGAAAAATCCAGAATCAAGAAATCACGGTGATAAATGTATACTCACTAAACAAAAGAGGCCCTACATATGTCAAGCAAATTCTCACAGAACTACAGAACAAGATAGACCCAAACACAATCATAGTGGGTGACTTTAATACCCCACTCTCTCCAAGAGACAGATCCAACACCCAGAAGATTAGCAGGGGAGCTGAGGACCTAAGTAATACCATATCCCAATGGATCTGACAGATCTATACAGAATCTTCCACCCTACAGAGATCCAATACACCTTCTTCTCAACAGCCCATGGATCATACTCCAAAATAGACCATGTCATAGCCCATACAAAGAACCTCAGCAAATACAAAAGTATTGATGTCATCCCATGTATTATATCTGACCACAGTGGATTAAAGGTAACCCTCAATAACAACAGTTACCACAGAAGCTATACACATTCTTGGAGGCTAAACCCCACACTGTTATCCAACACTTGGGCCACAGACCAAATTAAAGATGAAATTAACGAATTCATAAGCCACAATGACAATGAAAATACATCACAAAGAAACCTATGGGACACAGCTAAGGCAGTACTGAGGGGCAAGATCATCACCCTCAGCACTCACATTAAAAGAATGGAAACAGAGCAGGTGAGCAACCTCACGATGAAACTAAAACAACTGGAGAAACAAGAAATGACTGAATCTAAAATGACTAGGAGGAGAGAGATCACAAAGATTAAAGAAGAGATAAATCTGATTGAAAATAGACCATTCAACAAATAAATAAGACTAAAAGCTGGTTCTTTGAGAAAATAAAATTGACAGACCCCTCGCAAGACTTACAAAAAAAAGAAGAGAAGAGACTCATATATGTAACATCAGGGACTCCATCGGAAAAATTACAAGTACACACGATATCCAAACAATCATAAGGAGCTATTTCCAGAACCTCTACTCAGTAAAAAACAATAATTTTACAGAAATGGATCAATTCTTGGAGAAGTATAAACTGCCGAAACTGAACCAAGAAGAAATAAATCAACTAAATAATCCAATAACTTACAGTGAGATACAGGGGGTAATCAAGAACCTCCCAACAAAGAAAAGCCCAGGCCCAGATGGTTTCACCAACGAATTCTATGAAACCTTTAGTGAGGAGCTAATACCAATACTCCTCAAACTCTTCTGCGAAATAGAAACAGAGGGAGAAATCCCAAACTCATTCTATGAAGGTAATATCATACTCATTCCCAAACCAGGCAAAGACCCAACAAAAAAAAAAAGAGAACTACAGACCAATATCACTAATGAACACAGACTCAAAGCTCCTCAATAAAATATTAGCTAACAGGATCCAGAAACTGATCAAGAAAATTATACATCATGACCAAGTAGGCTTCATTCCACAGACACAAGGATGGTTCAACATCCATAAATCAATCAATGTAATTCACCACATAAACAAAACTAAAATCAAGAATCACATTGTTATCTCAGTCGATGCCCAAAAAGCCTTTGACAAAATAAATACAACAGCCATACTTACTAAAAGCTCTGGAGAGGGGCTGGGGATATAGCCTAGTGGCAAGAGTGCCTGCCTCAGATACACGAGGCCCTAGGTTCGATTCCCCAGCACCACATATACAGAAAACGGCCAGAAGCGGCGCTGTGGCTCAAGTGGCAGAGTGCTAGCCTTGAGCGGGAAGAAGCCAGGGACAGTGCTCAGGCCCTGAGTCCAAGGCCCAGGACTGGCCAAAAAAAAAAAAAAAGCTCTGGAGAGAACAGGAATAGATGAAACATTCCTCAAACAATAAAAGCCATATACAACAGACCAACTGCTAACATCATATTAAATGGAGAGAAACTTAAATTATTTGCCCTAAACTCAGGAACAAGACAAGGATGCCCACTCTCCCCACTTCTTTTCAACATAGTGCTGGAATCCCTAGCCATAGCTATAAGGCAAGAGGAGGACATCAAAGGGATCCACATCGGCAAGGACGAAATCAAGCTATCCCTATTCGCAGACGACATGATCTTATATCTGAAGGACCCAAAAAACTCAGTCCCCAAACTCCTACACCTAATAAACCATTTTGGCAAAGTAGCAGGATACAAAATCAATCCACAAAAGTTAGCAGCTTTTCTGTACACCAGCAATGTACAAGCAGAAAACGAAATTATGGAAACAATTCCATTTACAGTAGCCAAAAAAAAAAAAAAAGTACGTAGGGATCAACCTAAGCAAGGACGTGACAGACCTATATAATGAGAACTATAAAAATCTAATAAGGGAAATCAAAGAAGACACAAGGAGATGGAAAGACCTCCCATGCTCATGGGTAGGCAGAATCAATATAGTGAAAATGGCCATATTGCCCAAATTGTTATACAAATTCAATGCAATCCCTATCAAAATCCCAGTTACATTCTTCACTGAAATAGAGAAAGCAATCCATAAATTCATATGGAACACCAAAAGACCTAGAATAGCCAAAGCAATTCTAGGCAAAAAAAGCAGTGCAGGAGGTATCACAATACCAGACTTCAAGCTCTATTATAGAGCCATTATAACAAAAACATCCTGGTATTGGTATAAAAACAGACCAGAAGACCAATGGATTAGAACTGAAGATCCAGAAATGAAACCGCACTCTTACAGTCAGCTGATATTCCACAAAGGAGCTAAAGACACAATGGAATAAACACAGCCTCTTCAACTACTGGTGCTGGGAGAACTGGGCAGCCATATGCAGAAAACTCAAAGTAGACCCAAGCCTATCACCATGCACCAAGATCAACTCAAAAATGGATCAAAGACCTCAATATCAGACCTGAATCCTTGAAACTACTGAAGGACAGAGTAGGAAAGACACTAGAACTTATAGGCACAGGAAGGAACTTCCTGAATATAGTCCCAGGGGCACAACAAATAGGGGAAAGGCTCGACAAATGGGACTACTACAAATTAAAAAGTTTCTGCACAGCTAAGGACATAGCCACCAAAATAGAAAGACAGCCAACCATATGGGAAAGGATCTTTACCAGCACAGCAACAGACAAAGGCCTAATATCTGTCATCTACAGAGAACTCAAAAAACTAAGCCCCTCCAAGCCCAGTAAACCAATTGGAAATGGGCAAAGGAGCTAAAGAGAGACTTCACAAGAGAAGAGATAAAAATGGCAAAGAAACATATGAGGAAATGTTCAACATCCCTGGTAGTAAAGGAAATGCAAATAAAAACAACCCTGAGATACCACCTCACTCCAGTTAGAATGGCCTATACTCTGAACTCAGGCAACAACAAATGCTGGAGGGGGTGCAGGGAAAGAGGAACCCTTCTCCATTGTTGGTGGGAGTGCAAATTAGTACAACCACTTTGGAGAACAGTATGGAGGTTTCTCAAAAAGCTCAATATAAACCTACCCTATGGCCCAGCCATTCCACTTCTAGGCATCTATCCTGAACAGCAGGTCCCAAGATATCAAAAAGACATTTGCACTTCCATGTTTATCGCTGCACAATTCACAATAGCCAAAATATGGAATCAACCCAGAAGCCCCTCCACAGATGAATGGATCCAAAAAATATGGTACCTATACACAATGGAATACTACATAGCGATTAGAAATGGTGAAATATTGCTATTTGCAGGGAAATGGTCAGAACTTGAACAAATAATGTTGAGCAAGACAAGCCTAGAACACAGAAAACAAAGGGGCATGATCTCCCTGATATATGACTGTTAAGATGGGGTGACGGGGAGACAGTAGAGACCAGGTCTGTGAAACCAAAAACCTCTTGTCAAATGGTATTTCCCACAGGTTTGGGTCAGAGATCCTACATTATGTAACTAAAACCAAACAACTACTCAACATATAAAGTTCAAAAATTGACCTCTCAGTGGATCACAATAGTTCAAAAGCTATGTATGTACGTTCACATAAGACTGTTGTCGACATACTGTCTATTGTAGACATTACATTTAAAGACCTAGGCGAATTTTCTTTGGCATAGGCCACGTGGCTACTGTATATGTTCTTGGTACATTGTGTATTGTATATACACAATGACCTAGGGATGGGAAAGAAAAACACGGTGTAAGATAACACAAGAAATGTTCATACTGCCTTACTATGTAACTGTACTCTTTTTGCACAACACCTTGTCAAAAATTTTTTGTTTAATAAATTAAAACAAAACAGAACAGAACACAACCCAGCCATTCTCCATGAAGGAACTGAGAGCCCAATGAGTGTGCTAGTGCTGCCTGAGGGTCTGGGGCCAAGAGGCTACTACAGGAACTAATAACCCTTATATGGATGCATACAAAAGAATTTCTGCCTTCCTTCAATCACAAAACTTTCCTTTTTTTTTTTTTGGCTGATCCTGGGTTTGAACTGTGGGCCTGGTTGCTGTCCCTGAGCTTCTTTTACCCAAGGTGAGCTCACTCTACCACCTGAGCCACAGCACCACTTCCAGCTTTTCTGAGTAGTTTATTGGAGGTAAGAGTCTCAGGGAACTTGCTGCCCCGGCTGGATTTGAACCATGGATCCTTAGATCTTAGCCTCCTGCTTAGGATTACAGGCGTGAGCCACTGGCACCAAGAGACAACTTTCTTAAATAGCAAGGGAGCAGCTACCATAGGACTTAGACTTGGTATGAGCGCTCACTTTCATTCCCCAATGGCCAGCTTTACATTTGTACTCATGATGGAAGTTTCACACTTCCTTCCAGCACCTCAGTGTGGACAACCCACGGTGTCACCTTCCCCAACATTCTGAAGGCAAAGGGCTTTGTCCTGTATGTCTATTCTGCTCTACAACACACAGCCCTTTTAGTAGAAGTCAACATCAACAGTCATTTGAAAACCGTGATCCCAAGCTCTAGAATGCCATCATAGATTTTAAGAAGTACCTGCAAGAAACCTACTCAAAGGTCTCAAACCAAGAGCCATAACCTGGACTGTCAAGCCAACTTCCTTGTACCTTTTGTTTATTTTTCCTTAAATGGTTTGTCCTTTTCTTTATTTCAATATAGGACTTTGTCTTGAACTGTGATGTTACATTTGGTTGTATTTGTTGTGCCAAGTCGCGAGACGACCACCAAGAAGGCCACCGAGACTCAGACATTCTGAAATGCAAAAGCAAGGCAAGACTTTATTCAAGCGAGCTGCAACTCGGGCCTCGTCCTACCCACCGACACAGCGGAGGTTAGGAGGGAGCCCCGAGCTGCGATTACACAGGGCTTATAAAGGCAAAAGACAAAGTTACAACAATCAGGTGTTCAAGCAAGCAAGATTAGGACACAGGTACAAATCTGATTGGCTCAGGGCTTGAGGCATTCTGGGGGCAGTTAGAGTTAAGCATTCCCAGTGGTTAGAGTTCTTGAGTGACTGGGCCCTAATAAGCTTGTCCTGGGTCTGCTCACAGGGCCTGCTTATCTCAGGTTCACGTGGTAAAGTGGGGTTCGCGTGGTAAAGTGGGGCCTGACTTCAAAGTCTGGCACTTCAGTATTTGTGGAAAAAAATTTAAAAAGAAAGAAAGAAAAGCTCTGCCACTAAAACAAACAAACAAACAAAACTAGCCAGGCTGGGAATGTGGCTTAGTGGCAGAGGGCTTGCCTAGCATGCCTAAAGTCCTTGGTTTGATGCCTTGTACTACATGAACAGAAAAATCCAGAGGTGGTGCTGAGGCTCAGGTGGTAGAGTGCTAGCCTTCAGCATAAGAACCTCAGGGGCAGTGCCTGAGTTCAAACCCCAGGACTGGCAAAAAAAAAAAAACAAAAAACCAAATTTTAAAATATGCTTATAAAAGGAAAGAGAGAGGTCTGGGAATGTGGCCTAGTGGTAGAGTGCTTGCCTAACATGCATGAAGCTCTGGGTTCAATTCCTCAGTACTACATATACAGAAAAGGCCAGAATTGGCACTGTGGCTCAAGTGGTAGAGTGCTGTCCTTGAGCATAAAGAAGCCAGGGACAGTGCTTAGGCCCTGAGTTCAAGCCCCAGGACTGGCAGAAAAAAAAGAAAAAAAAAGGGGGGGAGAGATGGAATTTTACGCCCCGGGTAGCTTCAAACATCCTCTGTATCTCAGCCTCCTGTATAGCTAAGTTACAGGAGGAATCCACTACAAGTTAAACATCTTATAGTACAAAGATGGCCTTTCTCAAACAGGCGTGGAGGGAAACTTTTTTTGGTTTTGTACCAGCACTAGAGATAACTCAGGACCTCCCACTCTTGATTGGCTTTTTTTGGCTCAAAGCTGGTGCTGTACCACTTGAACCACACCTCCACCTTTTGACTGATTGATTGGAGATAAGAGTCTCTTGGGTTTGTTGGCTTCAGCTGGCTTCAAACCTAGGACCTTGATCTTAGCCTTCTTAGTAACTCGTAATAGCCTCCAGCACCCAGCCCAGTATGCCTCTTTACCTGCCACCCACACTTGAGATTGCTGCAGTCCCCAAACCCCTAGAAAACTCACCGCCTGACATAAAAAAGGACGCCTCCCTCGTGAGAATTTATACAGCTACTGACTTCTAACTCAAGGGCGAGCTTGACCACAGCACTTTCCAGGAGCTTTGGGAACCTCCCAGCGTCCTAGAGCAGGGTGGTGGGCGTGGCTCCCCGGTGCCACGCCCCTGGCTCTACCCCGCGGGCGTGGCTCCTGGGGCCCCGCCCCCCGGCTCTTCTCCGCTTGCGCGTCGGGAGCGGGGGGACCCAGTTGCTACATCCGGGCGATCGGCGGCCTCCGGTTGTTTTCTTGGCTGAAGTGGGGGGAAGTGAGGCGGCCCCAGGTGCCGCCGCCGCCGCCGTGCGTCCGGATCTACTGCACCGGCCCGGCTGCACGTAAGTGGCCGCGATGGGGAGGGCTTGGAGCCGGGGCTCCCTGGCCGGTTGGCGACGGCGGTGCGGGAAATTGTGCGGACGGGCTGGACCCCCTTCCCGGTCACTTCCGGCTGCCCGGGTCCCGCGGCTGGGAGAGCGCGACCCCGGCCCGGGCCGCGGAGCCCAGGCCACCGGGGAGGTCGGAGGCCGGGACCTCGCGGGACCCCTGGACGTCTCGCCCCTGGGAGCTGGACCCACGGCTCCCGGGAGGGAGAGCCACCGGGCTGGTCCTCCCAGCGAGAGCGGTGGCCGCGGGGGTCCCGGGTCCTCCAGCCCCAGCCCGGGCTCGGCACCTCCAGCCCCACGGCCTGGAAGCCGGACCCGGGGCCCGTGGGTGTCATCCGCCTGCGCGGGGGAAAATGGATTCAGGGCGGGGCCGGCGTAGGTTTCTGCGCGCCCAGTGAGTGGGTTTTCAACATCGAACTCGTCCCAAAGGCAAACTAACACAGATTATCATCACGCGTTTTCACACTTAATTTTTAAAGGACATTAAAAATCGAAGTCTTTCTTTTTTAAAGGACATCGCGGTTTGGGACAGCCATAACTGCTAGCTACAAAATAGCTTTGTAGACAGACTTTGTAGGGATGCTTTGTCTAAGAGTGAATTTGTTTGTTTCGTTTTGGGTTGTGTTTTTATAAACAAGGTCAGGCTATGTAGCTCTGGCTGGACCGATCTTCCTGCCTCAGCCTTTTGAATACTGGGATTATGAGCTTCCACCAGTGTGCCCCAAAGCTTGTTTCTTGATCGTTAACAATTGATACTCAGGCTTTGGGGTGTGTGTGTGATCTGAAATAGTGATGATAAAGATGTTTCTGCACCACTCAGGTTGGAGGAATGTTTTATGTAAGTTGTTAAAGAGAATTTAGTTGCTATGGTAATTTAAATAACTGGATTATTAATTTTTACTCTGAATTGTTATTTATTTTTACTCTGAATTAGTACTGATCTCAGCACAGTTCTTTTGTGGTGGTGGTGGGGTTGTATAAAGATCTGTTAGAATGAGAACTAGAGACATTCAGGTAAGACAGGTGTTCTTTACATAGAAATGACACCAGAAGCTGGGAGCCTTGGCATGCATGGGCTTGATAAATCCCAGCATCAGAGTAGCTGAGGCAGTAGGATGGAGCCAACCAGGGCTACATAGGAAAACACTGTCTCAAAAGGGGGATGGAGGAAAACCACCAGGCCAGCTTAAAGGAGGAAAAAGGAAGGAAGTGAAATGAAATTATGTGGATAGAAGTCAAATCTGCAGCACCAGCACCATAGTGGTGGAGGTGGTGTGTGTTTGAATGCCAGGACTGATGCTTGAACACAGCATAGTGGGATGAGGGGGTGGGTTTTTTGGTTGTTGTTTGATTGTTTTTATTTTGCCTTTTTCTTTCTTTTTTTTTTTTTTAATGCCAGTCCTGGGCTTTAACTCAGGGCCAGGGTGCTGTCCCTCAGCTTTTTCACTCAAGTTGGTGCTCTACTACTTGAGCCATTGCTCTACTTTCTGCTATTTGGTGGTTAGTTGAAGATAAGACTCTCATAGACTTAACTCTTTGGGCTGAGTAACTAAGTAGCTAGGATTATGCCTGGCTTTTTCCTTCTTCCCTCCCTCCCTTCTCCCCCCCCCTCCATTCCCACTTGGCTCAAGGCTAGATGCACTGCCACTTGAACTACACTTCCACTTCCCGTGTTTCATTTTCTTAAGTATGAAGAAACCACCTGTGATTCAACTGAATACATTCCTAGAACAAGTATTTTTCCTCTGGTGCTTTTAACTTAGAGGTAAAGTATATCGCCTCTTCTCTGGTGGTGCTCCTGGACTAGAAATACCAAAACCTAATAATAACTTAGTTTGGAATTGAAATGATAGCGAAGAACTCTTGGGGATCAATAATCATCACACTCATTCGAAGAATCACTTTAATAATGGAGTTGGAAACATTAACATATGACAGCTTTTACAAGCCAATAAGTTGTTGTTTTTTAATATTTAGATACCCACCTTTGTTGAAAGTATGACTATCTTTTAAATTAAGAAACTCCATAAGATATAAATTTGGTTTTCTGGAGTTATAATGTGGCAAATTCATCAAAAACTAGTTCAGTATTATGAGCTAGTTGGTGGCATCAAAATGAATTGTTTGCAACTTCACTTGTATTAAATTATACCTGAATTGTTATTTTCCAGGAATCCAAGTCTACTTTGCAGCAAGTAAACGGAAGTTTTTGGCTTTATTTGGCTGTGCTTGGCTTATCTTGAAGCGATCCAAAAGCATGTCTGGATTTCTAGAAGGCTGGCGGTGCTCAGAATGCATTGACTGGGGGGAAAAGCGGAATACCATTGCTTCCATTGCTGCCGGGGTTCTGGTAAGTGTCTCCCTTCCCTTGAGGGTTCGTTATTTTGCTGTGTCTTTATATATGTTTCGAATTCTGTATAATTTTTTTAAAATATTGTTTCTCTTTTTAACTATTGAGATTATTTTAGTAAATGTTTTGTTCATGGGAAATTCTGTTCATCTTTTGAAATTTGGCGGATTGAGTGAGCTAGTAACTAAGGATTAAAAATGGCATAATAAAAGACTATTTGTTTATGATAAGGATTATCTTAATGAGTACAGTAAAAGACAAGAAGTATTGAAAAAATAATCAAGAGATAGGATTGCTTTTCTCTGTAATCCTGAGTTAACTTTCTTCTTGATCTCAGAAAAATAGGCGGAAGCTCAGTAAAAAAAAAAAAAAAAACCCAAAAAACAATGCTCTGTAGTAATTTGCAAGCTGGACGGACACTGGTGGCTCATACATGTAATCTTAGCCACTGAGAAGGCTGAGCTTCAAGAGCAGTTTAGGCTAATAATGAGTTCCAAGCTAGTCCTAGATACATATAGAGACCCTATGTAAGAAACTGAATTGAAAAATAAAATCTTTCTTGAGACCATCAAAACTCTGCAGTACAGCAGGAACTCCAGGGGCTAGACATCCTGGTCATGGACATTCACATCCCCACATTCCCACCAGGTGGGATGCCCCATCCAGGGATGCCTCAGATGCAGCTGGCCCACCATGGCCCACATGGCTTAGGACACCCCCATGCTGGGCCTCCAGGCTCTGGGGGGCAGCCTCCACCCCGCCCGCCACCTGGAATGCCTCATCCTGGACCTCCCCCAATGGGCATGCCCCCCCCCCACAGGGCCTCCGTTCAGATCTCCCATGGGTCACCCAGGTCCTATGCCTCCACATGATATGCGTGGGCCCCTCTGCTGATGCCTCCTCATGGTTACACTGGCCCGCCTCGACCCCCACCCTATGGCTACCAGCGGGGGCCCCTCCCTCCACCCAGACCCACTCCTCGACCACCAGTTCCCCCTCGTGGCCCACTTCGGGGTCCTCTCCCTCAGTAAATTCTCCTTCTTCCTCTTTTTATATCTGCTCTATGTCCTTCACATTTCGTGGACCAGTCAGAGTTGCTATAGCTCCTTGGGGCTAATGTACTAATCAATTAGCTTCTCCCCCCTGCCCTCCTTTTAATGTAAAAATTTTAAGGAGTTTTTTTTTTTATGTTGGTCCTAAGTGTTTTGCAGATGCTTAGAGGAAATAAAACTATACTCCTTGTTTAAAAAAAAAAAAAAACAACTCTGCAGTATAATTCATCAGAAGAAAAAAAGGAGCTGTAGGCCTCTTTGAGTCACAGCTCCACTTCTGGTTTTCTGGTGGTTAATTGGAAATAAGAGTCTCACGGACTTTCCTGCCCCCAGCTGGCTACAAATTGTGATTCTCAGATCTCAGCTTTCTGAGTAGCTAGGATTACAGGCATGAACCACAATGCCCACCTTAGTAGAGCTGTTACTTCTTAGCACCAAGAACATAAAGTACAATTCTTTCAATGACAAACCAGAACTGGGCACACCTATAACCCCAGCCCTGGGGAGAGTGGAGGAGAGTGGAGTTTGAGGCCAACCTGGATTGTTTCCATAAACCAAAGAAAAGGAAGTGGGGTTGTGGCTCAAGTAGTAGAGCATCAGCCTTGAATGAAAAAGCTAAGAGATATCACGCTGGCTCTGAGTTCAAGCTCCAGTACCAGCATTAAAAAAAAAAAAGGTGGGGGAAAGAGTCTGCCAATAATAGTGGTTCCTCACATTAATTTAAATCTTTTTTCTAGTTTTCAGTGGTATCTTTTTTTTTAGGCCTATGACAGAACCACACAGGGCATTTTCTGTCAGTTAGACTCTTTTCTTTCTTTCTTGGTGAGATAGTATAACTTATTTCTAGGGGCTGGGAATATGGCCTAGTGGTAAAGTGCTTGCCTTGTATACATGAAGCCCTGGGTTCGATTCCTCAGCACCACATATATAGAAAAAAGCCAGAAGTGGCGCTGTGGCTCAAGTGGTAGAGTGCTAGCCTTGAGCAAAAAGAAGCCAGGGACAGTGCTCAGGCCCTGAGTCCACTCCCCAAGACTGGCAACAAAAACAAAACAAATTAAAAAACAAACTTATTTTTAGTTCACAAAAGGAGATAAGAGACCTGATTATGATAATATAAAGTAATAGATGAAGCAGGATTAGGGTACCTGGTATTTACTCAGCTAGTAAACCATGCAGAAATTTTGGGCATGAAACTGCTAGGACACGTGAGGGAGTTTTGGAATTCACTAGAAGGGACAGCTTCACTTGGCTACCTCACCTTTCAGGACACTGCTGTCATTTCTCATTGATATCACCTTTGCTTCAGTTTTTTACAGGCTGGTGGATTATCATAGATGCAGCCGTTAATTATCCCAACATGAAGGATTTCAACCACTCGTATCACACCTGTGGCGTTATAGCCACCATAGCCTTCTTAATGTAAGTGTCCTCCCTACCCCACCTACACACCATCCAGCACGAAAAGTGTTTTATGCAGAGTTGCAAGATGTAACATTGAAAAGTAGTGTCAATTAACATATTGGACATGATTTTAATTTCTAGTGGTAGAATAGTGATGGTACCCATTTTCTAGTCTTCTTCCCATCTTTCTCCTCTCTCACGTCTTGTCTCCCAGCTTTCCTTGGCTGTCTTGTGATTTCTGTAATATCAGAGTTAGAACTTCAGACAAAAATCTTGTGCTTTGTCTAAGGAAGGCATGGGAACCTTTTGTCTGCCAAAGGCCATGTAGTTATTTATGTCATTCTTCTTTTTTTAAAATGTATGTTTTGTTTTGTTTTTGTTGTTTTGTTTTTTGCCAGTCCTGGGGCTTGAACTCAGGGCCTGAGCACTGTCCCTGGCTTCCTTTTTGCTCAAGGCTAGCACTCTGCCACTTGAGCCACAGCGCCACTTCTGGCCTTTTCTATATATGTGGTGCTGAGGAATCGAACTTAGGGCTTCATGTTTACGAGACAAGCACTCTTGCCACTAGGCCATATTCCCAGCCTATAATGTCATTCTTGAGCCTTATAAAATTATCAATACAGGCAGATGGCTTTAGGCAGCAGATGAGAAGCTTGTGTGTGTTCTGCCAGGTACCAGATGATTTCATGGGCCTTGCTTCATTGCCTTCAGGCTAGAAGATACTTACCCCTGGATGGAAGTTCTTAGTGTGTGTGTGTATGTGTGTGTGTATCTGTCTGTCTGTCTTACTGGGAATTGAACCCAGAGCCTCCTGCCTGTTAGGCAAGTGCTTTACCACTTGAGCTATGCCCCCAGTTCGGAATCATTCATTCCTCAACAGATATTTCATAAGCTTTTATATTTTAGCCTCCATTCTAAATGCAGGAAATCAATGAAATTGTGGAATTTCTATTCTAGTGAGTGATGCAGACAGTGAATGAAGAAGAATTAGATTTGTAGCAACTTAAGGAAGAGAGCTACAAGGTGGCCACAGATGGGAGAGAAGTGTTCCACCCAATCCAGCAGTAACATTCTTTCCGATGTTCCTATTGGATGTTGCATTTTTAAATTAAATTTTATTTATTTACTTGTTTATTAAAGTATTCTTAACAAAACCTTTAATAATAAACTCAGAGACCATAAATTCAGGCCCCACCCCTGGTGTACATGTACAGACACACACACACACACACACACACACACACACACACACACACAAAATGAAACAGGAGAGAACACTGTTTGCCATAACCCTGTAAACTCTGAAAGAAAAGAGGTAATAGTAAGCCAGAATACAGCTTCACATCTATAAATAAATAAAATTTATTTATTAATTTTTTTGGGTTGGTCATGGGGCTTGAACTCAGGGCCTGGGCACTGTTCCTGAGCTCTTAACACCTACCACTTTGAGCCATAGCACCACTTCCAGTTTTGTGGTAGCTAATTGGAGATAAGAGTCTCATGAACTTTCCTGCCTGTGCTGGCTTTGAATTATCCTCTCATCTCAGCCTCCTGAGTAGCTAAGAGTATCGGTGCGAGCCACCTGCACGCAGCTAAGTAAAAAATTTTTAATTTGGCTATTACTGGGGCTTGAACTGAGGACCTCAAACTCTCAATTAACTTTTTTGCTCAAGTCTGCATTTGAGCCACATCTTCACTTCCAGCTTCTTGCTAGCTAATTGAAGATAAAAGTCTCAAGGATTTGTCTTCCTGGACTGGCTTTCTGTTTCCATCCTCAGCCTCATGAGTAGCTAGGATCATCGACCTGAGCCATCAGCTCCCTACAGGCACAGCTTTAGAGAATGTCACATTAAAGGGACTTGCTTCAGGTCACACAAACCTATTTCTCAAGACTCATGACTAGAGAATCTAGCTGACTACAGCTACTAATTTGATGTCATATGCAGCAGCTTCTTGGTATCAGAGACCCTGATGTTTTTATTTTATTCACACAGGATTAATGCAGTATCAAATGGTCAAGTCCGGGGTGATAGTTACAGTGAAGGCTGTCTGGGCCAAACAGGTACGTAGGTGCAGACAATATGAAACTACTCATGCTTTCATTCTTTCACCCTTTTTTTTTTTTTTTTTTTTTGGTGCTTTGTACTGAGGCTCAAACTCATAGCACCCCCCTTAGTTTTTTCACTCAAAGCTGATACTTTACCACTTAAGCCACAACTCTTGCCATTTTTTTTCAGATATTTATGCTTCCTGCATAGCTGGATGACAAGTATACACCACTATATCCAGCTTTTTATTGGTTGATAATGCCTCCCAAACTTTTTGACAGGGCTGAATTTGAACTGACATCTTCTGATCTCGGCCTCCTATATAACTAGGATTACAGGCATGAGACATTGCATCTGATGTTCTTGTTGTTGTTGCTGCTTTTAATGTGGTAAAATACAGGTAACACAAAATTCGTCATCCTAACCATTCTGATATGCCATTAAGTATTAAGATTGTTTTAAGGATATTCACATTGTGTGTGTCCAGTCTCCAGAATTCTTTGACCTCACAGAACTGATTAAATCACAGTTCTGCATTTCAGTGCTTGTCTGATACAGGCTTTTCTTGCTCATCTGGGGAATTTGAGCCCCTAAACTCCATGACTGTGTACCCAAGACAGACACAATATAGTGCACAGGGCACAACTTCCTTCAGTTGAAATGATGACCCTCCATATTAAAGTAAACTCAGGTATAGGCAAATTTCATATGACTTTCTTTGTGTGTATGTGCCAGTACTGGGGCTTGAACTTGAGGCCTCACCCTCTCTCTTAGTGTTTTTGCTCAAGGCTGGTCCTTTACTACTTGAGCCTCCATGTCAGTTTTTTGGTAGTTTATTGGAGATAAGGGTCTCTAGGATTTGTGTTTCTAGGCTGGCTTTAAATCTCTGTCCTCATTCTTAGCCTCTGGAGTAGCTAGGATTACAGGGTTCAGCCAGTGGTACCCAGCTCCTTTTTTTTTTTAAGAAGAAATGAGGGCTGGGAATGTGGCTTAGCAGGAGAGTGCTTGTCTAGCATGCACGAAGCCCTGGGTTCGATTCCGCAGCACCGCTGTTAGAATATATTAGACATTGCCAGAAACAACACAGACATCCAGGTACAGAACAAAGGAAAAGTTTATTGCCAGCAAAGGGGACCGGCAAGACCCCTTCTCACCAGGGAGAAGTGCAGTCTATTGTCTGGGTGACATATATAACCTAGGAGGTTTTGGAGGCAGGACCTTGATGTGGACGTGCAGACTAGGGGCTTTACCATGTCGGGCTGTAATTCATAGCTGCTGTCAAAGGGGGTCCTGCAGCTGCTTTGACCCTGGAGGTCACTTGTAAGGGGATCTTGTTACCTTACATGGTCATAATTACCCTAAAGGAGTGCCATCTCAAGGAAGCGGGGGTGGACGCTAGTTATTTACAGCCCTTACTAGATGGGCCTGGTGTTGCCTAGGGAAGGAGCATGCTAAGCCATGGGAGAGGAAGCTCTCAGACTTACAACCACATAAAAAGAAAAGGCTGGAAGAGTAGTGCTGTGGCTCAAGAGGTAGAGTGCTAGCCTTGAGCAAAAAGAAGCCAGTGGGGGCTGGGAATGTGGCCTAGTCGTAAAGTGCTCCCCTCATATACATGAAGCCCTGAGTTCAATTCTTCAGCACCACATATATAGAAAAGGCCAGAAGTGGCACTGTGGCTCAAGGGGTAGAGTGCTAGCCTTGAGCAAAAAGAAGCCAGGGACAGCGCTCAGGCCCTGAGGCCAAGCCTCAGAACTGCAAAAAACAAAAGAAATGAAACAGGTGCTGGGTGCTAGTGGCTCAAACCTATAATCCTAACTACTCAGGAGGCTGAGATCTGAGGACCAGGGTTCAAAACCAGCCTAGTCAGACAAATCTGTGGGACTTTCTTTTCTCTCATGGCCTTAAACTCGGGGGCCTGGGCACTGTCCTTGAGTTTTTGTGTTCAAGGCTGCACTCTACCACTTGAGCCATAGCTCAAAAGCTCTGGCTTTTTGGTGTTTAAATTGGATATGAGAGTCTCCTAGACTTTCCTGCCTATGCTCTCCCTGAACCATGATCCTCAAATCTCAGTCTCCTGAGTAGCTAGGATGACAGGCATGAGCCACCAGCATTGAGCTGTGTGAGACTCTTATTTCTACTTAACTATTAAAAATCTGGAAGTGGAGGTATAACTTATGTGGTAGAGTGCCAGCCTTGAGCAGAAAAGCCAAGTAAGAGTGAGAGGTCCCAGCACTGACGCATAGACATGCATGAAACAAAATGAAACAGGAGAAAACACTGTTTTTCCATAATCCTGAAACTCTGAAAGAAAGGATGTAATAATTAGCCAGTGGTAGTAGAGCTAGGACTAGAATACAACTTCACATCTCTAAATAAAGGGCATTTTGTTAGCTAGCACAGCTTTGGGTGTCTTAAGCTAATTGTATATGTTTCTAATATCATATCTGTGAGTAACAGCCTATTATTTTGTAACTATTATTTCATGTTTGGGGCATTAAGTCAGAAATTAATATATTGTGTTCCATTTGGTGTGCTTCACTGAGCAGGCAGTCTTTTAAAAGCGTATCTGTGCTAATTAAACAGATTGTCTCAGTGTTGATGTTAAGCAGCCTAATAATGATTTCTTTTTTTCCTTTTCTTTTTTTTTGTGCTTGTCCTGGGGCTTAAACTCAGGGACTGGGCACAGTCCCTGGGATTTTATGCTCATGGCTAGTGCCCTACCAGTTATGCCACAGCTCCACTTCTAGCTCTTTTTTTTTTTTTTTTTTAATATTTTATTGAAGAGTCTTGAGTCTCCTCATAGACATTTCTGCTGGTCTGGCTTCAAACCATGATCCTCAGATGTCAGGCTTCAGAGTAGCTAGGATTATAGGTATAAGCCACCAGTGCCCAACATGACTTCAATTATTAAAACAGTTTTTCAAAAGTATTATGTTAAAGTGATTTAAAAGTTGATTGTTGCTGGGCACCAGTGGCTCACACCTGTAATCCTAGCTACTCAGGAGGCTGAGATCTGAGGATCACAGTTCAAAGACAGCCCAGGCAGGAAAGTCCATGAGACTCTTATCTCCAGTTAACCACCAGAAACTCAGAAGTGGCGCTGTGGCTCAACTGATAGAGCACTAGCCTTGAGCTGAAGCGCTCAGGGACAGCACCTAGGCCCAGTGTTCAAGCTCCACAAGTGACAAAAAAGTCTCTATGTACATCACCTTTGTAATAATTAAAAAAAAATTTTAAGTTGATTTCCGAGCACACAGACTGGATAAATGTATGTATGCTCTTACAATAAAATACACATACAAGCACACAGACTAAGGCAGAAGAAAAAGTCCCCCATTTCCTCTGAAGACAGATCGTTAGCACATTTCCCTCATTTGAGACTTCAATTTTTTTTTGCTTGTGCTTTTATTGTTTGGAAATGGAATTCTTTGGACTATTGCCATATGAGAAGTGAGTCTGGTAAATTGTTCTTTCAGGTGCTCGCATCTGGCTGTTCATTGGTTTCATGTTGGCCTTTGGATCTCTGATTGCTTCTATGTGGATTCTCTTTGGAGGTTATGTTGCAAAGGGTAAGAGAAAATACTGGTTATATTTACTTCAGTGGAATATGGGGATTCGCCTTTAAAGTTTGCTAGTTGGTTTTTTTGGTATGGTATTTTTTTGGGGGGCGGGGAGAAGAGGGGGAGAGAATTGGTGCCAGTCCTGGGACTTGAACTCTGGGCCTAGGGTCTGCTGTCCCTGAGCTTCTTTGGCTCCAGGCTAGCACTCTACTACTTGAGCCACAGCGCCACTTCCAGTTTTCTGAGTGCTTTTAGAGATAGGAGTCTCACGGACTTTTCTGCCCAGGCTGGCTTTGAACCACCATCCTCAGATCTTAGCCTCCTGAGTAGCTAGAATTACAGGCGTGAGCCACCGGTGCCAGGCGGGGTCTCAGTTTTTGTGTGGAGGCCATCCCTTCACTATAGCAGCATGACTCACCGCAGGGACTTTGCACTTGCTGTTCCATGGTCCTGAGAGTTCCTGGCCCTCACTCAGTCTCTGTCAGTTTCCTGTGATGTCTTCCTGACCTCCGTGGCTGATGTTGTTTGCCACACTTCCTGTAGTGCCTGCTTTGTTTTCTCTCCTTGCTCACTCTGCATACTGGCTAGCTCTATGAGGGCAAACACCTTCCCTGTTTTATCTGTAGTGTGTCCTGAGCACACTGTCCTATATAAACACACAGTGTGCCCTCCATAAATACTCCTTAGATAAGCAAAGGGAGCTGCCATCTGCTGAGCCAATGGCCAAATTCTGCCGTGTGTATTACATCATCTAATGCTCGCCCCAACCATAGTTAGAGAAAAACCAGTTGTGCTTGTTAGGAGAACTGACATTTGCTAGTATTTTTCAAACTAAATGTTTTGAGATCATGAATCTCTAAATACTACAATTATTTTTGCAGAAAAAGAAATAGTGTACCCTGGAATTGCTGTGTTTTTCCAGAATGCCTTCATCTTCTTTGGGTAAGTTGGTTTTGTATTCTTCATCCTAGCTATATTTTAACAATAGGTTCTTTATGTCCTGTACTATATTTAGTTGCTTAATTTGCCCCTGTCTGATGACCTCCCCACATGTTATTTTTACAAAATAGGAAGGATGAGGTTGAGAAGGATATTTTTAATTCATGGATTGGTTTGTTACCAACCTTAGGCACATTAAATTTTAAAATTGCTATATCCCCTTCAGTAATAACTGTGATTCATACAGGCAAAGTTATGTAACACTGAGGATGCTGGTTTTCAGTGAGGATCTCTGAAAGGGGCTTTTAATGAAAAGGCCAGTGTTTAAAACCAGCTTCCTTAAACCTTGCTTTCTGTCTAGCCTATAGTTCTTGATGTCCTTTGAATTTGCCAGTGAGGTTTGAGTTGTGGAGGAAAAGCTCCAGCACGTCACTCTCCCACTATAGTTAGAGGTGAAAGATTGTAAGACCTGCACAGGTAATCTCTGATGCTTCTCTGAGTGAACGCAGGGCTTTGTGCTTCCAAGCACTGTGCCATTTGACTTCCATCTCTAGCCCTTCCATCCAATTTTTCATAAAGGACGATACAAAACAGCAGGAAGACTGTTGTATATGATCCCTATATCCCTCCAAAAGAAGTTATAAAAGCTTCCTGTCGGGCTGGGGATATGGCTTAGTGGCAAGGGTGTTTGCCTCCTATACATGAATCTCTGAGTTCGATTCCCCAGCACCACATATACAGAAAATGGCCAGAAGTGGCGCTGTGACTCAAGTGGCAGAGTGCTAGCCTTGAGCAAAAAGAAGCCAGGGACAGTGCTCAGGCCCTGAGTCCAAGCCCCAGGACTGTCAGAAAAAAAAAAAAGAAAAAAAAAAAAGCTTCCTGTATCTACTGGAGCCACTCTAGAAGATTCTTTAGCTGCCCTTAGTGACAGTCTGCAGTTGGTATTCATTTGTTTCTTCTTATCTACCACTTCTTAGGATTGTTAACACTGCACTTGAAAAATATGAAATGAGCCGCATCTGTAATCCTACCTAGCTACTTAGGAGGCTGAGATTTGACGATTGTGGTTGTAAACCAGCCCGTGCAAGAAAGTCTGTGAGACTCATATCAAAAAGCTGGAAGTGGGCTGGGAATACAGCCTAGTGGTAGGCCTCCTATACCTGAAGCCCTGGGTCCGATTCCTCAGCACCACATATATAGAAAAAAGCCAGAATTGGCGCTGTGGCTCAAGTGGTAGAGGGCTAGCCTTGAGCAAAAAGAAGCCAGGGACAGTGCTCAGGCCCTGAGTTCAAGCTCCAGGACTGGCCAAAAAAAAACAAAAAAAACCTCGTGCTCTTGCTGCTCCTATGCTGGGATGGTCACCTGGTGTTTCTTGTTTTATCCACAGAGGGCTGGTGTTTAAGTTTGGCCGCACTGAAGACCTGTGGCAGTGAGGACCTGGATATGTGGCGACCCCGCCCGGCACAGGGCTTTTCCTGCTCACCGCAGTCTTTCTATTGCCATTTTCTAAACTGGTTCCTGAGTGTTGTCTCAGCTTAGGGATGCGATGCTAAAATCATGACAGCTTCCTCTGTAAGCAGCAGCACAGTCTGTCCTGGGGTGCATTTGGTCAGCCTAAGTATTGCTAAAAGACCATGCACACCAGTAGCCTGTCAAGTTTTATCATGGTGTACTTTGTAAAAATAAAGGAAATTATGAAAGGAATAGTGGACCCATTCATGTGTTCCATCCAAACCTGCAGTGCTCTGTGCTCTGGAAATTATATGTGTTTCCATTTAACAGGGCCTCTTCAGCATCAGATAGTAAATATAAGCATTCCTTGTTTTAAAAAACTGTTTAGTAATCAGATGTCTTATTGTGTGTATTTGCTTTCTTTGGCTTAACCCAAAATCCTGTAAACTGTTCAGCAAAAGTAGCATCTAAAGATTTTTCCAAAGGGAGCATGAACATGCCAGAAGTCTCCAGGACCCCTTCCTTCCCTTTTCTTTTTTTTCTTCTAAGTTTTTCTCTTTTTTTTGGTCATAGGGCTTGAACTCTGGGCCTCGGCGCTGTCCCTGAGCTTTTCAGCTCAAGGCTAACATTCTACCATTTGAGCCACAGTGCCACTTCCTTAAATTTTCTTTTATTTTTAAAATCATTGTAATTAAAGAATATTCTTAGGAGGGTAACCACATTTGATTTATCATTTCAAAAAGCTATACCTGTAATCCTAGCTATACTCAAGAAGATGAGATGTAAGGATAATGGCTTGAAGCCAACCCAGACAGGAAAGTCCATCAAACTTATCCCCAGTTAGCCAGCAAAAGCTTCAAGTAGAGCTATGGTTCAAGTGGTAGAGTGCCAGCCTTGAGTGGAAGAAAAAAAAGCAAAAGCAAGAAGCCCTGAGTTCAAATTCCAGTAATGGCACATAATAAAAACAGTTGTTTTTCATATAAGAGTACACAGAATTAAAAGCTTCTTTCTTTGGTATTTTGATAATATAAGAGCAGTCACTTCAATGCTAGAATCAATTTGGGGGGGTGTCTTTTCTATGCTTCTCTTCAAAGAAAGGCCATGAATAATAGAAGATGGAGGGTTTGTGGGGGGTTTTTAAAGCCTTTTTTATTTCTGCTTACTCTGTAGTGTGAGAGCCACTATTTTTGCCATCAGAAGCTATAATTTTCCCTGTGTCCAGTAAGTTGTCGCCTCTCTGAGTTCATTATTATTCAGTATAAAAGTCTGCAGCCCACAAATTAGAGAAGACCTGATATTATTGAGAGCCCCTGAAATGGGCTCTGTGTGTGAGCCTGAGGCTGAATGTATGGCCTTAGTGAACTGAAGTAGAATGTGCAGGGCCAGTTGTGAGGGGATCTGCGTGAACTCATCCAGACTCTGGAAGACCGCTTCCGGAAGTGACATTTTTGGCAAACCACATGCCTACTCTGGGGAAGGAAGGTGCTGTCTACCAGCAAGCGCCTGGCAGGAGGTGCCCCCTTGCCTACCACCTCTCGAGAAACTGCGTGAGGCCCTACCTCCGTGTGATCTCTTACATTGTACTGCTGACTCGGGAGGAAAAACATGTCACTCAGCCACGACACAGGATCCTGGTGGAAGGTGACAGTTCACATTCACCATGAAAGAACAAGCACTTGACACCTCGTCTGTCAGGTGACAATTTCCTAGGACTTGACACCTCATCTCTTGTAATACTAAGTTTTACTCTTGTGTTTCATTTTATCTCTGAAGTGAATGCTAAACTCTGAGGACCAGCAAGGCCAATTATATCTACAAGCTTTAAGCTGCCAGGAATTCCCACCGTCTTCCTCATTTGAACCTGCTCAAGGCGTCACAGTGAACTTCAGAACTAAGGCCTGAGATGCCGACTTCCCGAAGCATGCTGGAATTTAGCTTTCCATGAAACATTCTCTTAGATGATTTAAACGTCCACATCAGCTGTCGTTATTACTGGCTGAGCTGTAGGTTTGAATATTGCCTGGTCATAAGAACACTGTTCAAAGAAATGACTACCAAAATGGCTGGTGAACCTGCACGTGTGCATAGAGTATGGATGTTGGATGGGAGCTCAGAACTCTCTCTTTACACACTACACACGACAGTACCCAGACCAGGGGGACGTAAGGTCAGAGAACTGTTTTGGTTTGGGGATTTTGTGTTTGTTTTAGTGCCAGTCCTGGGGTGTGAACCCATGGCCTAGGTGCTGTCTCTGAGCTTTTTTTGCACAAGGCTGGCACTCTACCACTTGATCCACAGCTCCACTTCCAGCTGTTGTTGAACCATGATCCTCAGATCTCATCTTCCTGAGCAGGTAGGATGATAGGCATGAGTTACTGGTGCCCAGTGAGAATTGGGCTTAGCATTATTATGCTTATGATTATTTTCCAGTCCTGGGGCTTGAACTCAGGGCCTGGACACTGTCCCTGGGCTTCTTTTGCTCAAGGCTAGCACTCTACCACTTGAGCCACAGCGCCACTTATGGCTTTTTCTGTTTATGTGGTACTGAGGAATCTAACCCAGGGCTTCATGCATGCTAGGCAAGCACTCTACCGCTAAGCCACATTCCCAGCCCTGGGCTTACTTTTTTTTTTTTGGCCAGTCCTGGGCCTTGGACTCAGGGCCTGAGCACTGTCCCTGGCTTCTTCTTGCTCAAGGCTAGCACTCTGCCACTTGAGCCACAGCGCCACTTCTGGCCATTTTCTGTATATGTGGTGCTGGGGAATCGAACCTAGAGCCTCATGTATACGAGGCAAGCACTCTTGCCACTAGGCCACATCCCCAGCCCCCTGGGCTTACTTTTTAACTCTGAGGCACTCCCACAGTTGACCCCTACCTCTTTCCCACACATATATGCTCAGTGAAGGCCAAGGATCTTGTTAAACTGCTGGATGAAAGTGTATCTGCAAGGACCAGATATAGATGAGTTCTTAACTCCGTTTATATTGTCTGTTCCCAGGCTGTAGGTGGGAGTTAACTGGGTAGCACACTTCATTAAGGACGAGAAAGAATCTAACAATGGCCAATAGAATTCAACCACAACTTTAATTATGTGTTTGCAACAAAAATACAGATAGCATTATGCTTAATGAAACCAAAGGTATTATTTTAAACTACTAATAAATGACTATTTAGACAAGCAAATTTCCAGTCTATTCATTACGAGCAAATTTATCTCCGACCTTGCCTCATTGTAGGTAGAAGACTTCTTTATAATGAATATTTGTCACATACAAGGGAAGCAACGGGAAGGGTAGGGTCTTGTTCGCGAGGTCAGCCAGGCTTGTTATTCTTGGATGCTTTTGTTTAAAGTCCAACAGCCAAGTGAGGGAACTGTAAAAGCAAAGCAAGCGTGCTCATTCATTACAGATGAACTCTTTAACTGTTGACATGTTATGTTCATACTGATTCTGGCTTGATCTCTTAAAACTTACCCTAACCTGGGAGGAGGAAGACAAATGGAGAGGTAGGATAGACTAGTATAGTCATTTTATTCAATGTCCATATATGAAAGTGGAACCACATGGCTTGAGGGGTTGAGTAGGGGTGGGAAAGTTGGGGAAGAAGGATAGAAGGGCTTGATCAAGATGTATTATACTCATAATCTGACTTGCTGAATTAAAACCCCTTTGTGCAACTACTTACTGAAAAAGATGTATTGTGCTTATAAACTGGCTTGTTGGGTTGAAACTCCAGTGTATAACTACTTAAAGATCATAGATTTGGGGGACAGGGAATATGGCTTAGTGGTAGAGTACTTGCCTAGCTTACATGAGGCCCTGGATTCAACTCCTTGCTACCATATAAACAATAAATACTATTAATAAAAGAAAAAATGCATTTAAAAAACTTAGAAAGGTAATAATTTTTTAAAAAATTGTGTCTGTCTTAGGGTTTGAACTCAGGGCCTAGATACTGACCCTGCGCTGTTTTTGCCCAAGACTGGTACTGTCCTACTTGAGCCACAGTTCCACTTCTGGCTTTTTGGTAGTTTATTGTTGATAAAAAGTCTTATGGAGTTTCCTGCTCAAGCTGGCTTCAAACCATGATCCTCAGATCTAAGCCTTCTGAATAGCTAGGATCACAGGCGTGAACCACCAGCACCTGGCATAAATTTAAAAAACTTAAAAATTTACAAACCTTACTCTAACCTAAATGTCTCATCAGAAAAACCTGAAGTTCCTTTATAAAGTCTAAATTAGAAGATATCTTAGATCTTACTTTAGGCCTTTATATGAATCTTTGATAGTCAACTGGCTTTTGTTTTAATACTCCCTCTAACAGGAGGCTCCCTACTGCCACATGAAGTAGCTTGATCCCTTTTGCAACAATTTAATTTTGTTAGAGATGGATATTGCATCTTCATCAGGCCTAGTAAAATTCTGTCAAGGAGCATGAGGAGGAATATTTCTCCTCTACTATGTGCCAGGGTTTAATGCATTCGAAAGTGGAAGTAGAGCCGTGGCTCAAGTGGTACAACACCAGCCTTGAGTGAAAAAGCCAAGTGACACTGTGAAGCCCTGAGTTCAAGCCCCATTACGGACATGATAGAAGATAGAGAGATAGATAGATAGATAGAATGTTGCCCTTAAAAAAACTCTTGCTGGGTGCCCATGGCTCATACTGGTAATCCTAACTACTCAGGAGATTGAGATCTGAAAATTGTAGTTTGAAGCCAGTCCAAGCAGAGAATTCCATGAGATTCTTATCCCCAAAGAAGACAGAAGTGCAGCTGTAGCTCAAGTAGTAGTTGGGGATTCATCTTGGCCTTAAGGGGGGAAGGGCAATGAGAGAGCCACCCTTCCCCCAGCCCTGGGGCAGTATGGAAGTGAGCCACACCTATCTCCTTCTGGGTCCAGAACCAGAAGGGGTAGCTTTGATACCATCCCCCACCTTGCGCCAGTGAGCATGTGTGCTCCCTTTTCGCTCGGGCTTTGCCCAGAGGGCGGTACTATGGGAAGTGATGTTAACCCATGAGGGAGGTCCTTGGGAGTTGCTCTTGGATGGACAAACTCGCCAGCTCCTGCTCAATCCTCGTCATCATCACTATATTACTGTAAGCCCCTCCTGATTAAATCAGATTGCTCTCTGAAGCATCTCCGAGATCCGTCTGCGCCTGGCTTCCTTGGTGGGTAAGGAGGGAGGAAAAGGGGATCTCATTCGGCCACGTGCACTTTAGGCTTGCACGTGTCCCTTCGCTCCACCTTGGCCGCCCGCGGGTTGGGCGCCCAGGGGAGAGGGTGAAAAGGGGAGCACTGATAAGGGAGTAAGCACCAGGGGAGGTAAATCTAGCCCGGCAGTAGAGCACTAGCCTTAAGCAAAAAAAGCTGAGGGACAGCACCCAGGCCCTGAGTTCAAGCTCCAAGAATGGAAAATACACATACAAAAGGTATGAAAAGAGTATTCTCAGGTCTCCTTTGAGTCTTCTCTTCTGTGGATTGGTTGTGTCCTGGGTTCTTGTGTGTGTGTGCGTGTGCACATGCGCCTATTGCTGTACTTGAACTTGGTGCATTGTACTCATAACTTTTTTGCTCAATGAGGCGCTCTACCACTTGATCCACACCTCGTTTTTTAGTGCCATGTAACAGCCTGCTGTGTGCCGCCATTGCGGGTAGAATAATCTCAGATCACAGAGTCTTAGTGCTGGAAGTCATGATAGCTCACACGTAGGGTGTTTTCTATGGATCCATCCATGTACTAGTGTTTCATATACACTAATGCTTTTAAAGCCCTGCAAATGCCCTGGGAGACAGTTACATTGTCTGCATTTCAGAAATGGGGTGGCTGGGGCTTTGGGAATTCAAGGATGAAAATGGTAGGACCTAGATCAGGCTGGCTGGCTCCAGAGCAACATAGAACTTGGGACTCAATCTTATGTTATAGAGGTAACTGAGCTTTGGAGACGCTAGTGACCTCCCCAAGAGCTCCAGCCTGATGGTAGATGAGCTAGGATTGGAACTCAGATCCACCAGGAAGCACTGGTTGACTCCTTCTTGCAATGCTGGTAATGGAACCCAGTAAGCTCTCTACCACTGAGCTATAGGGCCTGGCTGTTTTCTACATTTAAAAGCTGGACACTGGTGGCTTACATCTATCATCCTAGCCACTCAGGAGGCTGAGATCTGAGAATCGAAGTTGGAAGCCAGCCCAGGCAGGAAAGTTCATGAGACTCCAGTTAACCACCAGAAAGTGGAGCTGTGGCTGAAAGTGATAGAGTGCTAGCCTTGAGCAGAAAGCTAAAGGACAGCACCTAAGCCCTGAGTTAAATCCCATGATCAATAAGAAAAAAAAGGCAATTTGAAAAAAAAGGCAATCTGTTCTTATTTTGGTGGTAGAGGCATTTGTGGGGGCCCTTCCCTGTGTCTAGAACATTTATGCAACTCCAGAAACAAAGTATCCATGTAACCAGGCTAGGTTTGGGTGTTTTTTTTTTTTTTTAACTGCATAAAATAGCAAGAGGAACTCAACACATTTTGATATGATTTTTGTGCCAAAATAGTAATGATTTTTATATTTCCTGGCAAGGAAATCATCAAGGAAAAAACCCTGCAGGGGCTGAGGGTATAGTTAAGAGTGCATATATCTAGCATGCACAAAGCCTAGGGTCCATGCCCAGCACCATTGAGGGAAAATCTGCCAATTCTTTTTGCCAGTCCTGGAGCTTGAACTTAGGGCCTGGGCACTGTCCCTGAGCTTCTTGTGTTCAAGGCTAGTGCCCTACCACCTGATCCACAGAACCACTTCCAGCTTTTTCTATTTTTGTGGTACTAAGGAATCGAACCCATGGCTTCATGCATGCTAGGCAAGCACTCTACCACTGAGCCACATTCCTAGCCCCCGCCAATTCTTATTCAGAATCCAATGGCTGATCTTCAACGTGTCACAGCCCTTTCAGAATGCATCCTTCTGCTTACACCTGTGGTTCTGCTGAAGGGCAAAGATTTCAGTTGGTTACATCATTTCCCCGCTTCAACCTTGGTAGCTTTCAGTTGCTTATAGGATGAAAACTCAAGCCAGGAGGTAGTGGCTCACACTTAACAATCCTCACTAACTCAGTAGCCTGAGATCTGAGGATTGCAGTTTGAAACCAGCCCAAGCAAGGAAGTTTGTGAGACTCTATAATCTTCAATTAGCCATCAAAAAGCTGCAACGGAGGTGTGGCTCAAGTGGTAGAGAACAAGACTTGAGTGAAAAAGCGAAGGGACAGTGCCTAGGCCATGAGTTTAAGCCCCTGTACAGGTATGTGCACATGCCCACACACATTCAAGCAGTTTTAGTCATTTGTCAGCCTATCCACAAACGACAGAGCCAGGTTGCTTTGTGTCTCCTCAGGACTTTCCCACGGACTTCCCCTTGTTTGGAGTGACTTTCACTGCATGCTGCTTCACCCGAGCCAACACAACCCCCAGTTCATTCCCAGTGATCAATCAACCCAAGATCTCACCCTCCTTTCCCACAACTGCCAGGTTCCCCTGACCCTTCATAGGGAGACCTGAGCACACAGAAGACCCGGTCCTCGCAGGCCGGCCCTCAAACCCTGCTTTCCCAGTTTTCCACACGATCTTCAGAACAGAGGCTTACACACAACAGACTTGCAGAAAGAGTCCCTGGCTTGACTTCCCAAAAGCTAGTTGTGGAATCCATTGTAAAAAGATGCCAGTGGGCTAGGCACCAGTGGCTCAGTCCTGTAATCCTGGCTGCTCAGGACTCTGAGATCAGTGCCCCACCCCAGGCAGTGCCAGCCACAGAGGAGGAACTGGCTGAGCAGGCTTCATTTTTTACTTTATGCAAATGAAGCATGTGTTGTAGAACTGAGCTATCATCCATGACCTTCCAGCCCCAGCTGTCTGATTCCTTGAAGTGTAATAAGGGTATTCAAGAATGTTGCAATGTATTTGGGCACCAGTGGCTCACACCTGTAATCCTTGCTACTTAAGAGGCTGAGATCTGGGCTGGGGATGTGGCCTAGTGGCAAGAGTGCTTGCCTCATAGACATGAGGCCCTGGGTTCAATTCCCCAGCACCACATATACAGAAAATGGCCAGAAGTGGCGCTGTGGCTCAAGTGTCAGAGTGCTAGCCTTGAACAAAAAAAGAAGCCAGGGACAGTACTCAGGCCCTGAGTCCAAGCCCCAGGACTGGCCAAAAACAAAATAAAAAGAGGCTGAGATCTGAGGCTTGCAGTTCAAAGCCAGTTTGGGCAGAAAAGTCTGTGAGACTCTTATCTCCAATAAACTATTCAGAAAAAGCAGGGAGTGGTGCTGTGGCTCAAGTGATACAGCACTTGCCTTGAGCACAGAGGCCCAGGAACAGTGCCTCAGCCTCCCAGCTCAAGCCCCAGGACTGCCCCCTCCAATAAAAAAGACTGTTACAATGTTTCAGAGGGCTTCTTATATGGTTTACAAAAACAAAAACAAGCTGGTGGCTCACTGCTATAATCCTTGCTACTCGGGAAGCTGAGCTCTGAGGATGTGGCTTAAGTGGTAGAATACCACCCTTGATTTAAAAAGCTAAGAGACAGTGTTCAACACACACACACACACACACACACACACACACACACACACAATTACCCTTGGATTGATTGGCTTTGCAAGTTTTTTAATCCCTCCCCCACCCCCCCGCCTCTCTTTCTGCCACACTCCACTTCTGGCTTAATGCTGGTTAATTGGAGATGAGTGTCACAGACAATTCTTCCTGGGCTGGCTTCAAGCTTTCATTCTCAGATCTCAGCCTTTGAGCCACTGGCACTTGGCTTATACCCAGATGGGCTTAAGTTTATGCAAAGTCTATCATATTGATATGTTAAAAATCTCACCTCCGGCTGGGAATATGGCCTGGTGGGCAAGAGTGCTCGCCTCATATACATGAAGCCCTGGGTTTGATTCCCCAGCACCACATATATAGAAAACGGCCAGAAGTGGCGCTGTGGCTCAAGTGGTAGAGTGCTAGCCTTGAGCAAAAGGAAGCCAGGCACAGTGCTCAGGCCCTGAGTCCAAGCCCCAGGACTGGCCAAAAAAAAAAAAAAAAAATCTTACCTCCCAGAAAGTTTGGTCATCAAAATATTTAGCTTCATGAGGTGCTCTCCATATTTTGAGATTTAGGATCACGCCTGAAACAAATGATAATTAAATGTTAAAACACTTGGAGCACACTTTATTATCTCAAGTTGAATGAAAATACTGTAGGTAGACTACAGTAGCTTAACAGAAATCCTCTTCTTCCATATTCAGGAAACAGTCAAATGAAAGTGTTAAGATTTCTGGACTAGTTTCGTGTGTGTGTGTGTGTGTGTGTGTGTGTGTGTGTGTGTGTATGTGTGTGTGTGCGCGTGCGCACTCTGGTCCTGGAGCTTGAACTCAAGGCCTGGGAACTGTCCCTTAGCTGGTACTCTACCACTTGAGCTACAGCTCCATTTCCAGCTTTTTGCTGGTTAATTGGCGATAAGAATCTCACTGACTTTCCTGCCTGGGCTGGCTTCAAATCACCATCCTCAGATCTTAGTGTCCTGTATAGCTAAAAATAACAAATGTGAGACACTAGCAACCAGCTCTTCATACCTTTTTTTTTTTTTTTGGCCAGCCCTGGGGCTTGGACTCAGGGCCTGAGCACTGTCCCTGTTCCACTTCTGGCGATGTTTTATATATGTGTTGCTGGAGAATCAAACCCAGGGCTTCATGTATACGAGGCAAGCACTCTTGCCACTAGGCCATATCCACAGCCCCATACCTTTTTTTTTTTTTTTAAGTGAAAAAGAAGCCAAATGGTTAGTTTCTAGAATACTTTCATTTTGCAGAGGAGCCAACAGGCCAAGAGAAGTAATATGCCTAACATCACACATTTTCTTTTGGGTGGTACTGGGATTTGAACTCAGGGCCTTGGGCTTGCTGGCCGGCACTATAACAAGAGCTACCTCTCCAGTCAACCACTTTGTCATTATTTGGCCTGGACCTCCTGTCTAGGGATGCGATGTAAGGATCTATAACCAGTAAGAGACATTTGCTTGTAGAATAAATAGGAATAGTTCTGGACAGATGCATATCTTCACCAGACATATAAGTCAATAGGAGAGGCTAATGAACAACCCTGCTTCATGTCATATTGCCAGAGCACGAAATATGTTCATCCCTCTGTCTGATGATCTCCAGTGACTTTTCTTTCAGAATGCCTGAGTTCTTGCCCTCAGCCCCTGAGCTCCCCCCTCATTCTATCCACATCAGCCCCTTGGGCCTCCTTGCTGTTTCTCAAACACACACACACACACACACACACACACACACACACACACACACAGCATATTCTTGCCTCGGGGCCTTTGCATTTACAGTCCCCTTTTCACTCTTGCTGTAAATAAAAGCATGGCTTACACCTCTGGATTTGGATCTCTACTTAAAGGCTGATTTTTCTGGTAAGCCTTCCCTGACTGACCCTCTAAAAGAACACCCACCTCACCTCACTATAGCTTTATTCATAGGTCTGGACCCTGCTTTGCCTCCCTAGCACTTGTACCCTCTGTCTGTTTGAGGTCAGTATGCTCCCTGACTAGAATGGCAGCCCTGTAAGGTCAGGAAGGTTGTTTTGTTTCCTGCTGCATCCTCAGTCTTCTGCTTTCAGTAGGTAGTGGATAAGCACTGGATGGATAAAACAGAGAATCCTCAGGAAGGAAAATGTTCATCAAGGGATAATCAGAAGGGCGCTGACGTCCCAGGCCTGTCATGTAGCTATCAGAGGTTGAGATCTGAGAATCTCCATTCAAAACCAACCCAGGCAAGATCTTATTTTCAATTAACCAGCAAAAAGCTACAAGTGGAGCTGTGGTTGAGTACCGACCTTGAGCGAAAAAGCTAAGAAACAGCATCTAGGCCCTGAGTTCAAATCCTAGAACTATTGCAAAACAAGGCGGGGGGCGGTAATCTAGGTAGAGGGGTTCTCAAC
The DNA here is from genome assembly GCF_023159225.1 of Perognathus longimembris pacificus. NCBI lineage: Eukaryota > Metazoa > Chordata > Mammalia > Rodentia > Heteromyidae > Perognathus > Perognathus longimembris. Next base: position 15,317,277 of record NC_063167.1, read on the forward strand.
CTTCCATATAAAAATGGGTCCAATCACTCTCCCTTGACTCAAGAATGACAACAATGTCACCTAGCTCCACTCCCCCCTGCAGAGATGCCCCTCCCTTCCCTGTCCCTGTCTGAGAGCATTGCCAGTAGTGAAATGATGCCATTCTCTGCTTTTCTTTTTTTTTTTTTTTGCCAGTCCTGGGGCTTGAACTCAGAGCCTGAGCACTGTCCCTGGCTTCTTTTTGCTCAAGGCTAGCACTCTACCACTTGAGCCACAGCGCCACTTCCGGCTTTTTCTATATATGTGGTGCTGAGGAATCAAACCCAGGGCTTCAGGTTTGCAAGGCGAGCACTTTACCACTAGGCCATATTCCCAGCCCCGGCTGGTTTATTTTGTTGTTGTTGTTGTTTTGTTTTTGTTTGTTTTGTTGCCAGTCCTGGGCCTTCAACTCAGGGCCTGAGCACTGTCCCCGGCTTCTTTTTGCTCAAGGCTAGCACTCTACCACTTGAGCCACAGCACCACTTCTAGCCTTTTCTCTGTATGTGGTGCTGAGGAATCGAACCCAGGGCCTCATGTATACGAGGCAAGCACCCTTGCCACTAGGCCATATTCCCAGCCCCTGCTTTCCTTTTCTTAAAGCAATCCAGGTTTGAGCCCTCTGCTTCACTGAGCTACAGCTGGGGGGGGACAAAGCTGGTCACCTATACAGGCAGCCCCTCGGCAGGAGGCACGCAGGCCCTGGCCCCGTGTCTGGGGGGCACTGCTGGAAGAAGGTGTCATCACACAGACCTGTGAGGAGGCCAGACGCCATGCCCATTGCCACAGCCAGGCAGAGATCCCCCACGTCCGTAAGCACCTGGTAGCCAATCCTAGAAACAAAGAAGCAGAGGGTCACCAGGGACATGGAGGGCTCGTGGCTCAGTGGTGCTAGGCCAAGAAGGACCACGGGGAGACCAAGTATCCTTTCCCCAGGGGCGACACTCCTGGCCATGTTCCTGAAGAAGGGGGAGGCTGGGGGAGGGGGAATCCCAGGACCTTCTCTGGCACATATTAATATGTATGTATAAATATGTAATTCTAAGTGGTACTGGGGATTGAACTCACAGCCTTGTTCTTGTCACGCCTCTAGTGCGTTCCATTTTAATTCTGTTTTTCAGATTCAGTCCCTCACTTTTGCTGGGGCCAGCCGAGGACCATGAACCTCCTACTTCTGCCTCTCAAGGAACTGGAATTATGCATGCGTGCTACCACGCTAATATTCTGTCATACTCTATTTGAATCCTTGGACTCCATGGCTAATAAGCGAGATCAGAGTCTCAGAGCTGTTGCTTACTAGCTGTGTGATCTTAGGCAAATCACTGAACCTCTCAGGACCCCTAGTTAACCTCACTCGACCAAGATAAAAGCTTCATTTCTCTCAGGGCGGGTGGGATACGGCTTGGCTTTTCGACCCATCTTCCCTACACACCCTGACCCCTAGGATGGATTTCCCAGTCTTCTCTCTCTTTCAAGGCCACCCCAGGGCAAGGTCAATCTATGTTCGAGGCCTGGGCAGCTGAGTGTGAGTCCCCCAGGCTTCGGGCTGTGCCTGAGCACCACAGCCCCTTCTGAGCAGTTCCACAGGCGAGTGGACAGCTGGTGTGCCCCTTTGGGGGGGGGAGGGGAGGGGTCGGGAAGTCAAGTAGAGTAGTGCATGCTTGGAATCCCAGCACCTGGGAGGCTGAGGCAGGAGGATGACAAAGTGTGAGACCAACTTGGGCTATATAGTGAGTCCCTATCAGAAAGGAAGGAAGGAAGGAAGGAAGAGAGGGAAGGAAGGAGGAAGGGAGGGAGGGAGGGAGGGAGGGAGGAGAGAAAGGGAGGAAGAAAGAAAGAGAAAGAAAGAGAGAGAGAGAGAAAGAAAGAAAGATAGAAGGAAAGAAAGAAAGAAAGAAAGAGAGGAAGGAAGGAAGGGAGGAAGGAAGGAAGGAAGGAAGGAAGGAAGGAAGGAAGGAAGGAAGGAAGGAAAGAAGGGAAGGGAAGGAAGGAAGGGAGGGAAGGAGGAAGGGAGGGAAGGTGGAAGGGAGGGAGGGAGGGAGGGAGGAAGAAAGAAAGAGAAAGAAAGAAAGGAAGGAAGGAAGGGAGGAAGAAAAGAAGGAAGGAAGGAAGGAAAGGAGGGAGGGAGGGAGGGAAGGGGAAAAAGAGAAAAGCAAACAGAAAGCACAGCTGGGAGCCTGCAGGACCCCTCCCTCCATTCCTGTGTGATCTTAGCCAGTCATTTCACATCTCTACTGATTCCTTGCTGTACCATGTGGAAATGGTGCCATCCCTACCCCCTGGGATTGAGGAAATGGGGAGGTGGGTCACGCTGTCGCTCACACAAAACAGGCATTAGGGATCATCAACCCAGCTGTTCTGGAAGCCACGTCTCTCTTCTGGATGGCGCACCCCAGCCCCCCAGGCCCTAGCTTTACTGTCTCTGTCTACCTTGAAGGGCTCGGGTACCTTTCTCACTGAGTTGGACCGGGTGTTAAGGCAGAGGGCAAGCCACCTACAAGGGATTCCAGTAAACTTGATGCGCCATCATCACGATGTAGGCAAAGCCTCCGAGCAGACCCGGCAAGCCGAAGGTGGCATGCACGCCACTGTAGTCCTGAATCTCCAGCACCCGGTTGAGACACACCTGGGGACAGACGACATTATATGCAGATCTGCATAGGGGACCCATATTCTCGCTCCACCCTTTGCACAAACCCTTGGCATCCAGGGCCAACTGAGAGGGATGAACACAAAGGCTTGAGTAAAAAAGCCATCTCCATCTTGAAGGTACATTCACAAACCCCAAGAGACTTGTTAAAAACACAGAGGAAAGAGGCGACTTTGGTGGGACATGCTTGTAAATCCCAACTACTCAGGAGGCAGAGGCAGGAAGATCAAGAGGTAGAGGGCAGCCAGAGCAAAATTAACAAGTTCTTATCTCGAGAACAAAATAAAACTAAAGAGTGGGGGCGGGGGGAGAAGGAAGGGAGGGGAGAAGGAAGGGTGGAGCTCACGAGTTAGTGCATGCTAAATTCTATCCTCAATACTGCTAAAAAGAACCAACAAAGCAGAGAAGGATTGTGTATTTGTGAGTGTGGCTTGGGACTCTGCATTCTTTTCTTTCTTTTAAACTAGTTCTAGAATTTGAACTCATGGCCTAGATGCTCTTCCATTACTGAGCCTGAAACACATTTCCCACTTAGCTGTCCAGCTAAGACATTCCCTGTTCCCAGTCCTGTCTCTGTCTAGCTTAGTGGTGTTCCTATAGCAGTTCTTACATGGTGCTGTTTGTCAGTTTTCCTCTACCAAACTGTAGCTTGAGAAGCAGAATGAGGGTTAAAACACAAACGGGAGTAGGTGCTGGTGGCTCACACTTGTAATCTTAGCTACTCAGGAGGCTGAGATCTAAGGATCACAGTTCAAAGCCGGGCCAAGCAGGAAAGTCCATGAAAGATGTCTCCAATTAAGCACCAAAAAGGCTGGAAGTGGAGCTGTGGATCAAATGGTAGACTTCTAGCCTTGAGCACAAAAGATCAAGGACAGCACCCCGGCCCTAAATTCAAGCCCCAGCACTGGCACAAAAAAACATAAATCGGAATAAATGAATGAATGATTTTGGGGGTAGTGCCCCACGAGTGACTGAATCAAGGGAACTGAGATACCAAGAAAACATGGTCATATGGAAATACAATAAGAGGTAGGACTTGAGAGACTAGAACTCATTTCCATTCATTCCTGTGTATATTCTCATCCATCTCAGGTTCGCACAGCCTGCCAGGAAAGCTTTCTGCTCTGTCTTTGGTCAAATCAAACTGTTCTTTTTGGCTGGTTAACTGGTGATAAGAGTCTTTTGGGTCTGTGAGCCTGGGCTGGCTTCAAACTACAATCCTCAGCTATCAGCCTCCTAAGTAGCTAGAATTATACTAGTGAGCCACCAGCACCCAATTCACCCAGGCTTTGAAGCCAACTTAAGAAAGGGCCAGCACCTGCCAAATGCAGCCTCTGGCACAGCACAATGGCCCACCAAATCCACAGGGTCTTACTGGTCTAAGCCAAAGCAGAGGGTGTTAGTTGTCCAATTCCTTACCAGCTGGCACTTAGCTGCCCCAATGGCAATCAATCCCGCCATAAGGCCCAGCACCATGGAGAGCCAAGGAGAAGAAATCAGGTGGCACGAGGGGCCCACAGCCACGCCTCCTGCCAGCATCGCACTGTGGACATGAATCTGCAAAGAAACAGCTTGTTGGTGAAGAACGGGAGGCGCAGAGAGGGCACTAGCTTGCCCCACAGTGCCTCCCGAAGTTGGCAGCAACGCAATTCTGGAATGTCCTTCCTGCTGTGCAGGTCCTCAAGCCGTGCTCTCCCATCAGCTGGACTAAGTGATTTCTATCCACGGCTCTCTCCCACCTCACAGGCTCGGGGAGCCGTCACCCCGATGGGAAGGCAGTTGCTCGGCATGCTGGCCACCACACGTGTGTTGGTGTATGACCCTGGGCACTCAGGGAGGGACATCAAGATTACCTCTACTTCATAGAGTTCTTGTAAGGATGGCGTTACCATGTATCATGGCTCTTAGCCCAGCATCTGGTGTAAATCATGAAAGATGCTCAAGACACATAGCCATTATTTTCTTTCTTTCTTTCTTCCTGGTTCTGGGGCTTGAACTCAGGGCCTGGACAATGTCCCTGAGCTTCTTTTGCTCAAGGCTAATGCTCTACCACTTGATCCATGGCTCCACTTCTGGCTTTTTCTGAGTAGTTTGTTGGAGATAAGAATCTCACAGCTTTTCCTGCCTGGGATAGCTTTGAACCCCAATTCTCAGAGCTCAGCCTCCCAAGTAGCTAGGATTACAGGTGTGAACCACTGTTGCCTAGCAACCATTTTATTCTTACCAGCTACTCTTGCCTAGCCTACCTGTGTGACTGGACCCACAGATTAGTAAGCAGGCCTTGCTACTGGACCACGTGGTCCTTTATTCTTCTAGACCTAGAAGTGTCCTTGCTAATTTCCATCCTCAACTCTTAAGTCTTGGAAACCTGAGCCCTGGGCCCAGCTTCTGGGCTTTTCTGACCTACTATTTACTCCTGCCTCCCTGGAGGACCCCACCCTGTCCTGGGGCTTGAACTCAGGGCCTAGGCACTGTACCTTACTTAGCTTTCTTTTTTTTGCTCACACCTGGCACCCTACCATTTGAACCACAGCTCCACTTCTGTTTTTTTTTTTTTTTTTTTTTTTAATGTAACCACCAAATAAGAGGTAAGAATCTCACAAACCTTCCTTCCTGAGCTGGCTTTGAATTGTAACCTTCAGAACTACAACATCTGAGTAGCTGGGATTACAGCATGAGCCACCAGTGCCTGGCATGAAGAGCCTTCTTAAAATTTCTTGGGGAGAGGGCTGGGGATATAGCCTAGTGGCAAGAGTGCCTGCCTCGGATACACGAGGCCCTAGGTTCGATTCCCCAGCACCACATATACAGAAAACCGCCAGAAGCGGTGCTGTGGCTCAAGTGGTAGAGTGCTAGCCTTGAGCGGGAAGAAGCCAGGGACAGTGCTCAGGCCCTGAGTCCAAGGCCCAGGACTGGCCAAAAAAAAAAAAAAAAATTCTTGGGGAGAGAGGAAAGCTTGTGACAAGTTCTACTTGATTTTGCTGACTTTTGATCTGCCTCTGGATCAATTTTTGTCTCTCCTCCAGAGAGCCTGTGACCATTTGGAAATTACCAGTGGCCATTTGAGCACCCTCTTTTCCATGCTCCCCAACAACATGGCAGACAAGGAAGGCCAACCCCATCTGATCTCCGCCCCCCAGGGGGGCTGACCGGTAGGGGATGAGTATGCACATGCCTGGAGCACCCAAGCACTGCCCCCTCCTCACCAAGTTGATCTTCCCTTGGGGGTGAGCCAAGGCTGACACTGAGGTGGCTGTCACGGCACTGACTGCAAGGGCGTAGTAGGTGTTGAACACAGCATTCTTCCTTTCACTTCCTTTCACCAGCAGAGCCGAGTTGAAACTTGGCCAGAATATCCACAAGAAGAGAGTACCTGGGAACCAGGCAGGGTCACAGGCGAAAACCACACCCCTGCTCCCCTCAGTCCCCAGCCCCAGAAGCTTCAAAAGAAGAGAAGGCTGCAGTTAGCAGGTGTCAGCGGGTCACTGGGCAGCTGCAGACTTTGGACATGCTCTGTCTTCCTGCTGTGGTCTCAAGTTGGTAGGGGACAGCTAACATAGTCCTTAGGCTAGGAAGGTAAGCAGTGCACTTCCTTTACGCCAAGTAAGTGCCTTGCCACCAAGTAGATCCTCAGCTCCTTCCTTCCTTCCTTCCTTCCTTCCTTCCTTCCTTCCTTCCTTCCTTCCTTCCTTTCTTCCTTCTTTCCTTCCTTCCTTCTTTCTTTCTTTCCTTCCTTCTTTCCCTCCCTTCCACCCCCTCCCTCCCTCCTTCTTTCCTTCCTAACTTCCTTCCTTCTCTGTCTCTTCTCTTTCTCTCCACTCTCCCTTCTTCTAGCTATTTTCTAGCTAATTGAAGATGGGCTGGCCTCAAACTATGATCCTCAGATCCCTGCTCCCTGAGTACCTCATATTACAGGTATAAACTACTGACACCTGGCTCCTACTTTCTTGATAAATTCCCTCCTTTCAGTTGAAGACCAAAGGATTGGATAAACTTATTTAAACTCATAGATATTGAGCCTCTCTTCTCCACTGGATGTCAGTGAAGGGAGATGCCAGAAGCATGTGGTTAAATCAAAGCTATGATCTCCACAAATTGCTGGAAGCCGTAGGTGTTTATGGAAAGGCCTCAGATGTTCAGGGAGAGGGCTAAAGGACAGAGTGCCTCGCAGCTCAGCCCAATCCAGGCAGGAGACAACCACCCACCCATTGTTCTCACCCAGCATGGCAAACAGGCAGGAGCTCCTGGCCATCTGAACTTTCTCTGTCTGCACTTTCTTATCCAGTCCTGAAGGCAGAGCCCTTGAGAGGCACCAGGACACAGTCAGCCCAAAGTAGGCCGCAAACACAAAAATGTTCATTGTGACCTCATGGCTGTTCACCTGCAACAAAAGCCAGAGGGAGAGTGAGCGTTATCATGCTCTGCCCACATACTCCTTCCAGAAAGTTCTGCACTCCTGTAGGACTCATCATTGGAACTCATGACCCTGGTGTTCAGAGCTTATCAAGCTCAGCTAACTGAGGTTTGAGGTTTAAAGCCAGCATGATAAAAATCCTTAAGACTGTATCTCCAATTAGCCAGTAAAAAATGCTGACTAGAGGTATGGCTCAAATAGTAGAGAACCAGCACTGAGTAAAAAAAGCTAAGCAAGAGCACTTGAAGCACTGGGTGCTGGTGTCTCACCCTTATAATCTTAGCTTCTCAGGAAGCTGAGACCTGAGGATCAAGGTTCAAAGCCAGCTCCAGCAGAAAAGACTAAATTGTCTCCTATTAACCAGCAAAAAGCTGGAAGTATAGATGTATGGTTCAAGTAGTAGGGCACCAGCCTTGACTGAAAAAGACAAACGAAAGCACAAGGCCCTGAGTTCAAGCCCCAGTACTGGCATCAAAAAGAGGGAAAGAAAGGAAGGAAGGATGGAAGGAGGGAGGGAGGATGGGAAGGAGGGAGGGAAGGAGAAAGAAGGAAGGAAAGAAAGAAGGAAGGGAGGGAGGGAGGGAAGAGAGGTGGGAGGGAGGGAGGGAGGGAGGGAGGAAGGGAGGAAGGGAGGAAGGAAGGAAGGAAGGAAGGAAGGAAGGAAGGAAAGAAGGAAGGAAGGAAGGAAAGAAGAAAGGAAGGAAAAGGAAGAGAAGAGGAAATACAAGCAAGATGCTGAGCGCTTTCTTCGGGAGGGGACAGCCTCTGGGGTACCCACCAGCAAGCTGTCAGCCTATGTACCCCAGCCTCTGCTTCTCCATAAAGGCATCAAGGAGAAACCTCCTCTCTCAAATTGTTTCTTGCAATTAATGTTTTTGGGCCGCCTGTTTTCCTGCTCTGTGCTAGGTAATTCTAACAGGCAAGTATCACTGAGGTTAAACAAATCAACACAATCTTTGTGGACCCCATTCTTTCGGTGCCCCTCCTAAAGCAGACTCTTTGGAAGGTGGCTTGCATCTTCAGCTGTCACTCATTCTCAGCCCTGCTCCTGAGCCAATCCAGTCAGGCCTTGTCCCCAACCTCTTCCCAAGCCTGGAAGGGCCCATGGCTGGCTCACATCCCACCAGATCCATCCGCATGACTGGCCCCACCCAACCGACGCCCTCCCTGCCTCCTCCTGAGTGTCCTGCCTCCTCCTGGCCCCACTCCTCCAGCACCTTGGCTGGTTCTTCCTTGAGTCCCCATCTAAAACTTGTGGTGCTCTGGGCCTTGGTGGTCAGACTTCTCACATCTCTCTGTGTACACAAGCAAGAGTGATCCCCTTGGGCTCCATAGCGGTAAACACCACCATCTTTACCCTGTCACCTCTCGCCTTCTTACCCCAGTCTGGCCTTTCTGCTATGCTTCAGATTTGTACAGTGGAGACTTGTGTCTCTGCTGGGCTGGTTAATACATGTCTCCAACTCTACCCTAACCCTAGACTTGCCACATTCAAAACTGACCCCTGGGGTGAGGGATTTAGCTCAGTGGAAGAATATTTGCCTAGCAAGGGCAAGGCCCTGACTTCAGTCTTCAGCTCTGAAAAACAAAACACAACAACAACAACAAAAAACCCTGAACGTTGGATTTCCCTCCCATATTTTTTCTACCCAGAGCTCCCTATCTCAGTAAACGGCCCCATCATCCATCCAGTGGCTCTAGATTAAAACCCTGGCAACTTTGATGACCGATCTCTGTCACACCCAATGTGTGGTAAGTCTACCAGCAAATCTGATCACTTCTGGCTTCCGAGTACAGCCAGATCCCAGCCACTTCCCCCACCTGCGGTGCCATGGTCAGTGCGGATGTGGTGATTGCTGGGGCGTCCTCTCCGCCCTCCCTCCAGTCTTTCCAGCACGATTCTCTTAAAACATCATCTTTCCTCTGCTCAGAACTCCCCCAGAATAAAAATCATGTGTGCTAGTACTGGGGATTGAACTCAGGGTGTGGGCACTATCCCTTAGCTTTTTTGCTCAAGGCTGGTGCTCTGCCACTTGAGCCACAGCTCCACACCTGGCTTTTGGCTGGTTAAAGAGTCTCATAGACTTTTCTGCCCAGGCTGGTTTTGAACCACAATCATCTGATCTCAGCCTCTTGAGTAACTAGGACTATAAAATTGAGTCATGGGCACCTGACTTGCTTTATAATTTTTGAGTACATGCACTCTTCTCATTGGATTAATTCACTTGCTCCCCAAAACTCTATAAGGCATTATTGTTATTTATCCTCACGGTGAGGTGAAGAGACAAAACACGGAGTTGAATTTCCCAGCATCCCATGGGGAATACCGAGGACAGAGCTGGGACACAAACTCCAGTCATCCACATCAACTGACTTCCTTCCTTCCTTCCTTCCTTCCTTCCTTCCTTCCTTCCTTCCTTCCTTCTTCCTTCCTTCCTTCCTTCCTTCCTTCCTCCTTCCTTCCTTCCTTCCTTCCTTCCTTCCTTCCTTCCTTCCTTCCTTCCTTCCTTCCTTCCTTCCTTCCTTCCTTTGTTCTCTTTCTCTCTTTTCTTTCTTTGGCACCAGACTGAGACTCAGTACTTGACACTTTGGCGTATTGGCTAGTGCTTTACCAACTGACCCATGCCTCCAACCCCCAAACGGTTGGTCACTTCTTTCTTTTAATGGGCTGGCTTTAAACCTCGATCCCCATACCTTGGCTTCTTAAATAGCTAGGAATATGGTCAATAGCCACCAACACCTGACCTGCCTGGCTGCCTTCCTTCCTTCCTTCTTCCCTCCTTCCCTCACTTCCTTCCTTTCTGTCAGTCGTGGGGCTTTAACTCTGGGCCTAGACACTGTCCCTGAGTTCTTCAGCTCAACACTAGCACTCTACCACTTGAGCCACAGTGCCACTTCAGGTTTTCTGGTGGTTAACTGGAGGTAAGAGTCTCGCAGACTTTCCTTCCCATGCTGGCTTTGAACCACAACCCTCAGATCTCAGCCTCCTGAGTAGCTAGGATTACAAGTGTGAGCCACAGGCACCCAGTTTCATTCTCTTTTTATACATCCCCTACTTACCTTCTGACTAACACAATCCCACAGGTATTATAGGATTGAAAGTTTTCTATGTTTAAATATTCAACATAAGTGCATGCTCTGTAGCCACCCTTTTGTAACCCTACTTGGACTTGCTTTTATTTTATTTATTTATTTATTTTTGCCAGTCCTGGGGCTTGGACTCAGGGCCTGAGCACTGTCCCTGGCTTCTTCTTGCTCAAGGCTAGCACTCTGCCACTTGAGCCACAGCGCCACTTCTGGCCATTTTCTGTATATGTGGTGCTGGGGAATCGAACCCAGGGCCTCATGTCTACGAGCAAGCACTCTTGCCACTAGGCCATATCCCCAGCCCTTGCTTTTATTTTTAAAATCTCAAAGCTTCCCTGAGGTGAGCAATGCCCTTCCTCCCTGCCTTCTCACCCCTCTCTACGGTCCCCTCAGAGCTCTGTGACGCACCCTGATGATCTGCCTGCTGATCCACCTCGTGCCACCAAATGCTGTCATCTCCACCAGAGCCATCACCATCAGCTGCACCAAGTTGGCCTTTCCCAGGACGGCATCTGCCGAGATCAACACAGACATGGAGCTCATGGTGGCCAGCCGGATCCTGGCAGAGAGAGGGAGAGCCAGGATGACCAAGGGGAAGGAGGCCTCTTATTTGCTCCTCTGTCCCTCCATCTACCTTCTCTGCTGGCTCCACCCAAGGCACTGAGGCTACAATGCAGGGGGGACAAGAAGATGAAGCCACCCACAGGAGGGCTGCTGCCACAGCCTGGGAGCTCCTGCCTGGTCCCCTCCCAGGTGGCATCTGTTCTCACAGTCTCCTCTATACATACATGGTACTGAGGGTACTCAGAGGTTCATAGGCTCCCCTACTAATGCCACCATGAGTTAAGGAGGTGCTTGTTCTCCACGGCCCCTGCCAGGACCTGACAGCTGGGATTGTGCCCAGGAATTTATTTTCTGCCCTCACTACTTACAGATGCTCCATAGAGGGCGCTGCGCACCTGCCAGCCCACCCGCCACTGGGTTGCTGCCATTCCCATCTCCCCTGGCAGACTGAGAAAGCCTAACTGGATTTGGAAGCAGGACAAGTCTGGCTTCCCATTCCAGCTTAGCCACCTGTGCAATTCTTTAATCTCAACTCAGCCTCTTTCTCCACCTGTAAGTAAGTAAGTAAGTATCTTCTGGTGGTTTAGAGGGATTAGAAGGATAGTTTTCATAGTTGTATGTCTAGTATCAAGAATGGCACAGAGGGCTGGGGATATGGCCTAGTGGCAAGAGAACTTGCTTCGTATACATGAGGCCCTGGGTTCGATTCCCCAGCACCACATATACATAAAATGGCCAGAAGTGGCGCTGTGGCTCAAGTGGCAGAGTGTTAGCCTTGAGCAAAAGGAAGCCAGGGACAGTGCTCAGGCCCTGAGTCCAAGGCCCAGGACTGGCCAAAAAAAAAAAAAAAGAATGGCACAGAGGGGCTGGAACTATGACCTAGTGGTAGAGTGTGCCTAGTATACATGAAGTCCTGAGTTCGATTCCTCAGCACCACATATAGAGATAAAAGCCAGAAGTGAAGCTGTGGTTCAAGTGGTAGAGTGCTAGTCTTGAGCAAAAAGAAGCCAGGGACAGTGCTCAGGCCCTGAATCCACGCCCCACGACTGGCAACAAAAAACAAAAAACAAGACTGGCACAGAAGCTGGTGCCAGTGGCTCATGCCTGTAATCCTAGCTATTCGGGAGGCTAAGACCTGAAGGATCAAAGTTTGAAGCCAGCCCAGGAAGAAAGGTTTGTGACAGCAGGCTGAATTAAGGAGGATGCACAAGAATGGATGTAATGGGCTGTAGAATTGTTCACATGTGTGCAAACAGAACAATGGAACCTGTTGGAATTGTTTTCGTCAGGGAGGGGAGGGAGACTGATAAAGGGGGGTGAATTAGATTGATTGTAATTGATTGTCATTAATTGATTTAAATTGATTGTAACACAGGTGGAAATGTCACAGTGAGTCCCCACCCATGTATAACTAATACATGCTAGTTAAAGAAAAAAGAAAAGTTTATTAGACTCCATCTGCAAAGTAACCTGCAAAAAGCAGGCCTAGAGATATGGCTCAAGTGATAGCATGCCAGCCTACCAAGTATAAGGTCTTGAGTTCAAGTCCCAATATTGCCCAAAATAAGAGCCTGGTAAAAAGCACTCTCACCCATGAGCAGAAAGTGCCTCCTAGACTACTAGCTAACATTGCTTTTTCCTTATGACCTAGCTGGGGAGCCAAACAGGGCTTAGACCAAGAGTCCATCAATTCAGAGGGCTTCCTGGAGGAAGTGGCACTGAGCCGGATAGTCCATTTTCCCCTGAGCCCTGTTCTCCCCCTGAGAGTTGGTGGTGGTGCTGTGCCAGCTACAGTTAGTGCAATAATGACATCATCTCATTTAAATGCTAACCCTGTGTTAGGTGTGCTTTGGCTGAAAAACAGGGACCCTTATTTGGGCCTGCAAATGTTCAAATGGACACCAGAAATAGGAGAAAAGCTTGGTATCCCTGGTTAGTACCCGGTCACTATGCAGCCATCCATGAAACCCAGGAAGGACAGGATTGATGGATAAACATACCGGGACAGGTGTGGAATCTACTCCCGGCCAGACAATCTTGAGATGAAGAACAAGCAGGCTACCTCTGACCACTGGCCCACACCCATGATCAGGACTGATGAATAATTATGCTTGCTCTCAGGTCTTCCCCTATGGAAACACTAAAGCCAAGCTTCATGCTGCCTCTTCTGCTGGCTGTGTGTGCTCTGTGAAAAATCTCATCTCTTTATTGGGCATAGGGAGGCAAGTGGTCAGACATGACTATTGTTCAGAAAAGGACACTGAAACGAATAGAGTTCACTTTTTTCTATGTGTGCTGGTACTAAGACTTGAACTCAGGGCCTTGTCCTCGCACTCTGCTTTCTTGCTCATGTCTAGCACCTTACCACTTGAGACACAACTTCAGCCCAGAATTTTGCTGGCTAATAGAAGATGGAGTCTCTCAGACTTTCCGTCCCTGGGCTGGCTTTGAACAATGATCCCAGCCTCCCGAGTAGCTAGGATTACAACTGTGAGCCACCAGCATCTGGCTGAAAATGCCACATTACTAATTGATGAGGAATATGAAGTTCAAGCCCAGCTGGCTGGGACTCGAAGCCTGCGCTCTGAAGTCTGCTCGTGTCCGAGGCTGGTATGTCCTGTGTGAGGCTGATGGATCCAGAGCAAGGTCAGAGAGGGCAAAGGGCACAGGGGAAGGGGTCTACAGGGAGCAAACATTATCCAGAATGAAAGGGTACTGTGTTCACCCGGCCTATACAGGCTGAGCCTTTTGAAGGAATGCTCACTGCTGGGACAGGCTTAATTCAGGAGGACACTGTACTGGCCAGAGCTGGTCTATCAGGTCTCAGGGTGCTGGGGGTGAGGGGGTGCAAGACCCTAAAGTATACAGCTCAAGAGCATAATAGCAAATCTAGGCTATCTGGGCTGGGGCATGACTCAGCCACTTCCTGACTGTGTGATCGCAGGCAAATTACTCAACCACTCTGTGGCTCAGTGCCTCTGTCTTTAAGGTGGAGGCAATACCTCTGGAGCTTTTGTAAGGCCAAAGCCAGCTAATACACATATCAAGTGCTATTGTTAACCTCTAGCAATAACCTTCCAGAATCCTTTGGAACCTTTCCAAATACAGCCGTAAAAATACCACGCGTTGGGCTGGGAACGTGGCTCAGTGGTAGAGTGCTCGCCTAGCATGCATGAACTGGATTCCATTCCTCAGCACCACATATACAGAAAAAGCTGGAAGTGGCACTGTGGTTCAAGTGGTAGAGTGCTAGCCTTGAGCAAAAGAAGCTCAGGAACAGTGCCCAGGCCCTGAGTTCAAGCCCCAGGACTGGCCTAAAAACAAAAATCAAAAAACACACATAGCAAGGTACTAGTGGCTCACGTCTATGATCCTGGCTGAGATGTGAGGTTCAAGGTTAAGAGCCAGCCTGGACAGACAAGTCTGAGATACTCTTAATCTGCAATTTAAAAAATAATAGTTTTAAAATATATGGGATATACAGACATATGTATCACCATATACACACACATACACACACACACACACACAACTTTTTTCTTCTTTTTTTATGTGTCCATACTGGGGGCTTGAATTCAGATACAGGGCACTGTCCTTAACTTTTTTGCTCAAGGCTAGAGCTCTACCATCTGCACTGCAGATTCACTTTGGGTTTTTGCTGGTTAATTGGAGATAAGAGTCTCACAGACTTTCCTGCCAGGGCTGGCTTTGAACTGCCACCGTCAGACTTCAGCCTCCTGAGTAGCTAGGGTTACAGGTGTGAGCCATCAGCGTCTGGCTAAGTTTGAATTTAGACAAACAATGAATATTCTTTTGGAGGAAGAATGTCTTGGAGACTGCATGGCATCAGAGCTAGAAGAGGGAAGTCACCCAACTCTTCTAGAACTTTGCCTCTCAGGCCCCATACTCTCAAGGACCCAAAGGGCCCCAGCTGCCATCAGTTACCTAGACAGACTGATGATCACTTTCTTCTGGAAGGGCTGCTCCAGGACCGCATCCAGCAAGGTAGCCCACTGCACACTGAGAGCCAGCATAAAGAGGTTGAAGCCCACGCTGCTCCAGCCGTGTCTCCGCAAAGAGGTGGTGAGGAAGCCAAAGCCAAGGGCCGCCATGACAGTAAAATCCTGGAGGACTGCAGGGAGGAGGGTTGGAGAAGGAGAGGAGTGGGAAAGTCATACCTAATGACAGAGGGGAAGGGATGCTCTGCTGTGATCTAAAACAGTCTGTGATCTAGAACAATCTGTGATGCAGGTAGTCTGTGCTCTAGAACTAGACACACTTGAGTTCAAATGAGGACAGCTGGAACTTTCTTGCTGTGTGGTCTTGATCTACAACCTCTCTGAGTTTTCATAACAGCCTACATGTATTAAGTGTTTACCGTGGGTTGTTAATAGTATATGATGGTTAATTCTGGTTGTCAAATTGACTGGAATACCTATGAGATTAGTAAAACACACCTCTGGGAGGGGATGAGGGAGTTTTTATTCATTTAGGAGGGCTCTCACCTAGTCAATAGTGAATTCACTGAAGGCTGTGAAATCTGAGTAGATTATTGGGGAGTGGTGGAACTACGGAAGGTGGGGCCTAGTTGGAGGAAATGGCTCCTTGGGGGTGCTTTGGAACAGCATATCAAGGCCCTTCCTGTTATTCCACTCTTCTTCCTGTCCACCATGAGATGACCAACTCTGTTCCTCCACACCCTCCCTGCCACGATGCTCTGCTGCACCATGGCTCAGCACTGATGGAGCTAGCCAGCCATGAACTAAAACCTCTGAAACCAGGGGCCAAAAAAATCCTTCTTCTGTCAAATCATCTCTCTCAGCTATTTATTTCAGAAATTAAAGTCTAATTCACAGTGTTTCCATCACTTTCTATAGACCCCCCCTCCCAAGCAGCCATTGAGTAGGGAGGAAGCTGCACCACCAGGTTACAGATGTGAAAGACAAGGCACAGAAGAGTTAGGTAACTGCTACTCCCCACCCCTGCAGCCAGGTTTTACCCTAGCAGCCTGCACACACCATACTCCTTCTTGTCCCCACTTGTCCACTGGAACAGTGAACACACTTCTTTATTTTGTTTACATGGTACTGGGGAATTGAACCCAGGGCCTCATGCAAGCTAGGCAAGCATTTTGTCATTAAGCCACATTCCCAGCCCTGAACACACTTCTTGGTCAGTTTGCCAGAACTTGATGGGCAGGCGCGCACACGCACACACACACACACACACACACACACGGGCTCAGGAAGAACAAAATCACCAATTATTTTCACATGTGGATGGATGCTAGTACAGAGATCCTGACGGATTTCTGTCCTCTCAACAATTATCATCTCTGGGTTTGGGCAATTTCTATTCTCAGTGTTTAAATTGTCTGCAAGCAGCACACAAACTACAAATACTTTTTTTTAATTACAGATCAGAAAAATAAAAAAACAATGTTAAAAGTGTGGACTTTTGAGTTCTGACAGTTCTGTTTGATCCCCAGCTCTATTGTTTGCTATCAGGATAAACTTGATTAAATGCCAACCATTGGCCATTTCTGACTTCCCGAAATGCGTTTATAATTTTCTGCCTCATAACATTGTATGTTGCTTGTTCTCCTCATCAGCTCACAGGGGCAGTAATGCTGAGGAAGCTGAAGGAAGGATATTGAGGTCAAGTTATTGGGTCTGGGGTCTAGCAAACACTCCATCATCACTAGCTATTTGCATTATTGCAATGACGGCCGCATGAAGAGCTCCCTGCCTCTGGCCTCGGCCCTGGCTCTGCCAACAGGCAGGACGCTCACATTACTGGACTCTCTCCAGAGTCTCAAAAAGTCCCTTTGGTGGCTAGGGCCCCTTCCAATTCCTTGTCATTGAAGAACACACCCAGGGCCTGGCACCCACACTTGGGTGGGTGCTGATGTCCCAGATCACTCTGACAGTCCCAGGGTGTTGGAGGCCCCTGAGGACTGCCATGGGGATTTGGGGGTGGGTACGAACGGCATACAAGGGGAGATTAGGCTCTGCGCCTTCTTCCCTGACATGGGGGGAGGGTGGTACAGGGGACCCTTGTCTCCTGCTGGCATCTTCCTGGTCTTAGTGGTAGGGCCAGGTGGGCAGGGCACACTCGGCATAGGGAGGTTCTTTGTGGGGGAGGGGGGATTTCCTTCAGATTGCTGTAGGATCCCAGCAGCAAATATTCTTTGAAGAAGAAAAAATTAGGTCAGAGAAAGGGAGGCAGGGTGTGGCTGGGAACATCTTTATCAGCCAACCCCAACTCCAGGTATTGGGGTTCAGAGCCTTCTTTGCCAAGGCCCCACACTGCCCCTAGGGAGAAACTGTGTCCCAGCCAAGATAAAATTAGAGCCACAATTTCAAGGAGCAGTTGACAGAGTCCATGCACCTTCTCCCCCAGGAGTCAGTAAATACCCTCTAGCCTCAGGTCCCCAGTCTCCTGCCTCCACTTCCTTCCCTTCCTCTCTCAAGCCCCCATGGGCTTTGGGCCAAGAACCCATTCCTCGTACTCCCCAGGCCCCTCCCCAGGGCATCTCGATTGATGGCAGCCCTGCCTCTGGCCCACATTGTCCACTAGCCACAGATGTGATAAGCTAATGGACTGCAAGGTGTTTAGGGGTGATAAGGAAGAGGGAGGGGAGATACGTGCTACTCAGACTAGGCCCAAGGAGGAATTGGCCAGCCTTCCTGTGAAAGCCCTAGGTCTAACAGGGAGTAGGGAGCTCAGTGGGGGAGAGGAGGTTATCATCAGAGCCACACAGGAGTGGCTGGGGAAGCCCTCCCCCTATGAAGTCCTTCTTTCCAGCCTCTGAGGAGCACAGGGGGACCCGAGGGGGTATCCACAGCTCTGGCTTCAGGGTGGTTCCCCCACATGGCAGCTGGTGCTGCCAGGGCAGGCTCTGTGTGGTAGAGTGCTCCAGCAATGGCCTTCAATGAACCATACATAACTTCCAGTATAGACCCCTCCTGCTGAAGTTGGTCTTGTAATTGGCTTTTATCAATGGGACATCAGTACATACATCACAAGCGGAGGCTAGACATGCGCCCCCTCACTGGGGCCGCTTGTGCTCTCTCACTGTGGGAACGCCTCTGCTCCCATGTGAGGAAGTCTAGGCAGGCTTCCTAGACTCACTGGCCTTCTTGCCAGCTAGCACCAAACTGCCAGACATGAAATGAGGCAGAGGGAGGCCATGCCAGCCCCGTCAAACCTCCACATTCAAGTGGAAGAGCATTAGCCTTGAGCAAAAACACCTCAAGGACAGTGCTCAGGCTTTGAGTTCAAGGACCAGCATGTGCCTAGCTTTTTGTTCAAGGCTAGCACTCTTCCACTTGAGCCACAGCTCCACTTCTGGCTTTTTGCTGGTTAATGGGAGATCAGAGTCATAGGGACTTTCCTACCTGGGCTGGCTTGAACTGCGATCCTCAGACCTCAGCCTCCTGAGTAGCTAGGATTACAGGCATGGGCCACTGGCCCCAGGTAAACTATGCTATTTTATCTAAAGAACTTGAACCAGGTGTGAGTGGCTCGCGCCTGAAATCCTCACGCTATTCGGGATGCTATCTGAGGATCATGATTTGAAGCCAGCCCAGGCAGGAAAATCCTTGAGAGGTGGAATCCTGGAAGCGTCTGTGGCTTAAGTATTGGAGCTCTAGTTTTGAGCACAAACAGACTCAGGGACAGCACCCAGGCCCTGAGTTCAAGTCCCAGGATGGGCAAAAATAAATAAAAACATTACATATATAATGCTACAGATACATACATTATTTTATATTTTTTTATAGGTTCTCACTCTATGTAGGTCTAGGCTGGTCCCAAACTCCTGGGCTCAAATAATCCTCCCTCAGCCTTTCAAGTAGCTGTGACTATAGGTACACACACTGGGCCCAACATACGAATGTAGATACACTTGAAGATAATGCACAACCGTGGCATGTGCTGAACACATGATGTATGCAGCCAGCAACCAGCAGGCCTCTGATTTGTTTTCTACCAGTGTCCAGAGAGGTGTCATGCCCAAGAGGTGCCCCTCCCCCCAGCCCCAATGGCCTTCTCATAAGCCAGATCCAAGCCCCTCACATTCCTGCTTCTGCTTAGCAGAATAAATGCCAAACTCCTTACCCAGGCCATCGGGTACACCATGCCCTGCCTCCTTCCTGTGTACCTAGGACATACTGCAGCTCTTCCCCGGGCTCCTGCTTCGGCTCTGTCTCATGGACATTCCTCAAGCAGGCCCATTCTTTATCCTAAGCAACCTAGAGCTCACTGAGATGCCTCATTATATATATATATATATATATATATATATATATATAATGTATTATATAATGTATATCATATATAATATAATATAATATATTATATTATATATGTTTTAAAGAAGCAAAGTCATACCAGTATGGACATCTGTCTTGTTTATAATTGTTCCCATCACAGTTGGGAGATATTTTTAGCTATGTGTGTGTGTGTGTGTGTGTGTGTGTGTGTGTGTATTTTTTTTAAGAAGCAAAGTCATACCACTATGGACATCTGTCTTGCTTATAGTTGTTCCCATCACAGTCGGGAGATATTTTTAGCTACGTGTGTGTGTGTGTGTGTGTGTGTGTGTGTGTGTGTGTGTATTTTTAAGAAGCAAAGTCATACCACTATGGACATCTGTCTTGTTTATAGTTGTTCCCACCATAGTCGGGAGATGTTTTTAGCTGTATATAAAATAACCATCATACACTCCCCTTCATTTCTTCTGACTCTGGTTTTGCAGAGAATCAGACTTCCCCACTGGAAAGGAGAAAGGAAGTCATTGCCACAAAGGAGAGAGAAGTGGGGGAGGGAAAGGAAGCAAAGAATTAGGAAGACCATGTTGCTGCGGGGAATACAAGACCATAGGAAGAAGTGTTGGCCTGACTGTTCCCCAAAGAACTTACATGGTCAGGAGGAAGGATGGCTCCTTTTTCCTAAAGAATGTTATGGAAAGTGAGATCTTTACCCCTGGGAAATTCCAGACCCTACCCCCCACCCCCTGCACATGCATCTGTGAACCTCACCTTGATAGGTCCCCAGGATCTGCTTCTGATTCCCTGAGGGCACATCATAGGTGGTGAAAAAGGCAAAGATGAGAATGAGAGCCACCTCCAGCGTCAAGGCCCACAGGGGTAGCCAGCAGCGCACAGATGGGGGGTACTTGGAGCCCATTTCCAGTTCTGTCTGTGCCAGGGTTCTGCCAGCGCCAGGCCTCACCCCTGTCCCCCACACCCACTTACATACTCGAGGAAGTGATAGGAGAAACACCCGCCAAAGGCCTTATCTCAGCCAGCACTGCTGGCTCCTCAGCCTTTCTATGGAGTTAACAGGGAGCAGAGGGGCTTGGCTGGGGAGGGAGGTAATGCACGGATTCAATATCATTCATTCATTCAGCAAGTCCCTGCTGTGTTCCTACTGCAAATTCTCATGGTGCGCAGTTTAGAGGACATGCTGTTCACCTGACACCTAGGCTTTCTTCTTGTTTTTTTTTTTTTTTTTTTTTTTTTTTTTTTTTTTTTGTCTTTTTTTTTTTTTTGGCCAGTCCTGGGCCTTGGACTCAGGGCCTGAGCACTGTCCCTGGCTTCTTCCCGCTCAAGGCTAGCACTCTGCCACTTGAGCCACAGCGCCGCTTCTGGCCGTTTTCTGTATATGTGGTGCTGGGGAATCGAACCTAGGGCCTCTTGTATCCGAGGCAGGCACTCTTGCCACTAGGCTATATCCCCAGCCCTCTTCTTGTTTCTTCAGCTCATCTTCACCATATCCGTGTGTGTGTGTGTGTGTGTGTGTGTGTGTGTGTGTGTGTGTGTGTGTTTGCCAGTCCTGGGGCTTGAACTCAAGGCCTGAGCACTGTCTCTGAGCTTCTTTTGCTCAAAGCTAGCACTCTACCACTTGAGTAACAGCTCCACTTCCGGCTTTTTCTGTGTCTGTGGTACTGAGGAATGGAACCCAGAGCCTCATGCATGCTAGACGAGCACTCTACCACTAAGCCACTTTCCCAGCCCCATCACCATATCCTGGTAAGAATAGGCCAGGACTGGGGCTGGGGACAGGGCTCAGTGACAGAACACCTGCCAAGCATGCACAAAGCTCTAGGCTCCATTCCCAGCACTCAGGAGGGGGAGGCAGGCTGGAGATACAGCAACAGTTCACAAAAAGGGGTCAACAGAGAGATTTTAGATTGGCAGAGCTTCTCTTTTAAATCTTATCTCACAATCACTGAGTGTTGCTGGCTCATGCCTATAATTTTAGTTACTTAGGAAGCTGAGATCTGAGGATCGTGACTCTTGCCTCTAATTATCCAGAAAAAAAGCTGGAAGTTGAGCTGTGGCTCAAACAGAACAGTGCCAGCCTTGGGGGAAAAAGGTAAGGGAAAGTGACCTAGTCCTGAGTTCAAGTCCCAGTACTGGTACACAAAAAGAGTCGTAAGAATGAGGGTTCCCAGGGAGATCTTGTTACGAACACGCTGAGCCAGGTGCCAGTGGCTCACATTTGTAATTCTAGCTACTTGGGAGACTGAGATTAAGAGGATTACAGCTTGAGGCCAGTCCAGACAGGAAAGTCTGTGTCAGTAGTGAGGCTTGAACTTGGGGTCTCATGCTCTCACTTGGCTTTTCCTGTTCAAGGCTAGTGCTCTACTATTTGAGCCGTATGTCTACTTTGGGTTTTCGCTGTTCAATGGAAGATAGTCTCTCAGACTTGTGTGCTTGGGCTGACTTCAAACTTCAGTCCTCAGATATGTCTCCTGAGTAGCTAGGGTTATAGGTGTGAGCCATTGGCACCTGGCTTGATTTCTTTTTTCTGTTAGTCGTAAGGCCTGAACTCAGCACCTGGGTGCTGTCCCTTAGCTTTTTTTCTTCTTTTTTTTTTTGTGAGCCACAGCGCCACCTCCAGCTTTTTCTGTGTTTGTGGTACTGAGGAATGGAACCCAGAGCTTCATGCATGCTAGGCAAGGACCTTACTACTAAGCCACATTCCCCCCCTCACCCTCTCACCCCCACCCCCGCTTAGCTTTTTTGCTCAGAGCTAGAGCACTACCACTTGAGCCACACCTGTACTTGTGGCTTCTTGGTGGTTCATGGGAGATAAGAGTCCCATGGACTTTCCTGCCTGTGCTGGCTTCAAATCATGACCCTCAGATCTCAGCCACCCAAGTACCTAGGATTACAGGTATGAACCACTGGCACCCAGCCTGATTTTTTTTTTAAAGCAAGGTCTATGTTGCCTAAGCAGTGTGGAATTACTTCATTAATGTTCTCCCCCCCCCCTTTTTTGTCAGTTGTGGGGCTTGAACTGGGGCCTGGGTGCTGTTCCTGAGCTCTTCAGCTGAAGACTATGTTCTACCACTTTGAGCCACAGCGCCACTCTAGCTAATTGGAGATAAGAGCCTCCCAGACTTTACTGCTCGGACTGGCTTTGAACCAGATCTCAGCCTCCTGAGTAGCTAGGATTACAGGCAGGAGCCACCAGTGCCAGCTCATTAATGTCCTTTGTAGCCATAAATAGATGATACGTACGTACATACATAAATACATAGGCAGATAGCATGAATCTATGCTGGTTCCAGTGGCTGGGATTACAGGTTTATGCCACACAGTTGGCTTGAGAACAGGGTCTTCAGTCTGCTGTGGTCACTGCTATACCTTTTGACCAGATGTTCAGTCTGTACTAGGTGCTCAGGAAATATTTGTTGAGTGAATAATAGCTTCCATTTCCAGAATTGCAAATGCTGGCTCAAGCATTTTGCTCATACGCTTTCATTAAGCCTCCCCTAAGCCTATGAGGGCAGGTGTCATTACCTGTTTTACTGATGATAAATATGCTGCTCAGAGAAGTGATCCAAGTCCCCAAGTCACACAGCTAATAAAGGGCAGAGCTGGGACCCAACCCAGATACATCTGATGCCACAGCTGAGGCATAAATTACTTCACAATTCTGTCTCCCAAGTCACTAACACACCACTGTCTCAAGACTCTTTTGAGTCTAATAAGATGGCCCGCTTTTCTTTCACCTAAGTTTATTCCAGATGGGAAAGCATGGTATGACCAGACCACTTGAACTAGAGAAATGAAGGGTGGTGGGGGTGCTGGTCTGAATAACCAGGCTTCCTGAAGCAAGCCTGAAGCCACAGCTTTTTCATGTAGCCACACCTCTTCTGTCAAGCCAGAGCTCTGAGAGTGCCAAGTGCTGCTCTTGTTGTCATGGCGTTGTCCTGGGCTTGCCTGCTGAAGGCGGGGCTCGGTCAGTCCTTCTCACTTAACATGAGCTTTCAAGCCAAGCAATCCTGCCTCCATATGTTTACCTGGAGCCAGGCACTGGTGGTTCACGCTTGTAATCCTAACTATTCAGGAGGTTGAGATCTGAGGATTGAGGTTCAAAGCTACTCCAGGCACCATAAAGGGTGCTGGAGTGCCAGCCTTGAGCAAAGAAAAAAAAAAAATCCCAAAAACTAAAGGACTAGCTAGCACATGCACTTGCGTGTGCAACACACACACATTATTAGCTGTGTGACCTTGGGCAAGACACTCAAGTCTGAGTCTTTTTCGTCTGTAAAGTGGAAAACAGAAAACCGGTTATGCGAAGATGCATATGGATTACACGAAGTGTCTAGATGTCAGTATCTCTAAACATCAGCACGGCTATGATGCTTTGAATCTGAGATGTCCCCCAGAGCCTTGGGTATTGGTGGCTTGGTTGTCACTGGTGAACTTTAGGGGAAATGACTGGATCCTGAGGGCTCGGTGGTCAGTCCATTGATGGATTCCTAGTTGGGTGGCAGTGTTGGGAATTGTGGAAGTAGGAAGTATGGCTGGTTACAGGAAGGTCCAAGGGTGACTTTGAAGGGTAGAGCTTGTGTGCAGCTGCTTCTGTTGTCCCTGCATCTGGCTGCTATGGCAGGACCATCCTTGCTTCGATGTTCTGCTTACCCACAGCCTAAGGCAATGGAGCCAGCCCACTCAGGATGGAACCCTGAAACTGGGAGACAAAGAAGTCCTGCTCCCTGGAAGCTGTCTGCCTCCATATTTTGTCAAATGATAAAAGTGATGAAAGCTGTGTATGTATCCGGTCCATTGTTTTTTCTACGTAAGTGGATTTGTGCCCTGCCCCCACCCCCACATACAAATGGGATTGCTTGGTAGCTTGCTTTTTTACCCCTCATCATGTATTATCGTGAGCAGTTTCGACGCCAGAAAAAAATTCTATAACACACTGCATGATGGCTGAGAGCTCCAGCTTTGCCAGTGGACTGCCTGGATTCATTCATTCACTCACTCATTCATTCATTCTATCTATCGTTATTATAAATGTGATGCGTAACGGGGTTACAGTTTCCTAAGTCAGGTAATGAGTACATTTCTTTTTGGACAATGTCATCCTTTCCTTTACTCTCTCCCAGGGGACTCAATCTTGACATTTTCCTTTACTTGCTGTGTGAGCTCAGGCAAGTGATTGAACCCCTCTGTGCCACAACTTTCTCATCTGCAATCCTGCAATGTTATAAAGTGACACTGGGTGGCCAAGGATAAGAAACTCTGTGAGCTCAAACGTTAACTCAGACAGGCCTGCCATTCACCGAGAAAGGACATGAACAGAATGCTCTAATTGGAACAGCAGAAAAGCCTTCAGCTGCCAAAACAGATTGGTTGATGGAAGACGATACAGGCAGGACCTAAATCGATATGATGAGAGGCTTGAATGCTTTAGTATTAGTAATAATGATTAAAAAATAAGCTGTGTATGACACTTAGAACAGAGACTGTGATAATTACTGTGTATAATTCATGAGGCTGCACTGAATTCCATGGCAAGGATGTATGAAATGGTTTGATCGGCCTTCTTTGGAGGTCATCTGGGCTGTTTCCAAACTATTCCAAACACTATGGTGAACATCTTCCACGGATGGGGCGCTCTGAGGGATATAGGCACATGTTAGCCCGCCCAGAATTTGGAGTTTGCTGTGATTCATGGGGAAACACAGTTCAAGGTAGCTGGGCTGGCAGGCCGGAAGGCACACATCCTTATTTGTGAATTGTGAGTTCCCCATAGGACGGTTTGGAGCTCAGCTGTACAAATCCCCAACCCCTTGCTCATCAGCAAGTCCCAGGAGGAAGGACAGGTCTAAATTCCTACCTTGGCCCTGATCTTTTGAATGAGAGCAAATTATTTCCCTTGTGTTTTACTTACCGATGCAATCAATGGAGGCCACTGGTCCCCTCTGCTTCCTGATTGGTGGTTAGGCATGAGGAGCAGGGGGGTGCTCCAGTGAGTCTCAGGTAAGCCCACTTTTGTGCTCTTAGGACCCCAAGAGGCCATCTAAAGACTCAGAGGGGAAAGGCTGGTACCTATTTAGAGCCAAGGGGCTTCAGTGAGGACAGGCCAGGTAAAAGCAGGTGATCTGAAGAAGACTATGTTTTTTTAATTTTTATTTATTTATTTTTTTGGCCAGTCCTGGGGCCTGGACTCAGGGCCTGAGCATTGTCCCTGGCTTCTTTTTGCTCAAGGATAGCACTCTGCCACTTGAGCCACAGCACCACTTCTGGCCATTTTCTGTATATGTGGTGCTGGGGAATTGAACCCAGGGCCTCATGTATACGAGGCAAGCACTCTTGCCACTAGGTCATATCCCCAGCCCCTGAAGAAGACTATGAAAAGGCAGTTCCACTCTGCTCTGTCCTTAAGACTCTTGGTAAGAGGATCATCTTCATCTTCCAACCCCAATTCCTTCCATTCACAACCACACTGGACTCCACAGCATGTGCCTGTAGCCTCCAGGCTTGATATTTTGCTCAGCTCTTTCTTGAGAGAAATCACTCTACCACATCAATTCTTGTGACCTTGTTTTCTGAGCCTGTTTTCTCTTCCGTAAAATGGAGCTAACACGACCTGCTTCTAAACATAGGGCTGGAATCAGCTCCAGAGAGGATCCTGGCACAGCACTGGCAGATGATTCAACCAAGGACACCAGCGAGTGGCCATCTGAATGGGGATTGGAACTCCAATCTCCAGACCTTTGGATTGCTTCCACCTGTCTCTGCTTCCATGAGTCTCATGTCTCCCAGCAGTACAGGATACCCTTGTTGGAAAGTTATCTGATGGCAGGCTAGACTGTGAGCTACAGAGCTGTGTCGTCTTTCATCTGGGTTCTCACCCGTCCATGCCAGGGTGTGCCAGGCTGTGGTTCTTCCCTAACAGGGACACAATGGAGAATGAAAAGGGGACACAGATTTGACCTCTCAATTCATGGAGTTGTTGGTCTCAGTTTGTGGTACAGGAACCTTGCAGACATAGAAAGGTGGGATAGTGTCAGGGTCCCATGGAGCCAGCATCTAGCTGCTAGTGCATTCAAGCCTCTAATCATATTGATTTAGGGCCTACCTGTATCTTCTTCCCATCAATCAATCTGTTTTGGCAGCTGAAGGCTTTTCTGCTGTTCCAATTTAAGCATTCTGTTCATGTCCTTTCTCAATGAATGACAGGCCTGAGTCAACGTTTGAGCTCACAGAGTTTCTTATCCTTGGCCACCCAGTGTCACTTTATCAACATATTGGAACTCTATTCATCCCTCACTTCTGTGAGGAATGAAAACAAAGTATACTGATAGAAGTAGTTAGCTGGGCCAGGTGTAGTGGTGCCTGCCTAAAATCCCAACACTCAGGAGATTGAGGCAGGAGGATCATGACTTTGAGGCCAGCCTGGGCTACACAGTGAGACTCTCTGTAAGACAAGAACAAAAACAAAAGCATTACTTTACCTCCTGCTTGCCTGGCTCTGAATGCTTGTTTATCCTCCAAGTCTTAGCACAAACCTGAATGCAATCAGAGGCTTTGAGGAATTCAATAACTTGCCCAAGCTAGTATGTAACCAAGCTAGAATTTCAACCCCAGTCTGAAAAAAAAAAAAAAACAGGAAACCTTGCCATTTTTCTAAACTGCATCTCTGCTGGGTATGAATCCGATTCGCAAAAAGCCTTTCACCTAGACAGATGAACAGCCTCACTTGAGAAACCTAATACATAGCACTGACGGATGCTCTGGGTGGGAGCTAAGGCTGAAGAAGATTAAGTAGTAAGGAGTCAAAACAGAGAAGGTAAAGCTTTCTTGCCTGCAAGGCTTGGAAGATGAGGGCAACTTCCATTGTGACCAGCTCTAGATGTCATAAAGCAAGGATTTTCTTTTGAGGCACTGGGGAATCTCAGAAGTTTTGTGACCAAGAGAAAGCAAGGGAGCAGCAATTGAAGACAGGGCATTCATGGAAATTGTATGTCTTTGTTGGGGTGGGTGTTGATGAAAAGAGTGATCCTAGGGCAGGGAGAGGTGTCTCCTGGCCCATCACAACAAAGAGTGGGCCCACACTTCCTGAACGTTTTAAAACTTGTGCTACAAGACTGGCTCATTATTGCTAAGGGGTTAAGCTGAGAGAACCACAAGCTAGGGCATTCTACAACCATCAGAAATACTTATGAAGGGTGCATAACAGCATGTAAAACGCTTACACTAGAGAACAGAATACAAAGACTGAAGGGGTGGCTCAAGCGGTGGATGGCCGGTGTCATCCTGAGTTGGAGCCCCAGTTCGGCTGGCACACAAAAAAAGTGTGATATAAAATACAAATGTCTAGTATGAGCACTGGTCTATTTAATAATGATAGTACTATTAGCCATGGAAGAAAATTGGGGAAGTAAAATACGAATAACTGGTCGTGTTAAGCTTATGAGATGCTTGTATGATTCTTTTTTTCTTCTTTCAGCATTTCCCTAATTTTTAGAATTTCCTAATTTTTTCGAATGGCACACATTTTCCATTTTCCCTTTTCCCCTCCAATCTTCTCGGTTCTGATCGTTTTGCTGCCTTACCTCCAAGGCAAGGGAAGTTCAGAGCAATCAAGGAGCACACAGAGAAGCAATCTACCCAGCACGGTGTCACTGCGTGGAAAGGGTTGATGAGAGCCACCGCGGAGCCGCCCGGCCCGAGCTGGGCTTCGGACCCTGGGGCGGACTGAGTGGGACGCCGGCCGGCCAGCCCACCGCGCCCGTGCCCGCGCCCAGCCCGCGCCCGCGCAGCTTTGCAGACTGCGCCCGCCCGCGGAGCTCCGCACCCGCGCCCGCCCAACCTGCGGACGTGGAGTCGGTCCGCGCAGACGACGCACACGCCACCCGCGGACTCGCGCGCCGCGGCCCCGCCCCGTGACGCAACGCTAGGGGCGGGACCACGGAGGCCCCATCCTTCCCTTCCTTTGATTGGCCGCAGCGCTGTCACCACGTCGCGGGAATCTGGCTGGGTGTGTGAGTGTGTATGTGTGTGTGTGCGTGTCGGGGGATGGGGGATTGCTTTGTCATTCGTACCCTCGTCTCGCGCTGACGCGACTGGCCGGGCCGGACGCCCCGGCGCCTGCAGAAGAGTCCCCGGCGCTACTCCCGGGATGCTTCCTTACATAATAACGCGGCTGACTGAAGCACATGTCAGCGCAGAAACCCCACATGCGGCAAACCCCGGCCTCCCGGTTCACTCACGCTGGACGGGAGCCGACAGTGCCACACGGGCCCGGTGTGCACCCGTATGGATGATCACACAATGAGAATCCAGCTAATAATCATAAGGCGCACCTTCGCAACAAGGCATAATATAAGATGTTATATTTATAGGGCCTATTTATAAGCCTCCATTTAAATCTTTTCTGATAGGCCCAACCACGCGTCCAGCCACCATTATGATTGGCGCACGCTTCCGTCCTTCAAAGAGGCGGGCTCAAGAGTCCGTTTTGCCTCAGCGGGCCCTGGGATTGGCCGGCGGTGGCGAAGCGGCGCCTTTGATTGGCCCCGCGGGCCGTCCGTCGGGACGGCGGAGGTGGGGCAGGCGGCTGGCTGGTGCGGGGCGGGCGGGCCCCGGAATTGTCATTTCTTTGTTTCCGAAGGCGGAGGAGGCTCTGAACCCCCCCTCCCCGCGCCACCCCCTCCCCCCGGGTGCTGGCTCCATGTCGGTGTGACCGGCCCCAGGGGTAGAGTCCAGGCCCGACGCGGGGCGGGCCGGCGGCGGCGGCAGCGGCGGCTGAGGTGAGAGGCGGCGGTGCGGGCACCGGCCCCCCAGCGGGAGGATGAAGCGGCGGAACGCCGACTGCAGTAAGCTCCGCCGCCCCCTGAAGCGGAACCGGATCACCGAGGGCATCTACGGCAGGTGAGCGGCGGCGCCCCTCCGCCGGCCGCGGGCTCGCAGCCCCTGGCCGGCCCCGGAGGGGCCCCGCTCCGTTATGTAACCCCGACTAGGCCGCACGCCCGCGCCGGGGGCTCTCGGGAGGCGCGTGGCCCGGGAGCGGGCGGCCGGCCCACGGGGGTCCGCCCCGGGGCGCGGGGCGTGGCGGGCGGGGGGGGGGCGGGCTCGGGAGCCGGGACGCCGCCGTTGGCAGCACCCGGCCCGTCGGGGGGAGGGGTGACGAACCTTCGTCCCTTCCCGGCGCCCCCTGGATCCCCAGCCTCGGCCCCAGACGGACCTCCGCCAGCCCCTTCGGGCCAGGGAGTGTGCCGGGGACCGTGCGGGAGGGGGGGAGGTGTTGGAGAGGGGGTGCTGACAAAGTTGGGCGCTGACAGTGACCCCTACGGCCCCTCGGTGGGGCTCCCGACAAGCTGGGTCGGGCCCACGCTGTTCCCTCTTTCTCCTTCCACTTCCCTTAGGTGATCCCAAACTTGGCATCTAGGCCCAGCTGATACCCCAAATCATGCCCAGTGGCCCTGCTCCAGACCGAGGCGGCTATCAGCTTCTTAGCAAACACGGTTTGAACAATTGCAGGCAGACAGTTTTCTCTGAACCTCTTAAAAGCCACCCCCTACCTTCACCCCTAAAGGAAAGCAGTGTCCCTTTAAATAAAAATTGAATCCAGTCCTGCAGAGAAGGACAACAGGTTCACTGGGCAACTATGACTCTCTTAGCGTCCCCAAGCCTAATTTGTGTACGACTGTTATTTTCTGAGTTTCTCAGAATGTCCCTTCCACTCATTTTGGTAAAGAAATGATTTCAGTGGCGTAGTAATTAGTTTACAAAGGAGAATACCCAGCATGTGGATATAGACTCAATTGAGTGCTGTGGTGCTTTACAATTTAGCTCTTCTGGCTGTACGACTTCCAGAAATATGGGAGATCGCTGATGACAGCCGGGTTGTCTTAGCTACACCTTGCACATGCTGTTGTTTACACATGTGGAAGGACTGTTTTCCACGGGTAGCTGACTGATGTAAACATGAGTTTCTTCGAGCTCTAGAAGCATTGAGAAGTTGAAGTAATAAGTTCGAGGATATAGCCTTATGTGGTGAGCCACATATTGTGGGAGTCATTCGTTCACTCAGCAAACACAATGTGCCAAGCAGGCTCCTAGCTGTGCAGATCAAAAACACACGCCATCAGATCTGACCATTTGAACAAAAACTGTAAAAGCAAAAGCATTCCTCCCCCTCCTCCCCCAGATTTAAAGAGCTGAGGAAAAATGTCTTTAAATTTACACATCCTATACATTCCTGAATAAAGGAAGGTATATGTATTCTTTATCCCTTTAGCCATGGAAAAAGATTTGAAGAACTTCACTTGAGTTGTAACACAGGAATAGAAAAAGTGTATATTACTTGAGTTGGTACACTTAAAACATTTTGAATGGCATTTGAATGATTTTTATTTGCAGTAGCATAGATGATGTACCTCCATTAAAGAGAAGATTGACAGTCCCATAGTTTGCATATTTTGGCTGTATTTCAGCCTTTTGTATTTAAACAAATATACTCAGTTTACTACCTGCCCCATAGTAGCCATCCAGCCGGTGTAAATCAATATAAATAAATGGTGTAATGAAAATCTATTATTTTACTGGCTTTTGGAATTGGAATTTTACCCTGGATGCTACGAATACACTATGCAACCTGTTCAGTGTTTCATCTGAAAAAATGTTAAGAACCAGCAGTTTTCTCTTTCAAATTTTTTAAATTTAATTTTATTGTTAAGGTGATGTACAGAGGGGTTACAGTTACATTTGTAAGGTAGTGAATACATTTTCGGTCATACTTGTTACCCCCTCCCTCATTTTTTTCCTACCTCCCTTCCCCTACTCCCCCCAGTTGTACAGTTAATTTTCCAACATGTTGTCTTGTGAAGTTAAATGTTAGTAAAAGAAGCTAACTATATTTCTACCTGTCTTCCCTGGTTAGAGCATCATATATTAGATGAGCATTGCAGTTTATGAATCTATTTCTTAGCTTGTGTTATAAGAGTGTCGGATTGAAGAACAGGATTGTATTTTTTTTCTCATTTTGTTTTTAAGGAGAATTGGAAGATTTCCAATTGTTTCTAAAGCAAACAGAATGAGCTACTTATAAATTAGGACGTTTGAGGATTCATGCATATCAAATATCTGTTCATCAAGTTTAAATCTATACTAAATTGTTCTTCACACTGTCTCTTGCCTATTTTGTTTCTCAGCATCTGGCCAATTAAACAACTTTTTTTTTTTTTCCTGAGGCTGTGTTGACAGTTTTGACAACCACTGCCTACTGTTTCATGCCTAACCTTTCATGGCCTGCCTTTGTTCATGATCTCTAGCTGTACAACTTTCTGAGCCTGGGTATATAGAAAGGAAATGGCTGTAGTGAAAAGGGCACTGGACTTCAGCCTTGGGGAGACCCAGGTTTGTACTCAAAATGCCAGCTCTACCACTTTGCGCAGTCAGAGCATCCACTGCTTTGAGCTCCAGTTTTCCCATTTGTTAAGTGAGTTTTGAAGACTTAAGCAGATATGTGCAGTTTATGAAACTCTTTGTAAGGTCTGCAGTGCTGTACAATTATTTAGCGTGTTGCCACACAGTTTAACATGTGTAGCTTATTTAAGGAGACAGAAAAGATTAAGATTTGGAAAATCTTATTGAAAAATTGAGTAGTCAAAATAAGGGGTCAGTTGCTGCTTAGTCTTACTTAAAAAAATTCCTGTTGGGCTGGAAGAGTTGCTCAAGTGGTAGAATGTCTGTCTAGCAAGAACAGGGACCAGAGTTCAAAACCTTGTACCACCTAAAACTTAATTGGTGAGAGGCTTTTCATCATGGCCTTCAGTCCAGCAAACAAATGATATCATTGATGATCATTATCCTAGCTCTTGGAATTCTGTTCCCAGGGGCAAGGTATAAGGAAAATTAATCTTAGACATTATATCAGTATTATCTGCATTTATGTGTATTATCTACATTTATGTGTGTGTATATGTCCCCAACATTTGAAAACTCAAATATATTAGGGGAAATATTACTCTAGTGAAGTTACTAATCTAGAAAAAGACAAAAGTAAAGGAGTCATCATTTTCTGTATTACTGAAGGCTAAAAGTCTGTGGTTTTTGGAAAGTCTGAGGTGGGGGCTGGGAATGTGGCCTAGTGGTAGAGGGGCTTGCCTGGCATGCATGAAGCTCAGGGTTCAATTCCTCAGCACCACATATACAGAAAAAGTTGGAAGTGGCTGTGGTAAAGTGCTAGCTTTGAGCAAAAAGAAGCCAGGGACAGTGCTCAGGCCCTGAGTTCAAGCCCCAGGATGGGCAAAAAAAACAACACAAAAAAACCCAACTCTGAGGTGACAGAGTCTGACACAGTAGGCAGTCAGTGTTCAGTAAATGTTAAGGGAGCAAATTAATGAGTAAAACTTAATCTATTCCAGGTATTAGGGACATATTGTTGGGGTGTGTGAGGAGGATACAGGGCAAGACATGGTTTCTGTCTTTAAGGAGTTTAAAATTTAGTTGATCATAGTAATACCCTATTCAGTTTGTAGAGTGGCTTAGCAGTTCAGTTTGTTTTTACTAGTCAAGTAAAAATATTTCCATTGGATCAAATTTTAGTTTTCTATTTTAATGGTTCACCTGACACATTAACAGCTATATTTTGTCTTGTGCTATTTTACGAAGTAGACAGTTGCTACTAAGTAAGGAAGTGCTCTGTAGCTCAAAATTTCATACTTGAAAATTACAAAAACAAGTTAGTAATGATGAGAGCTCTCCTTAACTATTACCCTTTGAAGTCCTCAGGTTTCCTGGCAGTGACTCTGCCCCTAAGGCCACCACCACACACAGGCACCAGAACTCCCCCTGTAACTTCTTTTTTTTTTTGGCCAGTACTGGGGCCTGAACTGGAGGTCTGGGCACTGTCCCTGAGTCTGCTTTCGAGGCTCGTGCTCTACTACTTGAGACACAGCACCACTTTCTGCTTTTTGAGTATTTTACTGGCCTTGAACTGCAATCCTCAGATCTCAGCCTCCTGAGTAGCTAGAATTGTAGTTGCTGGCCTTGAACTGCAATCCTCAGATCTCAGCCTCCTGAGTAGCTAGAATTGTAGGTGTGAGCTACTGGTGCTAGGCTTCTCTGTAACTTCTTATTGTAGGCAGGTGAGGCTGGCCTGAGGGCTGGATAGTGTTTGAACCTTGGAGCTTCTGTGTTGTTCTTCTATCTCTCACTCTGCCATGTACTCCTTACTCCCTCTTAAGACTTACTGGCCTTATAATACGAACATGAGGAAATAAAAATGTGAGAAGTAGAAAATGGAGCCAGAAACATTTATATTAAAAGTATATATAAGCTGGGTATGAGTGGTTCACGTCTGTAATCCTTGCTACTCAGGAGGCTGAGATCGGAGGATCCAAATTCGAAGCCAGTCCAGGCAAGAAAGTCCATGAAACTCTTATCTCCAGTTAACCACCAGAAAACCAGAAGCAGAGCTGTGTGTGACTCAAAGTGGTAGGCTAACCTTGAGCAAAAAAGCTGAGGGACGGTGCTTAGGCCCTGAGTTCAAGCCCTATCACTGACAAAAAAAGAGTATATTTAAGTGTCTACAGTTAAAATTGTTACTTACTCAAGCACCCTTTCATTGTGAATTTACGATTACTTCCTATGTTATATTCTCCTTATAGTGTTGCCTAAAATTTAATTCCTTTCTGTACTTGGCAGTTGCATTTTTATAGCTCAGTGACTTAAAACTATGTGTAAGGACTCAGGTCTGCCCCAGTATACATGATACTTTTCTCATCTTTATTTCAAGAAGAGATCTCTGGTCTTTGGGGCTCTTGGAAGGTGACTTTTAAAACGATCACATTTTGTATCCTTCCCATCTCATTTTCCTTTTTCAGACCCTTGTCGAAATAGTCTTGTCTCCAGAGATTTTACTTCCTGCTGTTCTTGCCTCCTTAATGATGTTTTCTAAGCTTGGTTTTAGACTCCTTTGGGCTATGCTTGTTAAAGTTACTGGTGGCTTGCTGCCTTGATTGTACATGTGTTCTGCAACTGGAGCTCCAGATAGCAATGTTGCAGTCTCATGTCCTGACAGCATTGCAGTGATACTGGTAGGCTTTTACTTCAACTGTGCTGGACCTGACGTGAAACAGAAGGAATGCTAGTGAAGAAGTAAGTATAATGGAGAAATAGAAGTGTTTAACACAAAATACATTTATCTTTTTTTTTTTTTTTGCCAGTCCTGGGCCTTGGACTCAGGGCCTGAGCACTGTCCTGGCTTCTTTATGCTCAAGGCTAGCACTCTGCCACTTGAGCCACAGCGCCACTTCTGGCCATTTTCTATTTATGTGGTGCTGGAGAATTGAACCTAGGGCTTCATGTATGGGAGGCAAGCACTCTTGCCACTAGGCTGTATTCCCAGCCCCACAAAATACATTTAAACATTGTCATAATGGAATGCTTGGCCGAAATTTTTGCCAATGTATATTCCTATTTTTTTAAAAAGTATTTTCTCCCAACTTTCCTTATGGTTCTTCTTGTCTGGGCAGTTTTGGCAACTTAGTTTTATTAAGTGTTTTGAAAATTCCTTTAAATGGTTGTGGTCGGCCTGAAGAGCTAAGGACGTAATGCAACCAATTTCAGATTCCTGTTTTGTTAGTGGTGTTCCCTTCATCTTCACCCTGACTCCTCATGCCCTTTCTTGAACCTCAGTAGACTTGGAGATTGACTTTTTAACTGTAGGCATAATAGTTTATTATTTTCATTTTCTTACTGTTTATGTGCCTGTACACTATGTGCCTAATCCATGTTCTGTGAGCTCATTTCCAGAGGCTTCTTCCTTGGCCATTTCTCCCGAGTTGCTTTACTGATTGTTAACCCTTTGGAATTTTACAAGTGTTTAGTTTTGTCCTTTTCTATCCTGTTACCACCTCATAGAGTCTAAAGGGTCAGGTAGGAATATCACAATCATAATTAAGGAACATTTTGTAACTGAGTCACTCTTCTTTATACAATTTAGTATATTCTTCAAATATACTGATTACTTTATTCTCTAGGCTTACTCAATTTGGACATAATTATTTTACTTGGAGTCTTTTCAAGAATTAGGTCCAGAAGAAAAAATTGGCTGCCCAACAAGTTGCATTAAATAAAATGTTACATACCAACATTAGAAATATATATCTTTTATTTTTTTCTTCAGTACTGGAGATTAAGTGCAGGGCCAAGCACTCTTAACATTTGAGCCACACTCCTCCTCTAGAAAAACATCCTTTTCTTTTTAAAAAATTGTGCAGGGCTGGGAATATGGCCTAGTGGTAGAGTGCTTGCCTTGTATACATGAAGCCCTGGGTTTGATTCCTCAGCACCACATATATAGAAAAAGCCAGAAGTGGCGCTGTGACTCAAGTGGTAGAGTGCTGGCCTTGAGCAAAAAGAAGCCAGGGACAGTGCTCAGGCCCTGAGTCCAAGCGCCAGGACTGGAAAAAAAAAATGTTGTGCAATATTTTTGGGGGTAATTTTTAAAAGTTTTTTTTTTAAATTAACATACATTCGTTGTGTAAGGGAAGTTTCATTGTGACATTTCCATGTATATATACAGTATACCCTGTCATAACTACCTCATCCTTTACCTTCTTAGGAAGATTTTAATAGGTTTTACTGTTCCCCTCCCCCTTTTTTTTTGTCAGTTCTGGGGCTTGAACTCAGGGCCTGAGCACTGTCCCTGGCTTCTTTTTGCTCAAGGCTAGCACTCAGCCAACTTGAGCCACAGTCCTACTTCTGGCCTTTTCTACATATGTGGTGGGAGGAATGGAATCTAGGGATTCATGTATGTGAGGCAAGTACTCTTGTCACTAGGCCATATTCCCAGGCCCCTCACTATTCCCTTTCTATATTTGCATATAAAGTACTTCAACCATGTTCATTCTCATTCACCCTTTCCATTCTTCCTCTCTACTCCTGCTGATACCTGCCACCCCCCCCCCAACAGGACTTATTTTACTCTGTCATTGTTTAGTGTATATTAATTGTACCAAGGGGTTCTATTATGGTATTTTGCATGTTCACATATTATATTTTCATCAGAATAACTCTCCCTAGCTAGGCACTGGTGACTCATGCCAGTAATCCTAGGTACTCAAGAGACTGAGATCTGAGGATCACTGCTCAAAGCCAGCCTGGGGAGACAAATTGAAGACTGTTAACTGGCTGTAAATCCAGTTAACCAGCAAAACACACACACACACACACACACACACACACACACACACAAACTGGAAGTGGAGGCATGACTCAAGTGGTACAGTGTCAGTATGAGTAGAAAAGCCAAATGAGAAAGCAAGACCTTGAGTTCAAGCCTCGCTACTGGAGCAAAAGAATAATGCCCTCTATTAATTACCCTTTTTCCCTATCCAGGAAGCACATATCTTTTGCTAAACTTTTTTCCATTGTGGATTTCTTCAAATATTTAAGTGATTATTTCCTTATAGTCTCTTACCTTTAGGCACATGTTTTGGCAATGGAAACTTTAAAAAAATGAATAAATTATTAGATAATGATCTTTGAAGTTTCATATCCTCAGATCGACAGTTTAACTGACATCAAATTGGCCTCAGCTCATCAGACTTACAAGGTACTTGTCATTTAGATCCTGGGAAGCCCTTTGTTGGCTTTGTTGCCTTGTATTTTTACTTTGCTGCCCTTTGGGACTGTGTGCTCACATTGAGTCATAGCACGGTAACCTCATAGGTAACTTCCCCCTCATCCTAGCTCCTCTGTTGCCTGTTCTTTTTTTAGAAGCTTTGCATTTAGTGGATTGGAATGATGTAGCCAGTCCACTTTAGATATATCCATCTGCGGTACTGATGCATTTGAGCTACTTGTAATTGCAGTACACAAGAAGTGGCTGGAAATAACTTTTGCTGTTTTTAAATTATATTATTGGGGCTGGGAATATGGCTTAGCGGTAGAATGCTGCCATGCATGCATGAAGCCCTGGGTTCGATTCTTCAGCACCACATAAACAGAAAAAGCCGGAAATGGTGCTGTGGCTCAAGTGATAGAGTACTAGCTTTGAGCAAAAAGGAAGCCAGGGACAGTACGTAGGCACTGAGTCCAAGCCCCTGGACTGGCAAAATAAAATAAATTATATTATTATTTAGTTCAGGATCAAAACATCCTTAAAAATCAAAGTGGCTCACCACTAAAAATACTTTTTCTTGTAGCAAGGATACTTGAAAACTAGAGAGAATTAATGAAAAGTTCATGGTCAGAACAAGAAGTCTGGTCTCTTAAGAGAGAAAGGCTGAAGCTTGAGTCTTTCTCACATGTAATGAATTGTTTTCTCATCTTCTTTCCCAAGCTTGATGAGATATTGATCGTAGTCCAGTATGTTTGTGACTTTATTGAAAAAATGAGTTCTGAGTTGGGCACTCAGGCTTGTAATTTCAGCTACTCAGAGGATCAGAGCTTGAAACTAGCCTGGGCAAAAATATTTGTGAGACTCCATCTCTACCAATAAAAGCTGTGTGAAATAGTGTGTGCACATTATCCCAGCTATACACAGGAAGCATAAGCAAGAAGGATTGAGGTCCAGGCTGGCCTGGACATAAATTGGAAAACCTATTTGAAAAACACCTGGAGCCAAAAGGGCTGGAGGTATGCCTCAAGTGGTACAGCAACTGCTTAGTAAGCATGAGACCCTGAGTTCAAACCTCAGTACAACCTAAACATTTTCTTTATGCAGTATTTTTGTTGTTGTCGTTATTGTTGTTACTAGTCCTGGGGCTTGAACTCAGCGCCTGAGCACTGTCCCTGGCTTCTTCTTGCTCAAGGCTAGCACTCTACCACTTGAGCCACAGCGCTACTTCTGGCTTTTTCTGTATATGTGGTGCTGAGGAATTGAACCCAGGGCTTCATGTATACGAGGCGAGCACTCTACCACTAGGCCATATTCCCAGTCCCTTTATGCAGTTTTATAGTGTGTTTATAAATTAACCTTACAAACTGGAACTTTATTTTATTTCCCTTTTTATGGTGGTGTACTGAGATTTGAACTCAGGGTCTCATGCTTGTTAAGCAGGCACTCTACCCATTGAACCATATACCTCCAGCCCACAAATTGGAAACTTACAAATTAACATACTAGGGATTTAGTCTGTCATAAAACACACCTATTCATATTTTAAATTTTTAGTTCTCTTAGAAAATTAAAGTACTGTATAACCACATGACACACACACATATGAGTATGTGTGTGTGTCTGTGTGTGTGTATGTGTGTGTATTTATTTTCTCAGTTGAAGAAGCAGAGGTTTCTTATTTGATAGACTTCTGGCTGCCTGACTCCAAGGTCTGTTGTTGGTCTGTTGTTGGTCATGGGGCTTGAACTCAGGGCCTGGGCACTGTCTCCCTATGCTTTTTCACTCAAGGCTAGTGCGCTACCGCTTTGAGCCACAGCTCCACTTCCTGTTTTCTGGTGGTTCATTGGAGATAAGAATCTCATGAAATTTCCTGCCTGGGCTGGCTTTGAACCATGGTACTCAGATCTCAGCCTCTTGAGCAGCTAGGATTACAAGCATGTGCCATCCACACCCACCTTGGCTTTTTGTTTCTTGTAGTTATCACTTTACCTTGATAAAGGGTGCTTATGTGGAGTAGTTTATACAGCCCTCTCAAACTCTCCACAACTGTCGTAATCATCATTTGAGTAAAGACTACAGTTCAGATAATAGTACTATTTTAATGTTAACTTTTTTATTTTGATAATTATGCAGTGGTTATACAAGAATATTCTCCTTCTGGAGAAATTTAAAGACAACAAGGCATTATGTCTAAATTCATCTTCAACTGGTTCAGGAAACATATGTATGTATTTAAGAGAGAATTTTAACAGAATTTTATTATTATTTTTTGCTATCAGTACTGAGGCTTGAACTCAGGGCCTCAAGCTCTTGCTTAGCTTTTTTGGCACTCTGCCATTTGAGCTATGCCTCCATGTCCAGCTTTTTGCTGGTTAATTGGATATAAGAATCTCTTGTATTTGGCCACCTAGGCTAGCTTTGAACCTAAGTCCTCTAAATCTCAGCCTCCTTTGTAGCTAGGATTATAGTGAGCCACTGCTGCCCATTCTTAACAGAAAGTTGAGAAAGTGTTTTATCGTTTGTAGAATCAGAATAAAGGATATAAGAGAATTTTTGTGCTACTTGTGTAATTTTTCTGTAAGCCTAAAATTATCTTAAAATGTTAAGAAATAACGCATGCTTATTTTTTTAAAAATTAAAGCAATATGACCATGTATAAAAATAATGTAAATGGTAGTGGTAGAACAACTCTCTAGCAAATGTTAGGCCCTGAGTTCAAAACCCAGTATTGTCTAAAAGGAAAGAATGAAAAATAATTAAAAGCCCCAGTAGTTCTGCCCCAAGATAATTGCTATTATATAATTTAGAAATATGCTTTCTCTTTTTTTCTGTATGAACAAATGTGTGTATTTATTCCTCAACAAACCTGGGATTCTATTTTACACATTATTTCTTTACCTAGAGACTCACAATAATCACAGTAGGAGCAGTACCTGGTCTGTGCAGAAGGAACACCGTTCTCTACCATCTCCTAGCTACTCTTTCTGTGCTCTTTCAACAATGCCCTATGACCTGTTCCCTGTTCCTCTGCTTGCTGTTTTGTAAAATAACAATGCCCTGCCTTGCCTACTTCACCCTTAGGAAAATAAAATGAGGTCATTAATATGAAGCTTTTGGGAAATAAGTGTGATATAAATGTTAGGGCATAATTAAACAGATTATTGCTATTAACAGAAATATTTAATTTACTTACAGACTTCTAATGCTGATATAAGGTTAACATTTTTTTTAATAAACCATGCGTTGGATCCCAAGCCCTATGGACTATTAAGTGTTTACAAGCAGAAATTTTAAAATTCTAGGCAGTCTAACTTGCATTAGTTTATAGTACTTGTCCTTAATATCTCTGTTGCTCTATATAAGTTCTTTATACAAATACTCTATGTAAGTTCTGTGTGTGTCTGTGTGTCTGTGTGTCTGTACTGGGGAGTAAAGCCTCATGCATGGTAAGCAGAATTCTTTAAAGCTTTTTTTTAGTGATTTCTAAGTATTTTCTCCTTGAAATTAAGTATATTTCACAGTTAAATTTGTGGTTGCAGTAGCTATACATGTGTATTTGTGAGTCTGGGTTTGTAGGTGTGGGTGGGTGCACGCGCACACAATGGACTCCCTCTGCAGTCCACAGGAGGCCTAGAATAGAGAAATGTGGGACAGCTCAGAACTTCAGCCTGCACCCCCTTTCAAGATTTTCACACAGGTTGTATTTGGAGAAGGCAATAGTGGGTCTAGTCTGTGTCTGAGCTTGCCCACTAGTGATTATTATGCAGCATTTCTTAGTTTTCTTGTTTTGACAGTAGTTTTGTTTTTGGGTTTTTTTTTTTTGTCATTCATGGGATTTGAACTCTGTGCCTGGGCACTGCCCCTGAGCTCTTTAGTTCAAGGCTAGCGCTCTACCACTTGAGCCACTGTGCCACTTTTTAGTTTTCTTAGGTTCTTAAAAATAATTGAGCCCCTCAAAGAGCTTTGGCTTATATAGGTTATCTTTACCAATATTTACTATGCCAGGAAAAAACAAAGATCTAAAATACTTACAAGTTACATTTTTGCGTTATCTTTATTGCTTGGCTTAGTAGAAAACACTTTGAGAACCACGCTGTAGTCAGAACTGGTGGCAGATGGGCCAAATGGGTTAGAATCTAGGACCCAGAGCTAGCCAGGTTTGATTTATTTATTCCTAGTAAAGAGCAGTCAGAGCAGATTGGGAGCAGGTGCACAGTAATCCTCAGGTAGAAGCTGTGTTTCAGCAAAGCCCTCTTCATTGCTATATTTGTTGCTTTGTCTACATACCCTTGCCAGTCACTGTGCATACCTCCCTTTCAGTCTTCCTTAGGAAGGTGTTCCTATTAGGTTTAAACATTATAGCCCTGCATTACAGGTCATTTGTTTGGCAAATAATTGTGGATGGGGGAAAGTTTGATTTCTCATAGTGCAGGATGCCAGTCGCTGTGCTGGCTGCTGAGGAGATAAAGTGGGGAACATGGATAGCTCCTTTGTTTGCATAGACTACATTTAAACAGCTGATTTCAAAACTGTTCAGTTAAAATAGCAATGAAATGCTCTTGTGGCACAGGCTCTTACTTGAGCATATAGTAGCCTTCTGCATCTACCTGAGAGTCAGTATTGCTTTTTGAGGGAATGATGAGATGTTCGTGTTGTGTGTAGGTGGAGGAGTGAGCAGTGGAAGTACTTCAGTTGGACTTAGGTGATCTTCTCTGTGACTCAGAAAGAATTGTAGAAAACTGGAATAACTAATCTTCAATAGTGTGAATGTTCCTGGTTGAGGGGAAGACAGGCAATAGCATGGCATTAATACTGGTTATCTTTGTTTTTTTCCTGAGACATCATGGACTGCAGTGGAAGTTCCCTGACAATGTGTTGTCTTAGTCCGTTTTCTTTGCTTAACTGAACACATGAGACTTGAGTAGCTTACAAAGAAATTTAGTTGTCATGGTTCTAGACACTGAAAGGTCCTAGACCCTGTACCAGAATCTGTTTAGCATTTGGTGAAGCCATTCCTGAGGCACTATAGTATGGTGGAAGGCATTGTATGGCAAGTCACATTTTAATGTATGCTTAAAGGGGCTCTGAATCTAGTTAAAATGAACTAGCTGGGTCTAGCTAGAGTGGGATCTAAAAACCTCCTACAAGGTGCTGATGGTCCATGGGCCATAATTTGAGCAGCAAGATTGTAATTACAAATGATCAGTGTGAGGCTTCAGTAGGAGTACAAAGTAGATAAGGGGCTAGAAAAATATTCTAGAGATGCTGTCCTGTAGGGAGAGTTTCTGGATAACTCAGAAGACAAAGTGGCTTAGTGTAGGAAATACTGTGTCACAGACTGAATGTCAATGAGTCACAGGTGCATTACCAAAAGGACAGGAAAGCTGGGACTGAGATAGATGATTATTAACATGTGTAGACAGATGCTAGCACTTCCAGTGAAATATTCCACAGACTTCTGTGGTGTGGATTAAGTGAACTAAATGGCCATTAGTCTGCCTGGGGAAAAGGTTGAGTATTAAGGTTTAATGTATATCCCCTGGTAATTATGTGGGCTTCTGGAAATGATGTAGATGACAAGCAGTAGTGATACTGGAGAGAAGGTGCACTTTACTTGGAAGAAAGTTCAATACTATCCTCATTAATCATAGATGATTAATCCGTAGGTGGGGAGAGTTCTGCTAAATGGATTCAAGTAGAAAATGGTTGTAAATGGAATGTGAAGGAATGGAATGAAAAAAAAAAACACCTTATAGTTAATATTCACTTTGAAAGACTTGCCACTGTTAAGCCTAACAATTGCATATTTCACTGGCACATAGACCATTAGCTTATAAGATTCAAACAATGTTATTGGTCTTTTCTTATTTAAATTATGTAATCTTGGAAATATCTCTTTTTGGAGTTAAGCATTAAACTTTGTTCAGGATACTTAATAACTATCAAATTTGTTTGGATCCAAGAATCAAACATATCAAGTTAGCTATGTCATATATAATAAATTACATGTGTAAAAGCACTTTATATTTAATCATATTTTCTTCATGGTTTGAAACAAATATTTGAATGCCCTAATGGCCTAAATCTTTCTTTGGAATAGCCTCTCTCATAATCTGGCAAAATCTTGGAGCCTTCAGAATATGAGGGATTCATCTGGGTTGCTTACTGATAAACAGTTATTTTAGACTACTTGTATTTAACATTTGCACAGAAAACTGCAGAGGGATAAGAAGCATGACTTACGGAGATAGAGGACCAAGTGAAGACTGAATCAGGCAGCTTTCTTTTTCTTTATATAAGGCTGAAATGACTGGAAAGAATTTAAAATTTATTCTTAGAGAAAATCCGCTCTGTTAATTAGATTTATTTCTTGATTTTTAAAGGTAGGCCCACTTAATAGGGAGCCCAAGGAAAGCTTAGGGAATGGCATTTGTTTGTGAAGACCATGTTTCCTTAGATAGCTCTACTTCTAAACTAAAACTCAGTAGGAATTGGGTATCAGGAACATCAAAGGTATGACTGCATTTGCTTTCTTGACAGTAGTCACTAACAAAGATAGAAGTTTTTATATTTTATATTGGGTTTCAATGATTGAATTATTATTTTTATTTATTTATTTATTTTGGCCAGTCCTGGGGTTTAGACTTATGGCTTGAGCACTGTCCCTGG
The DNA here is from genome assembly GCF_023159225.1 of Perognathus longimembris pacificus. Taxonomy (NCBI): domain Eukaryota; kingdom Metazoa; phylum Chordata; class Mammalia; order Rodentia; family Heteromyidae; genus Perognathus; species Perognathus longimembris. The sequence goes on from NC_063167.1 coordinate 15,360,566, forward strand.
CTTCTTTTTGCTCAAGGCTAGCACTCTGCCACTTGAGCTACAGCACCACTTCTGGCCATTTTTTATATATGTGGTGCAAGGGAATCGAACCCAGGGCTTCATGTATACGAGGCAAGCACTCTTGCCACTAGGCCATATTCCCAGCCACTGATTGAATTATTAAAGGTATTGAACAGGAGCCTGTTCTTTGGATAATGCTATCTAAATATTGAAATGGAGTGTTGACGGGTAGACTGGGGTGCTGACATGCTCTAGGGCATTTTGGGTAGAGAGAAGTTGGTAGTACTGTTCCCTTTCTATCTGGGAACCACCATAATGACTAGATACTAGACATGCTGAGGTACCATCATGTCTGAGCAACATTCCTGAGATGACTCCATGGGAAAAACAATCAGAAAAAAAAGATACATTCCCATGCCTCTTTCCCTTCTAGTTCTGAAGTTAGAACCCAGGGCCTCAGATGTGCTAAGCAAGCACCCTACCACTGAGCTACACTTTGAGTTTCATACAAATTTTCCCACTTTCCCCTTCTACCCCCTGCCATACTTGGGTTTGAACTCAGCCTTGCATTCGTGCTTTGCTTTGCCCCCTCAGAGTTAATTTTTCTACCGTTCCAGATTTCTAGTTCTGGCTTTTTGATGATTAATTGAAGAAAAGAATCTTGAGCATTTGTCTGCTTGGGCTGGCTTTGAACTGAGATTTTCAGGGCTCAGCCTCCTAAGCAGTTAGAATTATAAATATAAGCCACTGGAGTCAGTTTTTCCCCCTATTTTTTTTTGAAACAAGGTCTTACAACCTTGAACTCTTTATAGCAGTAGGCTAGTCTCCAACTAGAGATCCTTCTGCTCTAGTCTCCTGAGTGCTGAGATCACCAGAGTGCACCACTGGGTCTGGCTGTACATGCCAATTTTTAAATACCTTAAAAACATAGCCAAGAGCCGGGCACAGTGCTCATGCCTGGAATCTTAGCTACTCAGAAGCCTGAGATCAGAGGATCAAAATTTGTTTTGTTTTGTTTTTTGCCAGTCCTGGAGCTTGAACTCAGGGCCTGAGCACTATCCCTGACTTCTTTTTGCTCAAGGCTAGCACTCTACCACTTGAGCCACAGCACCACTTCTGGCCTTTTCTATATATGTGGTGCTGAGGAATCAAACCCAGGGCTTCATGTATACGAGGCAAGCACTCTACCACTAAGCCATATTCCCAGCCCCCAGAGGATCAAAATTTGAAACCAAGCCAGGGGAAAAATTCTGTGAGATTCTCATCTCCAGTTAACCTCCAAAACAACAACTACAACAACAAAACCCAGAGTACCCAGAGTAGAACTGTGGCTCAGTTGGCAGAGTATTAGCCTTGAGCAAAAAAGATAAGGGAACTGTGCCCAGCCCTTGAGTTTAAGCCCAGGATTCGCAACTGTGCAACACACACAAAATAAATCTTCAACACCTAGTAACATTACTGGACACCAAAAAAATTCCTCTTAGATTTATAGTCAAACTTCTTGGAAATCTAGTGTCAGCCTATATTTATGATCCTAAATACCTACACAACTCAATTATTCTTTCTAATAAAATACCCATGCTCTCCAGTGCATCCATTGTGGACCTAATGAGAATGAGAGCTGTCTCAAATGGCCAACGGGACTCTAGTGAAATGAAACCAAATGATGGGACACAAAGCTCACCACTGTGAATTCTGGCTTTTAGAGCAAGCCACCTAGAAACGTATTTACCAAACCCACAGAAGTTCTAAGAATCTATACGGGAAATTAGTCCTAGGTGACAAACTATGTATGATTATGAACATTATCGTGGAAAGTCAGATGGATTTGTTTTTAATACTTTTTACCTTACTGCCTAAAAAAAAAGAAGCCTCCTTTTTCTCCTCTCTTTGCAGAGTACATTGGTCTTTTTTTCTTTTTTTTTTTTTTTGGCCAGTCCTGGGGTTTGGACTCAGGGCCTGAGCACTGTCCCTGAGCTTCTTTTGCTCAAGGCTAGCACTCTACCACTTGAGCCACAGTGCCATTTCCAGCTTTTTTTTTGTTTATGTGGTGCTAAGGAATCGAACCCAGGGTTTTATCTATGCTAAGCAAGCATTCTACCTCTAATCCACATTCCCAGATCCAAGGTCTTTTTGTGTAGTATTGAAACCTAAAGTTTGAAGTCTTAACTTTTAGCTCAGTTGTAAAGTATGTGTTTAGTGTGCACAAAGCTCTGAGTTCAGTCTCCAGCACCAAAATAAATTTATTTTTGGCAGTACTGTGGTTTGGACTCAGGACTCAAGCTCTACTTAAGCCATTCACCCAATTCTTTTTGGCTTTAGTAGTTATTATTATTATTTAGATAGGGTTTTCCACTTTTTGCCTAGGGCCAGCCTAGGACCATGATCATCTAATTTATGGCTTCCTTGTAGCTGGGATAGGCACACACCACCATATTTGTTGAGGGGGATCTTGACAACTTTTTTGCTTAGACCAGCCTCAGACTGAGATCTCCAACAACCTCTGCCTCCCAGATAGCTGAGATGACAAGAATGTTCTACCCTTCCCAGCTCCAAATCTTTGTTTTTGATGATATTTATTTTTTCAAACAGCTAATTTGATCACACCAGCATGGAACTGTTTGTACTGCAGAATACTGTGGAAAGGGTCTGGCTGAAGTCAAAACAAATTATAGATGTTAAGCTGTATTGCAAAAAACTTTTTCTTTTAAAATGGAAAAGAGTATAATAGAAAGATGGGTAGATGGGTGCCAGTGGCTCAGGCCTGTAATCCTTGCTACTCAGGAGGCTGCGATCTGAGGATCACGGCTCAAAGCCAGCCTGGGCAGGAAAGTCCATGAGACTCTTATTTCCAGTTAACCTCCAGAAAACCAGAAGTGGCACTGTGGTTCAAGTGGTAGAGTGCTAGCCTTGAGCTGAAGAGTTCTGGGACAGCACTCAGGTCTAGAGTTCAAGCCCCACAACCAACCGACAGAAAAAAATAAAATTAAAAAACACAAAGTTTTTCAGGGGTTAGAGGAGTGGCTCAGGTGGTAGGGTGCCTGTCAATAGACATAAAGCACCAGATACCCAGTTTGAGTCCTGGTCTCCCACAAGAAAAAAAAATGTTTTAAATTAAGAGCTCATATTAAGACAGCTGTGTCTGTGTCTGTATTTAATGTTGATTTATATAAGGTAGCTTCTGGAAAAGACCACTGCATACTCTTCAGAGAATTATTAATGATGATAAAAATTCCTTTCTCTCTGGACTCCTTAGAAATAGTTCTGGTGCCCCAGGACACACTTTGAGAACCTCTACTTTACAGCATTTACTTACTATATTGACTGTTTTCAGAGTCACTTAGCTGTATGTAAGTATCTGTTTGTATTTAGAAATATTTGTTTCTGGTTTTATTCTACTGGTTATCTTCCTACTTGAACCGTTTTCTCTTGTTCTTTTTGTTTACTCACATGATTTGTCAGGGCTTTTATGTACTGTGAACTGTACATGTTTAAATTGTACCCAGGACCTGGTAACACAATCAATTTTCATTGGTAAACATAGCCACTATCCCTACAAGTTTCCTCAATCTCTGTTCTTTTTACCCTGTCCCCAGGCAATCACTGATCTGTTTTCTCTCTTTCTAGATTTGTATTTCTTGGAGTTTTATTTACATACAGTCATACATTATGTGGTGTTTTTTTTAGCAGTTTCTTTTGTGATAGTTTTTCCTTTCCTCCTTGTGCCCTGTCTCAGTAGTTCCTTCCTTTTTAATGTTGAGTAGTATTTCTTTGTATGAATATGCTAAAATTTGCTTATCCTTTCACATACTAATTGGCTTTGGTTTATATGCAAATTTGGGGTATCACAAAAATGTTGGTAATATTTGCATGTGAGTTTTGTTGACACTCTTTGCCTAGGGGTTGAGTCTGTGGATCACGTGGTCGGTCGGGAAGTATAGGATTTAACTAACAAACTGCCCAACTATTGCTAACTTAAGTCAGCACTTTATATCCCACCACAGTGTGGAATGCCCAGCTGCTTTACAGTTTCATGAGCACTCAGGTAGCTTGTAGGAGACAGTAGTTGCCATTGTACCTCAGGCTGACCTCAAACTTGCCATCCTCCTGCCTCAGCGTCCAAAGTGCCAGAGTTACAGGTATATAAGCATCAAGCCTGGCTACAATAAAAAGCCATTTTTAACATCCAAATTTGGCCAACTCCCAAAATTGGTAGGATTGAGAACATAGAAAGGGAAGTTTATTAATAGGTAGAATCTAGAGGCTTCTATTATTTATTATGCAACTAAAGAGCTAGAAAATGGATTTTTAGTTTTTAAACCATGGCCTTACCTCACTGTAAGCTTAGGGCAGTAGTTACATATGTCTCCTTCCTGGCTCATCCAAGTGTGAGAAAGAGCTAGGTAGTGAGTGTTTAACCTAATCTGGGGGAGCAAGATGCTTAAAGACTATTTCTCTACCAGCCATTTTTAGTGCATGCTGGTCCTGGGGCTTGAATTCAAGGCCTGGTCACTGTTCCTGAGCTTTTTTTAGTGCAAGTCTAGCGCTCTACCACTTGAGCCACAGTTCTACTTCCAGCCTTTTTTTTTTTTTTTTTTTTTGCCAGTCCTGGGCCTTGGACTCAGGGCCTGAGCACTGTCCCTGGCTTCTTTTTGCTCAAGGCTATCACTCTGCTACTTGAGCCACAGCGCCACTTCTGGCCGTTTTCTGTATATGTGGTGCTGGGGAATCGAACCCAGGGCCTCATGTATACGAGGCAAGCTCTCTTGCCAGTAGGCCATATCCCCAGCCCAATTCCAGCCTTTTTGATGGTTAATTGGAAATAAGTTTCACAGACTGCCTGCACAGGCTGGCTTTGAACAGCTATCCTCAGATCTCAGTCTTATGAGTAGCTAGGATTATAGTTGTGAGCCACTGGTGCCTGGCTTCTAACAGCCATTTCTGTATCCTCACAGTCCTTGATAATGATTGGCATCTGCTTCCTAAGTTAGTTTCTGCCTATTTTGGGAAGTCATTTGACTTTTGTTTAAGGTAGATGAGAGCTATGGAGAGGGGCAAGAAGAGACGACAAATGGAATTCTTGAAGCATGTAGAGTGTGCATCAAGAATTTCAAAGACTTTGAAGCAGATGTAGAGGAGAAGCAGCAGCACATTTGAAGTCTTTCAACCATGACATTTTCTTCTAATGAAGAACAGCTTGTAAGCTGTAATTTTGAGTGTTGCAGCATTTTAAAGTTAGACTTTTAGCACATTTTTAAAAAAATAGTGGTGAGATTTAAATGTGTCCCTTCATCTTAAATGGATTTAAGAATTTTTGGTCATCCTTTTATCTATGTAGTGGAGAGTATTGGGACGGACACAAGAGCCTTGTAATTGGGAAAGGCCAAGGCTGCATCTCTCTGTGCTTTATCTCCATGTGTTCCTGGTAAATGAGGTTATGTTTTTGTCTCTTTAACCAAAAGCAGTGCATTTCCTACTTGTGGTTCTTCACAAATGACCTTGAATTGATTCTTTATTTTTATATTTTGCAGTACATTTCTATACCTGAAATTCCTGGTTGTGTGGGCGCTTGTCCTCCTGGCAGATTTTGTCCTGGAGTTCAGATTTGAATACCTGTGGCCATTCTGGCTTTTCCTCAGAAGCGTCTTTGATTCCTTCAGATACCAGGGACTGGTAGGTTTACATACGTTAATACAAATTACATTTTAAATGAAAAATACAATATTAAAAAAAAGACCACCAAAGTGGCTCCATTTTGCAAATCTCTCTCATATCCAGTTCAGTATATTACAGATTTTCAGGTCTGCCTCTGAACTAGTCTGTTGTGGTATCACATGTCATGTAACTTCGAGAAAATTCCACCATACTCATGAGGGAATATGTATGCAAAAGGCAGATGTCTTAGGTTTTACAACAAAAGCTGTGCCTTAAAGATCCCCTGAAAAGATCTCAGAGACTCTCCAGGACTCTCTAGACCACATATTTGGAACTACTAGGTAAGAGTAAGGGCATACATAAGCCTCAGCTTGTTCTTTTGGGTTATATGTTAGTTCTGTTGTGTTCCATGGCTCATCTTAAAATCTAGAATGTCCTAGAATCTAACCAGGCTGGATGCTGTGGTCAGAGCAAATTCATCACAAAAAGATACTTTCAAGATGATGTCATTAGTCATTGATAAGTATGTCTGATGGAAAGCTATATTTTAATAAATTATTACCACCCAGATATTGTTTTGTTTTGTTTTTTTGCCAGTCCTGGGCCTTGAACTCAGGGCCTGAGCACTGTCCCTGGCTCCTTTTTGCTCTAGGCTACCACTCTACCACTTGAGCCACAGCGCCACTTCTGGCTTTTTCTGCTTATGTGGTGCTGAGGAATCAAACCCAGGGCTTTATGCATGCTAGGCAAGCACTCTGCCACTAAGCCATATTCCCAGACCCCACTGCATATTTCTTTATAATAAGCCAATGCTTTAAGACGCTCTTTAGGAAAGGTTTAAGAGGAAAGAGGAGGCTTTTTGTGTGTTAACATTCTGGTCCTTTCAGGTATAATCTGTATGTAGAAACCAAATGAGCCCACTGTGCTCTAATCTCAGTTTGTTCTAGACCAGTTTAATCTTCATGGTTTAAAACTTTCCTAGCTACTAAGTAGGCTGAGATATGAGGACCATGATTCAAAGCCAGCCTGGTCAGGAAAGTCCATGAGACTCTTATCTCCAGTTAATCACCAAAAATCCTGAAATGGAGCTGTGACTCAAGTGGTAGACCACTAGCCTTGGAAAAAGCTAAGGGACAGCACCCAGGCCTTGAGTTCAAGCCCCAGTACGGGCACAAAAAAATAGCACCCATTGCTTTTTATGCAGTAGATGTTAAATGTTTAAAATTTTCCTAGCTAGCTTGTTCTGTGCTCAGTAATTTTGTTCAACAAACTTTAATAACCTTCGTTTAAAAATAACAGTTTCTAAGATGTGTTTTTTAATTTTATTTTGTTTTTTCCCTTTAGGCCTTCTCAGTATTTTTTGTTTGTGTAGCATTCACATCAAATATAATATGTCTGCTCTTCATTCCCATACAATGGCTTTTCTTTGCTGCTAGCACATACGTATGGGTTCAATATGTATGGCACACAGGTAAGTCTTAATTTCTTATAGGAAATGGAATCTTAGTCTTGAGTTTTCAAAATGTGATTTTTTTTTAGTAGATTAAATTTGAATTTATATGTACACTTTAAAGTTGTTTTTCTCTAGTGGATTGTACTTTTACAAAGATATATATGTAAAAAAAGAAAAGTTGAAGTGATTTCTGTTCAGGAGTAGCTGCAGACAGCCATATGCCTAATAAGAAAAACGGTCACTGCATTTCAGTATTGAAAGCAATGTCAGAGGTTATTTTGGTGAATCCATAATTCAACATCAGCATCCCCACAGCATCCTGGCACACAGGAGTTTTACCTCTGAAAACCTATAGAGACACAGAAGTTATCTGCTATTCCTGGCACTCACTATATACCATTCGGGGGCTGCTATGATAGAAATTGTTCTTCATTACTAAGCCAAAAGCATCTTCTTATACTCAAGGAGGGCCCAGTGCTTGCTAGGAGGGCACTTTATCACTTGAGCCATACTTCAAGCTTTTTTGTTGTTGTTTGTTTTATATTTTAGATAGTGTCCCACAAAATTTGTGCCCTAGCTGTCCTGGATGATAGTCCTTATAGTTAGGCTTCCCACATGCTCATGATTGAGATAGGAATCTTTTGAACTTTTTGCCTGGGCCATCTCTGAGCCACAATTCTCCTGATCTCTGCCTCCCACATAGCTGGGATTATAGGTGTGAGTCACCATGCCCAGCTCCATTTTAAACTTTAATCCAGTGTGATTTAACTATTTTGGGGCTCACTGATTCTTTGAAGGTCAAAGAGAGCTTTTATCCAGAAAAAAAGTATGGAAATACTCAGACTTTGCCTTAAAATTTGAAGGGGTCTATAGATGATCTTCTGAAGCCAAAATGCTAATTTCTGCAAGGCAAGTGCTCTAAATAGCATAATCTCCTCCCAAGTTAAACATTTCTTTAGAGATCTGCAGACTCCATAATATACTCTTTATTTTTCTGTAAGCCAAAATACCTCTGGTTTTACTAGCTTCTGGTCATTCTGTTTTCTCTCTCTGTCTCTGTCTCTGTCTCTGTCTCTGTCTCTCTCTCTCTCTCTCTCTCTCGTGTGTGTGTGTGTGTGTGTGTGTGTGTGTGTGTGTGTGTGTGTGTATCTGTCTGTCTTACCGGGAATTGAACCCAGAGCCTCCTGCCTGTTAGGCAAGTGCTATACCACTTGAGCTATGCCCCCAGTTCTGAATCTTTTTTTTTTTTGCCAGTCCTGGGCCTTGGACTTGGCCTGAGCACTGTCCCTGGCTTCTTTTTGCTCAGGGCTAGCAGCACTCTACCACTTGAGCCACAGCTTCACTCCTGGCTTTTATGGTAGTTAATTAGAGATAAGAGTCTCACAAACTTTCCTGCCTGAGCTGGCTTCAAACCATGATCCTCAGATCTCAGCCTCCTGAAATGCTAGGATTACAGATATGAGCCACCAGTGCCAAGTTTCTCTAGGTCTCTCAAGTTTTGTTTTGTTTTGTTTTGTTTTTTGCCACTAGGCCATATCCCCAGCCCCGGTCTCTCAAGTTTTAAGAGGCTTTGTGTACTGCATTTTACGTATGTTCTCACTGGTGTATGTATACAGAATATACCATATTATTTCAAACTAAGATTGAATGGGAGTGAGTGTGTGTCTGTCTGTTTGTATCTGTGTGTGTGTGTGTGTGTGTGTGTGTGTGTGTATGTGTATGCGCGTGCTGGTACTGAGGTTTGAACTCAGGGCCTGGGCACTGTTTCTGACCTCTTTTGCTCAAGGCTAATACTCCCTATCACTTAATCCACAGCTCCACTTCCAGTTTTTTTTGGTGGTTAATTGGAAGTGAAGATCTCATGGACTTTCCTGACCAGGCTGGCTTCTAACCACAATTCTTAGATCCTAACCTCCTGAGTAGATAGGATTACAAGCTTGAGTCACCAGAGCTGACTAGATGAGATATTTTGGCAGCTCCTGCCCTCTGAAAGCCTGAAAGTGGCATGTGCCTGGGATATGAGAACTGCCTCTCAGAGGTCACTCTTGTCTGCAAAGCCAACTTGATTCTTAGGCTCAGCTGCAACCTGTGGGATTTTAACCATTGAGAGAGTGCCAAATAATAAAAGCTCTCTGGAGCAACATTCATCCTTTTCTCAGAGCTGTAAGGAGGCCCATGTAGAAGATAAAACTGAGCTCCTGTGCGTGTGAGTTTCCAATATGAGCATGGTTTGCTTTTCTTCAAGTTAGAACTCTTTTTTTTTTTCCCCCCAGTCTCAGGGCGTGAGCACTGTCCTTGGCTTCTTTTCGCTCAAGGCTAGCACTCTACCACTTGAGCCACAGCGCCACTTCTGGCTTTTTTTTTTTTTTTAATATATGTAGTGCTGAACCCAGGGCTTCATGTATACGAGGCGAGCACTTTACCACTAGGCCATATTCCCAGCCCTATTTCCTGCTTTTTGTTAGTTCCTTGGGGATAAGAATTTCACAGACTTTCCTTCCCTGGCTGGCTTTGAATTATGATCTTCAGGTCTTAGCCTCCCTTCATAGTAGATAGGAATACAAATATTGCCACTAGCACCCAGCTTGACTATGTAATCCTTAATAAGATCTTGGTAACTAGTTAAATATAGTTGTGTCACTAAATGCTACTGGCTTCTCTCCTGTCAAGGTTCAGAAATACACATTGAAATACAGTTAAGTTGTGAAATAAATAGTTGTGAATGTGTTTTTATTTCACACAATTTTTGGTGAAACAAAATAAGAAACACAATGAACCCCTCTGTTCTTTTTGGGGCTTGACAAATAGTGCAGTTTATATAGTGTATGGCTAATTTTTCTTCCAGTTGTTAAAATTTAAAATCCTTTCTTAATATTAGGAATGATTAATTGAATTATATACAGCCATACAAGAATGATAATTTTTGCCCCTCCACAGATGAATGGATCCAAAAAATATGATACCTATACACAATGGAATACTACATAGCGATTAGAAATGGTGAAATATTGGTATTTGCAGGGAAATGGTCAGAACTTGAACAAATAATGTTGAGCGAGACAAGCCTAGAACACAGAAACAAAGGGGCATGATCTCTTTGATATATGACTGTTAAGGTAGGGGGAGGGGAAACAGTAGAGACCAGGTCTGTGAAACCAAAAACTTCTTGTCAAATGGTATTTCCCTCAGGTTTGGGTCAGCGACCCTACATTATGTAACTAAAACTAAACAACTACTCAACATATAAAGGTCAAAGATAGACCTCTCAGTGGACCACAATAGCTCAAAAGCTATGTATGTATGTTTATATAAGACAAGGATAAGCAAACTCTATTGGTGACGTTACATTTAAAGTCCTAAGTGAATTTCCTTTGGCGTAGGCCACGTGGATACTGTATATGTTTTTGATACACTGTGTATTGTATATATGTCTAACTGATCTAGGGAAGGGAAAGAAAAACAGGGTGTAAGATATCACAAGAAATGTACACACTGCTCTATTATGTAACTGTACCCCTTTTGCACAACACCGTGTCAAAAAATTTTTAATTAATAAAAAAAAGAATGATAATTTTGTATCATGAACTTTTTTCTCTTGTTCTTAAAAGGCCCAGATATAAAACTAAATTTATGACATAATTATTATAATTGTTCAAAAATACTCTCAACGTAATTTCACTTATTTAATAGATGTAGAAATGCAGGTATTTTGTTCCTTTTAGTTTTTTTTTTTGGTCAGTCCTGGGGCTTGGACTCAGGGTCTGAGCACTGTCCCTGGCTTCTTTTTGCTCAAGGCTAGCACTCTGCCACTTGAGCCACAGCGCCACTTCTGGCCATTTTCTGTATATGTGGTGCTGGGGAATTGAACCCAGGGCTTCATGTATACGGGACGAGCACTTTTGCCACTAGGCCATATCCCCAGCCCCTCCTTTTAGTTTTTTAAAAAACAAATAAAATTTACAAATAAATGAATATAGAAAGAATAGGAATATTTGAAATGATTTAAAAATATATTGTGGGTTTCTCTTTTTCCCCTGTGTTGTGAAGAATACCTACTTTTTTGTTGTTAAATCTGTGAGAATGAGATATAAACTGCCTTCACAGAGCTTCCAGAGTTGACTTAACTTGAAGAGAATGTGCTTAAGAGTACTTGAGTTTTCCTAGGAAGCGGGCTCACTGCCACATCTGGAAAGGTGAACCAAATTTGCATAAACTCTGCATTTTACTTTTCTTGTCAACAAAATGTGAGAGCGACATTAAGTGATCCTTCTAAGAGATCACTATGACCTTTAAAGACCCTATGATGTTTTTAGTTTAATTTCTTCGCACAAATCCGTAGTGAAAAGCCTGCAGGACACGAATGGCCTTCACTCTCTCATGCCTATCACAATGCACATTCAGAAATATTCTATTTGCAGGTTGCTTTTTTCTCCTTTGAATTATTGGGGGATTTTGTTATTGCTTGTTTATTTAAATTGAGCAGGTATGGGGACTTGAACTCAGGGCCTCTCACTATTGCTTAGCTTTTTTTTAACCACTTGAGTCACACCTCTACTTCTGGCTTTTTGATGATTTACTGATGATAAGAGTCTCACAAACTTTCTTGCCCAGCCTGGCTTTTAACCATGATATTCAGATCTCAGCCTCCTGAGTAGCTGGAATTTACACAAGTGACCACTAGTCTCCAATCACAAATGGTTTTTAATTACCAAAGGAATACCAGCATGGGATTAAGGGGAAAAAAATAAGCAAAACTTTTTCAAATAGTACCTAAATGTCAGGAAAAATGGCTTTGTTGTACAACTCATTCTTACTTAAGAATGTTATATTCTTGAAACATCATTCCATGATAATACAGATCTTGTTCAGGTTTTAGAAACCCTGTCACATTGTTTCATTACACAGGTTTGTCCTAATTAGTAAATTTTTGTTATTGCAAATAATACTACATTGAATATTCTTTTTTTGTATTTCTGTAGGGTAGAGTCCTGGAAGTGGAATCTGGGTTAAAAATATATGTATTTTAGACTTAACTATACTGCCAAGTTGCCTTCTAGCAAAGTTGTCACAGTTTTATTAAGTATAAGAACATAACTTTTTCTATACCTCCCCCTACACTATACTTAACCTTTAAATTTTTCTTGGTAGATTTTTTTTTAAAGAATCTGTTTTTGGGTTTTTTTCTTAAATATATTTTGCTATCTTTAAGTAGTTGTACAAAGAAAGAATGTTTTAATTTGTTTTTCTCTTACCAAGAAAGAATACAATATTTTTCATGTTCTTTAGCCATCTATATTTTTCCTCTCATGACTTACAAATGTTCTCCTTCTTTGTGCCTTACACATGCTAAGATTGTTTTGTTTTATTTTTTTGCCAGTCCTGGGGCTTGAACTCAGGTCCTGGGCCACTTCCCTGAGCTTCTTTTCTCAAGGCTAGCACTCTACCACTTGAACCACAGCACCACTTCCAGCTTTTTCTGTGTATATGGTGCTGGGGAATCGAACGCAGGGCTTCATGTATGCTAGGTAAGCACTGTACCACTAAGCCACATTCCTGGCACCGTGTTTTATTTTTTTATTTTTATTTTTACCAGTCCTGGATCTTGGACTCAGGGCCTGAGCACTGTCCCTGGCTTCTTTTTGCTCAAGGCTATCACTCTGCTACTTGAGCCACAACACTACTTCTGGCCATTTTCTGTATATGTGGTGCTGGGGAATTGAACCCAGGGCTTCATGTATGGGAGGCAAGCACTCTTGCCACTAGGCCATATTCCCAGCCCCTTGTTTTATTTTTTTTAAGATGAGATCTATGTTACCCAGGCTGGCCTTGAACTCCTGCCTCAGTTTCCCCAGTGCTGGGACCATAGGCGTGCAGCAGCAGTCCCAGCTTTCATTACCTTTTATTGGTTGTGGGCATCTTTTTATGTCAGGATGATTAATCCTTTGTTTCACGTATCTTCTGAATATTTCTTTGTTTGGTTTTTTTTTTTTTTTTTTTTTTTTTGGCCAGTCCTGGGCCTTGGACTCAGGGCCTGAGCACTGTCCCTGGCTTCTTTTTGCTCAAGCACTCTGCCACTTGAGCCACAGCGCCCCTTCTGGCCATTTTCTGTATATGTGGTGCTGGGGAATCGAACCCAGGGCCTCATGTATATGAGGCAGGCACTCTTGCCACTAGGCCATATCCCCAGCCCCTTCTGAATATTTCTTGACGGAATGTTTTCCTTTTATTTTTGTCAAAGATTCTGTGAAATTGCTCGTTAAATAAAAGCTTTCAGTTTGGATCCAATTGCTTTTAAGTTTAGTTCAGTGGAAAATCTTTGTGAAAGTTGCTATAGTTGAATCAGTCACTCAAACAACCCATCTGTTATATTCATATATCATTGATGCTTGTCTCTCTGCTGCTTTCCCACAGAAAGGGGAGTGTGTTTGCCTACAGTATCCCTCTGGATACTCTTTGTTTATATTGAAGCAGCAATTAGATTTAAAGATCTCAAAAATTTTCATGTAGACCTTTGTCGTCCATTTGCTGCTCACTGGTGAGTATTACCTGTATTCTTCATGTGTAATTCATGTCAATGTAAACTGGTAAGTTCACTTGATTTTTTTCTTAGCCCAGGGAGCACATGCATCGTACTGGTAAAGAGCATGAGCTGTTCGTTCTACTAGGCATGATGGCACATGCTTTGTAGCCCTAGGCCTTGAGAGACTGAGGCAGGAGGCAAAGTGCAAAGCCAACCTGGACTACAGAGCCATACTCTTGTTTAAAAAAGATCATAAAAACCTTTAGCCTACTTTTCAGATAGATGAGTGTTGGAATCCCAGCTTTTTCCACTGGGATTATGTTGTTCATTAGGTCATTATCTACTTTCTTACCTGTCTCCTGGGATCATGGGAAACAGGAAACGAGGTGATTTATGTAAAATGTTTAACATAATACCAAGCACATAGATGAATGCTAAATTATTTTTATTATAATCTGATAGTAATTTCAGAAGGTCTTTCTGGACTACATGATTATTTCGTGACATAAAATAACAGAATTTTCTTTAGCCAATTTACAGAAGTAACTTTCATAACTTTCAAAGGACTATTGCTTCTGAGTATTGAAAGATTTTTCATTTAATCTAACCAGAAACAGTTTTGAAAATGAGCTCGATTTTTATACATGTTGATTATAAAATTACATATTATGTTTCTCATAAATGTACCAGTTTTTGTTCATGTTTATGACAAAATTCAAAATAAATAGAAAATATTGTTTCCAGTATTTTTTATCTTTTCACAAACAAGTGAATTAAAATAAACCTATTCATTAAAACATGTTTCTTTAAATTTGTAGGGAGACTACATCTAATCTTAACTATGCACTGATAAGAGTTGATGTTAATGAAGCTTAATATGAGTTTGACAATGTTTGCAGAGGCTTTGAAATGGCATTAGACAGGATGATGAGTTGAATGAAAATATTTCTGCCATCTATCTCAGAATTAAAGTTATAAGTACACCTGGTTTAATTTCGTAGCACAACCCTGATATCTGACACTTACTTAAAAGATTCTTTAATTTATGTGTGACAGTATTTGTGAATTAATTTTCTAGGAATAGCTGATGACGTTACTCAGGCAGTAAGAAAATTAAGTTAAAATTAGTCAGCTTCTAATGTTAAAAACGGAATGCCCTTTTGATTTTTTTTAATATTTATTTTGTTGTGATCAACCATAAAACCTGTCCCTTCTTAGTTCTTAGCATACAGATACTGCAATTCTAATGCATAAGCCGGACCAATAATTCTTGAGAGACTCTAGCCACTGCATCTGACTGTCACTGTTGCAACTCCTTGAATTGATTTAAAGAGCACTGAAGTCTGATGGGAAGCTTTTTTTTTTTTTAATGGATTAGTAGTCCTGCTGTTCGCTGGGGGCTTGTTCTGTATGTGACTGCCTCTGATTTTCAAATGAAAATGTGGAATGATAATTTTAAAAATGTCATTTAGATACCACATTTATGTATGCTTTTACTGAATACTGTCTTCAGCTATCATCAGCTAGACTTTATTTTTTAATTGTAAGAATTTATCTTCTTTTTTTTTTTTTTTTTTTTTTTGTCAATCCTGGAGTTTGAACTCAGGGTCTAGGCACTGTCTCTGAGTTTCTTTTGCTCAAAGGTAGCACTCTGCCACTTTGAGCCACAGCACCATTTCCTTCCAGCTTTTTCTGAGAAATCGAGCCCAGGGCTACATGCATGAAAGGCAAGCACTCTACCACTAAGCCACATTCCCAGCCCCTTTACCTTCTAATTTTAAGTCACAGGTATCCTGATGTACTTGATTTGATGCATGTATTGTTTTTTTCAAACTTGCAATGATTGGCTGGATTGTCTTCTTTCTAGTATTGGTTATCCTGTGGTGACTTTGGGCTTTGGCTTCAAAAGTTATGTGAGCTACAAAATGCGGTTAAGAAAGCAAAAGGAAGTACAAAAAGAGAACGAATTCTACATGCAGCTTCTTCAGCAGGCCCTCCCTCCAGAGCAACAGATGCTACAGAAGCAAGAAAAAGAGGCGGAGGAAGGTAGGGATTTACCCCAAAGCTGTCAGCCGATCTGCTGTGTCTCCTTGTAGAGTTTTCTTTTCGGAGCAGTAGCTAGGGCTTTGGGTTTTCCTCTTTTCTGGTATTCTGCCTCAGAGCCATTGTTTTACCTAGTCAGAAGATAAAGTATGGCCAAGTACTGGTGGCTCATACCTGTAATCCTAGCTACTCAGGAGGCTGAGATCTGAGGAGTGCAGTTCAAAGCCAGTCCGGGCAGAAAAGTTTGTGAGACTCTTATCTCCCGTTAACCACCAGAAAACTGGAAGTGGAGCTGTGGCTCAAAGTGGTGAAGTGCTAGTCTTGAGTGGAAGAGTTCAGGATAGTGGCTAGGCCTTGAGTTCAAGTCCCAAGGTCCTGAGTTCAAGTCCCACAACTGACAAAAAAAAAAGATAGAATATGGATAAGGTCTTGCTACCTACACTCTGAGGATATCTGCTTCTAAATATGCTACATATTTGTTTATTCATTCATCATTTTCTAAATATGTTTATTTCATTATTTTTTCATTTATTTGATACTTTGTTACAACAAAATGATATTTAACTTTAAATTGCAACTGAACAAGCCAAGAACCATAGTATAAACAAAATAGAGATTTGAACCTGTAGGATCGATTTATAAGTTGTAAATCAGAAGTCTTCTGAATACAGCAAAGACAGAAAGTGCTGATTATCCTGTTTCATATAATGCGACAGAGATTTTAAATTGAACTATTTATTTGTGTGTATGTGTATGTGTGTGTTGTGGGGCTTGAACTCTGGGCCTGGGCGCTTCCCTGAGCTCTTCAGCTCAAGGCTAGTACTCTACCACTTGAACCACAGCACCACTTCCAGTTTTCTGGTGGTTAATTGGAGTTAAGAGTCTCACAGACTTTCCAGCCAGGCTGGCTTTGAACTGCAATCCTCAGATCTCAGCCTCTTGAGTAGCTATAGGATTATCAGTGTGAACCACTGGCGCCCAGGAAATTGAACCATTTTTAATGAAACCACTAGCACAGATATGCAACCAATAGATAAAGATGAATTGACAACAGTATTAGTTTTCTTGGCTTGGATATTAGAAGTTTGAAGTCATGTTTTTAGTTAATATATGTCAAAATCTGAGATTTTCTGAGATTGTGCAAAAATGTCTCTCAAATTGACATGAACAAATTGGAACACATAGAATTGACACAGAAAACTATTTACTAGAGATTTAACTTTGCACCACATGCTGACTAAGCAGGTGCTCTACCACTTGAACCACACCTCCAGTCCAGAAAGTTTTTTAAAAGTGGCCTAGTATATGGTATAGACTTCTTATTACCTCAGCACTGGAGTCAAGAAGGGGTAGATAGCCTTTATGCTGAAATCACACCTCTTGTTTCATTAACTTTTTTATTTCCAGTAAAATGGTTAGTAGTTCAATCCAGTTATTTATTTATTTTTTTTTTTGGGCTGGCCTGGGGCCTGGCACAGTGCCTC
Source organism: Perognathus longimembris pacificus (assembly GCF_023159225.1). Taxonomy (NCBI): domain Eukaryota; kingdom Metazoa; phylum Chordata; class Mammalia; order Rodentia; family Heteromyidae; genus Perognathus; species Perognathus longimembris. Next base: position 15,377,721 of record NC_063167.1, read on the forward strand.
AGTTTTTTTGGTCAGGGTTAGCACTCTACCACCTGAGCCACAGAGTCACTTTGGCCTTTTCTGTGATTAACTGGCAATAAGAATCTCACAGACTTTCCCGCTGGGGCTGGCTTTGAATTGTGATCCTCAGATCTCAGCCTCCTGAGTAGCTAAGATTTGAAACATGAGCCACTGGTACTTGGCAATCCAGTTATCTTTTAAAAATTAGGAGAATAATTTGACTTTTTCCTTTCATCATCAATGATAGACAAATTTGATTTGATTGATGTAATAAGTGTGGCTTAATTACAATATTCTAAAATTATTTTAAGGTCAAATCTTTAGTAGTTTGGTATTCAAAAATGATGATGATTTTCTAAAGTACAGATTCTCAAACAGACTTGCTTCTTGAAGTTAGCATGATGTGTAGTAACTATTGCTTCTAAATGAGTTCACAAATTAATGTAGTAAATTTCTAAGGCAAGCTAATAGGTTTGTTGAGTCAATGTTATCTTACATCTTTAAAACTGAATATTCCAGTGTGGGCTGTTTTGTTTGTTGGCTTGTTTTTGGTATTGTAGCAGCCAAAGGACTACCTGATATGGATTCCTCGATCCTTATACATCACAATGGAGGCATCCCAGCCAACAAAAAACTGTCCACAACTTTGCCAGAGATAGAATATCGAGAAAAAGGAAAAGAAAAGGACAAGGATGCCAAAAAACACAACGTTGGAATAAATAACAACAATATTCTACAACCTGTAGACTCTAAAATACAAGAAATTGAGTATATGGAAAACCATATCAATAGTAAAAGGTTAAATAATGATCTTGTGGGAAGTACAGAAAATCTCTTAAAAGAGGACTCATGCACTGCTTCAAAAAATTACAAAAATGCCAGTGGAGTTGTGAACTCCTCCCCTCGAAGTCACAGTGCTACAAACGGGAGCATCCCTTCCTCCTCTAGTAAAAACGAGAAGAAGCAGAAGTGCACCAGCAAGAGTCCAAGCGCACACAAGGACTTAATGGAAAACTGTATTCCTAATAACCAGCTAAGCAAACCAGATGCACTGGTAAGGTAAGTGTGCAGGCCATGTCCTTCCCAGTCTTTCTAGTAAACTCAACATGCTTGCAAAGGCCCCCCTAGGGCTGGTTGTCTGTGATCAGATGTGACTAGTGCCATTTTGGTGTTCGATATACATGGGTTTGTTGGCCACTTACTTGTGTTATTGTCTTGAAGCATTGATTTAGCGTTTTCTGGTGTTCTATCTAAGAGGTAATGGTGATCACTTTCCACATTTCACAGATTTCCATGTGGCCTGACTCTTCAGGTATATGTACTTGTCCTTTCATGTTTGCATATCCAAAGTTCTTTTGGCAAATGCACAATAGAAGAGTTTGTGCCCCGTCATGCAAATCTATTTGTCAAACAGACACAGGTAGTGGGGAGTGAGAACATGCTGTCTTGGTCACAAGTCTTTGTCACCTTGCACTTGTTTTTCTTTTCTTTTTTTTTTTGGCCAGTCCTGGGGCGTGGACTCAGGGCCTGAGCACTGTCCCTGGCTTCTTTTTGCTCAAGGCTAGCACTCTGCCACTTGAGCCACAGCGCCTCTTCTGGCCGTTTTCTAGATATGTGGTGCTGGAGAATCGAACCCAGGGCTTCATGTATAGGAGGCAAGCAAGCTCTCTTGCCACTAGGCCATATTCCCAGCCCCTTGCACTTGTTTTTCTGTGTGTTTCTTTTTCTGTGATTAGAATGTGAAGTACCCACAGATAACCCTGAGAAAGTTCAGTTTGAAAAGTAATTTATTTGTAAAGATTCTATAGATGAAACAGAATTGTAGATGTAGATGTTAGTCTGAAATATTCCTTTTTATCTTTAAAAGAATAATGTCATTGTGTCACACTGGCTTAGACTTAATTTTGCTGAGTTATATAAGACTAAATGTTACAGACATTGTAGCCTTTACAAAGCTCAGGTATTTACTCAGGAAGTAGATGTGAACTTGTCACAGGTAACTTAGGAGGTCAACTGTAACTCATTCAGTCCACTAAGCGATCTTATACCCTACTTCCTCTGTCACACAAAGGCCAAGGACAATTTGAGGAGGGAAAGTTTCCAGCATTATAAATGATAGGCAAGCTGGGTTGCCAGTTGCTTACACCTGTGATCCTAACTGCTCAGGAGACTGAGTTTTGAGAGTCACAGTTAGAATACAACCTGGGCACACAAATCAGCAAGACTTAGCACCAGTTAACCAGCAATAATCCCAAAGTAGAGGCATAGCTCAAGTGGTAGAACATCCTCCCTGAATGTAAAAGCTGAGCAAAGCCCTGAATTCAAGACCCAGTACTGACACAAAATGAATTTTTTTTTTGCCAGTCCTGGAGCTTGAACCCAGGGCCTGAGCACTGTCCCTGAGCTTCTTTGCTCAGGGATAGCTACTCTACCACTTGAGCCACAGCGCCACTTCTGGCTTTTTCTGTTTATTTGGTGCTGAGGAATCGAACCCAGGGCTTCATTGATGATAGGCAAGCAGTCTACCCCTAGGCCACATTCCCAGCCCAAAATGAAGTTTTTTTGATTGGCAACTGAAATAAGGAAAGCATATTTCTGTTCTATGCCAAGCAGCAGAGGTTTCATAGCCCACATGAACTTTTGGAAACATGCTTTGGCTGCTACAGGACAGGCGTCCACAGTGTTAGGACATTTTGTCCACTCATGCTCTGTGTAGTCAACACTTGGCAGAGAGCTCTCCTCCAGATACCCGTGGGAGAGAGACCCATCATTTCCCACAAATCCTCTAGATGCTCTAGATGTGACACCTGTCACAGTTATTTCACATCTTTTTTTCTATATGATTTTAAGAATAACAGTCAAAGCCACGTGTCTGTGGCTTACACCTGTAATCCTTGCTACTCAGGAGGCTGAGATCTGAGGATTGTGATTTGAAGCCTGGGCAGCAAAATCCATGTGACTCTTATCTCCAATTAATGACCCCAAAACTGGAAGTGGAGCTGTGGCCCAAGTGGTAGAGTATTAACTTCGAGCACAAAGAGGCTCAGGGATAGCGGCCTAGCTCTGAGATCGAGCCCTACGACTAGTAGTCGAGTCAAAATAGCTTTCCTCTGGTGGTTGTTGCTGGAGAGCAATCAAAAGGCTCCTTCTGGGCGCTAGTTGTGGTGCTTATTGGCTGTCCTATTGCCTCTGTCCTCAGTAGAGAAGGTCTTGGGGCAGGGGTGTGCTTCCTCTTTGGTCACCAGTGTGCACAGTACCCGTAGGCCCAAGAGCATAACCGTTTCACAGAACTATTTGCTGCAAATACATAAATAGAAAATACTGTGTTTGAGCAGTTTTATAAACTTGCATAGGATTATTTTCAATTTTTTTAATGTATTACAAAAAATGGAAGGAAGACCCAAACTATACAACAAGTGGAGGGGAATTTTAGTATGCTTAGCATCCGTTTATTTAGTGGAAGTTAAGCACCAATATTACTTAAGCCATATTAAAGAGTATGAGAAACTATTCTTGATATAGTGTTTCATGAAGAAAGGAGAAAACAAAACATTTTTTTCTAATATGCACTGTAAAAAAGGGATTTGATAGGAAAAGTAAAAATGTTAGGGAAAGTTATTGCCTCAGGATAGTTTTAGGCATTTTATTTCTATTTTTTTCTTTTTTCTTTTATATCTTTTCAAAATTTTCCATGAAGAGCAACAATGAAAGGTATTTGTTTGAGCACATATCCAGCTTGGTTGAAGGAGGCCTTATTTCCCCTCTTCTCCCCCTTGCCTGTCTCCTCTGTCTCCTTCTCTCCCGTTTCCTCTTGTTTGATTGCATGTATGTTTCAGTGTTAATAAGACTGACTAATGTAGATCTGATATGTTTCATTTGTTAACTAAAGAGTGAGTTTGTCATCTTTAGATGGAGCAGGCTGGACCAAGTAGTTTCTAAGGCTCCTTCTAAAGTCAATATGCAGATACACCAGGATGTAGATAAAGCAGGGTGTACACAGTTCCAGTCTGGCTGTCACTTTCACAGGGCTGCTTCCAAATGCTTTTTCTAATGTTTAAGAAAAAAGCAGATGGCTACAGCAGTAATGAATTAGTAGCACATTGTGTAGATATGTCTGGATCAAAATCATTGAGGGGTGGGAATATGGCCTAGTTGCAAGAGTGCTTGCCTCGTATACATGAAGTCCTGGGTTCGATCCCTCAGCAACACATATATAGAAAATGCCAGAAGTGGCGCTGTGGCTCAAGTGGCAGAGTGCTAACCTTGAGCAAAAAGAAGCCAGGGACAGTGCTCAGGCCCTGAGTCCAAGCCCCAGGACGGGGGGGGGGGGGGGGGGGGAAGATTGATTGAGAGTTGCTAGTTTTAAAAACCAATTCATTGACATTTGAAGGAAGCATTTACTTACTAGGCCACTACTTTCAAGGAAGGTCCTTGTAGTTTGCTGTAGCTGCTCAGAAAAGCTTTGACGGCACTTCCTGTGAGGCAGCACGTCGTCCTGCAGGACTTTTCTGAAGCTCTTAGGAGCTTTGATGGATGTGTCCTAGGATGCTGTCTCCCATGGGGTAGCAAACACTGCAGCATACAGGTCAAATCTGGCCTCTTGCCTGGTTTTGTAAATTAAATTTTTGTTGGACCGTAGCCACTCTCATCCATTTACATAATGTCAGTGGATCCTTTCGTGCCACGGTAGGGGAGTAGAGTAGCTGGGATAGGGACTGCATGGTCTGTGCAGCCAGAAGAACTATTTACTTTCTGGCCCTATTCAAACAAAGTATGCTAACCCCGCTTGTATAGTGCCTGCTTGGTTTGAAGATCTTTCTCCCTAGTGGATTGTAAACTCTAGAGCCCAGAACCAGGGTCTCATCATTTATGTCTCTATAGAAATCGAGGGCTTGGTGATTGTGAAATAAATGAGTGGAGCAGGCTGTAATTTCTCAGGAAATGCAGGACAGTGTGGAGAAGAAGGTGGCAAATAGACTGCTGAGGTAAAGAAGTGCCAGGGAAGGCCTAGAACTTGGGAGCATTAAGTGTTGCCTAGGCCAGTCCCAATGACTCATACTTCCAAAATGACCCTGTTTCTTTTAGCCTGTGTTATAGATTCTTTACCCAATGTATTTAAAAGCAGAGGTACGATAATGTTGGTAGCCAAAAATGTTTTTGTTCCTAACATGGCAAAAGTCCTAGACAAAAAAATCAGTTATTTTAACTAAGTATAATATTAGAAAGGAATAATGTATATTTAGTAAAGTTTGTTTAAACTTTTTTTGTTTGTTTTTTGCCAGTCTGGGGCCTTGGACTCAGGCCTGAGCACTGTCCCTCGCTTCTTTTTGCTCAAGGCTAGCACTCTACCTCTTGAGCCACAGCACCACTTCTGGCTTTTTCTATATATGTGGTGCTGAGGAATTGAACCCAGGGCTTCATGAATACGAGGCGAGCACTTTACCACTAGGCCATATTCCCAGCCCTAAACTTTTTTTTTTTTTATACTAGGGATTGAACTCAGGGCCTCACATATGCCAGGCCTGGCCTCTACCACTTGAACTTTGCCACTCAGACTGATTTGTTTACATTTTTTCCAGTGGTTAATTTTAAAATATTTCCAGCCAGGTGCTGGCAACTTATACCTGTAACCCTAGCTCCTTAAGTGGCTAAAATCTGAGGGATCATGGTTCAAAGCCAGCTAGGCAGAAATGTTTACAAGACTTATCTCCAGTTAACAAGCGAAAAGCTGGGTTAGAGATCACAACCTGAGCAAGTAAACTGAGCAAATCCCCTAAAGTTTATTATAGCAGATAAATAATAAATCTCTGCATATTTATGCATATATATATTCAGGTATGTATGTATTTTTGGTCTTCTTAACTGCAAAAAATAAAAGTCAGAAATTCTTATAAAAAGGAGAAAACAGTCCCATTACTGTGACACCAGTCACTTAATATTTTATGTTTTCAACATAGTAAAAAAATTCTTAGACAGGTGCTAGTAGCTCTATAATCCTAGCTACTCAGGAGGCTGAGATCTGAGAATCACAGTTCAAAGCCAGCCCAAGCAGGAATGTCGGTGAGACTCCTATCTCCAATTAATCACCAAAAAGCCAGAAAATGGAGTTGTGCCTCAAATGGTAGAGCACTAGTGTTGAGCACAAAAGCTTGTGCACACACACATACACACACACACACACACACACACACACACACACACACACACACACCTTAGTGAAAAGGAGAAAAATAGGAAGTAGAGGTGTGGCCCAAATGGTAGAGCACCATCTGGGAGCAAAAAGGAATTGAGAGCCCTGGATTCAAGCCTCAGTAATGGCACCAAAAAAAGGAAGGAAAAAAAAAAACTTGAACAGAATGTGTAGGGATTTACCATCTGTGTTCTTCGTCTGTACATGCCACCCCCCTCCCCCGTTATCAATATTTTCCGACAGAGTGGAGCATTTATTACAATGAACTTGTATTGACCTTAAGTTTATAGTGAACATTAAGATTAACCCTTGGGTGTTATACATCCTATGGGCTTAAATAAAAAGCTTTTTTTGGGGGGTGGGGGGGTTGTGGTAGTAGGCAAGGTGCTAGGCATGCCCTCTACCACTTGAGCCACACCTCCAGTCCTGGCTTGAACACATTTATAATGACAGCTATCCACTATCATAGTATCATGTAGGAAGTTGCCTAAAAATCCTATTTATTCCACTCTTCCCTCTCTCCCCTATTAGGCAGTGATATTTTCACTGTCTTCTAATTTTGCCTTTTCTGGAGTATCACATAGCCTATTCAGACTAGCTTCTTTCACTTAAGGATATACATGGGGCTGGGAATATGGCCTAGTGATAAAGTGCTCGCCTCGTATACGTGAAGCCCTGCGTTCAATTCTTCAGCACCACATATATAGAAAAAAGCCGGAAGTGGTGCTGTGGCTCAAGAGATAGAGTGCTAGCCTTGAGCACAAAGAGGCTCAGGGACAGTGCCTAGGCCTTGAGTTCAAGCCCCAATACTGGCCACACACACAACACACACACACACACACACACACACACACACACACACACACACATTTAAAATCCCTACTGTGTACAGGAGGCTGAGATCTAGAGGATTGAAGTTCAAAGCCAGCAGGAGCAGAAAAGTCTAGTTTTCATCTCCAAAATAATCAGCAAAAACCAAAACTTGATGTGTGCTAATGGTGGAGCACCAACTGAGCAAGAGCTAGGCCCTGACACCAATACTGATTAAATAACGAAATATGATTTCTGGGTGGCTTGGTAGCTCTCCTTTTAGGCTGGATAATGCAAGGTGTGGATGGACCAGTTTATCCATGCATTTCTACTGAAGGACAGCTTGGTTGTGAGACATAATGATGAAGAACATTTTTTGTACATTTTTTATTAACTTACATTAGTTGTTTAGGAAATTTCATTGTTACATTTCCACATGTTTTTACAATAATGTCTAATTAATCACTGTCCTTCCCACCTCCTATCTTTTCATATTCTTAGTTGCCATCATACATTATCATCTTTGATGAGATATCTGTTGAAATCTGGCCCAGCCCATTTTTAAATTGTCTTCTTATTATTGAGTTTTAAGAGCTTTGTGGATAATTTGAATAAGTCTCTGCTGTTATTATTATTATTATCATTATCATCATCATTATTATTTTGGTGGCACTAGAGTGAACTCAGGACCTGGCATTTGCTAGGCAGTTGCCCTACCACTGAGCCATACCTCTGGTCCTGTTTTACATTGGCTATTTTTAGGATAGGGGCTCCCTTCCTGTCCTCTTGCTCATCTGTGCTGTGATCTGCCTACTTTAAGCTTCCCATAGTTGCTGGAATGACAAGCACATGCCACTGTGTCCACCTTTCTTCCATTGGAGATGTTGTCTCATGGATTGTTCCATGTGGGCTGTCCTCGAGCTCTGTCCTCCAGTTCTCTACCTCCCAAGTAGCTAGGATTACAGTCATGAACCACAGTACCCAGCTTATGTATTTATTTCAGAGTCTCACTCTACAATTCAGGCTAGCCTTGAACTTGCAATCCTCCTGCTTCAGCCTCTCTGCTTCTGTGACTACAGGCATGTGCTATAATGTCTCCAGTCTTTTGGCAGTACCAGGGTTTAAATTCAACCACACCTGGCAGCCTAACTTTTTGCTAGGTATTTTGGAGATTCAGTCTTCTTCTCTTAGTGCTTATTTTTATTGATTGATTAGCTTGATTAAGAAAGAGTCTCGGGCTGGGGATATAGCCTAGTGGCAAGAGTGCCTGCCTCGGATACACGAGGCCCTAGTTTCGATTCCCCAGCACCACATATACAGAAAACGGCCAGAAGCGGCGCTGTGGCTCAAGTGGCAGAGTGCTAGCTAGCCTTGAGCGGGAAGAAGCCAGGGACAGTGCTCAGGCCCTGAGTCCAAGGCCCAGGACTGGCCAAAAAAAAAAAAAAGAAAGAGTCTCACTGGATGACCCAGGCTGACCTGGAACTCATTGTTGAAAGATCTGTCTTAAGCTCAAGATTTTTCTGCCTCAGCTTCTTGAGTGCTGAGATTACAGATACATACCTCCATGCCCAGTTTAATGTTTATTTTTAATATAATAACTTGTTAAAGTAATTGAATTATATCCAGTGTGAGGCATCACTGAAAAAAATAAGCATTCAGTTTGTAGAATGGTAATTTATTTTATTTTTGGCTAGTGCTGGGACTTGGAATTCAAGGCCTGGGCACTGTTTCTGAGCTTCTTTTGCTCAAGGCTAGTGCTCTGCCACTTGAGCTACAGTGCCATTTCTGACTTTTTCTGAATAGTTTATTGGAGATAAGAATCTCACGGAGGGCTGGGAATATGGTCTAGTGGTAGAGTGCTCGCCTCTTATACATGAAGCCCTGGGTCCGATTCCTTAGCACCACATATATAGAAAAAGCCAGAAGTGGTGCTGTGGCTCAAGTGGTAGAGTGCTAAGCCCCAGGACTGGAAAAAAAAAAATCTCATGAACTTTTCTGTCTGAGCTGGCTTTGAACTGTGATCCTCAGATCTCAGCCTCCTGAGTAGCTAGGATTACAGGCGTGAGCCACCAGCGGCTGGTTTTTTTTTTTTTTTTTTCATCTGAAAGAGGTCTATGTAGACAAGCTTCTCTATCGACCCCATCTTTTTTGAGTCCTAGAGATGAAGTGACTAGTGCAGGTAGCCCAGCTAGAATGAATGGCCTTGCCATGGCCAGACTGAAGTGTTTTTTTTTTGTTGTTGTTGTTTTTGCCAGTCCTGGGTCTTGGACTCAGGGCCTGAGCACTGTCCCTGGCTTCCTTTTGCTCAAGGCTAGCTAGCACTCTGCCACTTGAGCTACAGCACCACTTCTGGCCGTTTTCTGTGTACGTTGTGCTGGGGAATGGAAAGCAGGGCTTCATGTATATAAGGCAAGCACTCTTGCCACTAGGCCATATCCCCAGTCCCCAGACTGAAGATTTTTGACTTCTTGTGATACCATACTGCTTTTAAAAAGGTTTATCAACTTGCTTTATTTTCTGTTTTATATTAATGCACATACAGCGAGCAACAATTTGATATTTATGATCTCAATGCTAAACTCTACAGAATACTTAAGAGTTTCAGAAATTGTTAACCTTCCTTTCTAGAGAAATGTCTTTTTTTTTTTGGCCAGTCCTAGGCCGTGAACTCAGGGCCTGACCACTGTCCCTGGCTTCTTTTTTGCTCAAGGCTAGCACTCTGCCACTTGAGCCACAGCGCCACTTCTGGCCATTTTCTGTATATGTGGTGCTGAGGAATCGAACCCAGGGCCTCATGTATACGAGGCAAGCACTCTTGCCACTAGGCCATATTCCCAGCCCCTAGAGAAATGTCTTAAGTGCTTCAAAAATTCTTACTCTTGCCAAAAAATCACAAGGGTATACTTAACTACAATAACTTAATAGAAGAACCAGCAGCTGCTTGCATCTGTGAAAGCTTACAGTATCTCTGGAAAGCCAGCCCTGATGAGGGGCGTTTGGAATTAGACTGGTGCAGACCGCTTAGAGCATGAGATGCACCCTTCATTTCTTGTGTTGCTTAGCTTGGCCACAGCAGACTGGAAGACCCAGGAATGTAGCTGTCAGCTTACCCTTCAGGGAGACCACTGGTCCTCTTCCTGCTTGGGAGACCTTGAATTTGGGATCCTAACATACCCATGATGCCACTTAGAGGTTTTGAAAGTGTGGAAGACTATAAAGAGCTTGGGGGTGGAAGGGTGCATGCCTGCCAGTCCTGGAGCTTCAATTCAGGGCCAGGGCACTGTCCCTGAGCTTTTGTGCTGAAGGTTAGTACTCTACAACTTTGAGCCACAGCTCTATTTCTGGCTTTTTTTTTTTTGGCCAGTCCTGGGCCTTGGACTCAGGGCCTGAGCACTGTCCCTGGCTTCTTCCCGCTCAAGGCTAGCACTCTGCCACTTGAGCCACAGCGCCGCTTCTGGCCGTTTTCTGTATATGTGGTGCTGGGGAATCGAACCTAGGGCCTCCTGTATCCGAGGCAGGCACTCTTGCCACTAGGCTATATCCCCAGCCCTATTTCTGGCTTTTTGGTAGTTAATTAGAGATGAGTCTCACGGCCTTTCCTGCCCAGGCTGGCCTTGAACCATGATCTCCACCCAGCAAAGAGCCTTTTCTTACAGGGAAAGTAGAAATTTGCATAACATTGTAAAATACTCAAAACTCTTATTATTTTCTAAACCCCTGGGTTATTTGGGCACACCAAAATATGATTAATTAGAACTCAGTTTTCTCTTAGAATTGGTGGTTTATTTGTAGGCATGTAAGCAAAGTAGTGGAGAAACATATCTTAGTATTTTTCCTGAAATCCAAAAGAAAACAGAGAAATACTTTGAGAAATTTCAGCTTATTCGCTTAATACTGAAGAGTGTTTGTTTAACCTGTATGCATATCTGGAAAATGACTTTTATAATCAGATCTTTGTCTTAACAAATATATTTTGAGCATATGCACTGGTAAAACCTGATTTGTAAATAAGCTGTATAATGTTCTTGTTCATCAATGAGTATACTGATTAGTATTTGTTTTTAGTACTCTGAGACATACGTAGTGATCTAAGATATGAGTGTTCCTAGAGTCATTGCCCTTTATTAGCCCTTATAAACTTGTATTTATATTTTGTGACTTTAGGTTTCTCTCAAAAGGAGAAAGATAATAAAAGCTAAAATAGTAGCCAGCTTTCCCCTTTGGCTAGAACTTGTTGGTGACAAACATTGGTTCAACTAGCCATTCACAGACTTCCATGCCTCTGTGATTATTGTTGTCTTCTAGATACCAGGATTTCAGATTGCTGCATAACCTCTGACTTTCTAAAGGCTCTTTGATGTACGTGGCCTTGCTGCTTGGGATAATTATAATACTTCCTATTATTCATGTGCCCAAATTGTAAAATGTCTACATGCGAATTTAAAATGACATATCTATTGAAAGGAAAGATCCATGGTCTTAGATGCTAATTTTTTTTTTTTTTTTTTTTTTTTGGCCAGTCCTGGGCCTTGGACTCAGGGCCTGAGCACTGTCCCTGGCTTCTTCCCGCTCAAGGCTAGCTAGCACTCTGCCACTTGAGCCACAGCGCCGCTTCTGGCCGTTTTCTGTATATGTGGTGCTGGGGAATCGAACCCAGGGCCTTGTGTATCCGAGGCAGGCACTCTTGCCACTAGGCCATATCCCCAGCCCTAGATGCTAATTTTTAATGGCCAGTGGATTCTGAATAATTTGTTGTAGTGGAGAGAGAGCCAAGAAGCCCTTATTTTGTGATCTTAGAAAAACAAGAAGGAAAACTAGAGGTGAATGCTCTTTACTGGGAGAACAAAAAGACCCCAGTTTACCCTGCTCCTTTTCCCTTACTGTGGCCTGGGTCAGAGTAGTGAAGCCAGCTCCAGTTTCTGGAGGTGAAGAAGTAAGTTGCTAGATCAAGCTGATGTAGAAAGAGGGAAGATTCAGTGCTCAGTAGCTAGGGACTGTGAGAGCAAAGCAGGATTAGAATCCAAAGCGAAGGCTTGACTTCTGGAAGGAAGCAAACAGAGTAATCAGTTCAGAAACTAGAGCCTCTGAGACTCAGGGGAGGGGGCTTTTAGGACCACTTCATTTCTCTCAAATCCCTAAAGGATCCAAAGTGGGAAATCATAAAGATAACAAGATGCCCTTCAAGGTTAAAGCCTGTCTTAAAAGAAGGTAATAGAAAGAACCCAAGCTTGATTGCTAAAGGGGAGAGATTAAACAAAACAGTTTTTATTGAATGAACAACTAAAATCATGGGTAGATATTTCTCAGGTACACAGAAAATACTCGACATATATACCAGATGGTCAGTTGTAGCTTGTAGAGGACCTTTACTTCCTATGTTGTTACTTTGTGTACGGTTTCAATCTTTATAGCAGGCTTATTGTGCCCATAACAGAATGTAAGCTCAATGAGACAGAGGATACTTTTTCCCTTGTCTATCACTGTACAGTATTGGCAGAGTAGGTACTTAATAGATGCCTATGGAGTGAATGACAGTTACCTTTGTGTAGGAAAGCCAGCCATTGGAGAGGGAGAAACTGGGGACCAGTAATTTCTAGATAGTACAACTCAAAAGGCTTTAGAAAGGCTTTAGATTTAGAAAACCTAAATCTATTGCATTCGACTGAACCAAGAACCAGACAGCCAGAATCAGTTTGTTGCTTTTCAAGAGGTTAACTGGTTGTTGTTTTTTTTATTTTAATAGTTTCCATTTCAAACCACTTTGCTTCGTATTTCCTAGGAAGTCTTACAGTTTAGCCCTCTGTCAGTACTTTTTGCCAAGGCTTTACTTTTACTAAGGCAAGGAACTCTGGAAATTACATAGAACAAGATGAGAGAAATCCTCTGAGACACAGCTGTCAGTTTTCTCTGGCAGTGTGTTAGTTGTGCTCCAGGGCCAATGAATTTAGGTATAAGCCACCTGTCATCCAAGAACAGGGGGGAAATCAGTTGGCTCTCTGTTTCTGTTAGCCTTGACCATCCTGGTGATAGTTGGAGAGCTTGGATTCTCTCATTACTATTCTACTCCTCTGTGTGTGTGTGTGTGTGTGTGTGTGTGTGTGTGTGTGTGTGTGTGTGTGTGTGTGCATACGGGCACACTTGTGCCCTATTCTGGGGCTTGAATTCAGGGTCTAATCACTGTCCTTGAGCTTTTGTGCTCAAGGCTAATGCACTCCTGAGTAGCTAGGATTATAGATATGAGCCACCAGTGCCCAGTTTACAGCTTACTGTTTTTCTCTTTGCTCCAAGGAACTAGGTTGGAGGAAGTAGATTATCCAGGTAAGGAAATAGATTATCTCAGATCTGGAAAGGGAATGGTGTATTTGCTTGTTCTCTTTTGCATTTGAATATATTTTGCCTGTGTGTCAGGAATCATTTGCAGAAAAAAAAAAAATCTGGTTTTAGGAGGCAAGGATCTGGGCTTTGAGGACTTTCCCCTACTGCTTTCCATATAGTGTTTGCTACCTTCACATCAGCTACTGCAGTACAATGACTTGCTGACCCCTTGAGTAATGGATAACAAAGCAGGCCTTTCACCACTATTGGGTGTGTAATAAATTATTTGTAATAGCATTGTTTCTAGCTGAAAGGTAAAAATATGTGAGATTTTAGAATGAGGACTATGAAAACTCGACTCTTAGAGATTATGGCCAGACTAGATTTTTTTTTTTGCCAGTCCTGCGCCTTGAACTCAGGGCCTGAGCACTGTCCCTGGCTTTTTTTTGTTGTTGTTCAAGGCTAGCACTCTGCCACTTGAGCCACAGCGCCACTTCTGGCTTTTTCTATATCTGTGGTGCTGAAGAATCTAACCCAGGGCTTCATGTATACCAGGCAAGCACTCTTACCACTAAGGCCATATTCCTAGCCCCAGACTAGATTAAATATGTTAGAGATAGTCGCTCCTAAATGGTTTAGAAGTTATTAAGTGGAATAAAATAAGTAGTAGAGACGTAGGTCTGTTTAAGAAAGCATATGTGTTTTTAATCTCAGTGGAAACGTGTTTGATTTATGCTTGTCTGGCATTGTGTCTGACTAAATATACATTGACCAGCCTGTTTATTTCATTTTCTGCTATGTCCATAATGTTTTAAGCTCCTGTAGTTTCACTTAGTTTAACTCCATTTATATTAACTTCCAGTATAGTTGGCATTGATTTTAACCATTGCATGGGTTTAAAACTGCAGAATTAATGCAAGCATCTGAGTAGCCAATGGTGGAGAGATGTGAAGGTCAAAGTTCAAAGCCAAGCCAGGTCAAGAAAGTCCTCAAGACTCTTATCTCCAATTAACCAACAAAAAGCCAGAAATGGAGCTGTGGCTCAAGTGGCAAAGTACTAGCCTTGAACTAAAAGGTTCAAGGACAGCACCCAAGCCCTGAATTCAAGCTCCAGGACTAGTACAAACAAACAAAAACTGCATAGTATTCTGGGATATAAACATAGTAGTAGACCATGATGGTTTTATACGTAAATGGATACTTTTGTGAATTGAAGACCACATGCTATTTTAGAAACTAAGCACAAATGAATTTAATGTCTCCATATCCAGGTGGCAAGACAGGAAGGTGATTTTGTTATGTAGATAACTTATGCAATGGTTACTGGAGGTCCATTGAAGGAACATTGTAAGGTTAGGTTTAGAGAGCATTTTTATCAAAACAGTAATTTCTAGAGAGACTGAAGTTTTTATCATTAGGATTGACAAGGAACTACTGTATTTCATTCTGAGTCAGAGCCTCTGCCTGCACTTGGTAAGGTGAGATTTCCAGCTAAGGGAATAGAGATAGATTCCATGAAGGGACATAACTTCAAAGAAGAACCATGATTTCTCCCATGCTTCTCATGCTGGCCTTTGAATACTTTGCCAGCTGTTGTTAGGAATATTTTAGTCTTATAAATCCCTTGGAGACCTCTTTGACCTTCTTTCTGGCCTGCTGGGACTCTATGGATTAAAACAAATTTTGGGTTGCCTTTTTTTTTTTAAGAAGAAAATCTTCATCAAAAGGCAGATTTTATCTTTCTTAGTGTTCCATTAGATTCAAAACAGAAATAAAAAGTAATAAACTGGAAAGGATCAATTACACACACACACACACACACACACACACACTTCCCCACACGCCCACACACACTCTGTAGCAAGCAGATACAGATTCAGACTCATACAAGAGCAGGACAGACCCAAGAACATGTGCAGCAGGAGCGGGCGGTGCTCTGGGGTCTGTGTTGTCATCATTGGCTTTCAGTACTGTGCCTGACATAATGGAGCTTAGGAGTATAAACTTTTTCAAATGGTCAGCTACTTAGTGCCATGGGAGACTATAGGCCCAGTGTTGCCAAGTCCTTGGATATTTTGACATTTTGAACAGATGCCCAAAATAGGTCTCTATTTGTGAAATCATCCAGTTAAAAATTTCGTGTTGGGGGAGGATCAAACAAAATATGGTTATGAACCAGATTGGCTCACCACTTTGCAATCTCTGTTCCTAACCTTTCTTATTATGCTTGTATTTTGTTCCCACCCATCCCCTGGCTCCATCTATCAAAATTTTAGACTCTCAGGAAACACGGGCTGTAGGATTTTCTATTAGGTAATATCTGGGAAATGTGAACTAAACTGCCATGTCTTAATGATAGCCTTTTATTTTCTCTGTCACAGACTACATACAACCTTTCCTGTTGAATCCTATACCTAAGTGTGAGCTTTCTGGTATAGATGGAGGAAGGATGGATAACCTAGTGTAAGGAGGGGAGGAAGGATAGCCTAGTATAAGAAGGGGAGGAAGAATAGCGTAGTATAAGAAGGGTGGCTTTCAGCCTTCTGACGTTCATATTCCTACAGTGCTGTCTGTAGTGTAGGGAATGGCACAGGACACCCACATTCTTCCCTATCAAGAAGACGTTCTTTTTTTTTAACTGCATTTTTTTTTTTGGTCTTTTCTTTTTTGGTACTGGGGATTGAACCCAGGATGTTGCAAGTGCTTTGCCACTGAGCTACATCCCAGCCCAAGAAGACATTCTTGAAGCATAAAATATACCAGGGTGGCCCTGGGTATTTCTAGTCTTCACAAGCATGCTGCTTTGGAATCAGGACCTCAACAGAGCCCTTGTGATACTTGTGGTAGGTTCTGTATGTCCTGACCCGGGGTCACATGCAACCTAGGGGATTTTCCAGAGAGTCATAACAATCTGTAGCACTAGACTCTACAGAAATGATTGTTTTGGTAGGGGCCAATGAATAGCAAGTCATTGGTTTAAGAAATGAGGCATTCTCTACTTCAGAAAGGTAATTTTCCCTTCTTTGGAGTGGCCCAAACAGCCTGTGAAGGAAGCATTAGATTTTCCTCTAAGGCTTTCAGTGTATTCTGAAAGTAGCCTATGACTTGGACAGACCTAAGAGAAAAAGGGAGCACTGAACACTCACAGGAAGCACACTAACAGCTTTCTCTCTCTTTTGTTATTGGTTGTGGGGCTTGAACTCTGGGCCTGGGCACTCACCCTGAGCTCTTCAGCTCAAGGCAAGTGCTTTGAGCCACAGCATCACTTCTGCTTTTTTGTTGGTTTATTGGAGATAAGAGTCTCAAGGACTTGCTTGCCCAGGCTGACTTTGAACTGTGATCCTCAGATCTCAGCCTCCCAAGTAGCTAGGATTACAGGCATGAGCCCCTGGCACCCCACACAGCCTTCTCTTTTAAAATAACTTTCTCCTAGTTACAAAATAATAATTGAATTGTTATACATATATATTATGCCCAGTTTTGAAGATAAAGGAATAACCATTCACGAACTGCACACATCCCTCAATTTTTTATTAGCTATGTATTTTGTGTGTGTGTGTGTGTGTGTGTGTGCACGCACGCCTGTTCTAGACCTTGAACTCAGGGCCTGGGCACTGTCACTGAGTTTTTAGCTCAAGGCTAGTGTTTTACCACTTGAGCCATAGCTCCACTTCCGGCTTTTTAGTGGTTAATTGGAGATAAGAGTCTTATAGACTTCTGTCTTCAGGCTAGTTTTAAACCACAATTCTCATATCTCAGCCTCCTGAATAGCTAGGTTTATAGGCATGAGCCACCACCACCAAGCTTGCAGTGTATTCTTTTAATAAAACTGACCTCATATTATATATATACATATATATACATATACATAAATATACATATGTAAATATATATACCCATGTATTTTCTTGTATGCTTATATATGTAAGTTTTTTTATGTAAGATGTTTTGCAACGTGTGTGTGTGTGTGTGTGTGTGTGTGTTTTATGGTTTTTTTGGTTCAAGACCAGAACTTGAACTTGCTGACGCTTTATGCAATGTGTGTTTTTCACTGAACATTCTCCCATATCATTGAATATTCACTGATTTTTAATGATTTAATGTTATTAGCAACCAGATATATGAATATAATTTAGCCAGTCCTTGTGAGTACTCACGTTCTTCTGATTTTATTACAATATTATATAAGAAAATGCACTTACATAAATATTTGTATGCATGTTCAAATACTACATCAACAGATAAGAACATTTTAAGCCAGGCACTGATGGCTCATGCCTGTAATTCTAACTACTCAGGAGGCTGAAATCTGAGGATCACTGTTGGAAGCCAACCTGGACAGGGAAGTCCATGAAACTCATATCTCCAATTAACCACAAGCCAGATGTAGAGCTATGGCTCAAGTGGTAGAACACTAGACTTGATTAATGCCTAGGCCCAGAGTTCAAGTCTGACTTGGCAAAAAAAAACCAAAACAAGACAAAGAAATTTTAAAGACATGACAAAATCTAAACACATTGCTTTAAGGGCTTTATTAAAAATTCTTGTTACTAGCTGGCTACCATTGGCTCATACCTATAATCCTAGCTACTCAGGAGGCTGAGATCTGAAGATCATGGTTCAAAGCCAGCCCACGTAGGAATATCTGGGAGACTCTTATATCCAGAGCTGGAAGTGGAGCTGTGGCTTTAGTGGTACAGTGTTAACCTTGAGTACAAAAGCTTAGAGACACTGCCTGGGCCCTTGGTTCAAGACCCAAGACCGGCACCAAAAAAAAAAAATGTTCTTGTTATTGGCACTCATATTTTTATTCTTAGCTTTAAAAGTCAGGACTACTGCTTAAGTGGTAAAATGCCAGCCATGAGCAGAAAAAGAACAAAAGGTCCTGAGTTGAAGACCTATTACTCCCCATCCCACCCCCACACTAAATATTAGTGCCATATTTTCCCTAAATGGCCAGTTATATATAGTCCTCTAGAATTCTTTTCTTTTTCTTTTTGTTTTTCTTAAGGAAAAGTCATGTGTTTGCCTTCTGAGTTTGACAGATTATGGAGTAAAAACATAAGGCACTTATCAGATCTTCAGAGCCTTGTCTATCTGGGGATGTTTGTCCCTGTTAAACCGTTGTAGCCACCACAGTAAGACTCATGGCAGTTTCATTTTGGCATTTCCAAAGCTGTGGTTTGTAGAATGTATTGGAGCCCCTGGTAGTCAGTGTCGGCATTGTGTAAGATCCACCATATACTTAGCATACACTTTGCTGGGAATGACCCAAAAGTGGGAGGGGAAGTTAGTATGGAAGGTAATTGGTGTTTCTTTTAGGGACAGATTTATGAGCTCAGCTTTCAGCTGTGTGGTCTCTAAACAAATCATGTCTTGTATGATTAATGTCTGCCAGGAGACTCCTAATGGAATTAGGTACTTATCAAGATGAAGCAGTTCTTCATTCATTCTTTCTTTGTGCATCTGCTTTCTTCATAAGCAAACCCTCCTTGGCTCTGTCTCTGTCGACCTGTAATTCTCATGGCAGCCCTGTCTATTCTGAGCACTGAGGAGATGGACACGGTGTGAGGATTAGCGACATGATCTATAAGGATTGGGAGAAGCGTTGGAATACAGTCCTTCTTTCTTTTTTCTTTTCTTTTTTTTTTTTTTTTTTTGCTAGTCCTGGGGCTTGGACTCAGGGCCTGATCACTGTCCCTGGCTTCTTTTTGCTCAAGGCTAGCACTCTGCCACTTGAGCCACAGCACCATTTCTGGCCGTTTTCTGTATATGTGGTGCTGGGGAATTGAACCCAGGGCCTCATGTATAGGAGGCAAGCACTCTTGCCACTAGGCCATATCCCCAGCCCCTACAGTCCTTCTTTCTAAGTTCATAGTACAGTCAGTTCCTGGCTCCTAGGACCTGTAAGCCTGATTTCTTAGAAATCAGATCTGTGTACAGACGATTCAACTCCAGCATAACAAAATGACCTACTCCCTGTTGCCAGACATCTCCTGCCTTAATTACACAACCCCTCTGGAGAGAGACCTCCGTTTTTCTATCTTACCCATTCTTCAAGGCCCATTTTCAAAACAGCAACTATTAAACCCTACTATAACTGTTGGTAATTTTTATTTGTCAGTTGATACTTGTTTATGCTGGTCATCTAGCTGGGAAACCTGCCTCAGTCACTTGGCTATATAACTTGGAGATGGCTTTCTAAAGTCTGTTTTCTCCCAGTGCTAGCAGCAGGGGAAGTTCTAGTCACCAGCTCTTTGGAATACATCTGTAACCATCAACACCCTTTAACAGGGTCCACATGTAGCCTGGTGTTCTACAGTGTGGATAGGTGTGACTCCTAGAGTATTTGGGAACCTATACCCCGTGCCCGCCCCCCTCAGGTGAAGGAAGTCCTGTCTAAAACAGGTCTGCCTGCTTCTTAGGGAACTGATTTCCTGGGGAAATGTACTGCCCTGGTGCCTTCTGCTTCTGTGTTCTCAGTTAGGCCTCAGAAAGCTTCAGGCTTTATAAAAGCAAGCAGTTATTGGCAGTGCCCACTGGAGACCTTTCAACTTCAGTAAAGTCACAGTGCTGGCTGTGGCTGTAATTCTAGTCACTCACCAGAGAGGACAACTACAAACACTTAGAAGCAGGGTCTCCTTTTCACATACTTAAATACTTCTTAAGCCTTTTTTTTTTTCTTTCCTTTTGCCAGTCCTGGGGCCTGAGCACTGTCCCTGGGCTTCTTTTTTGCTCAAGGCACCACGTCTGTCTTTTTCTGTTTATGTGCTGAGGAATTGAACCCAGGGCTTCATGCATGCTAGGCAAGCACTGTCCCACTAAGCCACATTCCCAGCCCCTTAAATACTTCTTTCAAGTAAACCCGATACTTTATTGCCAGGTGTCCTCCCAGATGTTCAAAGATGTTTTATCCTTCTTACTCTTTCAAAAGCTAACATTTCAACTTCAAGTTTTGGATAGTAGGATGATCACCCTTTATTACAACCTAAATCTTTTCCTCTTACAATTAAATATTAATCACATAATGACTTCCATTTGCTGGGCAGGATTAGAGGCATAGTTAAGATTTGTGATGGGTAAGAGACATCCTCAATTTGACAGATCTCTTCCAAGTCAGTCTGACTTGGGCATCGAGGAAGTCTGCTGAAGATGGTCCCCAGCCCTGCTCTGTGAACTAGATAATGTGTTGGAATTCTGAAGCAGCTGAAGAACTTGACTAGACGTTGAGTCTAGCTTTTCATATTACCAGTAGAGTGGGTAGCAAGGCTGCTTGAACCTAATATGTAACAGTTGAGAATCCAGACTTGTCCAGTTGGGAAAAATGGATATGATATTTATAATAAGCATGGCCTCCAGTTTTGCCACTGGACTCTATGTCCAAAGTCCTGATGCCTTTGAAAAGGAGAAGAATGCAGAACGTGCATTTGTTTTTTTGTCTGAGTCTTGCTGAAATTTAACTAAGAAGGGATCTGAGCTTCTGAGTGAATTTATTTTTTAATGAACTTCCCAAGGCTGTGTATGGGAATTACAGTTTAACTTGTCAACCAAGTGCCTGGTGCTTCAATCACCCTTCCATCATCCTCCCCCATCCTGTCTGTTCCCTCCCCTCAGGCTTGTTTCACATTTCTCACTAAGATGAATTTTTTGGATGACTTTTTTCTTCCATTTTTCAACCCCTACTTACTGAAATTAGTATTAACAGTTAAAAACTTTATTCTGCCTCATTTTCTTTCTGCCCACTTGCTTCTAATTTAGCTTGCAACTATTGACCATTTAATTAAATCGCATAAATATATTTGAAGATTTTTGCATTAACCTCTCAACGCTGTTCAATCAGGACTTCCTGATATTTCACACTAATTATATACCTACATTTTACCTGACCGTCAGCACTGAGGGGTTAAGTATATCATTAAGGCAAGTAGGAGTTATCTATTTAACAAATGCTCCCAGCACTTGATTCAGTTTAATTTACTAGCTCACATGGTTCTTTTAAAATTCATGGCACACACACACACATACATGCAAATACAAATGGACAGGGTAAAGGTAGAAGTGGTTAAGTCCAGGGTGTACTTAGAGTAGGGTGGCAGAGCACGCTGATGCTTGGATGTGGAGAGGGAAGAAGCTCATCTATTGTAGTCTTCTTCCCCAGTGCCTCAGAATGTGACCTTATTTGAAAGCAAGTTTTACAGGAATTATGAAGTAGATATGGTGTCATCATGGTGGGCTCTAATCTAGTGTGACTGGTCCAAAGGGAAACTTAGGAACAGAAATGCATACAAAGAGATGTATAGATAAAAGCAGGGATCTAAGGGATGCTGTTTACATCAGGAGCATCCAAGAGTCTATCATACCACCAGCAATACTGGAGAGAATGGGCTAGATCCTCCTTCCATCTCTTGGAGGAAACCAACTCTGCTGAAACCTGGATCTCTCACTTCTAATCTCCAGTACTGCTGGTCATAAGGCTTGAACTTGGGAACTGGGCACTATCTCTGAGCTCTTTTGCTCCAGGCTAGCACTCAACCACTTTGAGCCACAGTACCAGTTCCAGATTTCTTTGGTTAATAGGAGATAAGAGTCTCACGGACTTTCCTGCCAAGGCTGGCTTTAACCGTGATCCTCAGATCTCAGCTCCTGAGTAGCTAGATTACAGGTGTGAGCCAGCAGCACCCAGCATGAGACATTGAATTTCTGTTGTTCCATACTTAAATTAATGGTACTTGATTATCACAACTCCAGAAAACTCATACCCTGAGTCACTGGCTGTGGCATCCTCTGAGCCAGGAGCACTAGAGAGAAAGAGCCAGCTGCTGAGCAATGACACCTTGAACTTTGCAAATGAAGTAATTTTGCAGCTACACATAAAACAATTCTCCAAAATTATATAGGACCTAAGGTAGAACCAATCTTCAAATGAGGAAGCAGCTAGATCTTTGGACTAAATAAAGGCTGTGTTGTTATCTGAATAAAAACTAAAGGGAAGTTTAAAAAAAGAAAACTCATGCCATGCATTTTTCTAGTGAACAGATGCAAAAATTGAGCCATATCGTAGAAACAGGAATGTATACTGCATGCATACAATGGAAAATTTTGCAGCAAGTGTTGCTGGGCTTTTTTTTTTTTCCAGTGTGGGAAGACTCTTATGTGCAAGCTGTCTATATGGTGCTTTCACCCCTAGGGCATATATTTATATATGTGAGGAAGACTTGCT
This sequence comes from Perognathus longimembris pacificus, assembly GCF_023159225.1. Lineage (NCBI taxonomy): Eukaryota > Metazoa > Chordata > Mammalia > Rodentia > Heteromyidae > Perognathus > Perognathus longimembris. Next base: position 15,400,256 of record NC_063167.1, read on the forward strand.
GAGAATTCACCAATTCTAAATAGTGAATTCTGTCTAGATGGGAGTTATTTACATTTTAAACTGTTTATATTCTATTTTTATACTGATTTGATATCATTCTTGAAATTTTAAAAAATCTACTATGAGGCTTAAATCATTTTACCACTTAGCTTAGTAAATATTGAAAGCATAAAATGGATCCTCAATGTTATTAATGAATGCTTTGACAAATTGCCCATTGTTAATTTTCAACTGCTCGGAGCTACTTAGGCTAGGAAAGCTGGGGTTAAACTCTTAGTCATGCACTTTTAGAATGTTGATGATATCAGTTAGGAAAATTATGAAGCATTTGAGTTCTGTGTCTTCTGAGGCTAAATGGTTTTGTTTTAAAAATAAAAAAAAAATAAAAACAAGCTGGGTAGGCACTCGCGTCTTATGCCCATAATCCTAGCTACTCAGAATGTTGAGATTTGAGGATCAAATCTCCTATGGAGATAGGAGTCTCACACTTTCCTGCCTGGGCTGGCTTCAAACATCAGTCCTCAGATCTCAGCCATCTGTTTGTTTTGTTTTGTTTTTTTGGCCAGTCCTGGGCCTTGGACTCAGGGCCTGAGCACTGTCCCTGGCTTCTTCCCGCTCAAGGCTAGCACTCTGCCACTTGAGCCACAGCGCCGCTTCTGGCCGTTTTCTGTATATGTGGTGCTGGGGAATCAAACCTAGGGCCTCGTGTATCCGAGGCAGGCACTCTTGCCACTAGGCTATATCCCCAGCCCATCTCAGCCATCTGAGTAGCTAGGATTACAGGTGTGAGACACTGGTACCCCTCTCAAAATATTATTTTTAGTTTATGGTAGGAAGATAGGCTAGATTTTAAATAAGCCTGGTGTCCGTGGCCCATGCATCTAATCCTAGCTACTTAGGAGTCTGAGATCTGAGGATCATGGTTCGAAGTCAGCCTGGGCATTAAAAGTCCATGAAACTCTCACCTCCATTTAAACACTAAAAAAAAAAAAAAAAAAAAGGCAGGAAGTGGGGCTGTGTCTCAAGTGGTAGAGTGCTAGCCTTGAGCAAAAAAGCTAAGGGACGCCACAGTACTGAGGAAGGAGGGAAGAAAAGAAGGAAGAAAGGAAAGGAAGGAAAAAATGCAAACTGCACGCTGACTGACATTTGCCTCTGTGGGTTGAGTTTTGTGTTTCTGTGCTGCTGTGGCCTTGTGTGGCTTGGCGGGCGGGAGGTCTGGGCCCCGCTTGCTGCACCATAAGTGGCACCGCTGAGGTGGTAAACTGAAGAAGCACACCAGCAGCCATCTGTAAGTGGGTCAGGCCTAGAAATCCTAGACCTGCCAGAGGCGGCTTCAGAGATTGGCAGCTGATGAGGAAACTGAGGCTTGGATATCACATACTTTGCCCAGAGACATAGAATCGGCACCAGCATTGAATTCAGAACCCTGATGCCACATCCCTTTAAAAAACCATAATTCCTGTTCTCATCTGAAAACACACCGTTTGTACCAAAAATGGAACCCTCCAGCTGTGAAATCAACATTTTAGGAAAGATAAATTGCCTAGCATGTTTTCAGCCCCGGTTAATGGCATGCACCTGACAACATCAAACCTGCTTGGGAATATGTCCCTTGGGTTACTTCAGATGAATGAGCAACAGTGTGGCAATGGTGTAAATGCCGGTCTTTAATTGTTCAGGGCAGTTTTGAGAGTACACTGAACTGGAATAACCCTGACAATAGGGAAAGTGTGGCGTGATGTCGACTTGTGACCCTTCCCTGGGGACTGAGCCGTGTCAGGAGACCCAGCAGTATTTCTGGAACACAAGGTTTTTAGGCCATGGTCCCAGGTATTGGACAGGGGACCTGCAGTGGCGCCTGAGAGATCACTTTCAGTTTTTCATGACTTGGAGGGTTTGAGATTTTTGTGAAGATAGAATAAAGCTGGGCTCCCTCTCCCTCTCCCTCACCCTCTCCATCCCCTCCCCTTCCTTTTCCTTTCCTCTTATCTTTCTTCCTTCCTTTCTTTCTCCCTTTCTTTTTCTCTCTCTTTCTGTCTGTCTTTTTTGTTTCTTTTTCATTCTTTTCTTTTGTTCTTTCTTCCCCCCCCCTTTCTCTTCCTCCCTCTCTCCCTCCCTCCCTGCCTTCCTTTCTTTCCTTTTCTTTTCTTTTTCTTTTTGTAGTACTAAGGCTTGAACTCAGGGCCTCATGTTTGTTAGGGAGGTGCTGTACCACTTGAGCCCTATCCTTTTATCATTTTGGTTTCAATTATTTTTCAGGTAGGGTCTCACATTTTGGGGAGGGCAGGGCTGGACTGGATTGTGATTCCCCTATTTACATCTTCTGCCTAGTTGGGGTGGCAGGCATGGGTTACCACCCCCAACTTATTGGTTGTAGTGAACATCTGCCTAACTTCTTGCCTAGGCTTCCCTCAAACTGAGGTCCTCCCAATCTCTGCTTTTCAAGGAGCTGGAATTATAGATGTGCGTCACCATGTGCAAGCTGCTGTTTTTTGGTGTTTTTAAGTGAGGCCAGACAACATAAACATGTCTATAGGGACTTATGTGCAAGCTGCTGTTTTTTGGTGTTTTTAAGTTAGGCCAGACAACATAAACATGTCTATAGGGACTTAGTCTACAGCTCCAGAGAATTTTCCATTGCCCTTCAGAAATCTTGGTGCTATTGATATGCTATTGGTGATATGTAAGAGTTTCAACAGGGTTGTCTGTAGCTCAATGGTAGAGCTTGTGTGTAGCATACATGAGGTCCTAGTCCAAACCCCAACATCAAAAAAGCAAAATAAATAAAGAATATCATCAGAGTAAACTGATGTTTACCTTCCTGTATTTGTATCCTGGTAGAAAACTGTCTTTGTCTTGCGGGGTATATCCTTCACCTGACCTTCAGTACCACTGTCTACAGTCCCAGCCAACCCTCCACATCTATGTCAGTGACAGTCATACCTGAGGCCAGATGGAGTCTTATCCCAAATAGCTGCAGTTATAGCCCTGCCTCTGAGTTTTTGAGCATGCTTCGTCTCTCTACCCCAATTTGAGTGCCTGTCCTCCCCTCTACTTCAAATCTTATCCATCTTTGGGGCCCAAATCCATTCCCAGTCTTCTCTCTGCAGCGCTCAGGAGCACTTCTGCCTGTCCCATGTGTGGAGGCAGCTCCAGTTTGACCTGGTGGGAAAGAGAACGGACAAGTGGACTCTGGTGCTCCAACTGACTGGGGAATCAAGGGCTGCAAGATTTCTTCACTTGGAAAAATAGAGATAATAATTGCACTTGGAGGGCTGGGAATGTGGCTTAGCAGTAGAGTGCTTGCCTAACATGCACGAAGCCCTGGGTTCAATTCCTGAGTGCCACATTAACGGAAAAAGCCAGAAGTGGCACTGTGGCTCAAGTGGTAGAGTGCTAGCCTTGAGCAAAAGGAAGCCAGGGACAGTGCACAGGCCCGGAGTCCAAGGCCCAAGACTGGCAATAAATACATAAATAAATAAATGCACTTGACCTATGGTCATGCAATTAGATAAGTTCATACCATTAAAATCTGTACTGCAGTGCTGGACATGTGTTTTCATTATTTCTCTTTCATGTATTTAGTCTTAACCTTCTTTGTATTGTTGTTAAATCATTTAAACTACTAGTCACTTAAATTTCACTAGTCCCTAGTGAAACTACAAGGTCTTCCGGATGAAGCAAAAGACTTGTTTGGTTTTTTGTTGGTCCTGGGTCTTGAACTCAAGGCGTGGTCACTGTCCCTAGGCTATTTTGCCACAGGCCACTTGCTGTTTTTGTGATAGTTAATTGGAGATAAGAGTCCCATGCTCCTGCCTGCCTGGGCTGGCTGTGAACAGGGCGCTGGCTGTGATCTGCGGTCCTCACATCTCAGCTTCCTGAGTAGCTAGGAGTACAGGTGTGAGCCACCAACACCCTGCCATCTTGTATTGTTTTATTGACCTTTTTACTACCTGTGAATATATAAATCCTCAATATATATATCACTTAAAAATGAAACAAGGTGGGGCTGGGGATATAGCCTAGTGGCAAGAGTGCCTGCCTTGGATACACGAGGCCCTAGGTTCGATTCCCCAGCACCACATATGCAGAAAACGGCCAGAAGCGGCGCTGTGGCTCAAGTGGCAGAGTGCTAGCCTTGAGCAGGAAGAAGCCAGGGACAGTGCTCAGGCCCTGAGTCCAAGGCCCAGGACTGGCCAAAAAAAAAAAAAAAAAAATGAAACAAGGTGTTCAAGAAAATAAATTGAGCAGAGAATAAGATAGACTAAGTTGGGGGGTCATGAGATAGTTAGCAGATTCCCCTAGCTGACACATAAGGAAACATCAGTGAGGAGGGGACCTTAGGCTTCAGCTGCTCTGCTCTCTGCCCTCCTTTTCCAGTGCCTCAGATACTTACAAATACCATCTTTACCTGTCAATAACACAAACATTTGAAGGAAATCAAAAGAGAATGGAGGCTTGGTGGATCACACAGTAAAATGAAGCCAATTGCAGACAGGAGTCTGATGGGGCCTTCTCCCTCACCAACCCCCCCCCCCCCCCAGGTGCTCTCTCCTAGATGAAAATGCTGTCTTTCTCCTCCTAGGCTGGAACAAGACATTAAAAAGTTAAAGGCTGACCTGCAAGCCAGCCGGCAAGTGGAACAAGAGCTCCGCAGTCAGATCAGCTCCCTCTCAAGCACTGAGCGAGGGATCCGTTCAGAAATGGGCCAGCTCCGACAGGAAAACGAGCTGCTGCAGAACAAGTACGCACGCCTTGCTGCCTTGCTACATCTCTTATTTGCAGGGCTTGGAGCACAAGATTCATAAAGACATAGCAGAGAAGTTTCTAAATTAAATGTTTAAGCTATTCAGTTTAACATCAGATATGTTTTATAGAATATGTAAAAACATCACCACAAGTTTACTGATATTACTATTTTTCCTTTTTTCTTTTAATAACTTATTTAGCTATGTGAAATAGTTATTGAGCTCTTGTGATAATGTAAGTAAAATTGGTAAGAAGTAATTCTACAATTTGAAAATCATCTTTCTTTGAGTGAAAACTTCCAGAGGATCAGACTACATTTACTTTGATTCTCAGAACTAGAAAGTGACATTGAACTTACATTTCTATTTTATTTGAAGAGCCCAACAAAACGTCAGCACTTCCAGGAGAATTCTTTTAAGCTTTCTATTAATTCGCTCTGGAATTGCTTGTTGACTAAATGCGGAATTGTCTTTTTTTTTTTCCCCACTAAGCAATGCAGTTACCATTATAGGCTCTGGGCTTTCATTTTAAAAGACGAGTCCCATATATGTGACCCAAAACTAGAGCATTACAGGTTTAAAAAACAACAACAACAAAACACAACTCTATTGTGCTTCTGGCCAACATTTGTTTGTGATGGTTCTAGCATTGATCCCTAGGGAACATTCTTGTGCTAGGTCCACCTCACATTGATAGATTGGCGCTGTGGGCTCTTCTGAGCAATGGATTTGGGAACACCGAGTAAATGGCTCAGCCAGAAAGGCTGCAGCCTGACTGTCTCCCGCCCTAGTACCGTTTCAATGGTTAGTCCCATCTATGGTCTTTGAGGACACCTAAGTTCTTTCTAGGTGCTTTGCATCACTACAGTTAGATCTACAATTATTTCCTTCCATTAGAAACCTCCCAAAGCCTATATGCTGAACTACCTACAGTGGATCCCTTACCTTGAGAGGGTAGGTGTAGGGCTGAATCGTGTAAGACATTGCTTACTGGTGTTCAGGAATTGTTAAATAGTACCCCTGTTTTCTCTTGGAACACTGGGAGTGGATATTTATGATTTGTTGTTCAAATTTCCTGTGTACTTGACCTGAAATGATGGGGGATGGGGAGGGGGGGGATAAGGTCATTTTTCTCAAGGGTTTATAGTGGGTTTTTCAAATAGTAAAACATTAGTGACAACTGTTTCCCTACAGGCTACATAATGCTGTGCAAATGAAGCAAAAAGACAAGCAGAATATCAGTCAGTTGGAAAAAAAGCTAAAAGCCGAACAGGAAGCCCGAAGTTTTGTAGAAAAGCAGTTAATGGAGGAGAAAAAAAGGAAGAAGTTAGAAGAAGCCACTGCTGCTCGGGCTGTTGCGTTTGCGGCTGCATCTAGGTATGTCCATGTCACCTGAGTGTATAAAACAAGGCTGCTTTCCAAGACAGACGTGCAGATCTGATGCTTTGAGTAGGACTGGAACAGACAGCAAACATGCAGGGATGGATTTGTTTATTTTGTGTAGAATTGGAGATCAAACCCAGAGCCTTTTGCATACTGAGCAGGTGCTTAGTCACTGAGCTATATGCCCAGCCCTAATGGATTGCTTTTAATACTGTTTCTGTTGTTGTTTTGTTTTTTGTTTTGTGCCAGTCCTGAGGCTTGAACTCAGGGCCTAGGTTCTATCCCTGAGCTTTTTTTTTTTCCTCAAGTCTAGTGTTTTATCACTTGAACCACAACTTCATTTCCAAATTTGGGGTGGTTAATTGAAGATAAGAGTTTCACGGACTTTCCTGCCCAAGCTGACTTTGAAGTGTGATCAGCCATCAGCACCTTGCAAGAGATTTTTTTTAAAAAATAAAGTTAATTGATCCCTACTGAAGACAGTACCTGTTGACATCTACCTTAATCTGCTCTGTAGGCCTGAAGTCAAGTCACCATGGCTGGTAGAAAATTATATTAGAAAGTTAGAAGACCTTGAATCTTATTCTAGTTCTGTAACCTATAGGCTAAGAGATTGAACTAATGTTATACCTATGTGGCCTCAGTTTTCTTACCTGGAAAATAGGGTAAATATACTTTAAGTTGTTAGATAGATTGAGTAAAGTACCTAGCCTGGGGTCTGGCTCATATAGACATTCAACAAATGGGATTTTTTATTTTTATTTTTATTTTTTGCCAGTCCTGGGCCTTGGACTCAGGGCCTGAGCACTGTCCCTGGCTTCTTTTTGCTCAAGGCACTGCCACTTCAGCCACAGCTCCACTTCTGGCCGTTTTCTGTATATGTGGTGCTGGGGCGTTGAACCCAGGGCTTCGTGTATACGAGGCAAGCACTCTTGCCACTAGGCCATATCCCCAGCCCCGGGAATTATTTTAGATCATTGTTGAAATGATCAGAAATAGAATTAGCATATTGAGCCAAAAGTTAAAACCTAACAAACCCTGGAGTATAAAACATATATCAGACCTGCACCAGGCACTGGTGGCTTATGCCACCAACTAGCTACTCAGGAGGCTGAGATCTGAGGATCACAGTTTGAAGCCGGTGCAGGCAGGAAAATCTGTGAGACTCTTATTTCCAATTAACCACTCAAAAGCTAGAAGTAGAGCTGTGGCCCAAAGTAGTAAAGCATTAGCTTTGAGCAAAGAGCTAAGGGACAGCACCTAGACCCTTGAATTCAACCCCCCACAACGGACAAAAAAAAAACAAAACACAAAAAAACGAGGCAAAACGTGAGCCTGTGTATTTTTCTACATCTCCTAGGATCTTGGACCAATTCCCATGGACACAGAGGGAGAAATGTAAACCTATAATTTTCTGAATACCTTATTTCCTTCTCTTTTCTACAGGGGAGAATGCACTGAAACCTTACGGAACCGGATCCGAGAACTAGAAGCAGAAGGCAAGAAGCTCACAATGGACATGAAGGTGAAAGAAGACCAGATTAGAGACCTAGAACTGAAAGTTCAGGTACTGGGAGATAAAAGACTTCACTCCTGTTGAATTCCTCTCTTAGCCTATATTGTGCTCTGTGCTACATTGTGGTACTTGTGATACAAACCATATCTCATTGCATCTGAAAATCTTGTGTGCAACAAAAGGACTTAACAGGCTAACCTTGTCCAGCTCATTCATGTCCTGATCAGAGCAGTGCATAACAAGGAAAAAAGATGAATTGATAAAAAGGCTTTGCAATGTTTGGATAATGGGAGAAAACAGGATTCAGATCTCATCTCATAACACAGAAAAAGAAAATCCAGATTAAAAAGGTGTAATCCTAGCTACTTAGGAGGCTGAGATACAGAAGATCACCATGTAAAGTCATCCAAGGAAGAAAAGTCTAAGAGACTCCCGTCTCTGATTAACCAGCAGAATTCTGGACTGGAGGCATAGCTCAAGTGGTAGAGTGCCAACTGAGCAAGCAAGCCAAGTGAGTGTGAGACACTGTGTTCAAGCCCCAGTTCTGCCAAAACAAAAAGAGGAAAAGAAGAAAAGAGAATTGAATGCAGAAGAAAAAAATATTCTGGGTTGTTGTTTTACCAGAGCCTAAACTCAGGGGTCTTAAATTTGCTTGGCTGGCTTGCCCCTGGCTGGTGGTCTGTTATTTGGGCTGTAATTCTAGCCTATAAATATTCTGGGGGGGGGGGTGTTGTTGTTTGCTCCTGGGGCCTGAGCTCAGGACCTGGGCACTGCCCTCAGCTTCTTTACTGAGGATAGAGCTCTGCCTCTTGAGCCACAGCTCCACTGCCAGCCTTGTGGTAGTTAATTGGAGATAAGAGTCTCACAGACTTTTCCTTGCATGGGCTAGCTTTGTATTGAGAGCCTCAGATCTCAGCCTCCTAAAAAGCTAGAATTACATACAGGCATGAGCCACTAGTGCCTGGCAAATATTCTGTGTTTTAGTAAGTGAAAATATAGTCAAATTTATTTGATTTTGAATCAAGGAAAGACTTCATAAGCATAAAAGCACATGCTGGTGGCTTACATTTATAATCCTAGCTACTCCAGAGGCTGAGATCTGAGGATTGTGGTTTATAAGCCAGCTCGAACAGGAAAGACCACAAGATTCTTGTCTCCAATAAACTGCCAGAAAAACCCAGAAGTAGAGCCGTGGCTTAAGTGCTAGAGTACTAGCCTGAGCAAAAGAATCTCAGGGATGACATCCAGGCCTTGAGTTCAGGCTCTAGGACCAGAAAAAAAAAAATTATATCCCAAACTGTAGTTAGAGTATTATTTCAGTCAAGCAAAAAAGCATACAAATAACTAACAAAGACTTAAAAGAAAACATTTTTCAGTGGTGTGGTTATAGGAAAAATTTTTGAACCTTTTTTGGAGGGGTAGGTGGGGGGCTTGAATTCAGGGCCTGGGTACTGTCCTTGAGCTCTTTTGTGCAGGGCTAGTGGTCTACAACTTTGAGCCCTACCCCCACTTCCAGTTTTCTGTTGGTTAATTAGCGATAAGAGTGTCAGAAACTTTCCTGTCTGGGCTGGCTTTGTATTGAGATCCTCAGATCTCAAGCCTCCTAAGTAGCTAGGATTACACACATGAGCCACCAGTGCCTAGCTTGAACTTTTTCATATTACTAAATTCTTGATAATGAGTTTGAATATCTTTTTTACAAGAAAAATTTCAAAACATATTCTTATTAGCCAATAAGTGTATTACCAACTATCTTTGATGCATGCGTGCGTGTGTGTGTGTGTGTGTGTGTGTACATACACCTGCATGCGTGCATGCTAGTAAAAGACTGGGCTTCACACTCTCACTTGGCTTTTTTGCTCAAGCCTGGCACTCTGCCACTTGAACCACAGCTCCACTGTGCATTTTTTGCTGTTTATTTGGCGATAAGAGTCTCATAGACTGTTCTGCCAAGAATAGCTTGGCAGAAAAAACTCAATCATCCGATCTCAGCCTCCCGAGAAACTAGGCTTAGGCTGAGCCACCAGCATCTATTCCAAATGTCTTTTAAATAGGGTTTTCTACAATTTGCATAATTAAAGTAATGAACATTTGTGCAAGTTTTTTGTTTGTTTCTTTGCTGGTTGTAGGGCTTGAACTGTGGGCCTGGATACTGCCCCTAGGCTCCTTTTGTTCAAGGAAGACTAGCACTCTACCACTTGAGCCACAGTGCCACTTCAGCTTTTTCTAAGATTAATTGGAGATAAGAGTCTCAGGGACTTTCCTACCTGGGCTGGCTTTGGACTGTGATCCTCAGATCTCAGCCTCCTGAGTAGCTAGGATTATAGGTGTGAGCCACTAGTGCCCAGTTTTATGCAAGTTTTAATGCAGGTTAAGAGAAGAGTTTTGGCACGTTTGGCTGTGGCATTACAGCAACATTTATGCCCTGCATATTGACATGCTATCATCTATCTAAGTGACTATCGAAGAAAAAATTATCTGTGGTCTTGAATTAGACTTTCAAGAAAGTGATGGATTTGAGGCAGAGAACATTGTAATTAGCATGTGCCATGCCCCCAACCCATTGGTGAACTTATTACTACCCCTGAATGGCTTCCTGTATGTATATCACCTTGGAGGTAGAGTTGGTCCTTGCTCCCCAGAATGATGTGTAAAGTCTTGAAGTACTGAGATTCTGTTCTAGTGGCCAGGTCAAGAATAGTGTTTAGGGGCTGGGAATGTGGCCTAGCACTAGAGTGCTTGCTTAGCATGCATGAAGCCCTGGGTTCAATTCCTCAGTACCACATAAGCAAAAAAAGCCAGAAGTGGCGCTGTGACTCAAGTGGTAGAGCACTAGCCTTGAGCAAAAGGGCTCAGTGCCCAGGCCTTCAAGCCCCACTACCACCCCCCAAAAAACAACAACAAGAAAAATAGTAGTTAACAGTGATTCCAGGTTAATTTGTAGACAACACTGCAAAAACTGTCTTGTAGCATTTCTGTTTTGATCTTGACAGGAGCTTCGGAAGTACAAGGAAAACGAGAAGGACACGGAGGTGCTAATGTCAGCCCTCTCCGCCATGCAAGACAAAACGCAGCACCTGGAGAACAGCCTAAGTGCAGAGACGAGAATCAAGCTGGACCTGTTCTCTGCGCTGGGCGATGCAAAGCGGCAGCTGGAGATTGCGCAAGGTAGGAGAATGGTGGGCCCCATGGGGTGGCAGCACTGAGGCGGCCCAGGGCTGCGGAGAACAGAGGTTCCCATAGACATTGCAGGGTGAGCTTCAAGTGGTCTAGTAAGTGGCCGACAGTGAATTGTAGGAATCTTCACATTAATTCATCGTGAGATGAGAGCATGTCATGTGCAGGGCATTCAGAGAAGAGTATGCGTTTCTGTATTCAAGGAGTTCTTGGTGTTATTGATGAAGTACCGATGTACAGAGTCATAGAGAGGTGCTGGCATCGCAGCATCTATACGCCTGTGGGAACAGGAAGGGCGGGGGGAGCTAAAGCAGCCTGAGGAGTTGGAGAGGATCACATCCCAGGGAGCTGATGTCTGAGCTGCAGCCTGCGTGATGAGAAGGGTGGGCCCGGTGCAGACGCAGCCTGGGGACAAGAGGTCATGAGAAGTGACCACCTCAAAAAAAGACAGCCCAGCCAGGCTGGGAGGTGACACGGAGCCCAGTGCCTTTCTAGCTGCTGGCTGGACTGTGGGTGGAGGTCTGGAGAGCAGGCCATTCACTGGGGAGATAATTGTTAAGACCTACTATGTGCCAGGAATACAATCCTGGCGAGGATGGGTGGAGAACAGTGAGGAGTGTGTCACGTGATGATAAGCACCTAAAGGAAAAGAAGCCAGTGCTGAGGGCATGTGTGAGTGCCCTACACAAGGCTGTTCTTTCACACTACAGCCACAGAAGGTCCTTTGAACAGCAGACCAAGGACAGGGTGAGTGACACAGTGCGTGGCGGGAGGAAAGCCCCTCCTGGAAAGAGAGCAGCCAGTTCAAAGGCCTGGGGTGGCGGGCACTGCAGCCCGCATGGCAGGGCAGGCGTGAGTGGCAGCAGCCTGGTTCTGCAGGACTCCAGGGGCTGTGGAAGGCTTCCAAACAGGCCGCAGGACCTGAGGAACACAAGTGTGGGTTTTGTTCAGAAGCTGATTAGCCACCTAAATTAGAGCTACTGAGCTGTACACTAAGAACAACTTTCTAGCCACTGACTTTGTAAATGGAAAAGGTATTTCCAGTAGGTATTTACGGAGCAGTCCTGCGTTGCAAAGCCCCATCCTGTATATGCTCAGGACTCAAAAGTCCAGTGCCCGGGGTTTCTAGGACACAAACTTCTCAAATTATTGTGGACTCATGTTTATTTCAACTGGGTTATATCAATTCCTGCTAGAAATTAAAACATTTATTTGTTGATCCATTGTAAAATATACATAGTAACATTTGAATCTAAAAAGAACTACATTTTCCAGGAAAAAAAATAGAAAAATGACAGTCTTACGTTTAGTAATTTTTTTTTTAACTACTCAGGGCCCAGAGCGTGCTTGACTTGATTGCTCAGCTGGCACTTTGACACTTGAGTCATGCCTACAGCCCAGCTTTTTGCTGGTTATGTGGAGATGGATTTTTCTGCCTGAGATGACCTAAAACCAAGATGCCCTGGATCTCAAACTCCTGACTATAGCAGGAGCAATTGTCACCTAGCTCCATTTAACAAATATATATATATATATATTTTTTTTTATTTTTATTTTTTGGCCAGTCCTGGGCCTTGGACTCAGGGCCTGAGCACTGTCCCTGGCTTCTTCCCGCTCAAGGCTAGCACTCTGCCACTTGAGCCACAGCGCCGCTTCTGGCTGTTTTCTGTATATGTGGTGCTGGGGAATCGAACCTAGGGCCTCCTGTATCCGAGGCAGGCACTCTTGCCACTAGGCTATATCCCCAGCCCCTATTTAACAAATATTTTAATGTCTGGCTTAATAGGTGATATTTTGATTCTCTTCTGCTTCTAAATTCATTTTGTTGAGACTTCACACTCCGTGCAGTTTATAGGAAATTCCACTTGTGCTCATGATAGGACTAGAGCAAGTGTGCAAAGGGTAGATAAAGCCACAGTGTTACTATCTATGGAGGTAGTTTTGACCCTATGGACTTTAACTGCACTTTGAGAACTGCTGCACTAGAGCCAAGCAGAAAATCCAGAGAGGCCAGGAGGGGGCCTGGAGGAGGGCTGAGTTCTGAGAGCAGAGAAGGGCTGGGAGAGGTCTAAGGAAGAAAAGAATGTTCTGGAGATGTCCACAGGAGCTGGGGGATGTGGAAGCTTAGAAGACTGGGAGTGAAGCGACTGGGAGAGGGAGCACTTCCTAGATTTCCCAGAGGAAGAGAAGAAAGGGGACATGTTCTGGCCTTTGTTTTGGAAATTTTCCAAGCAGCATGAGAAGTGAGATTGAGTGGAGGCAGGGGGCGAGTGTGGGGTGGGAGAGGTTGAGTGGAGGCAGGGGGTGTGGGGGGGTGGGGAGAGGTTGAGTGGAGGCAGGGGGCGTGGGGGGTGGGGAGAGGTTGAGTGGAGGCTGGGGCGTGTGGGGGGGTGGGGAGAGGTTGAGTGGAGGCAGGGGGGTGGGGAGAGGTTGAGTGGAGGCAGGGCGTGTGGGGGGGTGGGGAGAGGCTGAGTGGAGGCTGGGGGCGTGTGTGGGGTGGGAGAGGTTGAGTGGAGGCGGGGGGGGGGGGGGGGGAGAGGTTGAGTGGCGGGGGGGGGGGTGGGGAGAGGTTGAGTGGAGGCAGGGGGTGTGGGGGGGTGGGGAGAGGTTGAGTGGAGGCAGGGGGTGTGGGGCGGTGGGGAGAGGTTGAGTGGAGGCAGGGGGGTGGGGAGAGGTTGAGTGGAGGCAGGGGGTGTGGGGGGTGGGGAGAGGTTGAGTGGAGGCAGGGGGCGTGGGGGGGTGGGGAGAGGTTGAGTGGAGGCAGGGGGCGTGGGGGGTGGGGAGAGGTTGAGTGGAGGCAGGGGGTGTGGGGGGGTGGGGAGAGGTTGAGTGGAGGCAGGGGGTGTGGGGGGGTGGGGAGAGGTTGAGTGGAGGCAGGGGGGGTGGGGGGAGGTTGAGTGGAGGCAGGGGGTGTGGGGGGGTGGGGAGAGGTTGAGTGGAGGCAGGGGGTGTGGGGGGGTGGGGAGAGGTTGAGTGGAGGCAGGGGGGGTGGGGGGAGGTTGAGTGGAGGCAGGGGGTGTGGGGGGGGTGGGGAGAGGTTGAGTGGAGGCAGGGGGTGTGGGGGGGTGGGGAGAGGCTGAGTGGAGGCTGGGGGCGTGTGTGGGGTGGGAGAGGTTGAGTGGAGGCAGGGGGTGTGGGGGGGTGGGGAGAGGTTGAGTGGAGGCTGGGGGCATGTGTGGGGTGGGGATGATCCAGACAGGTGAGTGAGAGGGAGGGGAGAGCCCCTCCCCGAGGCCTCTGGGAGAAGCAAGGCAGAGGAACACAGCAGCTCCAGGGAGAAGGGAGAATAAGTTCTGCTTGGGACATTTGATTTGATCTGCAGATACTTCTCAGATACCCAGGTATGAGCCATTGCTGAAGGTCAGTGGGAACTTTCAGCCTGAACCAGACAGAGGCCAGCCCCCTGGGCTTGGAGGTGGCTTTGGAAGTCACTGGTGCCGCAGGGGTGGCGGAGCAGGGGCAGGTGAATAGCAGGCCAATGCACAGATGTGTGCACCACCCAGAGGCATTTGAAAGCAGCCTCCTGGGAATCCTCCCTGGCACAAGTGTCCTCTTCACCCTTGGGTCCTGGGGCTTGCACACTTGGCGGTGTCCCCCTGGAGTGGAGCAGTGCCTGGTCTCAGAAGCCAAGGGCAGCCTGGCTTCCCAGCGCGGGTTGTGCTCCACTGCCAGCCCAGGGCTCTGAGGAGTGAGAGGGGCTCGCGGCTGACGCTCTGACGCTTGAGCCACATCTCCAGTCCCTACGGCTCTTGGGATACTTGCAGGTTACAAATGAAAGAAATCAGACTTAAGTCTAAACGAGGGAGAAGATGCCACTAGGTATTTTTTCACCTGAAGCTTCTTTTGTTCAAGGAAAGGAAGAAGTCTGATGTTACCTGGAGTTTAGGGGACCTGAAGGAAGTGAGGGAGCTATCCCTTCTCTGCTTCCCACTGCCTCCCTCCACTGGCCTGCCCAGGATATTCTAATAAAACCCAAATAGTAATTAATTCAAAGCACGCCCTGGGTGCTTTTCACTTTCCATTTGACCCATCCTAGTTGCAGAATGACTTTCATCTCTGCTACATCCTTTTCAGATGTGCCACTAAACATCCTCGCCCTCCAAATAGGCTGTGGTCTTCCACGAGATTATGAGTGCTCTCACCTGCGCGCGCATGCGCTCTCTCTCTCTCTTCTTCATCAGTTGTGGGCTTGAACTCAGGGCCTGGGTGCTATCCCTGAGCCCTTTTGCTCAAGGCTATGCTCTACCACTTTGAGCTACAGTGCCACTTCCAGTTTTCTGGTACCTAATTGGAGATAAGAGTCTCATGGGACTTCGCTGCCCAGGCTGGCTTTGAACTGTGATCCTTGGATCTGAGCCTCCTGAGTAGCTTCCTAGCTTCCAAGTGTGAGCTGCCAGCACCTGGCTTGCTCATAAGTGCTCGTTCTCTCAAAAACCAGGGAGGCTTTAGAATACAGAACAGAGAAGTCCTGGACTAAATCTTGCCCTGTCCTTCGTAACGAAAGGCTTTTCAGCAGCATCCATGTCTTGCAGAGCCTCAGCCGTCTACTAGGCAGGGCACGAGGAGGGGGCAGGGAAAGGAGGACCCAGTCTCCACCCCACAGAGAGCCCCTGGTCCAGCAGAGATAACTGGTGTGGGTCAAGGGATCACTGCAAGAACAGAGGGGTGCCACCGAGGCAGGGAAACTGCAGCCACACTCCGCAGCCTCACATCCTCGCTCTCACCAGCTGCTTGCCTTGAGCAAGTTGCCTCAGTTTCTTTATCTGTAAAATGGACGGTGACAACCCCCACTTGTTAGCATTGGCGGGGAGGGAAGAAGCGAGTTAGTGCTTGCACACGCATACAGGGTAAGCACTGGGAAGCCGTGCGTGTCAGGCCCGACTGTTGGGGGCTGAGTGGCGAGTCCAGAGTGGGAGTCGATTTCGAGAGAGGACCAGGGAGAGCCCCACGGGGGAATGGAAGCAAACCTCAGCTGCTGG
Organism: Perognathus longimembris pacificus; assembly: GCF_023159225.1. Lineage (NCBI taxonomy): Eukaryota > Metazoa > Chordata > Mammalia > Rodentia > Heteromyidae > Perognathus > Perognathus longimembris. The sequence goes on from NC_063167.1 coordinate 15,416,059, forward strand.
CGGCAAAGCCGGGAGGGAGAGCGCTGGGGGGAGGGACCTGCAGCAGCCGCAGGCCCCTGCCAGCACAGGGAGGGAGGAGCGCGTGTGGGAGGAGCGCCGTGTGGGAGGGCCAGCACAGGGGAGGGAGGAGCGCGTGTGGGAGGGGCCAGCACAGGGAGGGAGGAGCGCGTGTGGGAGGGGCCAGCACAGGGAGGGAGGAGCGCGTGTGGGAGGGGCCAGCAAGGGAGGGAGGAGCGCGTGTGGGAGGGGCCAGCTCAGGGAGGGAGGAGCGCGTGTGGGAGGGGCCAGCAAGGGAGGGAGAGCGCGTGTGGGGAGGGGGGGCCGAGGTGAGCCAGCAGTGCTGAGCAGTGGGCAGAGGGCACTGTGCCAAGCAGGTGCAGGTAAGCTGTGACTCTGAGAGCCAACCGCCTACAGGACAGCAGCCCCAGAGCTTCGGCAAGAAGGGCCTGCGGGGGGCTGGGGATATGGCCTAGTGGCAAGAGTGCTTGCCTCGTATACATGAGGCCCTGGGTTCAATTCCCCAGCACCACATATACAGAAAATGGCCAGAAGTGGCGCTGTGGCTCAAGTGGCAGAGTGCTAGCCTTGAGCGGGAAGAAGCCAGGGACAGTGTTCAGGCCCCTGAGCCCAAACCCCAGGACTGGCCAAAAAAAAAAAAAAAAAAAAAAAAAAAGAAGGGCCTGCGGGGACCTGCCATCGTGTTGGAGCGTCCATCCTCTCCTGAGGAATTCCCAAACACCCCACCATGCACAGGCTTCTGGGCGGCTGCCACCTTCGAACTGGGGCCTCTGGAAACCGACTTTTTTTTTTTTCTTTTCTTTTCTTTTCTTTTGCTGGTCCCGCTGCTTGAACCCAAGGCCTGGCTACGGTTGGAGACTAGCACTCTACCACTTGTGCCAGAGCGCCATTTCCAGTTTTTTGGTGGTAATAAGATTCTCATGGGCTTTTCCTGCCTGAGCTGGCTTTGAACCATGATCCTCAGATCTCAGCCTCCTGAGTAGCTAGGATTACGGGTGTGTGCCACTAGCGCAACCTGGAAACTGACTTCTTTATTCGAAACAGAACAGAATCGCTTTGACCTCTTTCTTGGTAAACTGGCTGACTGATGATCTTACTGGCTGCCTGTTCATATACTGCTATGAACTTTTTCCCATGATTGGATAGAAATTATACCACTAAGAACATATGGCCCACCATGCCCAAAACATTCACTGTTAAGCTCTTTATGGGAACAGATTGCTTTGTCTGCTCCTGTAAACATGATCATGGAGTTATTCCTGCCTGAGTCTCCTCAGGTGGGCTTCCTCCTCACTAATGGTGGGTCTTTAATTTTGCAGGACAAATCCTCCAGAAAGACCAGGAAATCAAGGACCTAAAACAGAAAATAGCCGAAGTCATGGCCGTCATGCCCAGCATATCGTACAGTGCCGCCACCAGTCCCCTGAGCCCTGTCTCTCCCCACTACTCTTCCAAATTTGTGGAGACCAGCCCCTCTGGACTTGACCCCCAATGCCTCTGTCTACCAGCCCTTGAAGAAATGAAGGCCAGCTGTGTGTGCCCAACCACTTGGTGACCAGAAGGCCTCGAAAAGCAGCGTCTCTGGCAGTCAAGATTTAAAAAAAAAAAAACACAAAACAAGTTTATATTGTATTTTGTGGGACTGTATATGTTGTCATTTTTTTAAAGGGGGGAAGATAACATCCAAATCTGATTAGAACTGCCATCAGTTGTCTTGTAAATTTCTAGAAGACCTCACAGAACTTTGCAGTTTCTTTTGTTTTTTGTTTTTGTTTTTTTTGGCCAACACATTAAAACCATTCTTGGATTTCAAGTAGCCAATTTTGCCTTTTTATGTATTCTTACATGGTTTCCTCTTGAAGAAAAAAAAGCAAGAGTTTTTGTTTTTGAACCCTTAGTTTTATTTTTAAATAAGCAATCAAAAACTGCATATTGAATTCCCATGGGTTCTAACGAACACTTCACTTTAGAGCAAAAAGAGTTAATACGTTAACACAGCTTTGATTTCCTAGCTGCAGTAAAGAAAACAAAATGGGCCCTGCACGGACCAAACCAAGTCAAGGAGCTTCACAGAAGTTGAGGCGAGTGAAAGGGTAGAGTAGCCGTTCAGGCAGGCACGCAGGCTGGGTCTAAAACATCTCTGTCCCGTAGGGGTGGAAGGTTCTAGAACATGGTGAGCAACAGCTTCACGGTGCCTTGGGAAAAGACATTTCAAGAGGAAACTTGGTCATTTAAAGTGATTGTTCCTCACTTCTGTCATCTGTCTTCTATCTATACCAAGCTCACTGTGGATCTGCTGTGTAGCTGGACATTTGTCACCAGCATGCCACCTCCATTTCTTGTCTGGACAGCACCATGGGCTTGTGTGCTTGTCATGGCTGCGCGCCTGGGATGGCACAGCTGGGTGACGCTTACGTATGAGGGACTTGTCAGGATAGCTCATGAAAGCCGTGTCAGGGTTTTGAGGGGCTCCCCCTCATTTCATTTAACTGTGCTTTCTTCACATTTCATCCTCTTGCGTTTGACGATTTAAAAGAAAGGGTTGACTCTTCCTCAGCTCTGTGCCAAGGAGGGCTTTTTGGTTTTTGTGTTGTTGTTGTTGTTTTTAATATCTTAAATTCAAGACACCACACAGCGATCATTGGTTTTAACTGCGTATTATTCATTGGTAGAAAAGTGTTTGCACAGGCAACTTTTGGAAGTGTTTCAGAATCGGGGGTGGGATGGGGGGAGGGGTGGGAGAGAGGGGCAAAGCAAACCTGTATTTGGAAACTAGGAAAAATTAAGAAACCAAATAAATTGGTTTTGCTTCCTTACCATGGGTTCTGGAAGGACATAGTTCTAAAAAAAAATTTTTTTTCCTGTTAATTGGCATGTATGTCTCATTTAAAGCAAATTAAGTAGGACAAGCCAGTCAGTAAAATAGAAGTATTAAAGAGAACCATCCTTTTAATCACAGATCTTGTGTTGGGATTAAGAAAACAACTCCTAGCTTTAGCCAGGTGTGCATGTTGCTGCCATTTGCATTTTTGAATCATCTCGTGTAACTGTCACCATGAAAGTGTTACTCAGAATTGTCATAGATTTTTTTTCCATCTTTGTGCAAGAACAGTGAAAATTGTCACTGACTTTGTGTTGAGGTTTTCCCCATTTTGCTGCCTTTGGGACACTATTTTCGTTCAATACTTGGTCTTGGCTGCATTCTTTTATTTTTCCCCCTCTGTGGGGTTCAAAAAAAAATAAACATTTTCTTACTGATAAAACTAGTTTTCTGCCTTTTTTACACTTTCCTGGAATCCTGAGCGGGGCTGGGACAGCTGCCACCTTGCTCTGTCCATCGACAGGGAGGGTTGCTGGGCAGGGAGCTGACACAGGTTTGGGGGGAAGCCATCCGGCTCTCCAGTCGGTCTGTCTCCTGACATCACTTCAGACACGTCACTCTCCTACGATCGGGGCCCGGGCTGCCTTGTGTGCTGGCGTAACTCCTTTTTCTAAGAAAGCAAGGGTAGGGGCTACTTGGTGAGAAAATCTGGAGAGTAAAATTGTGATGGCCTGCCTGCTCTCATTTTCCAGAATCATCTTTCTTCACTACTTAGTGACCAATATCCTGATGGATTTCCTATCTGCTACACATCCTGAACAAACCCTCCAGGTGACCATTTCCATGTTGCTTTGCTCCCTCGCCTTGAGCGGTTTGTCTGTCTTCATTGGAGAGGCCCACAGCCTCTCTTGGCCATTGTTAGAATTGATCTTGGCTCCGGTTTTGGAAAATTCTGCCCTTGGCATCTCACCCTCTGTCCTTGCGGGACTGCCTTTCTGAGTGCCCCCTTGCAGACATAACTGTGCTTCATGCAGGAGGAGAACTCCAGGGAAACGCCAAGGCGTACTCCCACTCACCTTCCTGAAGGAAGTGTCTGCCTGCAGCCTCCTGGGCACATTCCTTCCTACCCAGAAAACCACCAGTTGACTTTGTGGTTTTAGGCCCCGACATAAGATGCCCTTCACATTTTAGTTCATTATCATTGGTTACATGCTATAAAGCAGAGCTTGGCATTCTAGACGGTTGGTATGTACAGAAGAACCGTCTCTTTTGACTGGCCAAAACACCCCTCTTTACTGTCACACCACCAACGTTACATCTTCCTCGTGATAATCGTTCCAAGAGATCCTACAAAATGAGAGTGAACATTTCCACATGACTCCCAGCCCGAAGAAAGGACAACCCATTCTTGGCATCCCATTTCCTCTCGCTCACGGTACTGTGTTAAGCTCCGGAAAGCCACCTGGGAGGGCTGAGCATTTGTTTTTTGCGGGTGGGAGCAACAGGGCTTTGAACTCAGGCCTCATACTTGCTAAGCAGGTGCTCTAACACTCAAGCCACTCCACCAGCCCATTTTGGGGTTGGTTACTCTTGAGGTACAGTCTCACTTCATGCCCAGATTGGCCTGGAGTGTGAGCCTCTTCCCTGTCACTGGGATGACAGGTGCACGTCCCTTTGCGGGGCACACAGTGCTTTCTCTGTAGCTTGGGATGGCAAGAGCCTGCCACCACTAGTGATTCCTCAAGCTGATTCCTCGTTCTCCCCCTTCGGAGTCGCTAGAATTACAGGTTTGAGCCATTGTACCTGTCTAAGGTTAACTGGACTTTTTTTTTTTCCGGTTATGGGGCTTGACCTAGGGCCTGAATGCTGTCCCTGAGCCTCTCTGTGCTCAAGGCACTCTACCGATTGAGCCACAGCACCACTCCTGCGGCCGGCTTTGAACCGCAATCCTCAGATCTCTGCCTCTGAGTAATTAGGATTACAGGCTAAGCCCACCTGCATCTGCATTAACTGGACATTGCTAGCAGCTGCTTGTGAAATTCACTCCACACCAGAGGGAGCTGAAGAAAGAACCTGAAATGGCCCCAAACCATGTCTGTGAAGCCCCCGGTAAAGAGTCTCAGATCTGAAAATGCCTGGCTGCCTGTGCTGCCCCACTTGGCTTCTTCAAGGCTCCCCCGGTCCAGCGGGCCTGTCCTGTTCTAGTTCCGGCTGAGCCAAAGCCAGACAGCTCTGACACCTCCAGCTCTCGGCCCTTCACTTCTCTGGGGGAGCTGTTTCCTCACCTTAAAGGAGTCTTTTTCCTGCCCTGCTTGCTTAGAGGAGAGACTTGACATGATGCACAGAGCACTCAAAACCATGCCAGGGCTCCACACTGGCAGCAAGGACAGAGGACGAGTCGGTGGCCTGGCGCAGAATCCCCTGCTCCTAGAACCAGCCCTGTCTCCACAGCCTGAGGCCTAAGCCCCTGCTCCCCAGGTGCGCTTGACAGCTGCAGGCCAGCCACACCGGCATCCTAGACAGACCTGATCGCAAGCTCTCCTCCAGTCTTCTCCCCACGCATTGACCCTGAACTCAGCAAGGCCTCCAGGTGGCTTGGTTATGTGTGTGTAAAGCCTGAGCTGGCCTTGCTAACCTGTCCATCTTAACACTGTCACCCTCTCTCTACGAGTTTAGAAAAAAAGCCAACCCCTCTGGCTTTGGAAATTCAGAATTAAGAATTTAATTGATGAGCCTGGCTTATCTTTTGCATATTTATTGTGTTGTCCCACCCTTAGAATGTAAGTGCTATGAAGTCAGTATCTTACCTATTTGTTGTATCTAAAATAATGACTAGATTCCTTTTTTTTTCTTTTGCCAGTCCTGGGGCTTGAACTCAGGGCTGAGCACTGTCCCTGGCTTCTCTTTGCTCAAGGCCAGCACTCTACCACTGGAGCCATAGCACCACTTCTGGCCATTTTCTATATATGTGGTGCTGGGGAATCGAACCCAGGACTTCATGTATACAAGGCAAGCACTCTACCACTAGGCCATATTCCCAGCCCTTAAATAGATTCTTAACAAGTATCAAACGAATTCATAGATTGAGCATGTGCTTGCCAAGGAATAGATGGAGCATATGAACTAAATATGTGCCGTACCACATCAGAAAATCTCTGCTAATACCTGCCGCTGGCACGACAAGTCTAGACAGATTGTTCTGAAAGGAGAGACAGAAATTTGAAGTGGCGCATTTACGATGACATCTCCCATCTGCCTGTGTCTGTTTCTTCTGAAACCTTGATTTTCTTGTCAGATTTTTCTTGAAACTCCTGCTTGATTTGGCCAGTGTGAAGATTTCCTGAACAGCTGATGTACCAAAAACAAATCACTTCTCTGTCTAGGAACTCTCACTGCAGGGGTCCGTCTCCTCTGGGGAGCCTGAGACCCAGCTTTCCTTGGAGCCAGCTCACGGCATCGAGAGGCAGTGTGCAACACGACTGTCCACTCGCTAGTAACTGAATTAGCAAGCATCTCCTTCAGGAAAGCATCTGGCTGAGCCCGTGTGACCACGTACCTTCTATCTTACTAAGAGAGAAGCCGGCCTCCCTCCCTCCCTCCCTCCCTCCTTCCCTCCTTCCCTTCTTTCCTTTGGCTTACTTTGAATACTTCTGCCTAATTCCCACCTTACATTTGTTAGTTCCTCTGCCCTTGCCTTAACGTCTCAGGATGGGCTTTCCAGGTCTGGGGAGTCAGAGAAGTTTTTTTTTCATTTTCTTGCAGTGTGGTGTTGGAACCTAGGTGCTGTGCATACAGAGCAAGTGTTCTTTCACTGAACTGCACCTGGCCTTTTCTAGGTCCTGGAGTCGCTCTCTGGTACTCTGCATCCCAGGCTTGGTTACGTTGTGTGTGCTGGTGCCTTCCAAACTCTGCCCAAGAAGCCTGGGTCAGCTTTCTCTGACCACTGAGCTTTGTCTGCCCCACTGGCTTTCAGCGCTGTCACCCCTCGACAGCTTCAGGGTGACGGGGGAGGGGAAGATAAATTTGGCAGGGACCTTCATGAGCTGAATTAGGCCTGGCACTGTGCCTTCTGCACCCTCCTTCTTCAGGCCTTCATCAAGGACAGGGACTTGTCTCAGCAGTCTTTGCTATTGTTTTGGGGTTTGGGGTATGGGCAGAGACCTCATGCTTACTAAACAGGCGCTCTGCCACCTGAGCCACACCTCTGCTATGGCTTTTTGCTGGTTACTTGGAGATGGAATTTTATTTTATTTTTTGTCATCATGGGGTTTGAGCTCAGGGCCTGAGCATTTTGCTCAAGGCTGGCACTCTACTTTGTGCCACCACCCTTCCTACAGTTTTCTGGTGGTGAACTGGAGATTAGAGTCTCAGAGACTCTCCTGGCTGGGCTCACTCTGAACCGCAATCCTCAGATCTCAACCTCCTGAGGAGCTAGGGGTTACAGGTATGAGCCACTGGCACCAGCACGTTGGTTATAGTAGAGATCGAGTTTTGCTTTATGTCCACACCAGCCTGCCACCCTCCCATTTGTGCTTCCTCCTGCCATAGGGATGACAGGTGTGTGCTGCTGCACACAAATGACTGTGCTCCCCGCCTAGCTAGATAACAATCGCACACCATCCAGCCATGAGATGGAGTCTCACGAATTTTCATGCCCAAGCTGGCCTCGAACTTAGATTCCTTGATCTCACCTCCTAAGTAACTAGCATTACAAGTCTGAGCCATCAGAGCTTGGCTGCCCTTGGAATCTTCTATGAACAGGCCCCCACGGGTATTGAACCATGCTTCTCAAAATGTTTGGGTTCTTTAAATACAGCCTGGAGCAGTCTTAAAACATAATAAGCAGGCACCACTCCTCTAAGTTTCTGAGGTACAAGTTCTGGAGGAAGGCCTGAAAAAGTGCATTTCCCAACAGGTTCCCAAGAGAGAACCTGCCCCCTTTTCCCTCACTGGGAGAACCACGGACCTGAACGGCCGCCCTTTGTGCCCAGCACCGCCCCAAACCATTTCTAACAGCTGCCGCCAGGGGGCGCGTGGGCCCTCAACCAGAGCTCAAGCCGTGGCCCTAGACACCTGGACTGTCAACGCCACTGGACGGCGGAGGCTTTTCTCTGAAGATTTCTAACTGCAGTGTTCATTTTTGTCACTAGAAAGAAGAAATGTAGACCTCACCCATGAGGAAAGTTTTCAAAGTCTGTTGCTGACAAGTATCAATGGCCAGATGGGTCCTCTTTTGGGGGTGTTGAATGACTCGTGTCTCAAGAAATGCAATAAGGAAGCCGGACACTTTGTGGCTCACGCCTGTAATTCTAGCTACTCAGGAGACTGAGTTCAGAGGATGGTGGTTCAAAGCCAGCCTGGACAAGAAAGTCTGTGAGACTGTAATCTCCAATTAACCACCAGAAAACTGGAAAGTGGTGCTATGGCTCACAGTGGAAGAGTGCTAGCCTTGAGCAAAAGAGCTCAGAGACAGCACTGAGTACAAGCCCCTCAACCGACAAAAAAGAAAGGAAAGAAATGCAACAAGGGTCCTTTCTGGAAATTCGTTCTCAACTATTCCTTGCACCTACTGTAAGGCAAGAACTTTATTTCAGAACATTCCAGAATCTTTCTAGTTACCATAGTAGATGGTTTTCATTTTCTTCTTTACTCTATATCCCTAAGTTTTTTTTTTTTTTTTTTTTTTGGCCAGTCCTGGGGCTTGGACTCAGGGCCTGAGCACTGTCCCTGGCTTCCTTTTGCTCAAGGCTAGCACTCTGCCACTTGAGCCACAGCGCCCCTTCTGGCCGTTTTCTGTATATGTGGTGCTAGGGAATCGAACCCAGGGCCTCATGTATATGAGGCAGGCACTCTTGCCACTAGGCCATATCCCCAGCCCCTATCCCTAAGTTTTGTACAGCAAATTTAATGTTATTTTTATAACAAAAACAATAATGATTATTAAAGGAACATTTAAAATGTAGATAAAACCAGGCACTGGTAGATCACACGTGTAATCTTAGCTTCTCAGGTGGCTGAGATCTGAGGATCGAGATTTGAATCCAGATTGGACAGGAAAATCTGTGAGACTCGTATCTCCTATTAACCACCAAAAAAGAAGTAGGGCTGAGGATATGGCCTAGTGGCAAGAGTGCCTGCCTCGTATACATGAGGCCCTGGGTTCAATTCCCCAGCACCACATATACAGAAAATGGCCAGAAGTGGCGCTGTGGCTCAAGTGGCAGAGTGCTGGCCTTGAGCAAAGAGAAGCCAGGGACAGTGCTCAGGCCCTGAGTCCAAGGCCCAGGACTGGCCAAACACACACACACACACACACACACACACACACACACACACACACACACACAAAGCCAGAAGTAGAGCTGTGGACAAAGTAGTAGAGCACCAGCCTTGAGTGTAATAAGCTAAGGGACAGTGGCCAGGCCCTGAGTTTAAGCATAGGTGTGTGTTGCCACACTTGGCTAAGGAACTGGGAGGTTCTAACGGCATGAGGCTGGCATTCCTTACCTCCCACTGTGGTGCCTGAAGAGCAGGGCAAGGGCTCCCCTTGGGCTCCATGTCACAATTTCTTGGGGTACTCCCCCATGGCCCCTCCTTCACCTGATGTAACTGCCCTGGGAGGAATCTGCACTTGTTTTTTTGTTGGTTTCCATTCCATAGGAGTTTCTGACCGCTGTCTCCTAGGTTTACAGGAGTCAGCTACAGAGGCCTGGCTTAATTTGAAAGTCTTGTATCTTCTGGGAAAAACGAATGGAAAATTTTTTTTCTTGATCAGAGTTTAATTTCTGAGCAGCCACATGACACTGCCATCTGGTGGTACATATTAAAGTCACGGGCTTGTTTTACTTCAGGATGAATAAAATGTTGCAAGCTCAATTTTTAGACATGACTAAACTTACCACAGCCATTTCCTCCTTTCCCCTTCTCCCCACAGCTTTGCTAACATCCATTTCCTTCGTTGAAACTCCAAGTTCACAGTGGTTTTCTTTTTCTTTCCTTTTTTATCCTCCTCCTCCTCCTCCTCCTCCTCCTCCTCCTCCTCCTCCTCCTCCTCCTCCTCCTCCTCCTCCTCCTCCTCCTCCTCCTCCTCCTCCTCCTCCTCCTCCTCCTCCTCCTCCTCCTCCTCCTCCTCCTCCTCCTCCTCCTCCTCCTCCTCCTCCTCCTCCTCCTCCTCCTCCTCCTCCTCCTCCTCCTCCTCCTCCTCCTCCTCCTCCTCCTCCTCCTCCTCCTCCTCCTCCTCCTCCTCCTCCTCCTCCTCCTCCTCCTCCTCCTCCTCCTCCTCCTCCTCCTCCTCCTCCTCCTCCTCCTCCTCCTCCTCCTCCTCCTCCTCCTCCTCCTCCTCCTCCTCCTCCTCCTCCTCCTCCTCCTCCTCCTCCCCCTCCCCCTGTCACTGTTTCCAGCAGTAGAGCCATCCTGGTTCTCCTCTGCCTTCTGGGGTCCACTCTGCCCCTCCAGCTCTTCATGGGAGCCAAGTCCTCCCTCTGCGCTCAGCCAGCTCCGTGGGAAGTGGGATGCATATGGAGAGAGCCCTACCCAGGGCTGACCACGTACCAGCTGTGTGTCTCTGGTCTCTCTGAGCCTCAGTTTCCCCATCTGAAAGGTGGGATGGAGTCTGGATTCAAATTGAAATGTCAAGTTCTCCTCACTACACTAGAGAGGGTGGAGACGCAGACGCGGTGGGGCGGGGCCTGTCCGGGGCGGGGCCTGGGCCTGGGGGCGGGGCCTGGGGCGGAGCCATCCCCACTGCCACTCAGCTCTTCAGGGCTCCTCCCACCCCAGAAATGGCTGAGGCCCAGCCCCACGTGCAACTCCCTCCGTCTCCCTCCATTACTTCCCCAGAGCCTGGTCCTGGACCCCTGGACCCTCTCTCTCACAACCCAGGCAGGACTGAGCAAATGTCTCCGCACCATGGGGCATTTGCTCTGCCGAGTCCCGCACTGCAGCGCCCTGGCCTGGCGCAGGGAGCAGGGAGGAGGAGGCCTCCCACCCAGCGCTGCCCTAGCACCCACCACTGCCTTGCCCTTGGGCCTTGGCTTGCCAGTCTCTGAAAAGGGGGTCGTTCATGGAGCTTGTGGCGTGGTGAAGGCTGGGCGAGGCTAGTGAGGCCTCTCCCGCCCCTACCACCTGGGGGGCCCAGACCCTGCTTGGAGGAGACACTGCTCCCCCTGGGAAGCGGGTCCCAGAGGGCTCCATGCTGCTCCCCACCCCACCCCCTTGCTGTGGGCAGCGAGCAATGAGCACTGCATTAATTATTACCATCTCCCCCGGGGAAGCAAATTCAAAGTGAGGTCACCATGGTAACCCAGACGTCTCCATGTGACCATATTTTTAAAGCACTCAACAAGTTGCAGGCAAATTAATTCTCTTGGAGGAAGACGAGCGTGGGACCTCAATCCCACATCTCAGAGGCTGAGAAAAGCCCAGAAGCGGCCTGGAAGCTTCTACCAGAGAGAGAGACACAGAGAAAGAGAGACACAGAGAAAGAGAGAGAAACAGACAGAGACAGAGAGACATAGAGAGAGAGACAGACAGACAGAGAGACAGACAGACAGACAGAGAACGGGAACTAGAGATAGGACCAGAGTTGACATCTGGAGTCCTGAACAATCTCAAGTGAGTAGACTCGAGGATGGACCAGCAAGCCATACTACCAGATCTGGCACTATCGTGTTCTGTGGCCCCAAGACGGTCTCTCTTTTTTTTTTTAAATTTATTTATTAAGGGGCTGGGAATATGGCCTAGTGGCAAGAGTGCTTGACTTGTATACATGAAGCCCTGGGTTCGATTCCCCAGCACCACATATATAGAAAACGGCCAGAAGTGGCGCTGTGGCTCAAGTGGCAGAGTGCTAGCCTTGAGCAAAGAGAAGCCAGGGACAATGCTCAGGCCCTGAATCCAAGGCCCAGGACTGGCAATAATAATAATAATAATAATAAATTTATTAATTAAACACAAATTTTTTGACAAGATGTTGTGCAAAAAGGGTACAGTTACATAGTAGGGCAGTGTGTACATTTCTTGTGATATCTTACATCCTGTTTTTCTTTCCCTTCCCTAGGTCAGGTAGACATATATACAATACACAATGTACCAAGAACATATACAGTAGCCACGTGGCCTACGCCCAAGAAAATTCGCCTAGGGCTTTAAATGTAATGTTGACATTAGACAATGTGTCAACAGTAGTCTTACATGAACGTACATACATAGCTTTTGAGCTATTGTATTCCACTGAGAGGTCAATTTTTGACCTTTATATGTTGAGTAGTTGTTTGGTTTTAGTTACATAATGTTGGGTCGCTGACCCAATCCTGTGGGAAATACCATTTGACAAGCAGTTTTTGGTTTCACAGACCTGGTCTCTACTGTCTCTCTGTCACCCTATCTTAACAGTCATATATCAGGGGATCATGCCCCTTTGTTTTCTGTGTTCTAGGCTTGTCTCACTCAACATTATTTGTTCAAGTTCTGACCATTTCCCTGCAAATAACAATATTTCACCATTCCTAATCGCTATGTAGTATTTCATTGTGTATAGGTACCATACTTTTGGATCCATTCATCTGTGGAGGGGCATCTGGGTTGATTCCATATTTTGGCTATTGTGAACTGTGCAGCAATAAACATGGAAGTGCAAGTGTCTTTTTGATATCTTGGGACCTGCTGTTCAGGATAGATGCCTAGGAGTGGTATGGCTGGGTCATAGGGTAGATCTATATTGAGCTTTTTGAGAAACCTCCATACTGTTCTCCAAAGTGGTTGTACTAATTTGCACTCCCACCAACAATGGAGAAGGGTTCCTCTTTCCCCGCACCCCCTCCAGCATTTGTTGTTGCCTGAGTTCAGAGTATAGGCCATTCTAACTGGGGTGAGGTCCAAGCCGGTCTCTTGACATCTCTGCCTGCAGTAAGACCTCACTCACTCTCCCAGTGTTAGTTCTTCAAGGACCAGAGAGATGAGCTAGTGAGTTGTGACCCTCACATTTGCGGGGGGGGGGGGGGGGGGGCGGGCTGGAGGCGGAGAAACCTGGGATCAAATCCCACTTCTGCCACCACAGTTGTGTAACCTTGAGGCAGAGTCTTCCCTAGGCCCAGCCTTGCTTTCCTTACCAGCAGGAGAGCCCTGAAGTGGCCTCCCTGCTGGCTTGTGTGTGAAAGCCATGGAGCACCTAGCCTGCTGCACACAGTAGGCACGTGTACCACCCGTGAGTGTCCCACAAGCCAGGTTCTAAGCACAGCCTGCCATGCCTCTCCCTCTTGCAGGACAGGGTGCCAGTCTGCCCAGTTCACAGGTGCAGAGGTAGAGTTAGCAAGCACAGTTGCTTGGACACCCATGCAGCAGGGCTGCATGCCAGCCAGGTCTCCCTCCCTCCAGGCCCCAGACCCCTAACCATCTGCCACTCGCATGTCCTGGCATGGGAGGCGTGCTGAGCGCCTGGTGCCAGTGTGTGGCAGTCAGTGACTCTCCCTGGGCAGAGGAGCCATTCCCACATCCAAGTCCATGGCTCAGGTGATGATGGTGGAATTAGAAGTAGAGACACTAGAGACACACCCCCCACACCCCCCCCCCCCCCGCCGGCACACACACACCCTGGACCTCTGCTTAGAGGCCCCAGTCAGACCTTGTCCAAGGTGCCTTACGCCAGCTTGTACCACACTCCCTTGTCCTTGGAGCCCTGGCTGCGTCTGGTTTTGCATGGCCCCCATGTCTCATCCTGGGTCAGCATTTCTACCCTGTGCTGTCCTCCCGATGCCCCTGTCCTAGCCAGCCCCAGGCCAGACTGGCTCTCCCCAGACAGAATGAGGTCAGGCCTGCCGAGTGATGGATGGGTGTAATAACCAGCTCTCCGCACCCTTGGTCCATGTCCCCACCCCAGTCCTGGGTCCTGAGCAGTCAGAAGAGCAGCTGAGTGATGGCCAACAGCACCTCCCCTGCCCACAGCCGCTTCAAGCTGGAGACCTGGAGTGTGAACACCCAGTTTTGACCTTCTACTGCCAAGTAGTTTCATCTGAGCAAATCCCTGCTCTTCTTTGAGCCTCAGTTTCTCCATCTGTAGAAGGGAGCAACAAGGCCTGACATGGGGCTTTCTAGCGAATATGACCTTGTTTGCTGATCTCGATTCAGGTGAAAGAGGTGACTGCTGTCTGGGCTGGGTGCCCCAGAAGCTGACTGAGACAGGGGCTCCTGTGGGCCTGAAAAGCAACGGGAGAACGGCGGGGAGGGTTCATGTCTTACTAATGAGCATTTCCCAGTGGGAACCACAGGAGCTCTATCCTCAAGTCTAGAGTCAGATTTGTCCTGGAGGGGGAAGAAAGCTGGGGTACTAACCCACAACTTCTCATCACTTCTGTTTTTTGCTTTGGCCAATCATGGGACTTGAACTCAGAGACTGGGCACGGTCTTTTTGCTTTGTGCTCAAGACTAGTGCTATGTCACTTGAGCCACACCTCCACTTCCAGCTTTTTTTGATGCTTAACTGAAGAGGAGTCTCATGGACTTTCTTGCCTGGGCTGGCTTTGAACCAGGATCCTCAGATCTCAGCCTCCTGAGTAGCTAGGATGACAGGCATGAGCCACCAGCACCTGGCTCGTCACTTCTAAGGCAGGGCTCCCCTGCCCTCTGAGCTATTATTCTGAGAGGCCTGGGCCTGTCCCATCCACAGAAGCCCCTAGAGGGCCATGGGAACAGGACCTGAAGTGGATAAAGCTCAGCTCCCTGGATCTGGGCCTGCTTATGGGGGAGGGACTTCCACAAGCCCAATTGGCAGATGAGGGATCTGAGGCTCAGGGAATGAGGTTCACTGGCCCAGGCTACAGGGCCTTTGGTGTTCTTTCTTGCCTCTCAGATAGGCAAGATTTACCTTCACACCACGCACTAGTGGCTCCCACCTATAATCCTAGCGTCTCAGGAGGCTAAGGGCTGAGAATTGAAGTTCCAAGACAGCCCTGGCAGGAAAGTCTATGAGCCTCTTCTCTCCAATTAACTGGAAAACCCAGAAGTGGAGCTCAAGTGGTTAGAGGGCTAGCTGCTAAAGCCCAGAGTTTAAACCTTAATTCCAGCACAAAGAGAGAGGAGAAGGGTGGGAGGTGGGGGAGAAAGCACTGAACACAGAGCCTGGAAAAGAAGGTAGTGACTGTCTCTTAGGAGCTGGTGCAAGCTGGCTGCACAGTACACAGCTGCAGCATTTTTGGTCCCAGCTCCCACCAGGCCCTCCATACCAGCCAGACCAGATTTCCCTGTAAGGCACACACACATTACACGGGTTCCAGGACCCCAACCCTTTGTTCCTGCTCCTCCCGTGGTTGGCCCTTCATGTGTTCAAATACAATGCAGCTTTCGGGAAACGGCTTTGGTTTCTCCAGAATGTATTCAGCAGTGTAAGTACCTCTAGCTGCTATAACAAACAATCCCATAAGCTCAGTGACTTAACACAATCTAAGTTCAGTGCTCTCTTATCCTATACAACCTCCATTCAGCAAGGGGTGTTGTAGCCCACACAGCCTCCAGAATCCAGGTTCCTTCCATCCGTGAAAGCCACCAAGTGCACTACCCATTCCAGTGGGTCAGAATCTAGACATGGCGCCTCCTAAAGGCAGGGGGTGGGGGGGTGGGGAGCCGGGGATATGGTTGTACTGGAAATGTGATTTTTCTTCCAAGGGGAAAATGGAACCATAAAAATAATCCAATGCAAATTCAGCTTCTCCTACCCAACTTCCACAGTTCATGCCAACCTCTTCCTCTGCTAGATTCTTCTGGAACATATTGCGAAGAGATGGTTTTCTTTGGTGCTTGGTTCAGACTGTCTGACATAGCTTCTAAGCTGGTCTTTTCTGCTTCCATGAGAACAGAGGCTTAGCTGCCAGAAAGTTTCTAGAAGCAATAGCTCTTGCTTAGGTTTGTGACCCATCTATAGATTGGGGCTCCCAGGCCTGACAGGCCTTGGGGCAGAACCAGAGAGAATTGTTTATTCTTAATACAAATACACAGCCAACATGGAAAGGCAGAGCTGGGGAGGGATTTGCCTTAGGCCATGGAATAAGTAAATACTGAATGTGGAACTCAAACTCAGGACTCTAATCCTGGACTCTGCCTACTGCCCCACGGTGTGTCTTACCTGAGAGACTGGATTGCAGTCTCCAGCATGAGACACAGGCAGCCTCAAAGTCAGTCATAGCTGACCAAGATGGCCTTAGGGACCCAAAGCGTGAGAGGCAGGGGAGGTAGCTTTGGATTCAAAGCCACTTCTTCTACCTATTTATTTGTGGGGTCTTTTTTTTTTTTTTTTTTTTTGGCCAGTCCTGGGCCTTGGACTCAGGGCCTGAGCACTGTCCCTGGCTTCTTCCCGCTCAAGGCTAGCACTCTGCCACTTGAGCCACAGCGCCGCTTCTGGCCGTTTTCTGTATATGTGGTGCTGGGGAATCGAACCTAGGGCCTCGTGTATCCGAGGCAGGCACTCTTGCCACTAGGCTATATCCCCAGCCCTATTTGTGGGGACTTGAGATAGGGCCTGCCTGCTTCCCTGAGCCTCCAGTTCCTCATTTTGAAATGGGGGTGATCATTATACCTATCCTTTGGGGATGGTTGGGCCAAAAAACTCAATGAAAAGTGCTCCAGTATAAGCTGGTAAATTCTCAGTAAGCACTGCATTGGAAATGTCTGAAGCACTCAAGATCTGCAGCGCCCAGGAGGGTGAGGCAGCACGCAGGTGAGGGGCTGGCCACTGTGCAGGGCTTTTTTTTTTTTTTTCATGAAAATCAGTTCCAAAAATATATATGCCAATCCCTGAAACTCAAACTGCATAGCTTGCGCTCCGTTTTTTTTTCATCCAATTTGGCACAGACCTAATTGTTTTAAAAATACTCCCAAGTGAGTGAGTGTGTGTGTGTGCACACGCATGCCTATGCAAGCCAGTCTGTCCTCTCCTGCACAGAGGGAGGCTGCGGGCCCTGCCTGCCGTGGGCAGGGTACACGAGAAGGACCAGGCTGAGTGGCAGCACCCAGAAGCCCCATCTCTCAGAGGCTCAGAACGCTGAAGGCTTCTCTGTGGATTTCTGCTCCGTGTATGCATACAGGCTGCAGGGGAAGTTAGCGCTCAAAGACTGCTCTGGGCCAGGGAGCGACTGAGGGCCACCCTCCGGTCTAACGGGGCTCCACCCAGATAGGGAGTCCCTCAGTATTGCTGAGTCCTTCCGCAGATCCCCTGAAAAAGAGGCAAATCAGGGTTTGTTTGGCCATGGCCTATCTCATCTAATTGGTTTGAGGGGCTGATTCCCCCCCCGCCCACATACACCAGGGCCTGAGCACTGTCCCTGCCTTCTTTTTGCTCAAGGCTAGCACTCTACCACTTTGGCCACAGCGCCATGTCCGGCTTTTTCAGTGTATGTGGTACTGAGGAACCGAACCCAGGGCTTCCTGCATGCTAGGCAAGCACTCTACCACTAAGCCACATTCCCAGCCCAAAGGGCTGATTTTTTGAGGTTGAGAACTCATAGCCAATGCCTGCGATGGGAAAGGACCTGATAAATGATAAGACCAAGTAGTCAAAAAGTGAAAAAGTTCCCAGATGTTAATCATCTGAAGAATAACATGCGGCTTATCTGTGCAATGAGATATTATTCAGCCACAAAAAAAGGAAAGAGGCATGCTACAACATGGAAGAACCTTGAAAGCATGTCACACGAAAAAGCCAGTCACAGGCAGCCACATAACATAATTCCATTTATGTGAAAGAGAAGATTTGTGGTTGACAGGTTCAAGTCCTACAAGCAACCAAGATGAAAAACAGAGCCGGGCTGTTGGCTTTTCCTCCACTTGGGGTGATGGAATGTTCTGGAACTAGAGGAGATGGTTCATCATACTGTTAATGTACATATAGTGATATGTACACTTTAAATCAGTGAAGTTTATATCAGGTGAATTAGAGCTCCATGATTTGGGGGGAAAAAAACACTAAAAAAATAACGGATTATGTCCCCACTCCCCACCCCCAGGGGGCCCAGCCTCGGCACCGCCCCGTGCGCCCCGCTGGGGTCTGTCTGTCTGTCTGTCTGGTGTTTCTCCGGGCCTGTCTCCAGCGCCCAGCGGCTCTTCAAGGGCACACGGAGGCCTGGCTATTTTTGTCTCCCCAGCGCCCTGCAGCCGGCAGCGCGGGAGGGTGGCCGGTCTGTCCGCGCTGTCATTGTGTTGTGAGCCGGTGACTCGTCCGCCTCGGGCCTGGGCCTGCGGGGGGAGGGGGGGGCTGGCTTCCGGTCCGTGCCTCCCAGCCCTGCCCGGCGCCTCCCCGTGGGGCGCCTCCGACCCCAGGCCGTGCAACCCCTGCCGGAGGGCAAGTGCCCTGTGCCTGGCGGGGGCCCACCTGGCCGGTGGGGGGCCGGCAGCACTGGAGGCTCGGGAGGCTTTTCCAAGCCCTCACTCACCAGGCAGGTCTCCAGCCTGGGGGAGCCCGCGAAGGGACAGGGTGGTGGCCCAGGGGGCACCGAGGGCCCGGAGGTTCAGGGCTGTCCCCTGCACTTCCTGCTTATGATTGCTTCAGACGGCAGTGCTGTGCGGAGGGGCCCCCTTCCCGGCTGCGGCGGCGGGCCGGGCGCAGCCTCACGCCCCCGGGTCCTCCCCAGCCACGTGCGCGGGCCCGGCGCAGGCCTCTTCCTCATCGGGAGCCAGGATCAGTCGGTTCCCAATGCGGAAGCCTCCCCTGGTCCCCGCAGTCAGTCCTCCTCTCCCCTCGGAGCGCCGCCCCCCCCCCTCCCGCCCAGGCCGGTCCACTCTGCCCAGCCCGAAGTTCCCCGTTCCTACCCGCGGAAGGTCTACTCGCTTCCGCCCCGCCCACTCTGTGCCGTCACGTTACCAGCCCCGCCCCTCGCCAGCCCGGTCATATCTGCCTCTCCGAACACAAGCCCCGCCCACTCCGCTCAGCCCCGCCCATCTTCTGGCCCCGCCCACGAGTCCCGCCCCCGCCCCAGGTTCACACCCCTACTCAGAGGCCTTTCTATTGCCCCCACTAAGCCTGAGGCCAGCCAGGCCAATGGCCCAGTAGCTGGGGCCTCCTTTGGGTTCCTGTTTCCACGGAACCCAGGGAAGCACGAAGAACGGACGTGAGGCAGACACTCAAGACTTATTATTGGGTTTGGAGGTTCACAGGAAAAGGCCATCAGAGACCCGAGGCCATCAGAGTACCGAGTGTCAGAGGTGCACTAGGCCCAGACTGGCCTGAGACAGGAGTAGCCAGGCTGAAGCTGGGGTACAGCCAGAGGCCAAGGCATTCAAAGGGCCAAAGGTGGCTCTTGTGTCACACTTGTCGCCATTTTTTTTTTTTTTTTGCATTCTGGTGGGCATGATCTCCACATTCATGGAGAAAACCAGTCCATTTCTGACAGGAGAAGAAAGTCCCTAGGGGTGCCATGAGTTTAATCCCTCTCTGGCCTTGTCCACTCACATCCAGAAGCTAGAACCCACCAGACTTTAACCACCATGCAAGCTAACATCTCACACAGTAAGCTTAGCATCTATTTATTGCAATAGTACTGCATCCCACTGAAAGCAATGATGTAGTAGATATGAGTTGATTTTTAAAAAGAGCACCAAATAACTACAAGCCCAGGCAAAAGCAGAAGCGGTTGCCAAGATCAGAAGTTTTGGGAAAACAGCCCAAGGTTTCCTCCGGAGTCTGTGAGGTGACTGTAGTCAGGCCTGGCTTCCTTGTGGCCTTGACAAGTCCCAACTCAGTCCTCGTCTCTCAATACTGCAGGAATGTCGGGCCCCTCATCTCCAGAGCAATTCTGGGGCAGGCTGCCTGTGGCCTTGAGGGTGGAGGTGGGGCCTCACCGGCCCTTTGCAAGCTGCCTCCTCCTCGGCTTGTGCAATCACAACTGACTGATACCACAGACAGGAACCATATGCCATCCCCTCTCTATAACATCTGCCGTAGATCCCCCAGATCACAGACAAAGAGTTCCACCCTGCTAGGTGAAGCCATGGGTCCCTGCCACAGAGTCTCACGTGGCACCCAGTTCCCCAGACTCTAGCTGTCCTGAATCTCCACGTCAGCTCCTGTCCTCCCCTGCCCCCAACTCCCAGGTGTCCAGCTTCCAGCCGCCAGTACTTTCCCTTACTTCTCCCTCACACCCTGCAGACTAGACAGGGCCAGGATGAGGCTAGCCAGGTCTTGGGGCCAAAATGGATAGAGATACTCTCATTCCCATGAGTACCCAGAAAGCAAATGTCTCTCTGGCTTGTGCCCCAGGCCTCACACTAGTTACTGGCTGCACCCATGTTCTGGGAGTCACTGAGACGTTGAGTGATCTTCACAGCAGGTACTCCTTTGGTATCATCTGATATCCCAGGGAGTCTTGATTTGACAGGCAAGGCTGCTGCCTATGTATGGTTGTGTGGGTTGTACATTGCCCAAAGGCATGAGGCCAGAAGGGAGGGTTCGTTGAAATCCAGCCTCTGTTCATGCTATATCTCAGCACATGAGAAAGAAATTTCTTTTTTCTTTTTTTTTGTCTGTTGTGGGGCTTGAACTTTGAGTCTGGTCACTGTCCCTGAGCTCTTCAGCTCAAGGCTAGTGTTCTACCACAGCACCACTTCTGGTTTTCTAGTGGTTAATTGGAGATAAGAGTCTCACAGACTTTCCTGCCTGGGCTGGCTTTGAACTACGATCCTCAGACCCCAGCCTCCTGAGTACTTAGCTGGGATTATAGGTGTGAATCACCAGCGCCCGGCTTCTTTCTATTTTGTCTACTGGTAGGGAAACCTTTCAGTACTTCTCACAAAGTGGCCAATGTACTACCGGAGACCTTGTGGTCACCATGAGAAAATTGAGATTAAGAAAGGGCTGAAACTTTTCCTAAAATACACCAGCTGCTGGGTAGGATCTTTATTCGATGTTCTTCCCTCTAGTAAATGTGTTAAGAAACTGTGTTAAGAAAGAAGCTTTTCCCACAGATAGAGGGAAATATAGAATATGATGTAAGACAGACAGACAGACAGACAGACAGACAGATAGATAGATAGATAGATAGATAGATAGATAGATAGATAGATAGATAGATAGATAGATATAGACAGGTATTACTTACTGAGGATTGGACCGAGGACCTTGCTTATGCAAGGCAAATGCTTCCCAACTCAAGTCATGCTCCCAGATCTTTTGATTTTATTGTTTTGAGACAAGGTTTCTATAACTTGGCTCAGGTTGGCCTCAAATGAGAATCCTCTTGTCTCTGTCTCCCAATTATCTGGGATTACAGTCCTGAGTTTATAACAGGTTGTCTTTTATGCTCCTTCTAGTCCACTCTTCCTTGTCCCCTGAGGCAGAGTTAATTATCTCCTGGTGCCTCTCAGCAGCTTCCTGTGGAACTGCGCATTGCTGGAGGGCAGAGAACACAGTGCTTTCCCTTGCTTCACCCTCATCACCCCTCAGGACAGACGACAGGCTAGCCAGGTGCCTGGTTCTCAGTTCCATGACATAAAGTCTGGGACTTGCCTCTGCAGGAGAGAGGGCAGGTGACGCAAGCCAGCCGCCTATCCTCCACGGTCTAGGCCACCCCTCTCCATGTTTCCCAGCCTCTCTTAATGGGAGGGAGCCTGGTTCTCCTCCCAGACCTGGGGACCAACGATAAAGCTGACAGCAAAGCTTTGTGGGATCGGGGACCAGGCTGCAGAAAGAGCGAGTCCCTGAATGTGGGCTGTGGGGCTAAGGCACCCTCCACAGCAACACAAACACAATACAGGCCACCTGCCAGTTTTGTGAGCATTCATCCTTGGAAGGACTGGAAGAAGGCAAGGAAGGCCCTCACCCCCATTTCCCAAGGGCCCACCTGGCCCAGGGTCAGGCTGGCAGTCAGGAAGGAGAAGAGAAGCTGGGGTCCTCCCTCCCACCCCCGCCAAGGTGGAAAGAGTAGCACAGGACTCCAGACAATGGGTGGAAGTGGCCTGAGGAATCCCCTGGCGGAAGGAAAGAGGGACGGGGGATGCCTGGGGACCTGTCAGTCAGGAACTGGAAAGGCCTGTGGCATGTGGGGCCTCAGCTCACACCAGAGGCCTGGGGCGGGCAGGAAATGCGGTGAATCACGGGGGCCTGGAAAGGGATGCAGGACTGGGAAGGGACTCCCAGCGTCTGCCCAGAGGGCCCCAAATGCTCCCGTACCTCCAGTCTAGCGTGGGACTGGGAGTGGGGAAAAGACCAGACCTGAAGAGTGGGGGGAAAAAAACAGATCACTTAGCCTGGCACTACTGGCTCACACCTGAAACCCTAGCTACTTAGGAGGCAGAGATCTGAGGCTCTCCACTGAAAGCCAGTCTAGGAGACTCATCTCCAGTTAACTGCCAGATAACAGGGGCTGTGGCTCAAAGTGGTGGAGCACTAGCCTTAAGCAAAAGAGCTCACGGACAGCGCCTAGGCCGCGAGTTCAAGCCCCATGACACATCCCCCACCCCCAACAAATATCACTTAGCAGAGTGCCAGGATTCCATAGATTCTATTTAAAACTAGACACTAGGACAAGAGGACAGGAAGTGAGGGGGATAAGGCAGAGCCCAAGGGCCCTGGAGATGCAATTGTGGGGACCCCTGTTCATAGAACAGGGGAGATGGGGCCTTACCAGGGAACATGTAAGCTTTTCCTTTCTTAGTCTCTCTCTCCTTGTTATTGCACTTTTTATTTCCTGTTAATGATGCTCTAAGTAAAGAAAAGTTTTAAATTACTAGCAAGAGCCTCTCCATTCATCCTTATGCAGTGCATTGCCAGTTTTAAATGCAAATATCATTGCATTTAATTCCTTGGTGGAATCACGGGAAATGCACAATTTGTGTTTCATGGCTCAGCCCCAGGGTGGGTGCCTCAAGCGGGCCAGAAAGACAAACACAGACAGACTGAGGAAGACTGAGGGAGAGACAGTGTCCCTAGCTTGGCTTGAGAGAGCGCTCCTGGGCACAGGCCACCCTCTGGGTAAGGAGCCTCTTGGGTGGCCAGATGCTCCCCACCACCACCCAGCAGGAACCACACCCATCCTCCTGGGCTGGGCAGCTGCCAAATTCCTTTGCAGCCAGACACTGTGGTGATAGCAGCTTTACCCAGATGGGAGTGGTAACCTGCTAAAATTGAGCCAGCTACTTTGTTCTCAGTGGGCCCACCTCAACTAGCCCTGAACAGAACATCCCCGTGCAGGGACCCCATACCCTATGTTAGGATGTGCTACGCACTTGGATTGAACCTCCCCTCATTAAGGCAGGGTCTCTGGCTAGCCCAGGGTGGGGACAGCTGCTCCCATGCCCCCTGCCGAGGATGCTAAGAAGATGCCAGGACCAAACGCCAGGCCTTGCCTTCCTTCCCAGCCCCAGTGCATGAGCCCAACCCCCATAAGTAGGGAGGGAGGAGAGGTACAGCGGCCAAGGCCCTCCCAGGTGAGCAGAGAGCAAAGCTGGGATTCACTGAAGCTGGTCCCCAAGCCTTTCAGATTTCACTTTCAAAAGCAGATTCGTGGCTGGGAATGTGGGTGGATTAGCGGTAGAGTGCTTTCCTACCATGCATGAAGCCCTGGACTCAATTCCTCAGTACCACATACACAGAAAAAGCCGGAAGTGGCGCTGTGGCTCAAGAGGTAGAGTGCTAGCCTTGGGCAAAAAGAAGCCAGGGGCAGTGCTCAGGCCCTGAGTCCAAGCCCCAGGACTGGCAAAAAAAAAAAAAAAAAAAAAAAGAAGCAGATTCAGAGATAAATACTAACACTCTCAGGCCAGATGTGGAAGTTTAGGAGAGGAGAGGAAAAGAGAGAGGATGAGAGGAGAGGGGAGGGAAGGAAGGAGTGGGGAGGAAAGGCCCTTAGAGGAGGTTGCATGCAAGCTTTCTGACCCCCATGGTGAGCAGGGACACCGTGGGCATGTTCAGCCTGGTGAGCTCACAGCCACACTGGACACAGGGCTGTTGGAAATTGGCTCCTGCTGGCTTGCTGGGGCCTCCAGCGGGCACTGATGGATGGACCTGCCAGGCCTTTCGTCCAGCCTCAGTGAGGCCTCGGGAAGGAGAGACAGGTGACCACGTTCACACCTTTGATTCCAGAGCACCAAGGGGCTGAAGGCCTGGGAGGGAGGTGAGTGTCCACCTCTGTGTGGGGCCTTCTCTGCTGCTGTGGCCTGACACTGCTGCTGGGGGGGCGGGTGAGGGGGAGGCAGCCTGGCTCTCAAGGAGGTTCCATGCCTGCTCTGCCTTCTCTGCAGTCATACCTAGAAGGATGCAGGAGCTAGGTAGGGGTGCTGGGACTGAGTACCATTGCTTGGTGCTGGGGGAAGAGCTTGGTGCTAGGGTGGTGTGCAGGCAGGGGCTGGGTACTGTACCTGAGTGTAGGAGCTGGGTGCTTGGGCTGGGTATTGGAGCTAAGTCCTGGAGATTGGTTCAGGGACTGGGTGGTTCACAGGACCAGAATGGCAAATATTTAGGGGTTTTTGCGAGTCAAGTTCCTTCCAGAGATAAGGAATATTAATCAGGGCATATCAAACACTCCTAAATATCCCTGCTTTCAGCCTCAAGCCAGAAAACAATGTGACAGGCATGCAGCTGAGTGGCACCGGCTGTATCTCAAACCTCTGCCGTGCCACGGCACTGGGGAACATTTCCAACAATTCTTCTTGACCCCATTGTACAGATGGGACAAATAAATGAGGCTCAGCAGGATAAAGTCACTGTCCAGGATGCCAAAGCTGAAAGCACTGTGTTTGTCACCTTCAGCATGGCAATGTCCTGCCTCAGCAGGAGCAGGAGGAGAGAGCAATTCATCCTGACCAAGACAAGGGCAGTAGTGACATTGGTTGGGGCTTTAAAGGATGAAGAGGAGATTACCAGCTAGAGAGCCGAGTGGATGCGGGGGGGCGGGGGGGGGGCATTCCAGGTAGAAGGAACTGCACAGGCAAAGGCATGGAAGAGTAACAGGGCCCAGGAATTCAGTAGGGGAGAGAGAGGAAGGTCTTGTAACAGAGAGGCGAGATGGGAAAGGAGGTAAGGATTTGGGTCTCCCTCTTATAGACTTTACATAAATTGAAAGTTCTTGGAAATCCAGCCCTATAACTATGTAAATAACAGGGCGAGACTGCTCCCATTTCATGTTGCACGGTGGTTTTGCTAAGGCAGTGCTGCTGTCAAACTATCTGTGGAGAAAGATTATTGTGTACAAATTTCTAATTTAGCTGGGTGTGGTAGTATACACCTGTAATCCCAGCAGTGGGGAGGCTGCTCGCAGCCAGTGGCGGGAGATGGCGAGTTTCCGGCAAGACCTTGCCTCCAAAGAGCAAAACATAAATTAAAAAAAAACACAAAAACAGAATAAAAGCTTTCTAATCTACAATAGATCACTACTTTCATAAAATATATAGAAAATAAAACAGCACCAGTGGCTCCTGCCCGTAAGCCCTGAGATCTGAGAACTGCGTTTAAAGTCAGCCTGGGCAAGAAAGTCCCTGAGACTTATCTCCCGTTGGCCACCAAACAGGAGGAAGTAAGTAGAGCCTGTGGCTCAAGTGGTAAAGCACTACCATTGAGGGGGTGGGCAGGTGGGGGGGCGGGACAAAAGAAAAAAAATCCTTCAGGGACAGGACCTAGGTGCTGAGTTCAAATCCTGGGACTCACCACAAAAACGAAATGAAACAAAAAACCCGCAGAAAATACATAACTAGAAAAATAAAATGAAAAATTTTGTTTTCTTTTTTTGCCAGTCCTGGGGCTTGGACTCAGGGCCTGAGCACTGTCCCTGAGCTTCTTTTTGCTCAAGGCTAGCCACTCTACCTCTTTGAGCCACAGCGCCACTCTGACTGTTTATCTATATATGTAGTGCTGGGGAATCAAACCCAGGGTTTCATGTATAGGAGGTGAGCACTTGCCACTAGGCCATATTCCCAGCCCCCCCCCCTTTTTTTTTTCTGGGGCTGGTAGTAGGGCTTGACCTCAGGACCTGGCTGCAATCCCTTAGTTCCTGTTTGTTTGTTTTGCTTTGTTTTGGGTAGGTCTAGTACTCTACCACTCGAGTCATGAACTCTCCTTCCCAGGGAAGAAAAGGCTTTGAACCACCATCCTCAAATCTCAGCCTCTGAGTAGCTAAGATGACAGGAGTGAGCCACTGGCACCCATCTCCTTTTTTTTTTTTTTAAATTATAAGATTCTGTAGATATACACTTCAATTGCTCTATTGGTTTTCATCTTCTGGTGTCTGCACTCACGGTTCAGGGAATAGGCTGTCTGCCGCATTATCCTAGTCAGCTAAGGGTCCTGACCAATTCCCATTTCATTTTTGATTATTTACTTTTGTGCCAGTCCTGGTACTTGAACTCAGGGCCTCGGTACTGTCCCTTAGCTTTTTTGCTCAACGCTAGCACTCAACCACTTGAACTTCACTTCTGGCTTTTGTTGGGGGGTGGTTCATTGAAGATAAGAGTCTCACGGACTTTCCTGTCTGGGCTGGCTTTGAACTGCGATCTCAGATCTCAGCCTTCTAAGTACCTAGGATGACAGGGATGAGCCTCTGGTGCTCCGGCAGCCTCCAGCAATTCTGACACCAGCCTGTGTGATTTGTGACCCCCAGAAACTGGGGCCTTATGACCTCCAGACCACCTGGCCCAGGAGAGAAAGCGAGAGGCTGCAGGAGATGAGGAACTCATCAATGGCTGGCCATGACATATGCTGTGTCACTGTAATTAGCTCAGTGGCCCTGCAGACACCCACACTGGGGGGTGCAGGGGACAGCTGCTTGGATGCCCAGGAGGACAGACTGGCGGGGCGGAGACTGCAGCACCTCTAGGGCCCAAGCCTTCTATTATGAGAGCTTCTGAGAACCATGACAGAACCTAAGCCATGGACAGGTCATGGACCTGCTGGTCAGCTGTTTCCTGGAGGATGGCGATGTCCAGCCCCATGCTAGAGGCATGCTGGGAGCAGATCCTCCTTATACTAGAATGGCTGGAGGGAGCCTGCTGGACATGGGGCTGGGCCGTTCCCTTGCAATCAATCCCCTGCAGAGCTTCCCAGAGCCCTTTAAGGTGGGTGTGAGGTACACGGAGGCCAGGATGAGTCAGAGTCACAGATAGAAATGGAAGATTCGATGGAAGAGCCCAGGAATATGGAACTTCAAGGTCCGCATGCATGTGTATGTGTGTGTGTGTGCACGCATGCGCATGTGTGCACACGTGTGGTAGGGAGGCAGTAGTGATGTGTGAGTAGCTATGAGGGGGTATTGGGAAGGCAGGAGACTTGGGGCAATCTGGCTGGATGTTTCTGGAAGCAGCAGTGTGGGAAGGATCTGTGGAGGGAGGGTTCAGAGGCCCCTGGCTGGTGCCACTGGATGGGTGGACAGGAAAAGCCCTGCAGGGGGTGAAAGGTCACGCCGGATGTGGACAGGATTCCTGGGCCCCTGATTCACCAGCAGCCCAGACAGCCCCTGGGCCAGTCTGTCTGGGCTGGCCTTGTCTTGCCAGTTCACCATGCAGTGGTATTATTCAGTCAACAACATGGCTTTAGTTTTATTAAGACAGGTAACAGGTAGTGTGCTTACTATATACTAGGCCTAATTCTTAATAAGTCACCAACTTTAACTCTGAGATTTTAATTCAGAGCCTTGAGCTTGCTAGACAGGAGTCATACCACCGAGCCGTGCTTCCAGTCCTGTTTGTTACTATTCTATTAAAACGGGTTTCACTTCCTACTCTGGCACACACCTGAGGCGTTTCATGGTTACTGGGATCACAGGCTTGTGCATACCCCGACATCCAACGGGCCTCAGTGGAGACGGCGTCTTGTGGACTTTTCTGCCCTGGCTAGCCTGGAACTACAACCCCCCCATCTCAGCCTCTCATGTAGCTGAGAATGACAGGCATGTGTCACTGAGCCCAGCTATGGGTAGAGAAGGGAGTTTCTTATAGTTCTCTGCTTAGGCTGGTCTTGAACCCCAGTCTGGGTAGATTCTTAGCCTCCCAAGTAGCAAGGATTATAGGCATGAGTTATCTATACTGGGTGTTTTTTGTTGTGTTTTTTTTCAGTGCCAGGGTTTGAATTCAGGGCCTCATGCTTTAGACCTACTACTTGAGCCATGTTCTCAGGCCTCCCTACCTTCTAAAAAAAAATAGAGGCTGGGAATGTGGCCTCAAGGTAGAGTGCTTGCCTAGCATGCATGAAGCCCTGGGTCTGATTCCTCAGCACCACATACACAGAAAAAGCCAAAAGGGTGCTGTGGCTCAAGTGGTAGAGTGCTAGCCTTGAGCACAAAAGGTTAGGGACAGTGGGAAGGCCCTGAGTTCATGCCCAGGACCAGCGCATACAGATACACAAAAGTAGAGTCTCATATTTTTTCCCAGGCCAGCCTTGAACCTTGACCCTTCCATCTCTGCCTCTCAAGTAACAGGGCTATCACACCCAGCCCATTAAACATCAGCCATCTCTTTCTCAGTAGTAGAGGCTGGAAGCCCAAGGTCAAGGTGCGTCCTGTAGCTCCTGTGCTAGGTGAGGGCCTGCTTCGAGGTTCACAGTGTGCCTCCTCCCTCTCACCTCTTAGAGCTTTCTCAGGCTTCCTCTCACCTCCCTCCCATCACCAGGCCTCTGTTTTGACAACAGTCACCTCCCAAAGGCCCCAGGGCCCTCACCTTGGGGTTAAGGTTTCAACATGTGAACTTCTAGTGGTATTAACATTCAGCCCATTGCATCAGTTGTGTATTTTTGAGGAAACTAAGGCCCATGGTTTGTTTTGTTTATTTATTTATGTATTTGTGTTGTTCCTGGGGCTTGAACACAGGGCCTGGGCACTGTGCCTGACCTTTTGTACTCAAGGCTAGCACTCTACCACTTGAGCCACAGCTCCACTTCCGGCTTTTTGCTGCTTAATTGAAGATGAGTCTCATGGACTTTCCCGTCCAGTCTGGCTTCGAACCTCAGTTCTCAGCCCTCAGCCCTCTGAGTAGCTAGGACTACAGGCATGAGCCACTGGCACCAAGCCAGGCCCATGGCATTAAACAACTGACCCAAGACCCTGAGGTAATAATGGAGGGGAAGTGCTGGACTGCCATGCATGGAGGAGCAGGGGACCAAGGAGCCAGGGCTTCCCAAGCTGCGCCTGGAGTTCCTAAGCATTCGAGATCAGCATCGAAATGTTTGCAAACATAGTTTAGATAAGAAAAAGAAATTAAAATAGAAAGAAAAGTCACCCTAAAACCTCATCTTTGCATCCTGTGTTCTTTCAAGGTTTCTTCTTCCCTGTGGCTATCAACATCCCAGATGGCTTCTGGTCCTGGCTTTCGGTGTGACCTTGGACAAGTCCCTGTCCTTCTCTGGACTTCAGACTTCTCACTTGTGAAATGAGGATTTGGCCAGCGACCACAGACGAGGCCCCTTGCAGCTCTGACCTTCTGCTTCTGCTTGTTTCTGAGAGTGGCAGAAGGGGCACTAGCAGGCCGCCCCTCTGCAGGGCACACATGGCTGACAGCTCCCAGCAAGGCACCTCCGGGAGGGGAGGGCACCGGCTGCACACAGCGGTTCCCAGGCCTGCCCACTCCTGAGCCCATATGGTGCCTCCAGCCAGCAGATGCTCCAGTGACTCCTTTACCTCCAGGCCCAAGAAAGTGCCTTCCACTGTCCTAGGGCCCAGCTGTTCTGGGGTAAGAGAGCTGGGGCTCAGTCCTGTGACCTCCTTATTCACTACCTTTGAGGGAAAAAGTGAAAGACCAGAAACAGGGAGGAAAGGAATACTGACAGCCATTCCAGATCCCTTTGGACCCCTTGCTAAGTGTCTGGGACTTAGAAATGAATCAGAAAGTCTTTCTCTCCTTGAAGGAGGTAAGAAGAGAAGAAATAGGCTGTAGCAGCCACAATACTGCAAGACTAAGACTGTGTTAGGAGAAACCTAATCTGTGGGAGGTAGTACAAGAAGGCTTCCTGGGAGAAGGCAACTTTAAACATCAGTCCTCCAGGATAGCTGGCTGCATTATCTTCCCAAATAGTGCTGAGGGAGCAGGGAGGGACAGAAGACTTGGAAAGATGCTTAAGGAGGAATGTCAGCTGGGCCTTCTTTGCTTCTGGGCTAGCCCAGCCCTGTTTCTCTCCCAGCAGTGTTGGCTGTGGGTTTCTGAGACTGGAGTAACTGGACACAGAGTTTCTTGCACATTACTGAGATGCCCTCTCTGAAAGGGGCCATCAGGGGCTAGATGACTGTGGGCACTCTGTCTTAGACTCTAATGGCACAGTATGGCGATTTTTTTTCTTTGTGCCGGCACTGGGGCTTGAACTCAGGGCCTGAGCACTGTTCTTGTTCAAGGCTGAAGCATTTTCACTTGGGCCATAGGTTCACTTTGGGCTTCTTGATGGTTAATTGGTAATAAGAATTCTCAGACTGGGCTGGAGATATGGCCTAGTGGCAAGAGTGCTTGCCTCGTATGCATGAGGCCCTGGGTTCAATTCCCCAGCACCACATATACAGAAAGTGGCCAGAAGTGGCGCTGTGCCTCAAGTGGCAGAGTGCTAGCCTTGAGAAAAAAGAAGCCAGGGACAGTGCTCAGGCCCTGAGTCCAAGCCCCAGGACTGGCCAAAAAAAAAAAAAAGAAGAATTCTCAGACTGCTCAGGCTGCCTTTGAAGTGTGACCCTCATATCTCAGCCTTCTGAGATGACAGAGATCACAGGTGTGAGCCACTAGTACCTGGCTCAATGTATTCTTTATCAGGAAGCTGCACTTGGCCTTAGGGCCTCCTGCTTACTGGGCTTGCTTGCTCATGGCTGGTGCTCTGTGACTTGAGCCACACCTCCAGCCCTACTTTTTTGTGTGCTGACACTGGGGTTCCAGGCTGGTGCTCTACCACCTGAACCACATCTCTACTTCCAACTTTTTTTTTTCTGGTTAACTGGAGATCAAGAGTCTCTTATTTTTCTGCCCAGGATGTCTTTGAATTGTGATTCTCAGATCTCAGCCTTCTAAGTCTCTAGGATTATAGGCATGAGCCACCTGAGTCCCTGCTCTAGAGTCTAAACTCTAAAATCCAGTATTGAAACCACAGTGCCCAAGAAGTGGCTTCCAGGAAGCCAGAGAGGGGCTTGGTCAAGGTTATACACAGCAAGTTGGAAGGGTCACTAGAGAAAGGATCATTTTTCATTTTAGCGATAAGAATGAGACCCAGAGGGGAGAGGACCTGCCCAGGGTCACACAGTAAGTCCGTGTCCGAGGCTAGGTGTCTTCTCACACTTCAGCCCCGGAGTCACTGAGACTACGCAGGGGGCAGCCCCGGAGGTCCTTTTGGAGCTTCCTGGGCCCAGGGCCTCTGCTTCCTCTTATTCTTTTATTTGTTTGTTTGTTTGTTTTTGAGGCAAGGTTTCACTATGCAGCAGACTAGCTTCAAACTCTTGATCCTAGTGTGTCAACCTCTGTAGTGCATGCGCCACCATTCCCAGCTTCTTTCCTGAAAGGTCTCCTATTTGGTCTGCCAAGCAGCTTCCAGAATGGATGTGGAGAATCCTGGGTCTTGGCCTCCCGCGGAGAGGGCGGCAGCTTTCAGGATCTACCCGTGGGGATTGGGTAGAAGAGAAAAAGTGGGGCGTCGGGGACTAGAAACCTCCGATTGAGCCGCATCTGGGAGCGCCAGGCGTGCGCACGGTCCTCCGAGCCAGGACGGGACTGGGCCAAATCGGACTCGGGGGCGTGTCCCTCGACGGTGGGCGTGGCGGAAGGCGTGACCATCCCATAGCCCCGCCCCCGAACGTAGCCGCGGAGCCGGCGCCCGGGAGGGCGGGAGGAGTGCGCCGCCCGCGCGCCTCCTGGCCGGGCGGAAAGTTTTCCTGACGGAGTTGTGGCGGCGGCAGCGGTGGCCGGAGCGGGCCATGGACGCGCTCAAGTCGGCGGGGCGGGCGCTGATCCGGAGCCCCAGCCTGGCCAAGCCGAGCTGGGGGGGCGGCGGCCGGCACCGCAGTGAGTGTGTGCGAGTCCTCCGGGCCGGGCCGGGCCGGGCCGGGCCCCGGTGGCGCGGGGCCTCCCGCGGGCGCCGAGTTGGGCCAAGTTGGGGGAGAGGCGAGGAGAGGCGGGGCCTGACCCGGTCGCGGCCCCGCGCGGCCCGGCCGGGCCCTGGGAGTTGGGGGTCGCCTGGGGTCAAGTTGTGTCCCCACTCCCCCGGTCCGCGCGGTGCAGCGGGGAGGGGGCAGCGGCGCGGTGGGGAGGGGGCCGAGCTCGGGGTCTCCAGGTGCGGCGGCGGGGGGAGGGATGCAGGTGGGGTGCGCAGACCTCGGGGACCCCCGACCCCTCCCCACCCTGCACACCCAGTAGCGTCAGCGCCCGGGGACTGGGTGGCGGCCGCGGCGGCGGACACAGGGCTGGGGAAGGCGCCGGTCGCTGCACCCCGGGGCCCCCACAGGAGCCCCAGCCCGGGCTCCCCTCGTCTCCCCACTCCAGGTCGACCTACGGTGTCGTCTTTTGCCTCCCGGGCCTAAGGGGGAATCTGTCGGGGGTCTCGGTTTCTACTTTGGGGGGTGAGGCCCAGCCTGGGTGTCTCCGGAGCGCCCGACACACCTGGCGGCCGAGACCCGGGCATCCTGCCGCGTCCAGGTGGCCGCGCTGGTTTCCAGGCTATTCTGGAAACCTGTTTTCTCTCGCACCTTCCCTGGGGGGCTTCCGAAGTCCCTGGGTGCCCGGGCAAACGGCAGATTCGCCACCACCTCTCCTGGGGGTATCTGGGCGCCGACAAGCCCTTCCCGGGGGGCCCCTCCTGTCTCCCTCCTTCTCGGGTTACTTCCAGGTTGCCGTCACCTGCCGCCTTTCCTTGAGGCCTGAGAAACCTAGACCAGGGCCTTTCTTTAGCCGGAGCCCCTCGGGCCTTCCTGGATGAAGTTGGAGCCCAAACTCAGGGCTCCCACCTCTACCTCCCTGCCACCTGCCACACACCTGGGGCCCCGGAAACCGCCCAGCCATTCTCAAGCCCATTCCCTCCTGGCCTTCTAGGGTTCTGCCAAGGGAGCTTGCGGTTCCCAGCTCCAGTTGCCAGCGTGTCTGGGCTTAAGGAGCCCGCCCTGCCCCTCCTTTGGCCCCCCTCTGCAGTTCCAGCTGTGGGCCCTTCCTAGCCCAGACTGGCATGGAGGATGTGGCTAGGGCCTACTGCTGGGGGTGGGACCAGAGGCCGGCTGGATCAGGCTGGACTTGTACCATTTCCTAAAATAGTTCTTTATAAAGTCTGAGGGATGTGACCAGGATTCTGAGGTCTCACCCTCTCTTTCATGGAGGAGCTTTGTGGGGCTGAGGGACTGGGGGGCAAGTGGGGAAGGGGTGGCCCGCCCCAGGGAAGTGGTTCTGAAGGGGTGGATGCCTAGATCTACCTCTGAATCTGGGGAGGGGAGAGGAGCCACTCTGAATGGTGGGCAGAGTTTCTCTTGTCTGCTCCAATTGAGGGTGAGTCACTTGTTCTCAATGACCCTTAGTTTCTTACCTGGACAGGAGTGTGAAGAAGATTATTGGTAATAATGCTCCCTCCTGGTTGGTGTTTTCTTCCCCTCACCTTCCTCCTGCCTGTGTGATTCTTACTGAGATAGGCCAGGCTTGGTGAGGCTCAGAGCCTGTGTACACCTGGGAGGACAGCAGCGGTGCCCCCTCCTCTTTCATCCCTCCTCCCAATCCTTATGTCTTCATACTCAGACTTCACCTGTCTGTTATTGTTATTAAATCAGTCTCACTGTCTTCAAATTGTAAATAAGAGTAGTACTTGCCCCAGACTGCCAAAGTGAGGTATGCCTGGCCTAGAGGAAGAGTTCTCTAAGTGGGATCCACTGTTCTGGTTACTGCTTTACAAAGTGTTTCTGCTTCTTGTGAGATGACAAAGCCTGAGTTCTTATCAGTCAGATCCATTTTAGAGATAAGGGAACTGGGTAGTAGAGTCCGCCCTGGGTCTCTATCTGTAGCTCAGGGTCTTTGGTGGACTGTGGCCGTGGGAGAGACAGGGGCTCAGAGCTAGCACCAGCCCTTGTTCTGCTGGGCAGTGCATGAGGACCGTTGTGGGTGGCCTTGGGATGTGGTCTAGTCAATCCTTGGGCCTAGCCTTCAAGATTGGAGGTCAAACCAATGGAGTTAAGGTTTGATTTGATCCCAGCTGTCTGCAGTGACTCCCCCTCCCCTCGTACATCCTCATCTGGAGTTCATAGGGTCTTTGAATCAGGTGTAGAGAAACTGATGCCCAGAGAAGGGCTGCAGTTTGCCGGAGGACACACAGCAAAACCAGCACATCTGGCTGGCTCTGAGCTCTCACCTTCTTGTCTCCCAGTTATCCTGACCTCCCAAGGGGCCTATTTCCCTTCTCATATACCACACTTTCCTATATCTTAGGAAGCATAAATATTTTATTATAGTTCCTAGCTAAGGATTTTCCTTTCTCCCAGCTGCCTGGAAGGGTGCCTTCCCCTGGCCCCTCAGTATACTTCTTTCCAAAGGGATCACTCTGTCCCTTGGGCTTTTTTTTTTCTTTTTTTTTTTTTTTATGGTAGGTTGTGCCAACTTGTGGAGAGTCCAGAGAGAAAGGATAAGGAAATAGGAGGTGCCGGCTCTAGTAAACTTAGTTCATGGTGGGAGGTGGTGGCACATGAATCTAATCATGTTTACTCACAATAGTGTAAATATGAAAGACCCAGCCAACCACCAGCCTTTGTTTATTGAGCACTGACTGTGTGTGAGTTACTCACACACAGGTGTGGGGACTCTTGAGAACCTAGTTGTCTTCTGCCAGTGTCTGGTAAAGAGGGGCAGAATGGACAAGGCCACAGACAAGCAGTGTGGCTGAGGCTGACGGGATGCCGGAAATAAAAATGCAGGGACTGAAGGCAGCTTTTCTAGATAGTGTCCTTGTCTGGGTTCTTCTTGGAGGAAACTCAGAGTCTGAATAACTAGTCTTCTAGTTACTCATTTGGAAAGAGATCATGAGGACAAGAGAGAAGAGAAGGGAAGCCTTAAGGCTGCTGGGCCTTAAGTCCATGGGGGAGCTCAGGGAACCAGTGTGGAGTAGTCCCCCTTTCTGGCTGGCCCTTTGCGGGACGGCGACATGCAGCTATGGCTGAGGTCTGTGGGGGAAGGAACCCACAGATCTCCATCTGCACCCAGCGAGAGCCCACAGATTGGAGGCGCTGGCAGCCAGGTGGGTATGAGGAGTGTGTGCAGTGGGGCCCTGGCAGCACCACCTCTCTGAGAAGGTGACTTGGAAGACACCAGAGGGAGTAGCCAGTGGGAGCCGTGCTAGTCAGAAACTAGCACTCTGGGAGTGATGTTTGAAAGGAGTCAGATGCTCCTTTTGGTGGGATGGGAGGCCTGACTCCTGTGTTGCACAGGAAGGGGCTTGGCAGGCTCTAGAAGGCGGATGAGGTTCAAGACCCAGTACGGTGAGCTAGGAGCCCGTGTCTCCCATACACTTGAGCTTTCTGCAGTGGGAATGCCACATATCCTTGGCTCCTCAAAGTGCTGTAACTGCCATGTGCACTTTAAAGCTCATTGCACTTGACCTTGATGGTGACAATGGCTCATCTTTAAGTGGTTCTTGGTGAGCACCAAGCAGAGTCATGTGAAAACTTATTTTATCTTCACAACAACCCCATTGGGGGGTACTATTATTATCACTTTTTTGTTTCCATATGTTTTATTAGTGTTGATTAGTTATAGACTTTTGATATGTCCATATATGCATACAATGCACCTTGATCATCTCATTTAGTCATTATCCCTCATTCTTCTGCTCCCAGTTGTCACTATTTCAAACTGAGGAAACTGGGGTATAGATGGGATGGTGGAGTGACTGAACCCCACCTCCTGCTCCAGAACGCTTACAGTGTAAGCAGGTACTTAGGAAACTCTGTAATCACTTTAAATTGTTTGCTTTGATAACAATCCCTATGACTAACTTCTTTTTTTTTGCCAGTCCTGGGCTTGAACTCAGGGCCTGAGCACGGTCCCTGGCTTCTTTTTGCTCAAGGCCAGCACGCTACCACTTGAGCCACAGCGCCACTTCTGGGTTTTTCTATGTATGTGGAGCTGTGAAATGGAACCCAGGGCTTCATGTATACAAGGCAAGCACTCTACTACTAGGCCACATTCCCAGCCCATCTTTTACTTTTGAAATCTGCCTAGTACTTCCCACATCCCCTCCCTTTTCCAGAAGATAGACCTGAAGGGCTGACTCATTTGTTAGAGAGTCTGCAGAGTCACTGCATGCACTCTGTCTCCTCGGGGCAGTGTAAGTCCACTCCTAACTTGTCTGTGTGGCTTCTGGGCCATCACCCTCCTGGCTGGGGTGCAAGGCCAGGATGCCGGGCAGGTACTCTCTTGGGCCCATGGGTTCAGCTGCAGCTCCATGTTCCAGGCCCATCCATCTGAGTCTTCCAAGGCAACAGAGGGGCACAGGACACTACTGGCCCTCATTTCTGGGTGGGGCCTTAATGAGGTAAGAGCACATGGTCACAGCTGAAGTTAGACTGGGCATATGGCTAACTCTGCCAGCTAACTCTGGCAGCAGGTCATCTGTAAAATTGCAAAGTTAAAATATTGCAGTCATTACCCACCACAGGGCTGAAAATAACCAAGACCAGAACAGGGCTATGGATACAAGCCTCTATTTGCCCAAAGGCCTCTGGGAGCTCCCCTATAAGGCCTAGTTTCCTGTGGTGTTGGAGAATGTGGCATCAGCTCTCAGCTTTGTGGGTTGAGTGCTGTGTGAGAGTTCCTTGGGGCTGGTTTCTGAGGGAAGGTGTAGGCACCAGAGACCACAGGCCTCAATGAAGATGAATCATATGCCCAGAAGCACAGAAGAGGAGGAGCCCCCAGTGTGAAAGTAGGTATTGCATTGTGAGGGGGAAGTTTTGCATGATTGGAGTTCGTGTGTGTGTGTGTGTGTGTGTGTTGTGGTGTGTTGTGTTAGGACTGGAGTAGTTGGGGGTATGTAAAATTAAAACAGACCCAATATCACTGTGGGTGGGGATTTGAGGTCCCATCTGACTTGCTGTGACTACACAGGTCCCGTCCCTCTCTGAGCTTCAGTTGTATCATCTGACCAGTGAAGATTGAGTCTGTGAGGCTGATGAGTGGCAGCTAGTCTTGAAGCAGCTGGTAGAATGCAGGGAGAGAAAGGAGGAATGCAGAAAAATGTTAAGCATTTGAAAGGTCAAGGAGGACAGAGAATGTTTTGACAGCAAAGAGATCACCAGTGACCTTAGCAAGCTTTGGCCCCTAGGAATGAAGGGAGCGGAAGTGGCTTTGGAAAGGGGCCAGAAAAGGGCTGAACCAGAGGAAATGGGGGAATGGGGAACACAAAAATAGGGGGAGGAAGGATGTTTGCCTTGGGGCAGGAATGGATAAGAAGAGGAATAAGGCCACCCCTGATGGTTTGGTGTTGCCTGCCTGGGGCCCTGTGTTGGATGGGGAATATTGAGCTGCAGTCGATTAACAATGACTGCCAAGGACATAGGCTATGGGGTTGGCAGAATTTCCTTTACCACCTTCTGTGTAGACAGGTCTGAAGTTGGAAGTGGTGGCCTGGGTATCCTGGCCTGCAGAGAAGTTTCTGGTATTAGGAAAACCCAATTCCAGATGGGAGGAAATGCCTCCAAGTATCTCTCCCTGATGACAAGAATAAGGCAGCTTGTGCCTGATAAGGACATCTGGTCTGGCGGTTAGGAGCTTGGGTTTTTTGGGTCAGAGTCCTTTGAGCCTCACTTTCCTCATCTGTAGCCTGGGAATGAGAGAATGCCTCCTTGCCTGTATCTGTTGGAGGAGATGGTAGAAGCTACTACTTTATTACTGTTGTGTCTGTTTCCTGGTAGCTTGGCTGATGTTTGCTCTTACTTAGTCTTGGTGTCTTTGACAGCAGGGGTGATGTCCAAGTTGTTCCAGAGCCCCCATTACCTGGCCCAGGTCCAGGAGTACCTCAGAAACTGTGCTGCTTTGTGGTGACATAAGCTCATGATGGTGGGTCAGAGGGTGGGGGTCATTTTAGGCTGTAGGGTCATCTCATTGGGAGCCCAACCTCACATTGGGGTAGAGGACAGTGTGTTGGGCCAGGGTTAGGGATGAGGTTATCCAGATCTTTTAATTTTTTAATTGTTACTGAAAAGCTGATCTACAGAGTGGTTACAGTTACACAAGTCAGCTAATGGGTACATTTCTTTTCAGCCAGTATCACTTCTTCTTTCACTCTTTCCCAGTTCAGAGGACACTGCAAATCCAGAGGGAGCTGGGGTGCGGTCTCTTCTTGGTTGTGAAGAAGGGACACAGCCCCCAGTATCTGAGTTTGTGGGACAGCATCTAGGAAAGGCATCAGGGGCCCAGACTGGGCAGGGGCCTGATTGGTGCCCTTTGGGCCCAGGATTCTACTCCTGACAGTTTAGAGCTCCAGAGCTAAGCTGAATTCTTATTGGGGAAGAGGGGTGACATCTCTGCCAGTATCTCAGCTGTCTGGAGCCTGTGATGCCCAGACCTGAGCTAACGTCTGTGGCCTTTCCCTCAGCACTGTGGAGAGGGCACAGGGCATGCCCCAGCCCCCTGAATGGGATGTCCTAGGGCAGGTGGCTCCCGGAAGCCACCTTCATACCTAGGTCCTGAACAAGATTATATGTGAGGCCAAAGCACTGTCTCCCTCCGGTGGAGTGGGTAGGGTGTGTGGGAACAATCCTGTCCTGTGGTGTGGAGTGGGTAGGGTGTGGGAGCACTCCTGTCCTGTGGTGTGGAGTGGGTAGGGTGTGGGGCAGCACTCCTGTCCTGTGGTGTGGAGTGGGTAGGGTGTGGGAGCACTCCTGTCCTGTGGTGTGGAGTGGGTAGGGTGTGTGTGGGAGCACTCCTATCCTGTGGTGTGGAGTGGGTAGGGTGTGTGTGGGAGCACTCCTGTCCTGTGGTGTGGAGTGGGTAGGGTGTGGGAGCACACCTGTCCTGTGGTATGGAGTGGGTAGGGTGTGTGTGGGAGCACTCCTGTCCTGTGGTGTGGAGTGGGTAGGGTGTGTGTGGGAGCACTCCTGTCCTGTGGTGTGGAGTGGGTAGGGTGTGGGAGCACACCTGTCCTGTGGTATGGAGTGGGTAGGGTGTGTGTGGGAGCACTCCTGTCCTGTGGTGTGGAGTGGGTAGGGTGTGTGGGGCAGCACTCCTGTCCTGTGGTGTGGAGTGGGTAGGGTGTGTGGGAGCACTCCTGTCCTGTGGTGTGGAGTGGGTAGGGTGTGTGTGGGAGCACTCCTGTCCTGTGGTGTGGAGTGGGCAGGGTGTGTGAGAGCACTCCTGTCCTGTGGTGTGGAGTGGGTAGGGTGTGTGAGCACTCCTGTCCTGTGGTGTGGAGTGGGTAGGGTGTGTGTGGGAGCACTCCTGTCCTGTGGTGTGGAGTGGGTAGGGTATGTGGGGGAGCACTCCTATCCTGTGGTGTGGAGTGGGTAGGGTATGTGTGGGAACACTCCTATCCTGTGGTGTGGAGTGGGTAGGGTGTGTGGGAGCACTCCTATCCTGTGGTGTGGAGTGGGTAGGGTGTGTGGGGGAGCACTCCTGTCCTGTGGTGTGGAGTGGTAGGGTGTGGGAGCACTCCTATCCTGTGGTGTGGAGTGGGTAGGGTGTGTGTGGGAGCACTCCTGTCCTGTGGTGTGGAGTGGTAGGGTGTGGGAGCACTCCTATCCTGTGGTGTGGAGTGGGTAGGGTGTGTGGGAGCACTCCTATCCTGTGGTGTGGAGTGGGTAGGGTGTGTGGGGGAGCACTCCTGTCCTGTGGTGTGGAGTGGTAGGGTGTGGGAGCACTCCTATCCTGTGGTGTGGAGTGGGTAGGGTGTGTGTGGGAGCACTCCTGTCCTGTGGTGTGGAGTGGGTAGGGTGTGTGGGGGAGCACTCCTGTCCTGTGGTATGGAGTGGGTAGGGCCCATGGGAGCACTCCTGCTAGGGGTCAGGCTAAGGACAGAGCAGTTATGCAGTGTGCATTCATCCTGGGGTCTCACCCTGGCTCCCTCTCTGAACTCACCACTGAGCCGAGCCCATTCCTCCTGGTTTTAGTCATGGTCTCCTTTCTGCTCTGTACTCCGCTCTGTGCTCCCGCTACTCCCTTGTGTGGCCTTTGTCTCTCAACTTGTTTCCTAATCTGTAAAATGGGCTCCAACTCACCTCATAGAATCCTACTACCAATTTGGTAGGCAAATGATACCACATGCCCTTGGCAGGTGCTCATGTTGAAGCTGAGTTTGGGCTTGGGACTGGAAATATGGCAGGGATCTGGCTCTGGCATGGACTGGCTTCCCTGGTTTGGTCATGCATTGGCCTCCAGCCTGGGCATGGTTGTCTGTCGGGGGTGGGGGTGGAGGGGGGTGGGAGGTGATGACAGATCTGGCTCATGGGTTCTTCTGAGGTCAAAGAAGATGGTTTACGCAAGCTTCTCACCTGGTGCCTGGAACCTTCTGAAAACTGTTAGCTCTATTAACAGTGTGAAGAACAATGGCGGTGGGGGGGGATGGGGGGTCCAAGGAGGTGGGGCTGGTGAGAGCCCGTGGGCCTGCCAGCATGGTCTGAGGGCTGCCCTCTCCCACCCAGAGCTGCCCGAGAACTGGACAGACACCCGGGAGACGCTGCTTGAGGGCATGCTCTTCAACCTCAAGTACCTGGGCATGACACTGGTGGAGCTGCCCAAGGGTGAGGAGCTGTCAGCCGCTGCTGTCAAGAGGATCGTGGCCACGGTGAGCGCCTGGTGGGGAGAGGACACATGGTAAGAGGAGGTAGGAGCCTGCTTGGGTCAGGGACAGTTTCTTTCTGGGCTGTCCCTCATACCTAGCTTGTAACCCTGATGGGTTATATCTGGGCCTTTCCCTGCCCTTGAGTCCCTTGTCCAGATCAGGGATTCTGTGAAGGAGCCATTAGATTGGTAGGATCCTCTAGGTCAGTGGCTTTGTCAGCCATCACGATCATAGCTACTTTCTGCCTCACCTCCCCCAGCTCAGACTTGCAACCTACATGTTGGTCACTTATAGGGCCAGGAAGCATGGAGAGGTTGTAGCCAGATTGTCCCCTGCCCAGCTCTGAATGAGCAGGAGCCCTTTAAATCCACTTGCCCTCATGGCCTCTGCTGCAGGTCAGGCCCTATGTGTGTGCTGGGTAGAACAAGGTCCCAGGGTCATCCTGCAATCATCATCTCAGTACAGAATTTGTTGTCCTACCACTGAGCCATGTGTCCCTACCTTGTAGCGGACCTCCCAGGCTGGGGGCGGCGGGGTGTGTGTGGGAGAGGCCCCCTGCCAATGACGTCCAGCGCTTGGCAGCAACGGGTATCAGTAAGTAATAGTTGTTCCCATGGGAGGGTCAGGCAGGTTCCTCAGACCCCTCTTCCCCTTTAGGCCAAGGCCAGTGGGAAGAAGCTACAGAAGGTAACTCTGAAGGTGTCACCGCGGGGAATTATCCTGACAGATAACCTCACCAACCAGCTTATTGAGAACGTGTCCATTTACAGGTAGGCTCAGCACGGGGTGGCCCAAGTCTCCATTCCACCCCTGGGAGCAGTGACTGTTGTGTCCCATCTGAATCTAGGCTCTGCTGTTTTCTATCTGGGACCATGGAGCCTGGGTTTCCTTATCTGTAGAATGGGGTGATGCAGGTGCTGCCTTCCTGTGCTTTACACTAAGTTAAGGGGGCCAGCAGCTGAGGCCTGGTCAGGCCTGGGCCTGCCATGCTTTCCTTGCCTCTGTCCACGGCTGAGTCAAGCTGGGAGCAGAGAGCCACAGAGTCACTGCCTCTTCCTTCTGCTGTGGACACTGTTGGCTGGGCATCCCAAGGGAGCCTCATGCAGAGCCTGGAACTAGCGTATGGGTGGTCACTCTGGCAGGGCCTCTGTCCCAGAAAGGCAGGGCCCAGCCTCTCATAGCCTGGTATAGGATTCCAGATTGGGACAGCCCAGATCCATGGTACAGATGGGAAAGTTGAGGCCCGGGGAGGGAGTCACGTGAGACTGTCTGGTGAGGTAGGGTCCAGGCTGGAAGTGCTGTCCTGCAGGTCCCCACTGCCAGGCATCCTTTCACTTTCTTGTTCTGTCTCCAAGCAAGAGGTTTATCTGGCTGGAGCACCAGCCAGTTGTGGGGTGCTAGGGGTGATTTCATAGTTTCAAGCTGCTCCCCTTTTCTCACCTACAGGATTCTACCCACCTTCCCTTCACTAGCATTTCCAAGTACCTGCTCTACCAAAGTCTATGCTCAGACCTGGCCCCAATCCCCTGGAGCTTCCAGTTTGGGAGGGAATGGAGAGATGGGAAAAGGAGATCAAATGTTTCCCAAGAAAAGCAGAAAAGGAGGAGTCCAGCCGGGGGAATCTGGGAAGGGCTCCTAGGGGCGGTGGCATCTGGCTGTGGCTGGATTCCAATGCCAGAGAAGAGGGAGCTAGGGAGGTGGCACCCCCCACTTCTGTCTACCTGGGGGTGTTCATGTATTGGAAGCCAGGGCCACCTGAGTGAGTGCTAAGTCTGCTGAGCTATTCCAGCCCCTCGTTGGGATTCTCAGAGTGTGGAGGCATCCTACTGACTGAGGGCACTTGGAGACCTAGGGCTCTGGGGAGCTGAGGTTGAGAGTGGAGATTAGGGCTGGGGATGTGGCCTGCCAAGGAGCTGCTGTGTCTCTCCCAGGCCCAGTGGGCTCCAGTTGGGTCATTGGCTCACATCCCCATCTCTAGTCCCAGCTTTCCACCCCTGGCCATGGCTCCAGTCCTTGCTCATGGAGCTTGGAAGGCTGAGCCTGGGTTTTTCCTGATACCTGGGCAGGGGAGCCCATGTGAAACAATGTACCCTGCTTCCTCTTCCAGCCTGAGCACAACATGGTAATGAAATTAGGCCTGGCTCTGGTACCTACTCTGGTCCCAGGTCTTTACCTAATTTCTCATCTGGAAATTAAGCTAGTAATAGAGCCTATTTCAGAGAATTGTTCTGAGAATTAGTGAGGCTGTGTCTATAAAGCTTTTGACACATTGCCTAGTATACAGGGTTCAGCTGTGTTTGGGGATGTGGCTCAGTGTGGCACCCTCAGAGAGGGGGAGATGCCTTCCATCACTTCCTTCACTTTCACCACCAGGCTTTGCTCTGGTGGGCCCAGGATGCTGGGCCTGGTGGCCAAGGCCAGATCTGTACTTCCCCACCCCCCAGTGGAGGAGAAACAGCAGGTTCCCTGGAACCAAGAGATGCCAGGTGAGGTTAGGCATCAGTGCCAGGTGGGGTGACACTTCCTGTTTGCGTTTCAGGATCTCCTACTGCACAGCGGACAAGATGCATGACAAGGTATTTGCCTACATTGCCCAGAGCCAGCACAGCGAGAATCTTGAATGCCATGCCTTCCTCTGCACCAAGCGGAAAATGGTCAGTGCGAAGAACGCGGGCTGCTCTTGGGTTCTGGGTGGTACAGGTGGCAGGACTCAAAGCTGAGAGTCATTTTTCAACAAGGATGGAGTCCTTGGGATTCTCAAGTGGGTGCTGAGAGCCAGGGGCACTGGGAGGAGAGCAGGCAGGTGGTATTCAGTTAGGTAGCCTTGACGTGGGCAGCAACTGGCTGGTGTCCCCAGGAAGCACGTGGATCCCTCCCTCTCTGGAACAGATTTGTTAGGTTTGAGGTTACTTTGGATCTCTATCAT
The DNA here is from genome assembly GCF_023159225.1 of Perognathus longimembris pacificus. Lineage (NCBI taxonomy): Eukaryota > Metazoa > Chordata > Mammalia > Rodentia > Heteromyidae > Perognathus > Perognathus longimembris. The sequence continues at coordinate 15,459,472 of NC_063167.1, forward strand.
TAGTACAGCCTGGGGGGCACAGTCCTTGTCACAGATTAGTTCTCAGAGGTGGGAAGTGAAAGGTATCAGGGAAGTGTCAAAGATGAGAGATTGCTATGACCAGGGCAGGGGAAACAAGTGGCTATTGTGGTACCTTTGTGTGCCCATTCCAGTGCTTAGCTTTAAGGATCAAGAGGTCCAGAGCTTCTGCTTCCTCCCCATTTCCTTTTTTTTTTTGACAGTCTTGGGGCTTGAGCTATGGGGCCTGGGCACTGTCCCTGAGCTCTTCAGCTCAAGGCTAGTGCTCTACCACTTGAGCCACAGTGCTACTTCCAGTTTTCTGGTGGGTAATTGGAGATAAGAGCCTCACGGACTTTTCTGCCTCGGCTGGTTTTGAACTGCCATCCTCAGATCTCAGCCTCCTGAGTAGCTAGGATTACAGGTGTGAGCCCCTGGAGCCCAGCCTTCCTTCCCATTTCTAGGCCACCCCCTGACCTCATCTGGCTGGGAAAAGTCTACCAAAGACTTTGGTGGTCTCTGGGCCTTTGTCATGACTGGCGGGTCAGCCTTTGGTGTTGATGGTTTGTTTCCCAGGCCCCTGAGTCTGAGCATCTTTTCTTTAAAGGAAGACATTCATTGATTTCTTGTTGGCATCTTTTAATCTCTGTGAACAGCTCAGAGCCTACTCCTTCTGCCCCATGTTCCTTGAAGAGAGGGAGTTAAGTTGCTCTCTGTTCCCCCATCAAAGGACAAATCAAGACTATCATAGTCTTTGTGGCCCTCAGGCTTCCTGCTTCCCAACAGGGCAGCTTCAGACATTGTGAATGTTTCTACAGCAGCCATAAGAAACAGCACAAATTTAGTGTTTTAAAACAGTATGGATTTTCTTTTTTGACAGTTCTGAGAGTCAGTGGTCCCAGAAAACCACCCTGCCAGGAGGGTAGTTCCTCCTGGAAGCTCCAGGGAGAACCCATTTCCTTATCTTCCTCCCTCCTGAGACCAGCAGCACTCCTTGGTTCATGGCCTCCCCCTTGTCTTCAGAACCAGCAATGTTGCATCTGTCTTCCAGTCTTGCTTCCATAGTCATCTGACTGTTTCTCGCTGACTTCTGCTCTTCCCAAGGCCTCTGGGATGACATTGGGCCATGGGGTAATCCAGAATAATCTACCTTCTCAAGATCCTTAACTTAATCCTGCCTGCAAAGACCTTTTGCTATGTATGGTAACATTCCTAGGTTCCAGGATGAGGATGTGAGCACACACAACAGAGATTCAGCCTGTACACGTGTCATGGAGTAGGAGACAGACCGGGGGTGTAGTCAGGGCTGATGTGCTGTGTGACCATGGTTACAATCTTTCTTTGGGTTGCTTGCTTACCACTTCTGGGATTCTTCTGAAAGGTCCATTTTTTTTTTTTTTTTTTGCCAGTCTTGGGGCTTGGACTCAGGGCCCAAGCACTGTCCCTGGCTTCTTTTTGCTCAAGGCTAGCACCCTACTACTTGAGCCACAGCACCACTTCTGGCTTTTTCTATATGTATGTGGTACTGAGGAATCAAACCCAGAGCTTCATGTTTGCAAGGCAAGCATTCTACCACTAGGCCATATTCCCAGCCCCTGAAAGGTCCATTTTGTGTGTGTGAGTGTGTGTATGTGTGTGTGTCTTGGGCCCAGGCACTGTCCCTTAGCTTTTTCACTACAGGCTGGTGTTCTACCTACCAGTTGAGCCACAGTTTCACTTCTGGCTTTTTTGTGGCTCATTGAAGATACACATTTTTTGGATTTCATGGACCTTATCTGGGCTGGCTTTGCACCAAGACCCTCACATCTCAGCCTCCTGAGTAACTAGGATTACAGGCACGAGCCACCCTTGCCCAGCATTTTGCACATCTCCTACCTGTCCTGTAGACTGACTATCACTATTACTCACTGAGATCTTATGATTGCCCATGGCCCTGAGCTGCAGTGGCTTCTCCCTCTATGACAGCCTTGTTCCTACAGTGACTTAGTGGTGTCTCTCATGAGGCCATAGGGACTTAAAATACAAAGCTCATTATGTCCCCATTGTTCATTTTCTTCCCCACACCAAGTGCTGGGCGGGGCAGCTGGCCCATAGCTGTCACTGCAGAGCTGGGGCCTGGGTGGGAGAGGCCATCCCATATGCCGTGGCTTTCCTCTGGGATGGGGGTTTGGGAATAGGAGAAAGAGGGAACCAGCCTGGTGGTTCAGAAGAGGGCCTGTCCTGGCCAGAGGACTTTAGACAGGCTTCAGCCAGATCAGCCTGTCCCCAGGCCAGAGGGCAATTGCTGAGGAAAATAAAGCTCAGCCAACCTTCTGGCTGCTGGCCCCTGGTCAGCAGGGGGCAGGGCTCCTGCTGGACACCCAGCTCTTCATTCCCTCAGTCTGTCTGTGATCAGGGGCTGACAGTCTGGACTGCTGCATCCTTCTCTCCCCAGTCTCTGTGCTTCGGGGTCACTGGAGAGCTCTTCTGAGAGATAACCAAGCCTGGAGTGGTACAGGTGCAATGCCTAATGCTCCAAGACCTTAGGCCACCCCTGTCTGGCAGTGTGAGTTCTCAGGACTTTGGAGACTTTTTTTTTGGTGGGGGGGAGAGGTAGGGGGCAGAGGTGAGATGAGAGCCTTGGGTTCTGCGCTCCCCTGCTAGTGTCTGCCTCTAGAGACACATAGTGTGCCCTGTCTTGGGCCAGGCCTTGCGATGGGCAGTGGGGAACCTGAGAAGGGGAAGGGCACCATCTTGGTGACTGAATCCCAGGGGCTTGAGCTGGGTGGAGATTATGAAATATTATGAAATCTTCTGCAAATCAGGAAGCCTTCCAGAGCAGAACCCTTGAAGTACATATTAGCATACATATCAGACTTACATACATACATACAGAGTACGTATCCGTGGGAGTGTGCCAGGCCCGGGGGGGGGGGGGTAGGTGGTGAGAGGCAGGTGCAGGCCGTTGTGAAGATCCACATGTGCAAAGCACTTTACCCCTAATTCCTCAGCCTTCACAACTTGAGCCTCTCTATATCCCTTCCCCTCCTTGCTGGAGTGAGTGTGGAAGGCTGGGCATGGTGATGCCTGTCTGCAGTCCCAGCTACTAGGTAGACTTAGAAGGATCACCATCAGAAGCCAGCCCAGGCAAAGTTATCTTGAGACCTTGTGTGAAAATAAACTAAAACCAAAAGGACTGAGGGTATGATTTAAGTGGTAGAGTGCTTGCTTAGGAGGTATGAACCCCCTGTTTAACTCCTGGTACTGCCACAAAAGAAAAAGCTCAGACAACAGGCTCCTTCCCAGGTCACCTACATTTTAGCCCCAGACTGAGGCAGTACAATGTACCCACGCCTCTCTTCCCTAGTCCTGGTAGGCCTGGCTAGTAGAAGGCTCCCTGTGAAGAACTGTTCACCTCTGCCCAAGCCTGAGGCCTCAGGCATCCCTTGGCCTGTGGACTGAGTAGTAAAGGCAGGGGAGCTCAGGGCCTGGATACTCCAGTTCTACTTGACAGCAGGCAGAGCTATGCCCTCCATGAAGCTCCCTGTTCCTGGAGTAATCCTTTTATAGGATTTAAACCTCAGCCTCAATAGGAAGCACGAACCTGGTTTGATCTGAGAGCTGGGCCCTCTCTCAAGGGTTAAGAACTCAGTACTTGTGCAGTGGTGGGGGCCTATTATCCCAGCCACATGAGAGGTGAGAGCAGGAGGATTGACACTCCTCACCAGCTGGGGCAAAGAAGCTCAACAGGAAAATGCTGCATGTGGTGGGATGTGTCTGTCATCCCAGCTACAACAGGAAATGTAAAATAGGAAGATTAGAGTCCATACTGGCTGAAGCCAAAAACTAATCAAAAAGAATGGAGGCCTGGCCCAAGTGGTAGAGCATTTGCCTAGCAAGCAGAAAGCTCTGAATTCAAACCCCAGTGCTGTCAAAAATAGAATCTAGTTACTGGAAACGAGAGATACGCATAACCTGTCTGGATGGAAACTGGTCTGAGTAATAATACAGACTTACCCAGGGCACCTCCGGAGGGCTGAGGATTAGAGGAGCAAAGACTTGACTGGGCTGTGAGCCCTGCTTCCCGCTAATGCTGAGGAACAGATCCCTGCAGTGGCTGCGAGCTGGGCCCACCTCCAAGTCCCTGCCCTACCTGGGCCTGTCGCCACCTGCACACTGTGCAGCTCATCTCAGGTTGTGTTTGGTTTAACTCACAGCCTAGGACATCAGGGCAGAGGGGCTGGAATGTATGCAAATAAGCCAGCAGGTTTCTGTAAAAACACTATAAGCCTGTGTCCCCAGGTTTCCTGCAGGCAAGAATAATGTTGTTCCCAAAGCCACATTGAATGACCAGTGCTTGCTGGGTATACAGTGATCTGGCTCAGGCTGGTAATTAGCCCATATTTTTAGTTCATGGGCAATTCTCAATGGTAACTGGGTCTATTAAACTTGATTCAGACGTGACAGCTTAAATTGTAAACAGCTGTGAAGAGTTTCATACTTAATTACCATATTTAAGTTTTGCCATAAAGCACCCGAACTTCCATCAAAGATGTAAATGATGGAGACATTCAAATGAGATTTTTTATACTTCGTGAAGTTTAATTGGCACAGATCAGTCAGCTTGTTTGGGAGTTTTGAATCTTTTTTCATTATTTTTAAAAGAGTTTTGAAGGCAACAGTGGCCACAGATTTACTTCTCAGTTGAATTGAGTTGTCTAGCACAGGGGAGGAGGTGAGTCAGACGCTGGTTGCCCTGAACTTGTGCACTTGAAGGAGTCTGGTGCTTTCTTCTCTTGCCCAGGGCTTGCAGGAAGAAGCTCAGCAGTGTTTCTGGCTGCAGCTGGAGCTGCGCCGGTTAACCCTGCACTGGAACCTCTGGGAGGGAGGCGTGGAGGTAGACATGGGCTGGGGAAAGCCTGGCTGGCAGGTGCACTCTGCTACTTCTGAGGGCCTCAGTCTGCCCTGGGAATGGAGCACACAGACCCACAGATCTGGACACTTGATCAGAGAGCCCCATGCCCAGGGCAGGTGAGGAGTGCTATGTATGTGTGGGGGTTGAAGGTATGGATGGACTCCCCAGGCATAAAGGGCCAGGGTTGATTACTGTGCTGAATGGATTCAGTCCCTGGAACTTAATGACTGACATGTTCCTGGAAGATTTGCTAGCCACTCCCCTCCTTTGCTGGGAACCAGTTATCAGCCCCTCCAACCTAAGCTGTGGCTTATTCAGGCAGTGGCTGGGCCCTTCCAACCTTGGCCTTTCTGTTTATTTGTTTTGTTTTTCTTTGCCAGTCCTGGGGCTTGAACTCAGGGCCTGAGCACTGTCCTTGGCTTCTTTTTTGCTCAAGGTTAGCACTCTACCACTTGATCCACAGCGCCACTTCTGGCTTTCTCTATATATGTGGTGCTGGGGAATCGAACCCAGGGCTTCATGTATGGGAAGCAAGCACTCTACCACTAGGCCATATTCCCAGCCCAACCTTGGCCTTTCTGTACTTCAGTTTCAAGGGTCAGTCAGTGTCTGGAGTCCTGAGATAATCTGGGAGGGCTTCTTGAAGGAAGTAAGCCGCACAGTTAATTGATTTACACTCAAAGGGAGGGAAAGAAGTGTAGGTGAACGGCTGTGGGAGGCTGGGATGAGAGTGAAACCTTGTCTGGGTTAGAGTTGGTAAAGATGAGCCCCACCACCCTGCCCCCACCACCCTGTCTTAGATATAGCTTGCTTATGCGGCTGCTCCAGGTGCTGTGGGAGGAGCCCAGCCCCTGCCTCCACCCACCCAGCATTCCAGAGCCTGGGCTGGGACCCAGGAGCTGCCAGGAGGGAGTCCCCAGCCCTCCAGTTCAGGCAAGTTCTTCCCCCAGCCCACAGGGCCCCTACCTGCCCCCACTTCCTGTTTTTCAGGCTCAAGCTGTCACCCTCACTGTAGCCCAGGCCTTCAAAGTCGCCTTTGAGTTCTGGCAAGTGTCCAAGGAAGGTGAGTGTTTTTCATTCACATCAAGGGGGTTTAAGGGGAGACAGAAAAAGGCTTGGCATCACCCCGGCTGGCTCCCAACCTTGGCTTGTGACTTTGAACAGGTCCTTCACCTGTCCCTCAGTTTTCCCATCTGTTAGAACAGCAGCCATCTCCCTCCCACAGGACACATGGAGGCTACATGACACCCACAGGGTTTCACTGCCCCCTGGGATTGGCCTCGGTTGGGCCTCTGCAGTGTTTGCTTGGGGACAGACTGTGAAGTCTGAGGCTCCTGCTTTTTGTATCTTGATCCCACAGAGAAAGAGAAGAGAGAAAAAGCCATCCAGGAGGGAGCGGACATCCTGGGGCCCCATCGGGACAGCAGCCCCTCATTGAAAAGCTGTGAGTCTTGGCCTTGGGAGGGAGGGGTCCTTCCTTGGGGTTCCTTCCTCTTGGGCTCGGGCAAACCCTAGTATTTTACTCTGTTTTCTTCTTAAATCAATAACACATAGACATTATAGGTAAGAAAATAGGTAATATAGACAAGAAACAAGATGCTCACTTGAGTGCCTATTTATTCAAACTGTGCATCCATGTAAAGGTATGAGCCATCTCTGTACTCCCTGACACATGTGCGCTCTCTTTAAACAAACTGTCTCTTTAAGCAAACTGTCGTGAACATCAAAGTTGCTGTCTCAGCCCTCAGCGGAGACATTTCTTTATGGGCAGCTGTGCAAAGGCTGGGAGGTGAAGGTGGGCCTTGGGTAAGGTCAGATCTGAGGAGAGAGGACCTGGAAGCTCAGGGTGTCTGGGAAAGGGCTGGGAGCAAAGTAGCTCATGCCTCACTGGAACCCTGCCTGACCTCATAGCCGTTGCCACTGGGAACCTGCTGGACTTGGAAGAAACGGCCAAGGCCCCTCTGTCCACAGTTAGCGCCAACACCGCCAACATGGATGAGGTACCTCGGCCCCAAGCCTTGAGCAGCAACAACGTTGTCTGGGTGAGTAGCCCAGTGGGGGCCTGGGACCCCACAGAATCCAGTGAGCCTTGGCCAGATCTCCGGATGAGCCTCAGGCAGCTTCCAACTCCACACATTGGTTTTTGAGCCTCTGGGAGGACCAGACCTAGCCCGGCAGCACCCAGGCCCAGGGTGGGGGAGGAACAATGTCGCCTTTGAACTCAGGGCTGTGTCTCCAGCAGGCCTGGCTCCCAGCACAGCTGTCTCCTCACAATGCCTGGCCTCTTAGCCTGAGCCTCCACACCGCCCAGCGCAGTGTGACCAGCCAAAGGCTCCCTTGTTCCTGGGGTGGCAGAGCTGTGCCTGACACCCGCCCTGCCGGGTCATCTAAACGCAGAGCCACAGAGTGCTTGGTCCCTGCCTCCCTGTGGCTCGGGGCAAGTCACTGACCCCTTTGTGTCCCCGCTTTTTTCTCCTTTAGTAAGGGGGTGACCTCCGCCCACAGAATCTCCCAGAGGAACCTAAGAGGTTTTTTGTTTTTTTTAATTGTAATTTTTTTAGAGGTAATTTCAGATTATGTTACAAAAATAGTACAAAGAATTCCAGTGCACCCTTCCTTCCAAGTTCTCTGGTGTTAACATCTTCCAAACCATGTGTCAGGGACAAGGGTGAACATGGAAATTAACACGGAAATGACATGGAATCCACATTATTTTCTCATCCTTCTCCATTCACGCTCCCCGGATCCTTCCCATCCAGCATCCATTGCATTTTATTTATTGCATCTCTCTAATTTTTAAAAAGTCTAGACCATGGAAGGGACTCTAAAACAACCATCAAGTCTTTTTGGCTGTTGGAGCCACCAGGGCCCTCGAGCCTGTCCTCTGCTCTCTAGGGACCCCCTGTACTTGCTCACTGGCCTGTGGGGCAAAGGAGGGGGCCTCACTCAATACTTGGGGCCTAAGGCTGTGAGGTCTTGACTAGGGTTATCGCTTGTGAGCAGGGCATCTGGCTTTTATATTTGTTCATTTCTTTGACACAAGGCCTTGCTCTGTAGCCTAGTCTGCCCTCATGTCTCAGACTCCCAAAGGCTGGGATTCCATCTTTGGGATTTTTGACTAGCATTGGAAGTTGATAAGGGCAGGCATCCTCCTCTGGCTTCCCACCCCCCCCTTTGGGGTTTGAAAGCTGTGGAAGTCATCTGGTCCCTTACCGTGTAGAAGGAAAAACTGGGTCTCAGAGAAGCTCCGTGACTTGCCCCAGGTCTCCCTGGCTCAGAGTGGCAGAGCTGGGAGTCAAGCCCACGCCAGGGTCTAGATGCCTGTGATGCGCCTGTGCTCTTGCCACACCCCTGCTTTGGGCTCCTGGGCAGTGTGGCTGCTGGTGGCAGCTAGGCAGGAGGCCTGCTTGTGTCTGTTCCTCTAGGCACCCATGTCCCACGTCCCCATAGTTGACCCAGAGCTAGAATAGGCCCCCACGGCGAGTGTGGGTTCCTCCCTTGGCTCTCCTCCTAACTCCTGCTTTGTCTCCCCAAGGATGATGGCCTGGATGAAGCATTCTCAAGGTAACTTGTGCTGGGACCACGGACTTTGGGTTGGCTCTCTCCTCCGTTTCCCTGCCAGGCTTTTGCTATGCTGAGAACATGAGGCACTAGGCCACCTCGCAACAACACCCCACCTTCACTTGCATGGGGATGGGAGCTCACTAATGGGGAGATAACCCGCCCCCCCAGAAGGCCTAGAAAGCTCTTACTGCTATGTCAGAAGCTGTGCTTGGGTATGCAGCCACATCGGAGTTGAACTGAACATCGCAGCTCAAGCTCATTGTCTCCCTACATGTGGCTGCTTCTAGGGCTGGCCTTTCTTCAGGCCTTGTCCCCTTCAGTGGGCTTGACTGAGCTGAGACGGAGAGGGGATGTCAGGCACAGAGATGAGAGGCTCTGGTAACACCTGCAGGTGGTGGCATTTCCTGTAGCCATGGCTCCCCTCAGTCTGGGGACACGTCACCAAGAAGGCTGCTGTCTAGGAGCAGCTGCACTGGGCCCTGTTATATTTGCCTATCTTTGGGACCTACAGCCCTGCCACTTCCGGGACTTTCTTGGGGACAGGGTCTGTTGGGGGCAGGAATAGGGCCAGGGGCTTTAACCTCCTCCTCCTCCCCTCCTCCCCACCCCTCCTGCTCTGTGGAGCAGAAAGCCCCACATGTGTTAGAGCTGGTGGGTGGGGCAAAACCTTCCCAACCACAGCTCCTGTTCTAGAGAACAGCTTCCATTTGCTTCCCTAGACTGTTAAGTATCATGTGCCTTTTATTAACAATTTCCAAAATCAGCAAAGCCTTAACAGAAATAAGACGGTGTTATAATCCCACAACCGGAACTGGGACTTGATTCATGCTAAGCCCTCATGCACATATGACTTTGCCTGGATCAACTCATTGCCTGGGCACTGGGGATCCTGCTTGCCCTTGCCACTGTGTGCCCGAGCCTGTCTCCAGGCTTAGTACCCCTGCGAGCCCCCGAGGAGGTGCTCATCATTTATGGTGGACATGTGTCCCTTTTAAAATTATTTCTTGAAGCCATACTGTTGGCAGTCAAGTCTCTTTGTGGCTAGGCCAGTTCCACATGCCAGGTGTGTCCCTGAGTGGGCTTGCCCCATGGATTTGACCCTCCATTGGTTAGAGGCTCTGCCCCTGATCATCTGAGACTTCTTGGCCCTCGATCTGGCCCCTCCTCCCCTCCTCCCAGATCTGCTTTTGCCCTCTTCCTTCTGGCCATGGTGCTGGCTAGGCTGTTCTAGCTCCTTGCCCGCCCCTCACCCAGGGGCTCAGCTCACACCACTCTGCCTTCCAGGCTGGCGCAGTCTCGGACAAATCCTCAGGTCCTAGACACGGGGCTGTCAGCACAGGACATCCATTATGCCCAGTGCCTCTCCCCCATCGACTGGGACAAGCCTGACAGCAGTGGCACTGAGCAGGACGAGCTCTTCAGCTTCTGAGGGCCTGGGACCAGCAGGACAGCACCAGCCTTGACCCGCGATGGACCAAAGTCACCCACAACATGGCAGCTGGCCCCAGGACGCAGCAGCCTCTTCCTGCCCATGGAAGCCGCAGCCAGCCACAGGAGAAGAGAGATTTTAACCTGCTTTTTTCTCAGAACTGAAAGATGCTTTGAATATTTATTCAGTGACTTCTGGCTTTCCCTTGGCAGCCAGCTTTGCGTTGGGCATGTGGAGTGTGGAGTGCTGCGGCCAGCATCGGGCCCTGCTTCTTCAGCCCAGAGTCTGCTCCCCTCTGTGTGTGGGTGTCAGGACAGTGACCAAAGCATTTCTTGTCCCTCTTCTTTTGTAAGGACCTGGACTTCCCTGGGGCACCCCCACTCTGTACTAGAGGGCAGTCAGAATTCCAGCATGCTCTGGGTACGGGAAGAGCTTCTCTACTCCAACCTCTGCAGAGGCCTGGGCCCTGGCCCTCACCTTCCTCAGAGCCTCAGGCCCAGGCTTGAGCCCTGGACCCAGGACTCTGAAGAGGCAGCCCCTGACCAAAGAGCACCAAGCTCGGCACTTTAAAGCATACACAGCATGCGTGGCCCCCAGGGCTCCTCCACGGTGCTGTGTGGAACAGAACTTCCTGCCCTTCCTCCACGGAAGTCTGTGGCTGGTCTCCCAAGCACTGGACCCTGTGTCCCTGCCCCATCTGTGATCGGGAGCATCTCAGCTGCTGATGGCTCCACCCTTGGATCTCTTCCCACCTTTCCCACCCATGGGGGAGGTCACGCCTGCCCTTATTTTGCCTGTACACCATGAGAGTCCCATGCCTGCCTCCCCCTACAGCCTGGGTTTGCGTCGGAATCTTTCACAGCCATTTTTCTGCGGAAACAGGCCCCGTGCACAGAGGGGTGGAGTTGAGAGCAGAACCCACATGTGATGCCAAAGCCGCTTTCTCCCAGCTTATGCCTCCTTTTCTTCTAGCTTTGTTCTCCCACGAACCAAAAAACTCCAGCTATTTTCTGACCAAAATGTGTCTCATAGCAAACCATCTGGTGCCTTTCCTCACAGCACTGGCGCAGACCTCTGCCCAGCTAGCTATCTTGCTGCCAGTTTCCCGGAAGATACCAGTGTTGGAAGTCTGCTCCTTCCTTCCTAGGGTGAGACAAAACTCAGACTCTTGTAAGCATCACGCTGCTCTTTCCCCATACCGCCCCGATCCCGGCAGCAAGCTCTTTTAGAATCGTACTTTCCTTCCTCCCTGCTGCCCCGGTGGGCTCCGACATCCTGAAACACAGCCAAGCTGTGAGGCTTTGCTTTGTGAGGAGCCCCCAGCAGCCTGGCTTGTCAGAGCCAGCCTGAGCAGCCCGGGGGGAGAAAACACCAGCATTTCTTAGAATCCAGACACATGCCTGCAGGAGGGGATGTGAAGCGAGTGGGGACTTGGAGTGTCTTTATCAGCATAAGGGTGACTTCCTTTCCCTGCCCAGCTTCGCCCCTGCTCCCACCCCATCCTGGAGCCCTGGGCCTGAGAGGCAGAGCCCCGCTGGGTTGTGCAGTCCTGTGTGGCCTGTCGTCTCTTGTGGAGCTGTCAGTGTGCTTCCGGTGTCGACAGCCAAGTCTTGGTTTCTCCTCCATGATGCTGTAAAGGAAGTTCTGATGGTGAAAACAAACAATAAATGTCTCTTTGTGAAATAGAGGCTGCACTTCAAAGGAGAGGCGTGGTGGTGGGTCCAGCATTCGCTGCCCCCTGCCATTTGGTGAGGGGAACAGTAGTGACCGTGGGGCTGGGCAGGCCACGTGCCCAGAAGTAGCACTGCCTAGGGGTTGGTGGCCTTTGAATCCAATGATGCCACCATTGGAGCCATGCCAGTGACCCCACATATCAGCTCTGATGAAGTCCCTGAAGTTAGGGTCAAGGACCCTGGCCAGGTTTTGCATGTGCCCACGTGAGCCTTCCCCCTGGTAAGAGGGCTTGTTTCCACACACCACACGCATTCATTCAGTGCCAGACTTGCTCTGTGCTGCACACAAACCAGGCCTGGGCGCAGTGCCGGCGACCAGGCCAGTCAGGTCCAGAGTACAGCTTCATAATGGGGAGGTAGTGGAAATGTAGTAACATAGACCCAGGTCCAGTTCTGGCCCTGCTGCTTAGGGACTGTGACCCTGGATCCGTTACCCTCTTCCTTCAGCCTTGGTTTTTCTGTCTGTGAACAGGACTGAACAGCGCCCCTCTCTGCCTCCCAGAGTCTGAGAGTCAGTCAACTATTACCACCTTGGTGGTAGTGCCACATTCTCAGGTGGCTCAAAGGTTACTAGAATAAAAGGAATTTGAACCAGATATGTTGAAGAAAGCAAGCAAAATGCTGCCAGCACTTCCTGTGTACCAAGGGTGGCACTGAGCTGGTTTTGCCCACAGTGGCTGCAGGTCTGGAGAGACAGGCGGTCCTGTCCCAGTCGCCTCCCTGTGACCCTCCCCTCCCCTGCCTTGGCCTCCCTGGCTCTCCATGGTTGGACTGTGCCCCCAGCCTCAGTGGTTCCTCAAACGTGCCAAACAGCGGCAGAGCCCTCTGATGTCAGCCGTTGGGCAGACTCTGAATCCTGAGTGGATCGGAGCAAACTGAGGAATTCTCTTTTCTTCTGTCCCCCATAATCTAAAAAGACACTCAACAAGTTCATCCTTCGGTTTAAATTTGGCCAACATCTTTAGTCTCCGGGTGTCTCAAATTATGAGTCGTGAGTACCCACGTCTGCTCTTTCATGCATAATGTATGTGACGGAAGGAACAAGGTCCTTTGCAGACTCAATGTGATCTTCAGCGTCGCTGGTGGATGTGGGGGCTTCTTTCTAGGAGGAGAGACATCCCGCTTAAATCTCCCCTAGGGCTTTTCCACACACCCAGAGGGACCTGGCAGAGTCCATGGCTGGCTTGCTGGCTCTGGCTGTTCTTCACCCAGGCTACCTTGGCCTGTGGTAATTAGGAAGTGACCTTTGGGCCTCTTAGGTCCTTTGCCCCCAACATTGGTCATTACTGTTCCTTGCAGCAGTACTCTGAGTCCCACTTTTGAGATGGGGCAGCTGAGGGTCAGGAAGATGAACAGGTTGACTCAATCTGACGTCCTGTAGGAGGTGGGTGGCGTTTGAACCGCAGGCTTTCCAGAGCGCATTCCCACCACATCCTCTTCCATCTCCTTGTAGAACGAAGCACGGACCCAGTGGCTGCAGAGCGCAGCCTGCACACACCCAGTGTGGACACACCCAGTGTAGGACTCCATGCCTCATCGCACCAGGCCCCAGCAGCATCGTCTAGCCTGCTAGCAGGCCCCTTTGTGAGCCCTTTGTCCCCCAGAGGAGAGACACGGGACCCCAGCCCCACCAAGGGGGGAAGGGAGGAACACAGCCCTGGAGGAGCTGTTGCAGCAGGCCTACCAGGAGGAGTTAACCCACTTTACGGATGGGGACACCGAGGCTCTAGGACCAGCCAGCCTTACACAGCTGCTGAGAGGCAGGCCCGTGGTTCACATTTGGGGGACATGACCGTGATTACTTGCTCCGGAGCCAGCACAGAGTTGCAGGGGTCAGGTTGGTGTCCTGCTCTCAGCCATGCAGAAGTGGACCAGGCCATCAGTCCATGCTGCTGGACAACCATGCAGAGTATACTCACTGAGCCCCCGCTCAACTCCAGCCGGCCAAGACAAGGCCATGGCCTCCCTTGACCCTTCACAGACCATGCATGGGGCATGGCATCCTGGAAAGCCCGTGGTCTGGCCAGGTTTGCCCACTGCAGGACAGCGGTCAGTGCTGGGGGATGGGGCTGGGGACAACAGGGGAGCCCTTGGCATATAGGAATGGTCCACCTGGGCCACAAAGGAAGGAGGATGGCAGACAACATTGTGGAGCTTGGGAGCTCCTGAGACCAGGGCCCATATGGGATTCCCAGCCTGGTCCCTGTATACCTGGCAGAGTGGCCACCAGTGCATCTGCTCGGCAGCCTGGGTTCCTGAGACACAACCTCTGAGAGAAGGGGCAGCCCCAGACGAACAGCGGCACTGGAGCCCCAGCGACAGTCCACCATAACCACCCCGTGTTCTAGGGGACAGGAGTCATCTTGGGTGTCATGGTGGCCAGCGGCTTTGAGTGCTCAGTGTGGTCTGCTTTAACACTGTATGGTCCACTCCTCTGCCTCCATCAAAGAGCTCTCTTTCCAAAATGTCTTCAAAGAAGGATTCTAGGTGTGTGTGTGTGTGTGTGTGTGTGTGTGTGTGTGTGTGTGTGTGTTTTACTTCTGGTTTTGGGATTTTGAACTCAAGGCCTCACATTTGCTTGGCCACCTGCCCTATTCCCTTATTTTTAGGATAGGACCTCTCAGTTCCAGACCAGGTGTGGCCCACTTACTTGAGGCTCATCTCTGGGGTCACAGGTATGTGCCACCATGTCCAGCTGCCCTCTGTTGAGATGGAGTCTCCCACAGTTTTCTGTTCAGGCTGGCCTGGCATCATGAGCCTCCCAATCTCAGCCTCCCATGTAGCCTAGAATGACAAGTGCATGCCATTATGCCCAGCTATGGCTTCACTCTCTTTTCTGCCCAGGCTGGCCTTGAACTTTGATCTTCCTATTCTCAGCCTCCTATGTAGTAACGAGGAGTACAAGCTTGAGCCGTTAGCACTTGGCAAGATTCTAGAATGTTAATGCAAGGAGTGCCTTTACAGCCCTCCAGCCCCTCCCCCACTCTGTTCAGTTTGGACCTGAGCCACCCCCCAACCCCCCAGGACATGGAAATGATACTGACCCCCGGGTAGTTGAGAGGCAGAGCTGAGATTTGACCCGTATTTTCCCTAGAACCTACAGAGAGGAGAGAGACACCCTTTCCAGGTTCTGTGGAAGAGCCTCAGGCTGGAGCGCCACAGGGTGACCAGGTGGAGAAGTGGGAATGGTTTTGATTAGAGGCTGAAGGTGAATTCTCAAGTACGTAATGGGCATGACTCATCCTGCATCTCGTCCTCCCTCTCGGGGGGCCCTGGGTTCCATCTGCACAGGATGCCTGCAAGACAGAGCAGAACTCCAATTACACGCACAGCTCTGGAGCACACTAGACAGCTGGTTTGAATCTAGGTTTGCAACTTGGTCACTGCACACATGGCTTGGTAGCCCATGTCTCCATCTCCTCATCTGTAAAATAGGGTGATGACAGTCTTGTCCAAGTGGGATGTGTGAAGTCACGGAGCTAATTCAGGAGTGAGTACTGGTACTGTGCCTAGAACACTGCACTGTGGCTCTTGCCTGCTTGGCTGGAGGCTGAGTTGGCCCAGGGTCACCTGTGGCGTGGCTCACAGAGGCGGCAGAGCTGGGGAGGAGACAGTCATAGCCTCCCAGCTTTCACCCTACCATCTAACTGTGCCCTTAAAAAAATACCAACTGCACTGTCTAGTTGAGAGACTTCCAATCAGACTGTTCCAAGCAGACTTACAGAGAAACCCCAGCCAGGCTCTGGTGGCTCAGGAGACTGAGATCTGAGGATTACAGTTTGAAGTGAACCCAGGCAGGAAAGTCTGTGAGATGCTTATCTCCAACTTCCCACCAGAGAAGCTGGAAGATGAGCTGTAGCTCAAGTGGTAAAGTGCTAGCCTTGAGCAAGAAAGCTCAGTGACAGTGCCCAGGCCCTGAGTTCAGGTCCCAGGACTGGCTCTCTCTCTCTCTCTCTCTCTCTCTCTCTCTCTCTCTCTCTCTCTCTCTCTCTGTTCAGTTAGGGGAATGGGGAGTGTGGGTGTCCAGCTCCTGAGATGAGGAGGCCACGTGGGAGGGTGGGAAGGGCAGGGGTCGGGCACCCTGCTTTCCACACTGACACTCTTGGGGTGGGGGGGACCCCCACATCTGTCCTGTGTCAGGGTCATGCCAGGAGGTCTCATGCATCATCCTCTGGAAAGTGTTCCAATCTGAGACCCCAAGAGGTAGTGTGACCCCATAACACTGAGACTCAAGGCTGGAGAGGATGTAGAGCCTGGATTTGAACCATAGTCCAAGTTCAAAAGCCACAACCTTTCCAACGCCCAACGTATGATACTGTAACCTCTCTGTACGTCAGTTTGAAAATAAAAATTTGAGAAAAAAAAAAAAAAAAAGAAAGTCTTGTGAATAGGTTTAAAAGTAAAAAAGAGGCAAACAGAAAAAATCCTAGATTTTCGTTATGTATAACTAACTTGTTTTCATAACGTGGATTAAATACCATATAAATGTCATGATATAGTTATCTCATGTGTACAGTAATGGCTCATGTGGTAAATAAAGCACCTGCCTAGAAATCAAAAAAAAAAAAAAAAAAAAAAAAAAGCCACAACCTTGGACTGAATGTCAAGTAGGACTAATAGGAGAGCTTGGTCCGTGGTGGCTACTATTCCTGAGGCGCGGAGAGGCAGGGTGACTTGCTGGAGACCACACAGCCAGGGGCAGGGGCCTCCTTCATAGCACCTCTCTCTCTCACCACAGTGCCCTCACGTCTACCCAGCCCAGCATGTGTTAGAAACTGAAGAGAGGTCCACATTCAGGGTGAAAGTCAGGTGATGGGCCGTGGGTCCAGGCCTTGTTCCTCCTCAGAGAAGCAGGGTGAAGGGCAGAGTCAGAGCCAACCCCAGTTCCAGGCGGGGGGCTCTGGGCTGCGGGGCCTGGTGTGCTGGAGGCATCCTGAGGTGTAGACCTGAAGAGGGACCAGGCTGGGGCTTGTTGTCCCTGAGGGCAGGGGTCTTCTGACCAAAGCAGGAATGATAGGGAGGCTCAGTATGGGAGGCCCGGGGAGGAAGGCCCCCCTCAGCTGTGCCGTGTGTCAGGCCAGTGGTCCCAGGGCTGGCCGCTCCCTTGTAGTGTGACAGCCAGACCCAGCTTCTGAGTCACCCCGGTGCTAGGGTGGCACCGCCCCACCACCCGAGAAGCCGAAGAGGGAGCACGTCTTGAATGCCGCGTTATCACACTAAGTTTGTCGATTCAGCTCATTACACTTAATTAGAATTATTTAATTAGAATCTTAATAAAAGAGCAAGGCAGGAAGGAGGTTGCGAGTGGAGGTAGGGCGATGCGTGCTGAGCGTGTGAAGTGAGTCTGCTGGGGGAGCAGGGGTGGCGCTGCCGGAAGGTTGGGTGAAGGGTCTAGCGTGTGGCAGGACCACCAGGGCTAGGGGAGCAGAGAAGCCAGGGGGTTAACGAGACTGGCGTGCAGGGAGCAGATGGATGCACCAGCCAGAGGTGGAGGCCCTGCCCTGGCTGGGTTAGCAAGATGAAGATGCTTCATGGGAGGGAAACAGGAGGAGAGGGGCTGCAGGCAGGTGTGGCAAGCCTGAGACATCGTCTCAAATGGGGACAGGGTGCACTGAGGAGTCAAAGCAGGGACCTGGAGCCAGACAGGTATTTTGTGTCCTGATACCAAGCACAGATTGGCTCAGGGATTACCTCGCTTTCCCCATCTGTAAGTGGGGTCATAGTGAGCCCCAGCTCATTGGTCATTAGTGTCAGAGTGAGACCCAGCTCGTTGGTCGTTAGTGAAGCTGTGGGTGGGGGGCGGGGGTGTAGAGTCGTGGGGGGTGGGGAGCCGTGGGTTCATCTCCAGGGTGATGAAGTCCAATTCATCGTGACTTACTTCCTGAAGAACCCCAGTTCCAGAGGGGAACCACATGGGACCCAGTGACTGTCATCAGATCCCCCTTTGGTGCTGGGTGTCAGTGAGGCTGGAGGGCAGGGCCTGGCTCGGGGCTCGGTGGATCCTTCCTGTGCTGTCCCCTGGGCATGCTGCCGCTGGTGGCCCCTGCCATCTCTTTAGGGAGCCGGTCAGGTTTAGGATGAAGTTGGTAGTGACCCGGAGATTGGTGATTTCTGTGATGTGAGTGACTGTGCCCACAGTCGCCAATTTCAAGCTACCAACACCACATTCCAGAACAAGGAATTAAGCTGTACAGAGTGAGAGTGAGAAGCCAGCTAGGAGCCTTTTGTTGCTGTTAGGGCTTGAACCCAGGGCCTGGGTGCTGTCCCTGTGCTCTTTTGCTCAAGGCTAGCACTCTACCACTTTGAGCCACAGCACCACTTGTGGTGAATTGGAGGTAAGAGTCTCACTGAGTTTCTTACCTGGGCTGGCTTTGAACTGTGATCCTCAGATCTCAGCCTCCTGAATTGCTAGGATTATACATGTGAGCCACCAGCTTCTGGCTGCACCCTGGAGCCTTTGGGAGACAAAGAAGCACTGTTTGCTGATGGTGAATCCGCAACAAGACAGGAGCCTGCACAGTTTTCTATTACTTGCATCCAGTGCACTCCATGCGCTGCTGGGCTGCAAAGCAGAACTCAAGGACGACGTGGCTCTGAGTCCAGATGGCGCTTACGAGGCAGGGGGCTCAGTGGCCATTGGAATTTGCACCCCCCCACAAAGATTCAGTTCTGCTCTGCATTCTCCCCAATCCCAGTGCTGCTGTACCAAAAATCAGGAAAAGGGCTTTTGGGCACTGGAACTCACTCTCACTTGGTATTCTACCACTTGAACCACACAGTGCCACTTCTTTGATGTTTCATCGGAGATAAGTTTCTGTCCAGGCTGGCTTTGAATTGGGATCCTCAGCTCTCAGCCCCCTGACTAGCTAGGATTACAGGCGTGAGCCACCAGCACCTGGCTAAGGCGGATAAGCTTTGGGCACAGTTAGGTAGCATGCTCCTAGGCACAGACTGGAGCCAAGGATATAAGGACTGAAGTTCCTTCCTTTTCCTTTGCACTGTCCAGCAAGGAAGAAGCAGCATAGCCTTGGATGGGGCATGGAAATGTTCCTGCTGTCCCTCTGGGTTCATTGGCAATGTGTGTCTAGAACTTCAAAGCACTTCAGTGACACTTCTTCTTGGATGGCCACAGGCTATTGTTGAATTAATTAAGTGCAATTTAATGAGCTATTTCATCACTGCATAGCACAGGCCAATAGATTCACGCTCTGGGAGCATGCTGGATTCACCCTTCAGTCTGCACTAGGCCAGTTCCCAGAGCGAGTGTTGTCTGAACTGAACCCATTTCCAAACCAGCCAGGTTTCTTGGTTGAAAAAGAGTGAAAAGTGATGCTCATTAATTTAAGCAGAATGGGAACTTAACTGGCAGGACACCAGGAGGCTCATGGAATTGACTGGAGAAGTGGGAGGGCTCGGGGCAGGCACCCCAACAGGAAGTGGCTGTAGTTGCTGTGGCTAAGGCCGCCATCACCGGACGTCTCGTGCTTCCCCCAGCCCACCCCGGGCATCAACTCCTCTGTGCCCCATGGCGCCTTCACAGGCCCTGGATTGGGAGCGGGCTCTGGCATCAGGTGACAGAATGGGACAAATGTCAGCTTCTGAGTGAGGAGGACAGAACTCTGCCCTGTTCCCTGGGGTTTAGATGCTGGGGAGGAAGGGAAGGCAGGAGGAAGGAAAGGAGGAAGAAAGGAAGGGTGAGAGGGAAGGAGGAAGGGTGGAGGAGGGAAGGAAGAGAAGAAGAGAAGGAAGGAAAGGGGGGAGAAGGGAGGGAAGGAAGGGAGGGAGGAAAGAATAAGAGAGAGAAGGAGGGGAGAACAAAGGGGAGGGAGACTAGAAAACTAACGCATGCCCACCTTGTGGAAACACCGTGCTGACATCCCATTGCATTGTCCGTTTAGTCTTGGCCATGAACTCCTGAGAGGTTTCCTCATATCCACCCATTGTCTAGATGGGAGACACGTTTTGAGGTTCTTTGTTAGTCATCACCCCAGGCTTTGGGGTGCCATGAGAACCAGGCTGACATGGTAAGTGCTGGGCCTCAGAGCCAGGCCTCTGGGGGACCTTTCTATAGGCTAAGCTTTAGTCTTTGGCCCCTGCAGGGCAGGCTGGGCCTGTGGGTCTACATACTTCCTGTTTCTCAAAGGAGGGTGGGGGTCCTGGACCAAGAGCATCGTCCTAGAAGCAAACCCAGGTTGGGATCACGGGCTGTCTGTGAGACCCCAGCCAATGGGCAATCTGTCTGTCACCATGTCACCATGTCACCATGTGGCTCTCTACCCCAGTGGGGGCCGCTGACTGTAAACTAGGAGCCAAGGATTGGGGAGAGGCGAGGGTATCTGAGTGAGAAAGGAGCCAGCCAAAGCCCAGGGTTTTGATTGACACAGGGACTGCTGGTCTCTGCCATCTGACTGGGTGTTCCTGGCTCTACTGTGGCCTCCCTCCTTTGACTAAGAACAGAACTACATTTCTGCCAACGAATCTGAAGTTCCTGGGTCCAGGGCCCGGTGTCCCCCAGGGACCCTGAGACTGCCAAGGAGGCCAGGCAGGGCTGCATGCTCCAGGACTGCATCTGGAAGATGGGACTAGGAGGCCTAGATGGAGCCCCACAGTCCTCGGGGGACGGGAGGGGCAGGGCCTCCGGAGGCCACACCCCTGCCTTCCAGCCAGGAGGATGGAAAGCAGGTCTCAGAGCCAAGCAAGAGGAAGCACCCCAGGGCCCCGGCTCAGCCTGGCGGGAGGCCCTCCCCGGCCAGGTTCCTGGGCATTGCTTCAGCCCAGAGGCAGACAGGTGTGCAGTGGGGAGGGGCTCTGAGAGGGACTCTCCTGGCTTCCACCTTCACCATGCAGTAGGTGCGCCTCTCAGGTCTCAGGTTCCCTCCCTGGCCAGGAGGGGTGGGGTTCATTCTTTTCTTAGATACTCATTGAGGTTGGGCTTCCTAGTCCCAGCTCCAGTATTTGGGGGCACATAGCTTAAATGTGGGATATTTCTCTCCTTGATTTTAAAGTTGTTGTTGTTTTAATTATGGTAGATTTTTTTTTCTTTACTAGTATTAGAATTGAAGTCAGGGTCTTGCACTCTTGTTTGACTATTTTTCCATCAAAGCTGGTGTTTTACCACTTGAACCACAGCACCACTTCTGGCTTTTTAGCGATTCATTGGAGATAAGCGTCTCATGAATATTTCTACCCAGGCTGTCTTTGAACCTCAATCCTCAGATTTCAGCCTCTTGAGTAGCTAGAATTACAGGTGTGAGCCACCAGTATCCAACTAGAAATTACGGTAGGAATCTGTTTGTTTGTTTGGGCCAGTCCTAGAGCTTGAACTCAAGGCCTAGATACTGTCCCTGAGATTTTTTGCTCAAAGCTAGTGCTCTACCACCTGAGCCACAGCACCACTCCTGGCTTTTTGTTTCTTTTCTTTTTTTTTTTTTTGACCAGTCCTGGGGCTTGGACTCAGGGCCTGAGCACTGTCCCTGGCTTCTTTTTGCTCAAGGCTAGCACTCTGCCACTTGAGTCACAGCACCACTTCTGGCCATTTTCTGTATATGTGGTGCTGGGGAATTGAACCCAGGGCCTCATGTATACGAGGCAAGCACTCTTGCCACTAGGCCATATCCCCAGCTCCTGGCTTTTTGTTTCTTTGAAGATAAAAGTCTCATGGACTTTCTGCCCAGGCTGACTTTGAATTGCAATCCTCAGATCTCAGCCTCCTGAGTGGCTAAGATTCTAGGTGTGAGCCACCGGCAACTGGCTTGTGGTAGAATTTTTTTTTTTTTTTGCCAGTCCTGGGCCTTGAACTCAGGGCCTGAGCACCGTCCCTGGCCTCTTCCCGCTCAAGACTAGCACTCTGCCACCTGAGCCACAGCACCCCTTCTGGCCGTTTTCCATATATGTGGTGCTGGGGAACCGAACCGAGAGGTTCATGTGTAGGAGGCAAGCACTCTTGCCACTAGGCCACATTCCCAGCCCTGTGGGTAGAATTTTTGATAGACCATTTTAACTCAGCTTAAGTGTGTAATTGGAGGCATTATGTGCATTCACAATGCATAAACATCACCACCATTAGTCTCCAGAACTTTCCCATTTTCCCAAATCGACACCCCATTTCTAAATAGCAGATTCATTGTGGTACAATCCATACCTAATGCAACTAATTCAATGGATTTTAGACCACAGTATTGCAGTCAATTTCAGAACATTTCATTATCCCCTAAAGAAATCCTTTATCTACTGTGTAAATAAAGCTTATCCACCATGTAAATGCTCTTCTAAGTGTCTGATCTCTCTTTCTCTCTGTCTGTGTCTGTCTGTCTGTCTGTGTCTGTCTGTCTCTGTCTCTCTCTCTCTCTCTCGTGTGTGTGTGTGTGTGTGTGTGTGTGTGTGTGCGTGTGTGTGTGTGTTGGCTTGAACTCAGGTGTTTTGCACTTTTGTTTGGCTTTTTTCACTCAAGGCTGGTACTTGACCATTTGAGCCACATCTCCACTTCTGACATTTTGGGGGTCAATTGAAGAGTCTCTCGGAGTTGGCTTTGAATCTCAATCTTGAGATCGTGAGATCGCAGCCTCCTGAGTAGGTAAGTTATGGGCACGAGCCACCATCGCCTGACTTCTCAACTTTGCTTTACTTATTTTTCAGATAAGGTTTTTACGTTGTTGCCTACAGCCAGCCTTACACTGCATTCCTCCTACCTATAGTCTCCCGTGTGGGCTGGAACCACAGGTGTGAACCACAGTGGGTTCATTGGTTGAGATGGGATCTCACAACCCTGCTGTGCCATCTCAGGCAGGAAAAGAAGAAAAGTTCCAAGGCCTACTAAACTTGTCTCTCACCAAACCAGAAACGCATGCTTCATGAGGCCCAGGACTGCATCGACCATGGGCATGCGCATTACGCATGTGCAGGTAAGTAAGTGGATAGATGGAGAGATCTGGGCGGGTGAATGATTTGCAAAGCCGAAGAAGCATCAGGCAAGACGGGATTAGGGAGGAAGCTGCTTCTAGAAGTTGTTCCTTAGGAAAGGCCAAACCCCACAGAAGTCTATTAATAGAGCCAATTAATAAACAGCAGCCAAGGTAAATGTTTACAGGAAGGGGCTCTGCAGAAGCCTCTGATCTCTGAGGCTGGCTCAGGCCTGGCTGGCTGTAGACAGAAGAAAGCCCGCTTCCTCCTGTGAGGGTTCCCAGCCCTGGGCCTTCCCTGGACTCCAGAGGCACAGTCCCACCGGCCCTGCTGCCCGAGGGTCCCTTGCTCCTGTCCTTGGTCCCTTAGATGTTCCTTAAACACCTCTGTGCTCTCCCTGTGCCATCCTGCTTCCCCTCACTCCCTGCCTGGTTCTGTGTAACCCAGGCTGATTTGGATGCGTGATCCTCCTGCCTCAGCCTCCCAAGTTCTGGGATTACAGGTGTGTATTACAATGCCCAGCTTCTGTTTTAATTTCTTGAAATATTTGCTTAAATGTTTATAGTGTAAATGTATATATATATAATTTCATTTATTCATTTAGTCTATCTTTTCATTCTAGAGGCGAAGTCAGACCAAATAAATAGGTGTATTGTTTTCTTTTTGTCTTGTTTGTTTGTTTATAGGTCTTTGGGAAGGTAAGGAGGAACACAGAAATGGAAGGACAAAGGGTGAACAGTTACAGCAGTGGTACTCACTAGATGAGTTCACTATGTTGAAAATGAGCTTCACTGTGTTGAAAATGCACTATACAATTTGTAGGTGGGGACAAGAGGGAAAAAAACTTGAAGAGAGCGAGGGAAGGGGTGACATTGTCCCAAAAGAAATATACTCATGCCGGGTACCCATGGCTCAGGCTTGTAATCCTAGCTATTCAGGAGGCTGAGATCTGAGAATCCCAGTTCAAAGCCAGCCCAGGCAGAAAAGTCCATGAGACTCTTATCTCCAATTAATCACCAGAAAACTGAAAGTGGTGCTGTGGCTCAACATGGTAGACAGCTAGCCTTCAGAGAAAAAGCTCAAGGACAATGCGCAGACCCTGAGTTCAAGCCCCATGACTGATTAAAAAAAAAAAAGTACTCATTACCTGATTCACATAACTGTAACCCCTTTGTGCTTCACCTTTACAGTAGCAATTTGAAAAGAAATTTTTCTTCTTGAACATAAAAAAATATATATTTTTTGTGATACTACAGTGCAAACTGAAGGGCCTAGTACTTACTAGGCAAGTGTTTTACCATATGAGCCCATCCCTAGCCCTAATTGTTAAAAAGGTAAATACGTTTACTTGCCCTATGTACCGTGATCTCTCTAGCACCTACAGCACTGCCTGGCCCTTCTGAGGACCCTTGGCAGAACTTCCCGGTGAGAGTCCTTCCCAGGCCTGCAGGCAGCGAGCTGGAGATTTCCAGAATGGAAGCCAAAGGCAGGCAGGTGCCCTGGGCTCAGCTTTCTCCGCTGCTAGGTTGGGGGAGGTTGCGGCAAGGCCTCCTTGGTAAGGCCTCTTTCCACCAAAGACTGAGGACCCTGGGGATTCTCCAAGTCAGCAGCTGAGGTGGGGGAGTGGATAAGCAGCTGTAGGGGGTGATGGGGTGGGGTGGAAGGCCAGGGAAGGGAAGGGAGAGGGTGATGAATGAACAGAGGAGGGCCCAGGTGGAGCCCAGGTGGTGGGGAGACTGGGTGAGTGGGTGGGGCCACAGAGGGAGAAGGAGGGACTAACACCTGATTGGTTGGTTGGTGGGTTTGGGTGTTTTGGGGTCTCCCCACCCCATTTCCTCTTCCTGCTGCTCCTCTTCAAAGACATCTAAGAAGATGTGATTTCTGCGTGGGGGTGATTGTGCCATTGGTTTCTTATGTCGTGACTGAAAGGTGATTTCTGTTGTTAGGGGAAATAATCTCGGAGGGATCACAGGCCCAGCTTGAAAGCACACTGAAATCACATAGCAAGAAAGACATCCCCTTTCCATCCTCTTTTCATCTTTCTGAAGGTGCCATATGGCGAAGCAGGAAGTCCATCTGGGGCTGGCATGTCTGACACTCACCCGCACTTGTTCCCCTCCACCATGCCAGGCTTCAATCAGAATGTTAATCCTGTGTGATTCTCAGGGCTCCTGGCGGCCCCTGGCTGGGATACAGGAGGACAGCAGGCATAGGTGACAACTACACCCAGGTCTTGGCTTTATGATATTCCCCCTCCTAACCACTCTGTGTCTTTGTCCTACAGAAGTCTGTCTTTGTTGTGAGAACTGCACTCAGCTCGCTCAGTGGGGCTGCGAATTTGTGGCTCAAATTAAGAGTCTCACTTGGGAGACAAAGATGCTTTCTCTTCTAATAACTGCTGTTCCTTCCTTGATGGACAGCAGCAGGGGCGGGGCTCTGTGAACTGACTCCTCCTCTCATTCATTTGAAACAGTGGACTGGTGTTTGCTGGGCCCTGAGGCCTTGCTTCGGACCCAGCAGCTGACTTCACTCTGCAACCTTTTACCTGTAGGGGTGGGGGGGGGGAGCCTGCCAACATTTTTCTGATGTGTCATCTTTGTTTATTTGCAGGCCAGCTCCATATCCTGCTGCTGGCCTTTGTATAACATAACATGGCATTAGAAGCAGGTCTGGAGAACTGGGCACCTGTGGTTCACGCCTGTAATCCTAGCTATACTCGGGAGGCTGAGATCTGAGGATCATGGTTCAAAGCCAGCCCTGGGCAGAAAAGTTTGCAAGACTCTTATCTCCAATAAGCTACTCAGAAAACCCCTGAAGTGGCACTGTGGCTCAAGTGGTAGAGTGCTAGCCTTGAGCACAAAGGGGTTCAGGGACAGCACCTAGGCCCTAAGCTCAAAACCCAGGACCGGAAAAAATACAAACAAAAGAAAAAGAAACAGCTCTGGAGTTAGGCTGTCTGGGTTCAAATCTCAGCTGCATTGTTTACTGGGCTTTGGGGCAAGTTGTTTAACCTCTCTGGAGCTTAGCTTCCTCATCTGGAGATGTAAAATAGAATGGAGATGTAAAATAATTGGGAGGCCAGAGGAGATATTTATGCTGGGATCTGCAGTAAGAGAGAGGGAAGAGAATTGTAGGCAATAAGGAACCACCTATACCAAAGGTCCTGTAGCAGCAAGAGGAAGCAAATCCATTTCTAGAGACTGAAAGAAGGACCAGGATTATGGAGATACTATTGCTTGGCTGCTTAGCATCTTTCCTTCGAGAAAGAATAAAGCGGCAGATGTGATTTAGTTTAGTTTTCTAAGAATCCCTCAAAGGCCCATGCTTGGTTCCCATGGGGCCACTCTGCGGAAGTGGTGAGCCTTAGGGGGTGTGACCTTGTGGGAGGTCTTTAGGTTATTGGAGGTGTTGGGCCCAGTCCCTGTCTCTTTTGCCCTTTTTCTTCCCAGCTGTAGGACGAATGGTTTTGCTTTGCCAGGTACTCCCACCATGATGTGTAGCCATAGGCCCATCAGCAATGGGGGCCAACAGATCATGAACTGAGACGTCTAAAATGGTGAGCCAAAGCAAACCTTTTCTCCTTATAACTTGATGAGCTCAGGTATTTGTTATAGAAATGGAGCGCTGACTCACACAGGTGCTGCCCATGAGATGTGTCATGGACTTTAACCAATAAGGCTGGGTCACAGGTCTCTGGTTTTCACAGACCAGAGGGTTGTTGTGGCTCAGGCTGTGTGTTGTGAGTGTAGAGATGAGGTGGGGACCCATCCTGCTGCATAGTCAGGGCAGAGAATTATCCTGCAGATGTGAGCAGTGGCTAGAGCCCCTGATTCCTCAGCTCCTTAACCATGGCCAAGGCTGTGGCTCTATCGCGGGGCCAGTTCTGCTGTCTTATTCTAGAGATCCTTTCTGGAAATTCAGCTCACAGCCAGCCTTTCCAGCTCTCCCTGTGAGCACATGTTCCTGAATTAACTTCTTATCTGCTTCAACAAGCTGTGGTGGTATCGGGGATCTGAGGCAAGAGTGATTGTGGTGGGTTAAAAAGAACCACTGGGAAATGGGCTGGCCTTGTTACCTTCAAACCAAAGGAAAGGATTCTTAATTCCAGGCCTGCCAGTGAAGAGCTAGAAGTTTCTGTTTTCCTTTTCCTTTTGACCCATGGTCTCACTAGATATCCCACACTGGCCTCAAACTCTTGATCCTCTTGCCTCCCAAGTACTGGGATTCCAGGTGTGTACTACCCACCTCTGACCAACTTTCTGCTGTTCAACTACTGGAATGTTCAACCTTTTTTTTTTTTGGCCAGTCTTGGGCCATGAACTCAGGGCCTGAGCACTGTCCCTGGCTTCTTTTTGCTCAAGCTAGCACTCTGCCACTTGAGCCACAGCACCACTTCTGGCCATTTTCTGTATATGTGGTGCTGAGGAATCGAACCCAGGGCTTCATGTATATGAGACGAGCACTTTACCACTAGGCCATATTCCCAGCCCCTGGAATGTTCAATCTTGAAGACACCATCTCTGAATCCAGTTGCCAGGTGGTGAGGAGCCCAGGCCACATGGAGAGGCATCATGTGTGTGCTCAGGTCCCCATCCCCAGCAGAACCCCCGGAGACAGCCCCTCATCAGCCATCAGGCACTCAAGGATGCCAGCCCAGCCCTGCCCAGCCTTCCTGGTTCTGGCTGGCTGTTCTGGAAGAGTTCATGACAACTCAGTCAATCTCAAGAATAGCCAGACATGCCAGGCACCGGTGGCTCATGCCTGTAAACCTAGCTACTCAGGAAGCTGAGATATGAGGATCGCAGTTCAAAGCCAGCCTGGACTGAAAAGTCCCCATGAGACTCTTATCTCTAATTAACCACTCAAAAAACCAGAAGTTGTGCTGTGCTCAATGTGGTAGAGTACTAGCCTTGTGCAAAAGAGCTTAGGGACAGTGCCAAGGCCCTGAGTTCATTCCCCCCCACCCCAACAACAATGAAAAGAATGGCCAGAGACGATAAAAACTGGTTGATTGAAGGCAGTAAAGGTTGGGATAGATTGTTATTTAGCAAAAGATAACCCAGATTGGACTGGCCGAGGGAGAGGAGATGAGATGAAGCTGGCTCAAGCAGGGGGAGGTAAGGGTGGGACTAGGAGTGTGTGGTTGTCCTAAGGGCACTGGAAAGCTATGGAAGGGTTCCGGGTGGGAAGGTGACATGGTTACAGTCACCTTCCAACTGCAGAGAGCAAACTGAAGAGCAGCCAGAAATGGACCAGCCTGGAGAGTATTCCCACTGCAGAAAAGAAATCTCACGTGATCTCTGTGCCATACAAGATTGGGATGGAGTCTCATTCTGGCCCCTCTCTGAAACTCAAATTTAACTGGACTTCTTGTTTTGTCTTTTGTGCTGGTCCTAGGGCTTGAACTCAGGGCCTGGGCAATATCCTTGTGCTATTGTGATCAAGGCTGGCACTCTACCACTTGAGCCACAGCTCCATCATTTTTTGGTGATTAATTGGAGATAAGTCTCTTGGAACTGGGTGCTGGTGGCTCACACCCATAATCCTAGCTACTCAGGAAGCTGAGATCTGAGGATCATGGTTCAAAGCCTGACTCTCATTTCCAATAAACGACTCAAAAAAATGTTGACACATTGCGGGGCACCAGTGGCCCATGCCTGTAATCCTTGCTACTCAGGAGGCTGAGATCTGAGCATCAAGGTTTGAAGCCAACCTGGGCAGAAAAGTCTCCATGAGACCCCTATCTCCAATTAACCACTCAAAAGCGGCAAGTGGTGCTGTGGCTCAAAGTGGTAGAACACTAGCCTTAAGCACAAAGAGGCTCAGGGACAGCACCCAGGCCCTGAGTTCAAGCCCCACTACCAACGAAAAAACAACAACACAAAAAAAATCAACATAGAAACGGAGGGACAAAAAGTGAATAAATGCAGCAGTGGTACTCATTAGACACTATGTTGAAAATGAACTACACAACTTGTAGGTTGGGGATGGTAGGCAAAAACTGGGAGAACGCGAGGGAAGGGGTGACATTGTCCAAAAGGAAGTATACTCTTTACCAGACTTACGTAACTTTGCCCCACTGTATATCACCTTTATAATAACAACTTAAATTAAAAAAAATCTGAAGCAGAGCTATGGCTCAAGTGGTAGTGTTATCCTTGAGCAAAGAAAAAAAAAAAAAAGCACAGGGACAGCACCCAGGCCCTGAGTTCAAACCCTAAGATCAGCACCAAATAAGTAAATAAATAGGAAAAAAAAATGTCTCTCAGATTTCCCCGTCCAGGCTGGCTTCAAACCAGGATCCTCAGATTGCTCAGAGCTCAGCCTCCTGAGTGGCAAGGATTGCAGGCGTGAGCCAGCAGTGCTCAGCTTTGTCCAGTAGATTTATTACTTAACTCCAGGACCCACAGGGCAGAGGACACTCCACAGGCTGGCCAGCCTTGTTCTGTGGGAGTCTTGGCTCTATGTGTAACTCCAGGTGGAGAAACATCTCACCCTGATTCCCCTCTGCACGGAGGACGTGTCCCTAGGACAGCTGATGCTCTGCTTCCTGGATACTCCGTTCCCCCATTGCTGGGGCTCCCCTCTGCACGGGCTGCAGGGGCTGCCAGAGCCCCTCTGCAGAAGGTCTTACTTCTTTCCAGAGGGGTGGGAAAGCACATGGCCCTGGCTGAGAGGGGAGAGGGAGGGGCGGGCAGGGATGGAAACCTCAGCAGCCACCCTGTATAGGACATCTGACAGGGAGCAAGGATTTCTGGGAATAGGGTGCACTGGTAAAAAGTAAATAAATAAGTAAGGGTTCTTGGTTCCACTGTGTTATAGCCATCGGTCTGCTTCTCTGCCTTCCAAATGTGGTTAATGCTATCTCTGCCTCTCTGCTGATTATTCTTGTGTTTTGTTTTGGTTTTTATGCCTCTTGTGTGCACAGGGTGTAGCGGGGAGCAGAGCTATATATGCATGCTCAATCTGTCTGGTTGAAGCAGAACTCGCAGTCAGCCTAATTTCATCTTCGTGATACCAAGGGGCCAGCAACGAGCATGGGGGGAAGGTGGTTTCTGTAATAATAAACAGCATTGGGAAATCTGGATATCCACATGCAAAAGAATGAAATTAGACTTTCATTGCACACCAGAAGTCAACACAGCGTAGATAAAAGACTTGGATGTAAGACCTAAACAATAAAACGACTAGAAGAAAACAGAAGGCAAGTTGCATGTCATTGGCACAGGTGATGATTTGTGTGTGTGTGTGTGTGTGCGCGTGTGTGCACGCCTGTTGTTGGGGCTTGAACTCAGGACCTGGCCATTGTCCCTTAGCTTTTTCACTCAAGCCTGGTGCTCTATCTACCATTTGAGCCACAGCTCTAATACCATCTCTTTGGTGGTGAATTAATTGGCAGTAAGAGTCTATCATATGGACCTTTCCTTACCCCAATGGACTTTGAACTACAATTCTCAGATCTCTCCCTGAGTGGCAAGAGCTACACAGTAGATGAGTACATTAGACAACATTTACTTAACCGTATGCATTGCAGCACCATTCAAACAGCCTAGCTACAGAGCCAATCTGTGTCTAGGCAAAGACAAATGGATAAAGAGAATGTGATATGTTTGTCTATGTGATATCTATCTGTCTGTCTGTTTATCTATCTATCTATCTATGCATGGAACTCCACTGACCATGACATAGAAGAACCACTAAGACATTGTGTTAAGTAACATAGACCAGGCTAAGAAAAGACAACACCTCAAAACCTCACCTGCTTGTGAAAGCTAATCACTGAACTCAGAGAGGCAGAGTGCAGAAGGACCAGAAGCTGGAGGGGGATTCAGTGGGGCTCAAGTTATGTGTGTGTGTGTGTGTGTGTGTGTGTGTGTGTGAAAGAGAGAGAGAGAGAGAGAGAATGAGAGTTCCAATGGATAAATTCAACAGGTCTTCCTTACAACTTGGTGACTATGGGTAACAAGGTAGTACATGCTTGAAAATTGTTGGTTGCTGATTTTGTATTCTCACCACACCTCCAAAATAAGTATATGAGGTATGCCACGTATACTCATTGGTGTGATTTAGCCGTCACACACTGTACATATATATCAAAATGTGTTGTATACCATAGAATTATACTTGTTTGTATTAGAGTTTAAACTCCAGGCCTTGCACTTGGTGGATAGGTGCTCTACCAGTTGAACCATGCCCATTCCAATCTTTTTAGCTTTCGTTATTTTTCAATTAGGATCTTGAGGTGTTTTTCTTTTCATTATTATGGTTTTTATAGAGTTTGGGTCTCAAGTTTGTTTTTATGCCTGTCCTGGAGCTTACCCTCTGGGCCTGGGCACTGTCCATGAGCTTCTTTTGTGCAAGGCTAGCTCTCTACCACTTGAACTCCACTTCTGGCTTTTTGGTAGTTTATTAGAGATAAGAGTCTCATGGGCTTTCCTGCCTGGGCTGGCTTCAAACCCTGATCCTCAGATCTCAGCCTCCTGAGTAGCTAGGATTCCAGGCATGAACCACCAGCTCCAGGCTCATGCCCAACTTTTTATTGGTTGAGATAAGAGTCTCAAACTTTTGATCAGTCTGGCCTTCAACTGTGATACTTCTGACCTCTGCTTCCCAAACAGCTGAGTGACAGGCATGAGCCACCAGGCCCTGAAGCCTAAGAAAAAGATGTAACTTTTGCCAAATCTAAAAAATAACCATCAGACCAGTAGGGTAGGAAATTGAGTCGGTGGGAAGGACATTTGCAGAGCAAGAGTTGGCAGGACCTATGTCACCAATGCTTCTCCCAAGTGTGCCCAGCTTTCCTTGAGGCGCCCAGCGAAGGCTGTGCCCGCCTCCCTCACGGAAGTGGACACTTATGGTGGCCACGCCCCTGTACAGGATGCCCCATCCGTCACTCCTCTGCTGAGTTCCCAGGCACTAGGAGATGGTCAGACTATTTGTCCAATGTTATTTACAGTTGGGAAAGAATGCCAATGCCCAACAGCAGTGGGTTGGGCAAGTAAATTGTGGGGTATCCATTTTAAGAACATTATCTGGCAGCTCAGAACGATGAGGTAGAAGAATATTTAATTTCATGGGAAAATGCTCCTGACATATTGGTAAATTGAAGAAACCAATTTCCTAAGGAGTGAGTGCAGCACAATTCCATTTAAACAACAAGAGCACACACATATGACAACAAATTAATTAAGGAGGAATCAACGTTTGTATATTGCAATGCTTGGAATGTCTCCCAAGCTTATGTTGAAACGGAGTCTGCTTTGTGAGGTACTGTGATTGTAAAATTGTATTGGAGATGGGACTTCGGGGAGGTATTTATTATTTTTTATTTTTTAATTAATTAATTTATTGTCAAAGTGATGTACAGAGGGGTTACAGTTTCATAATAAGGCAGTGCATACATTTCTTTTCTTCTATTTCTTTTTTGCCAGTCCTGGGCCTTGGACTCAGGGCCTGAGCACTGTCCCTGGCTTCTTTTTGCTCAAGGCTAGCACCCTGCCACTTGAGCCACAGCACCACTTCTGGCCGTTTTCTGTATATGTGGTGCTGGGGAATCGAACCCAGGTAAGCACTCTTACCACTAGGCCATATTCCCAGCCCCGGGGAGGTGTTTATTGTTAAATGAGGATGTAAGGGTGGGGCCCTAACCTGATGAGACTGGCTTTATAAGAGGAAGGGAGCCGGCACTAGTGGCTCACACCTGTAATCCTTTCTACTCAGCAGGTTGAGATCTGAGGATTGGCAAAAACAGCCCAGGCAGGAAAGTCCTGAGACTCTCATGTCCAATTAACAACCAGAAAACCAGAAGTGGAGCTGTGACTCAAAGTGGTAGAGCCCTACTCTTGAGCAAAAGAGCTCAGGGACAGTGCCCAGGCCCTGAGTTCAAGTCCATGACCAACAAAAAAGAAGGAGAAGGAGGAGGAGGAGGAGGAGGAGGAGGAAGAGGCTGACAATACTAACTAATCAGAAGGCTGAGGAATGAGGTTCAAAGCCAGCCTGAGAAGGAAAATCTGAGACACTCTTATCTGCAATTAACCTGCAAAAAGCCAGATGTGGAGCTATGGCTCAACCAGCCTTGAGCAAAAAGCTACACAGGAACACAAGGTCCTGAGTTCAAGCCTCAGTACTAGCACACACACCACACACAGACACACACATGTACACACACAATTAAAAATGTGTAATAGACCTAGATTCTTATTGCCCTTGGAGTTTGGTTCCAGAACTTTCCTCAGACACCAAATCCCGTGAATGCTTCTTTCTTATATAAGATGGCATTTTGTTTGCATATATTATACACACATCCTCTGTCTAATTGAAATCATCTCTAGGTGACACACAACACCTCATCTGCTGTGAACACAGTGTCATTGTTGGGCATGGTGTCCTTGCACTTCCTGTGCAAGGGACTGTGCCACTTGAGCTACGTTACCTAGCCCTTTTTGCTCTGATTGATTTTTCAAAACTAGAATTCATATAAAAAAGCTAACATTACCTGCAGGCTTATGCCCCAACATACAGATCCTAGGCCAGCATCCAAAGTCATATGGATTCTCTCTGCCTCCCAAGCCCCAGATAAGTCCTTAATACTTCAGCCTCCCCCACCTCCCCCTCGCCCCTTCTGATCTCAGAGCGGCTCTGGACATCCTGCGGGGAAGGAAGTCATCGCCCGCCCTCCCTCCACCTGGGGAATTCTGCGGGCTCGGAGAACATTTTACATATGGCAGCCATGATTTTCTCTTCCCTTTTAGCCTGGACCCTTGGCCTTCCTGCCTTTCCAGCTTTCTCCCTCCCTTTCTCCTCCCCTTTTCTCCCCCTCTCCCCCGCTTCATTTCAGTAGAGAGTAAGCAACAGTAGATTAGCCAAGGGAGAGAAATGGCTGCCTGTTATAATGCAGGAAGAGAAATTCCCCCTCTTGTAGTAGACTAAACAAGGGAAAATGACTCTGAAATCTCGCCACAGCCTGACGTAGACTACGCTGCAGTTCCTTCTCGAAAGGCGAAGGGTTTATTTATTCAGGATACCTTAGAACACTGTGTTTCTGAGTGAGGGTCAGTACCCATGACTGTCCAATCCAGGGCTCTTGGTGCTCTGAGATGGGGCCGGTCTGAGTGGAGACGGGTGAGCCGAAAATATGCGCTAGATTGTGAAGGTTCACCATATTAAGAAAAAGAGGGCCACCTGTTTCTTTAATAACTTCTAGTCATAATTGAAACCATTATGTTTGGGATATATTGAGTTAAATAAAATATATCTGCACACAGGGGCATCTGTGTATGAAGATGGCATAAGGAATCCCACGGAAAACTGTCCCGCAAGAGGGGGGTGGGGGAACCCAGAAAGAGAGAGTAATAGATGCGGTTCGTCTGATTAAATTATTATTCTATATGCGCTTATGAATTACCATGGTGAAAAAAAATTCACAGTTTTTGCTAAAAACTTCTTGGCTTCATTTTGATGGTAAATATGAGTCCTTGCCTAAATGACAGAAGCAAGTTTGGGGTTTGGAAAGGAGGCAGGGACACAATGGCCAAGAACCCTTGATTTGAGCCTTTTTGATCAAAGCTAGGGCTCTACCACTTGAGCCACAACTCCACTTCCAGGTTTTTGGTGGTTAACTGGAGATGTGTCTCACTGACTTTTCTGACTGGGCTGGATTTGAACCTCGATCCTCAGATCTGAGCCTTATGAGTAGTAGAGGAATGAGCTACTGAAGCTTGGCTTTTGTTGTTGTTTGTTTGTTTAAAGTTGTATATAATAGTTGTAAGGGGTGTTTCATTGTGACTGTTTCTACATGCATAAAATGTATCGGGATCAACCTCAGTCTTTCTACCACTCTCTTTTATCTCTATCCCTTCCTCAAGACAATTCCCACAGGTTCCTTTGCAATTAATTGTGTGTGGGGTGTGTGTGTGTGTGTGTGTGTGTGTGTGTGTGTGTGTGTGTGGCGAACTCAGAACCTCTCACTCCTGATTGGCTTTTTCACTCAAAGCTGGTACTCCACTACTTGAGTCATACCTCCACTTTCAGCTTTTTCTTGCTCATTGGAGATGAGTGTCTCATGAACTATTCTGATCCTCAGATCTCAGCCTTCTGAGTAGCTAGGATTATAGGCATGAGCTGCTGGTACCCATTCCCAACACATTCTATGTTTCATACATGCAAATAAACCATATCAGCCATCTTATCTTCATTCACCCTCTTTATTAGCTCCCCCTCCTGCTGGAAATAGGCACTATTTTCTTTGCTTTAACAACAACAAACTGAAACACTTAATTAAAAAAGAGAAATAAAAATGCAGCAATGATAATCACTAGACACTGTTGAAAATGAACTATAAAACTTGTGGGTGGGGACAGGAAGGAAAAACTGGGAGACAGTAAGAGAAGGGATGACACTGTCCATAAAGAAGCATACTCATTACCTGACTTCTGTAACTGTAACCTCTCTGTACATCACTTTTAAAATAACAATTAAAAAATAAAAAGAAATAAAAGGAGCTGGGTGCAGTCATTCATGCTTTTATTTATGTATTTATTTATGTATTTTGGCCAGTCCTGAGGCATGGACTCAGGACCTGAGCACTGTCCCTGGCTTCTTTTTGCTCAAGCACTCTGCCACTTGAGCCGCAGCGCCACTTCTGGCCGTTTTCTGTATATGTGGTGCTGGGGAATTGAACCCAGGGCTTCATGTATATGAGGTAAGCACTCTTGCCACTAGGCCATATCCCCAGCCCCTATTCATGCTTTTAATCCTAGCTACTCTGGAGGCTAAGATTAGGAGAATCATGGTTTGAGGCCAGCCCTGGCTAATAGCTTCCCCACTAATAACTAAGTGTGGGCTGTGTACCCATCCTCCCTACTATACACAAGGGTGAGATCAGCAGGATCGTAGTTTTAGACCAGCCTGGGCCAAAAACAAAAAGTTTTCAAGACTCCATCTCAATGGTAGAAGCTGGCTGTAGCACACAAACCTGTTATCTAGTGGCTCACGCTTGTAATCTTAACTACTCAGGAACATGAGATCTGAGGATCGTGGTTCAAAGCCAGCCAGGGCAGGAAAGTCTGTGAGACTCTTATCTCCAATTAATCACCAAAAAGCTGGAAGTGGAGCTCTGGCTCAAGTGGTACAGCAGTATCCTTGAGCACAAACGCTCAGGGATAGTGCCCAGGTCTTGAATTCAAGCCCCAGGGCCAGCACACACACACACGTAGGACTGTTGGCCTGTGCTAGAGTCATGGCTCTGTGGTAGAGCACTTGTCTGTCAAGCTTGAGGCTCTGAGTTCAAACCCTGCCACCACCAAGAGAAAACAGCTTTCTCCTCTGACTTTGCACACTTACTCTACAAGAATATCTATTATTATTATTATTATTATTTTTTTGGCCAGACCTGGGGCTTGGACTCAGGGCCTGAGCACTGTGCCTGGCTTCTTTTTGCTCAAGGCTAGCACTCTACCTCTTGAGACACAGTGCCACTCCAGCTTTTTCTGTGTATGTGGTGCTGAGGAATTGAACCTA
Organism: Perognathus longimembris pacificus; assembly: GCF_023159225.1. Taxonomy (NCBI): domain Eukaryota; kingdom Metazoa; phylum Chordata; class Mammalia; order Rodentia; family Heteromyidae; genus Perognathus; species Perognathus longimembris. Next base: position 15,495,506 of record NC_063167.1, read on the forward strand.
GGGCTTCGTGCATGCTAGGCAAGTACTCTACCGCTAAGCCACATGCCCAGTCCCCAGAGCAAGAATATCTTAAAGAAAGATCTTGGGAAACTGACTCCTCTCAGCACAGAAAGTGTTTACAAGGAAACTCCTTATTCCAAGGATGAACCCGTACTTGAAGGGAGCATCTCAAGCAGAACCCATCTTTTGTTTAGGGTCAGGGTGAACCAAAATTAATGAGAGGATCAGGCTTGAAATCTCTGGGCCTAACTAATAAGACAGTGTGAAAAGCAAGAACAGCAGAACATTCCAGATGTCCAGGACAAATGGAAAGTTCATCCTAAGGTGAATCTGAGCCAAAGCCCAATCTTCTTTCTCACCATAAATACCATGATGCTTGTATACTCGGGCACCTGCTACCAGATTCTTCCCCATGTACATATATAGCTTTACCTTTGGACAAACACTCTGTGTGTGTGTGCGTGCCAGTCCTGGGACTTGAACCCAAGGACTGAGTACTGCTGTTCCCGAGCTTCTTTTTGCTCAAGGTTAGCACTCTACCACTAGAACCACAGCTTCACCTCCTGCTTGTAGGGTGGTTTATTAAATATAAGAATCTCACTGATTTTCCTTCCTGGGCTGTATTTGAACTGTGATCCTCAGATCTCAGCTTCCTGAGTAGCTAAGATTACAGGGGCACCCAGCTTGAAGAACATTTTAACAGTTAAAAATGTAGTGGCTCAAGAGCTCAGAAGTCAATCTCGTATTCAAAGTGCAGGCCCATGCTGTCAATGCTGAAGGCCTGGTCCTCACAATTGTACAGGGACCCCCATTGATGGAGCAGCTGCCTTTCAACCTTGCTAGGCTCTGGAGACCACCACACCAGCAAGTAAATGCTCTGCCCTGGAAGTGGTACCTGCTATTGCTGCTGATAGTCCATTGGCCAGAATGAGTCATATGACTGTAGTCAACCACAAGGGGGCAGAACAATCCTACTATGTGCACACTTTCAGAGCTCTAGAAGTAAAGACCCAGGGCTAGTTTGGCTTCATTAATTTTTTTTTTTTTAAGACATCATCTCTCTATGTAGTCCACACTGGCCTTGAACTTGTGATTTTCCTGCCTCACTTGTCTGAGTACTGGGATTACATGCATGTGCCACACCACTCCCGCCCCCCCCCCAACTTTAAAAAATTAAAAGGCAAAGTCTGGCATGGTAATGCATGCTTGTATTCTCAGCTCTTTGGGGAGACTGACATAGAAGGATTATGGGTTTCAAGGCCATTCTGGGCCGTATAAACTCGATGAAAAGTGAGGCCCTATCTCAACATAATGAAATGACTGTAATAATAGAAAAAAATAGAACAGAGCACGGTAAGAAATATGAGGTACTTTTTAAAATGTAAATATTACAGTGCGTTTTGAAAATATTTAAATTGTGACCGAGGTTATGGTAGAGACTTGCGAGATGTTAGAAATGCTCTCTGAAGAGGTCAGAACTGTGACGGGCACTTCTTTTACTGTGCCACTGACAGGGTGCGTGCCCTTCTGTTGCCCAAGAGAGGTAAGACACCTGCCAAGCCCCACTGTCAAGGGGCAGGCTGAGACTTGGAAACAAGTAGTTGAACAGACAGAAATGACTCTTCAAACCCCAATATTTCTTCTCTTTCATTTATACACCTCAAGTCCTGATCTGGATTTAACACACATTCAGGGTAATTCATGGCCAGGGAAATGGGGCCCAAACAGGAAGTGACTGGTCCAGAGTCACAAGGCCACTACGAAGTAGTTCTAGGATTCAAATGCAGGTGTAGGAGAAACCAAGCCTTCATGACCTCGTCCACTGCTGCTCTGACTGTTTCTCTGGTTCTAGAACAAAAGTGTTTCTTTGAAGGAATATCCTTTTGCTATTATTAAGGAGTTGTACAAAGGGGTTGGAATTCCCTAAGTCAGGTAATGAGTACAATGATTCTTGAATAATGTCACCTCTTCCTTTGCATTCCCTCTTTTCTCATTCCTGTCCTTGCCCGAAAGTTGCATAGTTCATGTTTTACATAGTGTATATTGAATATAATAATTTCATTTGCTTACCCTCCCCTTTTTGGCCCCCTCCCATCCCAACAGCAATGAAGAAAATGTGTTTCTTAGTTCCTGGAAATTTCATTTTGATAAATAGTACTTTAGGGGTTCAGAGGAGTTATGCCTTTGGGTTCCTCCTTTAGTCAGTGTTTGTGTGTAAATGCACAGAGTCCTATATAAGTTATCATGTCTTTTATATCTAGCTTCTGCATATGAGAGAAAACATGTGCTATTTGTCTCTCTCAGCTTGGCTTAACTTAACATGATTTGTTCTAGGTCCATCCATTTCTCCGCTAATGATGTAATATTCTTTCTAATGGATAAGTAAAATTCCATTGTGTATGTACCACATTTTCTTGATCCACTCATCTTTTGTGGGGCATCTGGGCTGTTTCCATAACTTGGCTGCTGCGAATACTGCAGCAACGAACATGGGTGCGTATATATGTCTTTGCTGAATCCTGACTTGCAATGCTCTGGGTAGATGCCCAAGAGTGGTATGGCTGGATCATAGTGGTATGGCTCGATTGAAGGGAAGATCTGTTCAGTTTTTTTGAGGAACCTCCAAACTGCCATCCAGAGTGGTTGTACTACTTTACTTTCCCATCAACAGTGCAATAGGGTTTCTTCTCCCCCCACCCCCCCACCTCCCACATTCTCATCAGTTACTTGTTATTGTTCAGATTCACAATGTTGGTCAATCTAAGTGGGTCAATCTAAGTTGGTCAATCAATGTTGTTCTGATTTGTATTTCCTCTATGGCCAGGGATGTTGGGCATTTCCTCAAGTGTATATTCTTATTTCTGGGAAGTCTCTCTTTAGCTCCTTTGCCCATTTATTGACTGGGTTATTGGTTTCAGAAGGGGTTAATTTCTTGAGCTGCTTATATATCCTTGCGTATTTTGGATATTAGGGTCTTGTTGGATGCATAGCTGGTAAAGATCTTCTCCCAGTTGGTGGACTGTGTTTCTAGAGTAATGATGTCCTTTGCTGTGCAGAGATTTTTTTTTTTTTTTTTTTTTTTTGGCCAGTCCTGGGCCTTGGACTCAGGGCCTGAGCACTGTCCCTGGCTTCTTCCCGCTCAAGGCTAGCACTCTGCCACTTGAGCCACAGCGCCGCTTCTGGCCGTTTTCTGTATATGTGGTGCTGGGGAATTGAACCTAGGGCCTCGTGTATCCGAGGCAGGCACTCTTGCCACTAGGCTATATCCCCAGCCCAGATTTTTTTTTTTTTTTAGTTTGATGTAATCCCATTTTTCAAGTCTCTCTCCTATTTGCTGTGTCCCTGAGACTCTCTTCAAAAAGTTCCTGCCTATGCCCTTAAGTTCTAGCGTTTCTCTTACTCCATCCTGTAGTAGTTTCAAATTTTCAGGTCCGATATTGAGGTTTTTGATCCACTTTGAGTTGATGTTGGTGCATGGTGACAGACAGGGATCCAATTTTAGTTTTCTATGTATGGATCTCCTGTTTTCTCAGCACCAGTTATTGAAGAGGCTCTCCTTTTTTCACCATATATTTGGTTCCCTTATAAAATATCAGATGACTAAGTGTATACCTTTATTTAAGGGACTTCTAATCTGTTCCAATGATCTTTGGGCCTGTTTTTATGGTAGTACCAAACTGTTTTTGTTATTGTAGCTCTGTAGCAGAGTTTGAGGTCTGGAATTGTGATACCACCAGCATTTTTTTTGTTTTTTGTGGTTTTTTGTTTTTTGTTTTTTTTGGTCTAAAATAACTTTGGCTATTTGAGGTCTTCTGTTGTTCTATATGAATTTTTGGATTGTTTTCTCAACTAAGTGAAGAACAATATTGGGATTTTGACTTTGAGTCCACTGAATTTGTAGATCAACTTTGGCAGTGGTCACTTTCATAATATTAATTCTACCTATTCATGAACATGCATAGTCTTTCCATTTCCTGATGTCACCTTCGATTTCTTCAGATTTTTCTAGTCTTCACTGTAGAGGTCTTTTGCTTCCTATTCTAGGTTTATTCCTAAGTATTTTATTTTATTTTTTTTGAGGCTATTGCAAATAGGATTGCTTCCCTGATTTTCCCTCTCTGATTGTACATTGTTGGTATACAGAAAGGCTACTGGTTTTTACAGGTTGGTTTTGTATCCTGCTACTTTGCCAATGTTGATTAGTGCTAGGAGCTTAAGGATGGAGTCTCTCAGGTCCTTCAGGTATCATGTTTTCTGAAAATAGGGATAATTTGACTTCTTTCTCTATGTGAATCCCTTTTATGTCTTTCTCTTGTCTTTATTGCTCTGGCTAGGAGTCCCAGAATTATATTGAAAAGGAGTGGAGAGAGTGGATATCCTTGTCTTGTTCCTGATTTTAGAGTAAATAGTTTTAGTTTTTCACTGTTTAATATGATGTTGGCTATTGGTCTGTCATATATTGCCTTTATTATGTTGAGGTATGTTCTTTCTGTTCTTAGCTTTTCTAAAGTTTTTTAAATGAATAGATGTTAGGTTTTGTCAATGGCTTTTTCTGCATCTTTGAGATGATCATGTGATTCTTGTCTTTGGCTCTGTTAATGTGGTACATTATTTCTATTGATTTACATATATTAAACCAGCCTTATATCTCTGTGATAAAACCCACTTGATCATAATATGTGATTTTTTTTTTGCCAGTCCTGGGGCTTGAACTCAGGGCCTGAGCACTGTCCTTGGCTACTTTTTGCTCAAGGCTAGCACTCTACCACTTGCGCCACAGTGCCACTTCTGGCTTTTTCTATATATGTGGTGCTTCATGTATACGAGGCTAGCACTTTACCAGTAGGCCATATTCCCAACCCTACATAATTTTTTTGATTAGATGTTATCCTTTTGGCAAGTATTTAAGGAGCTTTGTGTCTATGTTCACCAGAGAAATTGGTCTATAGCGCTGTCTCTCTCTCTCTCTCTCTCTCTCTCTCTCTCTCTCTCTCTCTCTCTCTCTCTCTCTCGTTGGCTGTGGAGCTTAAACTCAGGGCCTGGGCACTGTCCCTGAGCTGTTTTGCTCAAGGCTAGCACTCTACGACTTTGAGCCACAGCCCCACTGGGTAGTTAATTGGAGAGAAGAGTCTCGTGGACTTTCCTGCCCAGGACTGGCTTTGAACCTCAGTCTTCAGATCTCAGGCCGCTGAGTAGCTAGGATTACAAGCATGAGCCACCTGTGTCCAGCTCAATAGTTCTCTTTTTTCATTGGGTTCCTACCTGGTTTGGGGGATGAACATAATGCTGGCTTCATAAAATGTGTTTGGTAGGAGATTCTTCGGTTTCTATTCTGTGGAAAATTTTGAGGAGTATTGTGTATGTTTTTAAAGGTCTCATAGAATTCAGCTGTGAATCCACAGGGACCTGGACTTTTCCTTGCTGGAAGACTCTTTATTACTTCCTTGATTTCATTGCTTGCTGTGGGTCTGTTTAAGTAGTTTCTATCTTCTTGGTTAAGGTTAAGCAGCTTGGATGTCTCTACAAATTGGTTCTGTCTACTAGATTTTCCATCTTATTTGAGTACAGGTTTTGAAAATAGTTCCTCATAATCTTTTGCATTTCTTGGATTTTGTTGTGATGTTTCCTTTATCATCTATCATTTTTTTCTTCTTTATTTTTTTGCCATAGGGCTTGAATTCAGGGCCTGAGTACTGGCCCTGAGTATTTTTACTCAAGGCTAGCACTTACCCACTTGCGCTACAGCTCCACTTCCAGGTTTTATTTATTTATGTATTTATAGTGCTTAATTGGAGATAAGATTCTCACGGACTTTCCTGCCCAGAGTGGCTTTGAACCACAATCCTCAGATCTCAGCCTCCTGAGTAGGATTACAGGTGTGAGCCACCTGGACCCTGCTTATCATCTCTAACTTAATTGATTTGAGTCTCTTTTCTCCTTTTTTTTGGTCAACTTAACTAGGAGCTTGTCCATTTTATTATTTTTTTTTAAAAAACCCAGCTTTGTGTTTCATTGATTCTATATATAGTTTTTTAGTCTTATTCATTGATTTCTTTACTCTCTCTCTCTCTCTCTCTCTCTCTCTCTCTCTCCATCTAGTAGTTTGGGGTTTGGTTCATTCCTGTTTTTCTAGCAACTTTAGTTGCATTATGCTTCCGTTTCTTCATGTGTGCATCTAGTGCTATGAACTTTCCTCTCAACACTGTTTTTGTTGTATCCCAGAGGTTCTGGGTGGATATGTTTTTATTTTCATTGAATTGTAGGAACTTTCTGATTTCCTCTTTTATTTCTTCAGTGACCCATCTGTTATTCAACTGTGTGTTGTTCAGTCTCCATGTGGTTTCTGTAATACAATTTGCTGTTGAAATCTAGTTTAATTCCATTGTGATCAGATAGGATGCAAGGAGTTACCTCAATCCTTTTGTATTTGCTCAGGCTTGCTGAGTGTCCTAGGATGTGATCTGTTTTGGAGAATGTTCCACGGGCTGTCTAGAAGAGTGTGAATGTGTGGCTGGGTGAAATACTCTGTAGAGATCTATTAAGTCCATTTGGGTTATGGTGTCAATTAATTCAGAGGCTTCTTGGCTGATTTTGGTTGGTTGGGCTGTCCTGTGGAGAGAGTGGGGTGTTAAAGTTTCCAACTATTATTGTGTTGGGATCTATCAGTTTTTGTAAGTCTAATAGTAGGTTTAAAAAATGTATTTAGGTGCTCTACTATTTTGTGCGTATATATTAACCACTGTAATTTCTTCTTTGTAGGTCATTCCCTTTATTAATTTGTAATGGCTTTCTTTGTTTCTTTTTTTTGCCAGTCCTGGGCCTTGGACTCAGGGCCTGAGCACTGTCCCTGGCTTCTTTTTGTTCAAGGCTAGCACTCTGCCACTTGAGCCACAGCGCCACTTCTGGCTGTTTTCTATATATGTGGTGCTGGGGAATTGAACCCAGGGCTTCATGTATACGAGGAAAGCACTCTTGCCACTAGGCCATATTCCCAGCCCCTTTCTTTGTTTCTTTTAATTTTAATGTGAAGTCTATTTTATCAGATAACAATATGGCTACTTCTGCCTTCTTGCAGGATGCATTTGCTTGAAAGGTCTTTTTCCATTCTTTCATTCAGAATTTGTCTTTATCTTTGACTGTGGGATGTGTTTCTTAGAGACAACAAATGGTTGGGTCTTGTTTTTTGATCCAGTCTGATGCTCTATGTTTTTTATTGAGGGGTTGAGCCCATTGATGTTTAGTGTTACTATGGAGAAATATGCCATGTTTCCTGCTATTTTATAGTTTTCCTATCATTTCTTTTAGTTTGCTTCCTTCCTGGTCTTGTTTTACTAAATTAGTCCTCTAGTGATTTTTATTCATTGCTATGTTTCTTTGACTTATTGTTATCTTCAGATAGTATGCTTCTGGAACAAAAAAAAAGTTTGAATGGCTTAAAAGGAGTAAGTTTTGAGAAGACTTCCCCTGATCTTTTGGTCCGGGTGGTCTTCATCCAGGGGCCTCTACTTACCCCAGGGTCTTGGGCTCTGTGTGTCATGTGGACCCTCAGGGTAGACTCTGAGACTCTGCATTGAATCTGGAGCCTCATTGATTAGTGGGCATTCAAAAAGCACACAGACACGGGCTGGGGATATGGCCTAGTGGCGAGAGTGCCTGCCTCATATACATGAGGCCCTGGGTTCGATTCCTCAGCACCACATATACAGAAAATGGCCAGAAGTGGCGCTGTGGCTCAAGCGGCAGAGTGCTAGCCTTGAGCAAAAAGAAGCCAGGGACAGTGCTCAGGCCCTGAGTCCAAGCCCCAGGACTGGCCAAAAAAAAAAAGCACACAGACAAGCTGGGCACCGAGCTTGACCCCCAGCAACGGTGATAACCTCCCCCCCAAAACACACAGACACAGACACACAAACACCGCCCCCCCCGCTGCCCCGCAAAAAAACTTGTTGATCTTAGCAAATGGAACCAGGTGACTAAATTCTGTCAGGATTGCATTTTGAAGATGCTGCTTTATTTCCATCTTTGTGCAGCTTGATGTAAGCTTTATGCAATGTATTTTTATGAGATTCAAAGATATTTATTTTACATGCCCTTTCAAAGGTGCCGGGACCATAAATAATAATAGCTAACATTGACTTGCGCAAGATTCTGGGCTACTTAAGGGGTTCAGACATTCATGTGGCGTAGCTCACTCCATCCTCACAATGACAGAGAGGAAACTATAATCCTGGCCCACAGGACTGAGTAGGAATTTGCTGCCGTCTTGAGCTTGCACAAGTGGCCTCAGCTGAGACTCTCCAGTATGGAAAGCCAGCATCTGGCTCTGCAGCGCCCAGAAAGTTACTTGTACACTCTGGGCCTTCGATTGCCTGTCTGCAATGTCCAACCACAGAGCTGGCCGACTCCCAGACTCCTGGATGGAAGTAGCTTTCCTGAACGGTGCGGATCACACAGGACTTTATTGTTTTTGTTTTTGTTTTTTTTTGGCCAGTCCTGGGCCTCGGACTCAGGGCCTGAGCACTTTCCCTGGCTTCTTCTTGCTCAAGGCTAGCACTCTGCCACTTGAGCCACAGCGCCACTTCTGGCCGTTTTCTGTATATGTGGTGCTGGGGAATCGAACCCAGGGCCTCATGTATACAAGGCAAGCACTCTTGCCACTAGGCCATATCCCCAGCCACCACACAGGACTTTATAAACAGCCATGACTATGGTCACTCAGGCAGGAGACACATCCTGATTAGGGAGCATCCTCACGGGGGCCCTGGACCCAGGATTTGAGGCTAAAGCTGCAGCAGGATTTCCATTTGGAAACCACTAGGAAATGATTCTTTTTGTTGTTGTTTTGAGGCAGGATCTTCTTACTTAGGTTTCCCAGCCTGGCCTCAGACTTGAGATTCTCCTACCTCTGTTTTCTGAGTGCTGGAATTAAAAGCATGCAACCCAATACTTGGCTTGCACTGGTTCTTTTTGTCGTGAGGAACTGTGTTTTTCAAGTACTGAGTATTCACTGTGTGCTAGACGATGTGCTAAGACATTTCCAGAACGTGGCTTCCTCAGTCATAACCACCAACCGATGTGCCAGGCAGCTTGAGACCTCCGTTTCCTAGCAGAGGACCTTGAGGCTTAGAGAGGTGAGTGATTTCCCTAAGGGCTCACTGCAGGGAGTCCAGTGTCAACGCAAAGCTGGCACTGTGCCTCCGCAGGGCCCCTGTTTTGGGCCACCCTGCTTCCTCTGCTCTGATAGACTTTGCTTGGGGAGCAGCAAGAGGAAGTCCAACTTCAGAGCCGGGCGCTGGTAGCTCACACATGTAATCCTAGCTACTCAGGAGGCTGAGATCAGAGGATCATGGTTCAAAGCCAGCCTGGGCAGGAAAGTCCATGAGATCTCCACTTAGCCGTAGCTCCAATGATCGACTGCTAGCATTGAACAAAAGTGCTCTGGGACAACACCCAGGCCCTGAGTTCAAAACCCCCTCTGCCCCTCCCCAGCAAAGTCCAACCACAGTACATTCTTGAGGATGAGGGATGGTTTGCTTCAGGCTTCCTGTGACTCCACCATCCCTGCCAGCTGAGCCCTGCTGAGAAGTGCTTGGGGCCAGTAGTGTTTCTGATATCAGAGGTTTGGAGATTTTGAACTGTATGGGCTGAGCATCCTTAATCTGAAAATCATAAATGTAGACTTTTTGAGTATGATGCCATGCACAATCTGCATTAAACCACTGGAGTGGATGGAGAAATTAAGACTCCCAAATGGTTAGGTAAAACCCACTGGCCAATGTGGGAGAAAGCCAAGATCCAAACCCATGCCTGTCTGACTTCAGAGCCTTGGTCCTAAGCAAGGGCGACTTATCCTTTGTTCCACTGATGTTTGAGGCTGGGTATTTCTCTCCTGTGCAGAAATAGGCATTAATGGCACTCTGGAGCCCTGCCTACTGTGTACCAGTCATTTTCCTCCCCAACCTGTGACAGTGACAGTTGTCTCCTGGTCCTGTCAGATGTTCCCTGGGCTCAGAGCCAATCCCCACTACTGAGTCCTTCTCGAACCATTAGGCCTCTTGATCTGGACCCCAAGACAAAGGCCCAGCTGATGAGCCACTTCTGTGGCAGGGGTAGAAAGCGTTTGAGGGCAACTTCCAGGCTATACTTGAGAGACTCAAGGGCAGCTTTTGGTTCTGTGACCTTTAACTTGGCCCTGAACACAGGGAGGCACTGGCTGGCTCTCGCAGCCTGCTGCTGGAAACCTAGGATGGCAGCAGGGCCTTTCATCTGGGTACTAATTGCTGTGTACTCGGGGTTAGGGGGAGGGGGGAAGGGTAGCTCCCCAGCCACCTGTGTCTCTCCTATAATCTGTCTGGTGGCCTTTAGGGAAGCTGCCGATGTTTATCTCTTGGACAGAGCTTGGCTTTATCTCTAATCTGTGATTCTAAATGGACCTAATGACCATTGGATGTTTGGATTCTGCCACTGCCCAGCTGCAGTCCCTCCCAGGCTGGCTCATCTATCTGACACAGCAAACAGGTTGGCGCCCTGGGAGCTGGGGCTGACGACCCGCTGTGCACCGCAGCCTCCCACAAGCCATTGTGTGGGCTCTTCCATCTTGGCTTTTAACTATGGCTTGGTGTTTTCCACTCCCTGGTCCCAGGGGCCAATACAGGCAATTCTGACATCCCCCCAGTCACCCATATCATTCATTCACTGCACCTTTTAAAGGCAGTTAGAGAAATTCTTTAAAAAAGTTCATCTGAACTGTCATGTCGGCCCCTGCCATAAATCAGTGATGCTTCCCGTCTTTCCCATAACTCTTCCTATTTCTGATACATTAGCTTCTCCTATTATATTATATTTTGGAAGTACTGGGGTTTAAACTCAGGGTCTTGTGCTTGGTAAGCAGGCATTTTACTATTGGAGCCACCCTGCCAGCTTTTTTTTTTTTTTAATGTTGGTTATTTTTATTTATTTATTTTTTTTGGCCAGTCCTGGGCCTTGGACTCAGGGCCTGAGCACTGTCCCTGGCTTCTTCCCGCTCAAGGCTAGCACTCTGCCACTTGAGCCACAGCGCCGCTTCTGGCCGTTTTCCGTATATGTGGTGCTGGGGAATTGAACCTAGGGCCTCGTGTATCCGAGGCAGGCACTCTTGCCACTAGGCTATATCCCCAGCCCCAATGTTGGTTATTTTTTACATAAGATCTTGCTTTATGCCTGAGTTGGCCTAGACTATAATTCTCCTGGTTGTATTTCCCTTTGCTGCTGGGATGACAGGTATGTGTCATTACACCTAGCCATTAGTTGTGATAGAATTTCTTGAAGTTTCATGTCTAGAGTTCCCTGGAAACTCAGTTCCATGATTTCTTTTTGTGTGTGCTGGTAATAGCGCTTAAACTCAAGGCCTGAACACCATCCCTTAGCCTATTTTGCTCAAGGCTGACACTCTACCACTTGAACCACAGATCTCTTTCAGGCTTTTTGGTGGTTTATCGAAGATAAGAATCTCATGAACTTTTCTGCTTGGGCAAGCTTCAAACCATGATCCTTAGATCTCAGCCTCCTGAGTAGCTAGGATTACAGGCATGGGTATCAGCACCCAGTTTTGTTTTTTTTTTTTTTTTTAAGTTTTTTTTTTTTTTTTTGGCCAGTCCTGGGCTTTGGACTCAGGGCCTGAGCACTGTCCCTGGCTTCCTTTTTGCTCAAGGCTAGCACTCTGCCACTTGAGCCACAGCGCCACTTCTGGCCGTTTTCTGTATATGTGGTGCTGGGGAATCGAACCCAGGGCCTCATGTATACGAGGCAAGCTCTCTCGCCACTAGGCCATATCCCCAGCCCAACAGTACCCAGTTTTGATCCCCTGATTTCTGTCTCTTCAGTAGCCAGGATTACAGGATTGAGCTACCATGTCTGGCTAAGCTACTTCCATTCTTAAAAGTGTCATGTTCCTTCCATCCCAAGGCCTTTGCATATGCTCCCCCTTCCGCCTGGGCCTCATCACCATCTCTCTGTGTATAGGCTCTGCTAGTCACCCTTGAGGAAGACTTCCCTCACTACCTCCTACCCGGCCTGATCCTGGGTTCTTACAGCAGCCTTGCTTCACCTTTAATATTTATTTGATGGGTACTGACTTAATTTGATGTCTTCCTCGCTAGAGTGTATTACCGTCTCTGTGCTTTTGCTTCCTGTTTTGGCAAAATGCTAGTAATAATTGTACTTGTCCCGTAGGATAGTTTTAAGAGTCTAATAAGTTAATTTCTATAACCTGCTTCAAAAGAGCCTGCTACCTGCTCAGCAGTTATTCTTTACCAAAACAGTATGGATTCTGAGATTATGTAGATCTAGTTTTGTTTTGTTCTTTTACTCTCTCAAATGAACAAATCACTCCATGTGTGACTCTGAGGAAAATCATAACACATCCTGGAGCCTCAGTTTCCCTATCGGTTCAATTGGGATCTGGAGACAAACACTCCTTGGTTACAGCAGGTGAATCTCTAAGGACAGAGCCCCCTTTCTTCTCAAACTCCACTGGCTCATTTGAACCGATGCTTGGAAACAGAACAGAACAGAAATGGCTGTTCATTTTTGTCTCCATTCCCACTTGAATTTCTGACTACAACTGAGAAGGATGCTGTGATGGTTAATTTTATGCATCCACGCGACTGGGCTAAGGGATGCTCAGAAGGCTGGGGAAGCTCACTTCCGGGTGGGTGTGTCTGTGTGGGCGTGTTCAGAGGAGAATCAGGCTCTGAATTGGTGGTGAGAACAGAGCTGGGTCCTGACCTGTGTGCAAGTGACATTCTCAGGTCATCAGGGCTGGACAGAACTTGCAGGCCCAGAAAAATGCATCAGGGTGCTTACATTGGGACTCCCCGCCCCCCTTGTCCCATTCTTCTGCCTCCGGGGTCAGTGTTTCTGGTTCTCTGGTCTTCAAACTCAGACAAAGGCCACACTGTTGACCCACCCTGCTCCTCAGACCTCCTGGTTTGGACCAGAATTCTGCCTGGCTTGCCTTTCCTGGGTGCCCAGCTTGCAGACACCTGAGTATGGAGCTTCATGTGAGTGGATCCCTCATAATAAATCTTGATTTTCTTTCTTTGCAGAACCTGAACTAACACAGAGACTTAGTATGCCACCTCAAATCTCTCTAGGCCTGGGTATTCTTGTAAATAAAAGTTCAAGCCCTGGTATTGGCACACACAGATGACACCAGTCAGAGAAAAGTGAGGTTTATGTAAAGAGATGAGGGAAAGGAGGAATCTCCAGCATTCTTCTAGATAGCATTCTATCAGTTCTGCCGTAGGATCTGGCTTTTTTTTTTTAATTAAAATTTTATTTTTTTGGTGCCCCGGTCCTGGGGCTTGAACTCAGGGCCTGGGTTCTGTCCCTGAACTTGTTTCATTTAAGGATAGCATTCTCGAGCTAGAAATGTGGCTTAGTGGTAGAGTGCTTGTCTACCATGCACGAAGCCCTGGGTTTGATTCCTCAGCACCACATAAACAGAAAATGGCCAGAAGTGGCGCTGTGGTTCAAGTGGTAGAGTGCTAGCCTTGAGCAAAAAGAAGCCAGGGAGAGTGCTCAGGCCCTGAGTTCATGCCCGAGGCCTGGCAAAAAACAAAAGTTAGCATTCTCCCACTTGAGCTACAGTTCCATTTCTGTTTTTTTTTTGGTAGTTTAGAGGAGATAAGCATCGCACACACTTTCCTTCCCTGGGCTGGCTTTGAACCTCAGATCTCAGCCTCCTGAGTAGCTAGGATTATAGCCATGAACCATTGGTGCTTGGCCCCCTGAGCTTTTTTTTTTTTTTTTTTTTTTCTCAAGGCTAGCACTCTATTACTTGAACCATAGCTCCACTTCTGGCTATTTGCTGGTTAACTGAAGAGCCTCACAGAGTTTTCTATCTGGTCTGGCTTTGAACTGAAATAACCATTTATCAGCCTCCTGAGTAGTTACGGTTACAGGCATGAGCCACCAGCACCTGGCTGGGATGTGAGTTGGAAACACATACCAGTCCTGCAGCACCTCTACTTCCTCCTGGCTCGGGCCAGCCATATCACAGTGAGTACTCAGATCAGGCACCGCCTTCCAAACTCAGCTTTGAGCCTTTTCACCCCTCCTCCAAGGACCAACTGTGGTGGGAAGGACTGATGGCTGATTTTCCCACACTCGATGCAGAATTGAATACTGAATCTCACCTGGTTCTTCAAAGCCAAGCTGCTGTTGCTCAGTGTGGGACCCAGTGAAGAGCTTGGGCATTGGAGAGGTGGGAGATGCCAGGCCTGATCTCTGGGCTCCTGCATCCAACTGGGTTACATGTGTATCTCTGATATTCACAGCTGGCTACCAGGAAATGACTCCTGGTAACCGAACTCGCAGGAGGCAGAAACATTTGTATTAGAATTTTGTATTTAAGCTGGGTGTATTTATGGTGTGGGAAGGATTATTCATCTCCAATGACCAAAATATTTGCACCTGTTACCCACAGAAAAATGTTTACCTTTTACATTGAAAGAAAGTTAAATGCCAGAGATATTTAAATATCAGGAGTGGGCCTGCTATCAGTAGCCTGGCCAGAAGTAGAGGGATGGCTGAGTCCCAAGCGGGGCCCAGCCACAGTGGGCCTCAGGGAAGAAAGATTTATGAGGTGAGAGCCTGCCTGGGCCCCTTCTTCTGTCGGGAAAGGGCTCCCTGCAGTATTTTCTGTCTCCTCAACGCTGCATTTCATTTTAAATTGCAGCTGAAAGCAGATATTTTCCCTCTTGCCTATTACACCTCTTAATTTGTCTCTCCCTCTGCTGATATTTGTCTCTATAAAGTGTTTTGCATGAAAGACCCACACAGCAAAGCATGGCTTTGCTCTGGGTTAGATTTAACAGCAAGGGAAGATACAGGTTAAGTCTGAGAAGAAACGTGAGGGCCCTGGGGTGGGGTCACACACGCCCGGCCATGTGGACATCTGTTGTCTGAGTATGTGTGTGCCCTTGTTAGTCTTCGTACTAATACATACATGTTGGGGTCCACACGTCAGTTGTGTTTGTCTGCAAGTATATATCTACATGCCAGTCTGTATGTCACGACGTGTGGCCAGGGCTCCCCAGCCTGGTCTCCCTCCCTCTCCTTGCTTCCCAGGGCCACACAGTCAGCATCTTTGGCAGCCCCACCCCAGGGGCCCTGGCTCTGTCTGGGGTTGTGGGAAAAGGAAGGCAGAAGCGTGGTTTGCGGGGCGGCGGGGGGGGGGGGGGGCACTGGAAAGGCTGCCTTAGGCGGACCCAACCGCGGCCACATCTCTCTGGCTCGACTCCCGCCACCCCGGACTCTGTGGCTGAGGAAGCCCCCCGTCCCCCCCCCCCCCCCCCGCCTCGGGCAGGTGGGAAGCTCGGAGCATACCCCCCCCCCCCCGTGGCAGATCCCAGGGTGCGGGCTGCCATCTTCCTGACTGACCATCCCCGGCTGGCACCGAGATGACAGGGGTCACCCAGCGACCGGCGGAGCCCTGCAGCCCAAGCCGCCTCTCTAGGCCTTTTCTGGGGGACCCAAACCCAGGGCTGCGCTGGCCGGGGGAGGCGGGGGAGGTGGGGGAGGTCTGGGTCTCTTCCAGTCCGGCGGAGCGGGGCTGAAGCCAATGGGCGACCGTGGCCCAACGGGGATCCCTCCGAGGCAGCCAATGACCTCGCTCCGCTCTCCACCCCGCCCTCGCCAACCCCGCGCAGCTGGACCATTGGTGCGGGTGGGATGGGGGAGTCGCGGCGCCGGCCCTGGCGGGGCAGGGGCGTGGCTTGGGGGTCGGGCTGTTCCCCTCCTCCCCTCCCCTCCCCGAGCTCCCCGCTCCTCCCCTCCCCTCCCCGCGCAGCCTCCGCACCCGCGGCCCCGGGACGCACGGCCGTTGGCCTGGCTGCGGCGGCGCCGCGGCGGCCGCGGGCGGAGGGGCCGGACCGCGGGGCTCGCGAGTGGGCGTGGCCGGAGGGCGTGGCCCGGAGGGAGGCGGGGCCGCGGCGCTGTCGCAGTGAAAGCCGGAGCGGGCGGCGGCGGCGGCGGCGGCGGCGGCGGCGGAGGCGTCCGGGCGGGAGTGCGCGCGTGTGGGGCGCGGGCTCGGCAGCGGCAACGGCAGCGGCTTTGGAGGCGGCGGCGGCCCGTCTGGAGCGCCGCTGCGGGGCCGCCAGCTGCGGCGGGGGAGGCGCAGCCGGGGCCGCGCTCCCGGCGGAGCCGGCAGGGCCCGGAACAGGTGATCCCAGCGGGAGCCCCGAGCCCGACCGAGTTGGCGGGGCGGGAGCCCGCGCGCCTGGGCGCAGCTGCAGCCGCCCAGCCGGGGCTGGTCTTGATCCGGGCTCGGGCATCCCTCGGTCGGAGCGGGCAGAGGAAGCCCTTGGCCCCCGCGGGCTCGGAAGTGCCTGCTCCCGCGCCCCAGCCTCTCCCTGCGCCCCGGCGTCCGCTCCGATCCGGAGCAAAGTTGTGGACGTGTCCCGGGAGCCGAGCCCGGGCGCTGTGGCGACCCGGCCGGCCGTACGCGCGCTCCGGGCGGCGCTGCCCCGCCACCCCGCCGCCGCGACCGCGACCCCCGCCGCCGGTCCTCTTCGCAAACTGCTTCTGGGGCTGAAACTTTGGGCGCCGGCGAGCGCGGGACGGAGGCCGCGGGGCTGAGGACGCCGCCCGGCCGGGGCCTGTGGGCGCCCCTCGGCGCCGCGGACGGCATGTGACGGCCGCAGCGCGGGAAGGCGCGGGCCCCGGGGACCCGGCCGCTGCGGGGAGGGACCGCGCGGCGGCCCGAGGGAAGGCTGCGGGGCGGCCGGCTGCCTGCCGCGGGCCCGGGCTCGGAGCCCGCTCGCCCGGCTCGCCCGGGCCCCGCCGAGGTCGCCGCGCCCCCACCCCAGCGCGGGAGCGCTGGCTCCAAACTCCCAGAACTTCCGGGCGGAGAAAAGTCGGGGCTGGCAGTCCCCGCCCGGGGACCCCCCCCCCCACTCCGGGCGGCGCTCCCTGCGCACACGTGCCCGGACCCCAGGAGGGGCTGACGGTCCCCGCACGCGTGGCAGTCCACGATGCTCATGAGGAAAGTGCCAGCCTTCGTCCCGGCCTCGCCGTGGGGGCTGCGGCTGCCGCAGAAGTTCCTTTTCCTTCTTTTCCTCTCGGGGCTCGTCACCCTGTGCTTCGGGGCCCTCTTCCTGCTGCCCCACTCCTCTCGCCTCAAGCGCCTCTTCCTGGCCTCCCGGACCCAGCAGCCTGGCCTGGAGGTGGTGGCCGAAGTTGCCGGCCACCATCCGGCCCATGAGCCTGAACCTCCACCCAACCCGGCCCCCGCGATGCCGGCCCCAGGCCAGGGCGATCCGGGCAGCCTAGGCAGTGCCCGACGCAGGAAGGGATGGCCGCGGCGCACCCGCCCCACCGGACCCCGGGAGGAGGCCACGGCCGCCCTGGGGAACGGCATCGCGGTCCCTAGGCCTGGCGAGGAGAGTGTCCCGTTCAGCTTTGACTTCAATGCTTTCCGGAGTCGCCTCCGCCACCCGGTCCTGGGAACCCGGGCCAATGACCGTAAGGAGCCCCAGAGCCGAGTGCGAGCCCAGCAAGAGAAAATCAAGGAGGTAAGCACCCCGTCCCCCCAAAGGAGAGACCTGTACTACCACCGTGCATTGCCTTGATCCCAGTTCCCCCTGGCCTCTGGGCCGCTCTAGGCCCTGAGACACACCACACCTCCTTCCCTCTCCCCAAACTTTCTACCTTCTCTCCCCCTGTACGTTTTCCACCACGGGCTGCCCCTTCTCCCACCGGCCCCCAACCTTCAGACCTGTTTTCTGTGGAATCCTCAGCCCAGTGGGCTCCGCGCAGTCCTCTGGTGGAGCTGCTAGTGAGAGCAGAATTCAGGTTCCCTAATGGGCACCTTCTGCCCAGGGTACATTTGTAGAATTCTTTCTTCCTCTGTGTCTTTAAGTCTTGACTTTCTCCAAACCACTGTAGGACCTTGGAAACCCAGACTTTGAGAGGTATTCGGTGTCCTGCAAATAATTTGCAATCTACAAACCAGAGATGTTGTGCATCCCTGCTAACTGTTTCTATTGAGCTTTGGAACAATTGTACATAATTGCTTGTGATGCAGAATGGGAATGATCAATAAGGCGGTGGTAATGTTACAGAAGCACCAGGGTTATTGGCTTAATGAAGCAAGTCTTGGAGTGCTTCCTTGTAGCGATTGTACCAGAGAGGGATTTAGAAGAATCCCGCTGAGTCTCAATCTCAGGTTAACAAACCAAAACCAAACAAGCCTTGCTGTGGCTTAAGACAGTTGCAAGTCACTCTTTGGTGCCTACACATTCTACTCATCTGAATGGCCTGTGGGAGTGTGTGCCCCAGCCATGCAGAGGGGCTGCAGTGACACCCCCGGGCCACGAGGGGGCTGTGGGCCAGCCATGGGCCAGGGTCTCCTCCTCAGCAAGGAGAGGATGCTCTCCCCTCCGGGAGGACCAGAAGGAAAGAGCTGCTTTAATCTTGATGGTTTGGCTTGCTCAAGGGGTCAGCATATCTGCCCTGATTTTGATTTCTAGGGTGAACAGGCGGTAAGGGTTAGGACCTGCCCTGCCAAGGCCCATTCAGAGCCAGCTGAAAGCTGGAACTGGCCAGTCTTCTGAGTGCACACCTCATTCCCATTTCTCTCTGCTCTGACCCAGCTGTGCTGTGCCGAGCCTTGTTTGATAAGCCTCGTTAACAAGCAGTCATGGAACATTTTGTAAAGTCAAGATAGGAGGGGCTGGGGATATGGCCTAGTGGCAAGAGAGCTTGCCTCGTATACATGAGGCCCTGGGTTCGATTCCCCAGCACCACATATACAGAAAACGGCCAGAAGTGGCGCTGTGGCTCAAGTGACAGAGCAAAAAGAAGCCAGGGACAGTGCTCAGGCCCTGAGTCCAAGGCCCAGGACTGGCCAAAAAGAAAGAAAGAAAAAAAAAGATAGGAAACCCCACAGAAGTTGAGTCCTTGTGTGTGTCTTGCATGTGCACATGTGAGAGCACGTGGTTCCCTAATTCTTAGTGAAATCTCAAAGGTAACTGAAAGCTAGAATTAGTAGTAGTTAAGCAAGAGGTATCATTTCTCCCTTTTATATCGAGGGGCCCTTCTTTATAGTCAGCTGGACCACCTGCAGCTTCTACCTTGAGGATGCCCAAGGAAGACCGTAACTCCCACCGAGATTACATATAAGTTGTGTGCGTACTGCTTTTCATGGGAAGTCAGAGCTGCCATCGGATTTGCTAATGGGTCCCCTGAGGGACTAAAGATGAATTACCTTCCTCCACTGAAAAGGTGCCTGTGGCCCATGTCTGAAAGCCTAAGGTGTGGTGCTATGGCTCAAGTGGTAGGGCACCAGCCTTGAGCTGAAGAGCTCAGGGACTGTACCCAGGCCCTGAGTTCAAGCCCCACAACCAATACACACACACAAAGAAAGTCTGATAGTGTGGCTAGTGGAAACTTGGTTCTCCTGTGTAGAGCCAGCCTCCAGGCTGGCAGAGGCTGAGGGCCATGACTTGCTGTGGTGGTGGTGGTTGTGGGCGGTGTGAGGACCTGGTTCTGCAGGTGGGTGTAAGGTAATCGATGGAAGGGAGGAGGAGGAGGAGGAGGAGGGCTGTGTTGGTTGCTGCTATCTGGATTCATCAGCGTGGCATCTCCTTGCAGTATGCCTGGAAGTAGCTGGAGGCATGCTTGCATTTACCTGCTTTAGGCGTTCATCAGCCCTCTTCTTCCCTATTTCCTTTTTAATTTTCTTCTTATTATGAAGGTGGTATTATAAAGGAAGGGTTACAGTTACATAACTCTCCTCTCCTTTTGACTATGTAAGCTCCTAAGAGTGGAGGGGCTAGTGTTTATTTACTTGGTTTGTGGTACTGAGGCTTTAGGTCAGGGCCTGGCCCCTTAGCTTTTTTGCTCAAGGCAGGCACTCTACTACTTGAGCAATAGCTCCACTTCGGGCTATTTGATGGTTAATTGGAGATAAGAGTCTCATGGACTTTTCTGCCTGAGTTGGCATGAACTGTAATCCTCAGACCTCAGTCTCCTGAGAAGTAGGGTTATAGGTATGAACCACCAGTTCTTGGCTGAGGGATTGGTTTATATACACTGACTAGGTTTTTAACCCTATTCTCTCTCTCTCTCTCTCTCTCTCTCTCTCTCTCTCTCTCTCTCTCTTTCTCTCTTTCTCTCTCTCTCTCTCTCTCTGCCAGTCCTGGGGCTTGAACTCAGGGCCTGAGCCCTGTCCCCGGCTTCTTTTTGCTCAAGACTAGCACTCTGCCACTTGAGCCACAGCACCACTCTGGCTTCATATATACATACATACATACATATACATACATATATATATATATATATATATATATATATATATATATATGGTATTGAAGCCCAGGGCTTCATGGCTTCATGTATCCAAGACAAGCACTCTTGCCACTAGGCCATATTGCCAGCCCAGCCTTTTTTTAGGCTTTTTTAAGCCTTTAAGCCTTTTTTAAGGCTTGAGTTTGGCCTCTCCCCATGCATCCTGAAAAATGTGGGCAAGGTTTTTGGCTTAGGTGCTCACTCCCAGTGAGGGTGACTCAGTGCTCCTGAGGAGCACTACCTAGGACTGGTGCTGGGGTCTTTATTCTCATTTACATTTCTCCCTCTGCCATGCCTATGGGGAGATCTTTTTAAAGGTGTCTGCTGTCACAAAAGGGACTGTGGCTTTGGTTTCTAGTTTGTTTATTCCCAGACATGGATTGATTAGACTTCAGAACAGAGAGTGAGCTAACATCTGATAAAACAGTCCCTGTTCTTTTATGATGAGGTTTTTTTCAAAAGGAAAGTAAATATGGAAACAGAGCCAGAGAAGGTGATAAATAGACTGAATAAGACACCCAAACTCAAGTGTCCT
This sequence comes from Perognathus longimembris pacificus, assembly GCF_023159225.1. Lineage (NCBI taxonomy): Eukaryota > Metazoa > Chordata > Mammalia > Rodentia > Heteromyidae > Perognathus > Perognathus longimembris. The sequence continues at coordinate 15,516,369 of NC_063167.1, forward strand.
TAAGAACATGCCAGTTTGAGAGATAGACAAGGGCCCGAGGTCTTTGCTGATAAGATAGGGTGAAGCTGTAGGTTATGTATACACATCAGGAAACACTTTGTTACTGAACCCACTATTTTCCCTTACTCCTCCCCCTAATCTTGGAGCCTTAGAGAAAGTGATATAGTAGAGAGGGACCCAGAGAACATGGGTTGAAGCCTCAGCTCAGCTCTCAACTGTCTGGCTTTGGGCAAGTCACTGCCTTTCCTTCCTGGGCCTCACTGTAGAATGGGGTGAAGGAGAGGGCAGTAGGCTGGTCCTGGGCACTCTGGGTTCCAGCCCCAGCCGCGTGGGAGCTGCCTGTCTGGCCAGGGCCTCCTTTGTAATTGGACTTCCTGTGTTCTCCACACATCTAGTTCCCATGAAATGAAGGACGATAGGGTGATGGTGATGTTAAGGGCAGTGGTGGTCACTGTTGGGTGTCTAGCTCCTACCCCTAATCAGCATTCAAAAGTTCACTAACTTCAAGTACCTGTGTCAACTGTGGACATGAGGGTGAATGTCCTTAGCTTGGGATCATGAAGGGTCAAGATGTACACTAGAATGTACAGTGGCTTGTCAGCAGCTATTTCAAATCAGAGGATCATATAGGGAGTGAGGGTCTCCTATCTAGGTAGATTTCTTATGGATTCAAGTTCAGAATTTTCCACCCATGACAAGAATTGGGCATGCATTATATCTTGATGAACAAATTCACACTTTTTTTTTTGGCGGTCATGGGGCTGGAACTCAGGACCTGGGTGCTGTCCCAGACTCTACCACTTTGAGCCACAGTGCCACTTCTGGTTTCTTGGTAGTTAATTGGAGATAGAAATCTCACAGATTTTCCTGCCCTGGCTGGCTTCTACCACCAATCCTCAGATCTCAGCCTCCTGAGTACCTAGGATTACAGACATGAGCCACCAGCATCCAGCTAAATTCACACTTTTCTAGAGCTAACTGATGATGGTTGATGGCTGATCTGTGGAGCCTTCATTGTCCCTCCCAGTGTATAGGGCCCTTTTATGAAGGGGGTCTGGCAGTCTGGGACAGTGGGTGGGGAATACTGGAGTTAGGGTGTTCCTTGTAGTACTTTCTGACAAACTACACCAAGGGCCATTTCTTCCCGTTAGGTGCACTCCCACCTGGAGTGTTGGGCTGGGCAAAGAAGAGTGTGAGTTAATTTCACCACCTTCCCTCTCTCTGTACCTGCTAAGAATCCAACCTGGGTTCAAGTTTGTCAATTCTGAACCTGTAGAGAATTTTCTGTTTGTCTCTGGGACTCTAAGAAGGCACAGAGGAGGAACTGCAGATCGGTTTATGGGCTGAGCAGCTCAAGGGCCCCGGTTGTAATCATTTTCTGAGTGCAAGAGTGACTTGAAGGTGGTGAGGAGGTGGCACACATGAGTGAAATCACCTGGTGGCACGGGTGTCTGGTAAGCTCTGCCCTGGGGGCCTCGGGATATCACTGCTGCTGCAGTGTGATGAGGTCTGGCCAATGATCTTTGCTTGCTATTAATGGGTTGCTTCATTAGTCAAGTGTGTTTTCTCTGTGTATCTGATTTGTTGCTATTGGTGCAGGGACAGGTAGAAAAATGAAAAGGCATCGTGTTCCTTGTAGCATGTGAATCTGAGCTTGTGAGATAATTAATATTAGGAACTGCTCAGATTTAAACAGCTTCCCTTCAAAGAGCTCCCAGTTGCTAACTCAGTGAAGTTCCTTTTTCCCCTCCCCTGCCATTCAGTTCCTTCAGTTCCTCTTGCCTTGCTACCCTGCACTGAGATGGAGGCTGGCTAAAAGAACTGGACAGGTTGGGGCCACACTCCTCCTTTCTCATTAGCACTGAGAGCTGCAGTTAGACAGGCTCTTGAATGTGTCCTGCCACCTGGACCACAGAACACCTGCAACTAGGAAGCTCTGCTTTCACTCTGAGTTGCACCATTGTTTGTGGGAGTTGGGCATCCAGGGAGCAGTGGCTTCTCAGACCTCACACCCTTAACTCTGACTTAAGAGATGGCTTAAAAGTTAGCTGCTGCTTTCACAGTACAGTTTACAGTACAGGGTCCAGAATATAGATCCCTGGTGGTTTTCAGAGTTACTGATTTACATCCAACTTCACAAAATGCCTTTTCTCTAGCTTTCCTGGAAGATGGATCCATCACTCCTCCAAAAATAAATATTGTGATATATATTAGGCATACTTTGCTCAAAGGGCCTTACATCTTTTCTCTTACTGAAACAAATAAATCAGACTCACAGATTGTAGAGCCCCATGCAGGGAAACTCTTGGTAGTATGTCTGGGAGCCCAGCTCTGTGAGGAAGGAGCCTGTCTGCATCCAAGTTGAGGGTGTGGTGGGGGAGTTGGGAGCTAAATGTACTCAAAAAGCCTTAGCTAGGAAACGATGGATGTGGGATTTAGGGGAGAATCTGCTTGGGGGGGGGGATCATTACTTGAAAACAAGGGCAACACAGATCAGGGGTGAGGGTTATGAACCAAGGATGATTCCAGTTCTGTGCCCTGGTAGTCCAAAAAGACCAGGCTCATTCAAGCATTGAGCCATGGTTCCTGATCCCCCTGCTATTCTCTGGCCAAGGCCTTTGTACAGTGTTTGCATAATTTGGAGGGTAGAAACAGTGGGGTTTTCTTAGCTTTGTATTTCCATTATCCAAGATGGTGAAAACAAAATTGGAGATCCAAGAAGTCAGGGCTGGAGGACCTTATTCTTCCCTCCCTCTTCCTCCACTACTCACTTCACTCTGCAGCTAATCTGTAGCTCAGACCTATTTTCTTAATCTCAGTTGATATAGCTGAGATTGCTGAAGTCAGTGCTGCCTTGGAGTCTCACTCCACCAAGAGAACAGAGGCTGCTCAAGGCCTTAGCGTGGTGGCTCAGCTGCAATCTTGGTTGTGTCTCCAAACTGTGTCTCCTTTAATTAACAGCAGAAGCTAGGGCAGTTATCCACCAGTTTAAGTGCAGTACCATTAGCAGGAACTTTGGCAGAGGATTCTTTGGCATTTTAACCTGTGCTTTCCTTGAAACATGAACAATTGTGCCATGTATTCGTGTGTGCACTCAGGAGTGTGTATGTGTGTGTGTGTGTGTGTTACTGGATTTTGAATGTTGGCCTGATGCTCGCTAGGCAATACTCTACCATTTGAGCTTGCTTCCAGTCCTTTTGCTTTTAGTTTCTCAGGTAAATAATCACACCAGCTTTGCCTGGGCTAGCTCCTGACTTTGATCCATTTACTTATGGCCGCCCTTGTAGCCAGGATTACATACATGAAACCACCATGCCCACCTTATTTGTTGAGGCATTTCACTGATTTCTGAGTAGGAACCAGTTGCTAAGAATATAAGGGCAAAAATTGACAAATGGCACTATATCAAATTAAAATAAATGTTCCTGTACAGCAAAAGAAATGATTTCCAGAACCAAGAGATAACTCACAGAATGTGATCAAATCTTCACCAGATACTCAATGATAAGAATATTAATATCCTGAATATACAAAGCGCTCAAACATACAAAGAACTAATAGTCCAATTGATAAGCAAATTGGTAAGCAAATTAAATAGTTCTCAGGAAAAATACAAAAGGCTAACAAATACATAAACAAATGTTCAACATCCTTAGCCAGCCAGACACTTGTGGCTCATGCCTATAATCCTAGCTACTCAGGAGGCTGAGATCTGAGGATCATGGTTCAAAGCCAGCCCAGTCAAGAAAGTCCATGAGATTCTTTTTTTTTTTTTTTTTTGCCAGTCCTAGGGTTTGGTCTCAGGGCCTGAGCACTGTCCCTAGATTCTTTTTGCTCAAGGCTAGCACTCTGCCACTTGAGCCACAATGCCACTCCTGGCCATTTTCTGTATATGTGGTGCTGGGGAATTGAACCCAGGGCTTCGCAAATACGAGGCAAGCACTCTTTGCCACTAGGCCATATCCCCAGCCCTCCATGCGATTCTTTTTTTTTTTTTTTTTTTGGCCAGTCCTGGGCCTTGGACTCCGGGCCTGAGCACTGTCCCTGGCTTCTTCCCGCTCAAGGCTAGCACTCCGCCACTTGAGCCACAGCGCTGCTTCTGGCCGTTTTCTGTATATGTGGTGCTGGGGAATGGAACCTAGGGCCTCGTGTATCCGAGGCAGGCACTCTTGCCACTAGGCTATATCCCCAGCCCCCTCCATGCGATTCTTATCTACAATTAACCACCAGAAAACCTGAAGTGTCATTGTGGCTCAAGGTGGTGATTGCTAGCCTTGCGCTAAAAGAGTGCAGGGACAGTTCAGGCCCTGAGTTCAACCCCACAACTGACAACTATTCTTAGCCATAAAACTATAATGCACATGCAAATCAAAACCACACTGAGTCATCTCACTCTGGCAAGAATGCCACTGGCCAAAAAGAAAAGAAAGAAACAACAGGGCTGGGAATATGGCTTAGTGGTAGAGTGCTTGCCTCGTATAAATGAAGCCCTGGGTTCAATTCCTCAGCACCACGCATATAGGAAAAGCCACAAGTGGCTCTGTGGTTCAAGTGCTAGAGTGTTAGCCTTGAGCAAAAAGAAGCCAGGGACAGTGCTCAGGCCCTGAGTTCAAGCGCTGGGACTGGCAAAAAAAAAAAAAAAGAAAAAGAAAGAAAACAAAAACAAATGCTGGGTAGATTTGATGAAAAAGGAATTTCATATACTGTTGGTACACATGTAAACAAATACAAATATTGTGTAAATCAGAGTGAAGTTTCCTCAAAAAATTAAAAATAGACCTTCCTTATGACCCTTCCACATCACTATTGGGCATATATCCCAGGGAGAGTAAATCAATATACAAGAAAGATACCTTCATACTTATGTCTAGTCCTGAGCTGTTCACAATAGCAGATTGTCTTAAGGAAATTAATAAATTAGCATCTTTTCACTCACATTCTTACCATTTCTGGTACCTGTCCATGTGTGTGTATGTGTGTGTGTGTGTGTGTGTGTGTGTGTGTGTGTGTTTCTGTCTGGTGTTTTTCCATTCAATCTGAAAAAAATTCTTTTCACTTTCTTTGTAGTATAGGTCTGCTGGTGACATATTCTTGAAGCTTTTGTTTACCTGAAAGTGTTTCTATTTTTGTCTTCATTTTGAAAGGGCATTTTCACTGCATACAGAATTTTAGGTTGACTTTTTCTTTGTTCTCACCAAAAGTGTAATTCCATTGTCTTGTAACCTGCATTGTTTTTGGTGAGAAGTTAGAGGATGCTTCTCTGCATATGATGCATTTCCCCTACCTTTAGGTAGTAGTAAGAATTTTCCATTAAGTTAGAGATGGTGGCTTATGCTAGTAATCCCAGCTGTTCAGGGGGCAGAGGTCAGGAATGTCAATGTGAGGCCATCATGGGTTAAAGCTAGCAAGACGCTATTTCAAATAAACTGGGTAGAATGGCATTACATGCCTGTGATCCAAGCTTTGGGGAAGTATAGGTAGGCTACGGCTCTGAGACCAGTCCTGGGATTAAAGATGAGTCCCTGTCTGTACAGAAGTTTGGAGCAGCCGAGTGACAGTGGCTCTTGTAATCCTAGCTGCTCAGGAGGCTGAAATCTGAAGATCATGGTTTAAAGCCAGCCTGGGCAGGGAAGTCTGAGACACTTATCTCCAATTAAGCCTCCCCCCCAAAAAAAAGTCAGAAGTGGAGCTGCAACTTAAGTGGTAGAGCACGAGCCTTGAGCAAAAGAGCTAAAAAAATAAAAATTAAAAAACAACCCTCAGCACCTGAGCTGTTTTCAAGTCCCAGGAATGCACAAAAAAAAGTCGAAAGCCTAGCTCAAGTAGTAGAGTGTCTTCTTGCCTCATAAGCATAAAGCCCTGAGTTCAAACTCTAGCATTGCTAAAAAACAATTTTTGTCATATTTCTTGAAATGCATTTTATCCAATTTATCTTCTTTTTATTTAGAGCTAATTACATATAAGTTAGATTGCTTGACATTGCCCTAGAGGTTACTGAGTCTCTGTTCTTTTTCTTTTTTTTTTTCTTTAGGCAGCCTTTCTGTCTGTGCTTCAGTGTTGTTCACTTACAAGTTCACTGGACTGTAGTATACAATCTGTTTTAAGCCTTCTCAGTGAATTTTTTATTTTGGGTAATATTTACTTCTAGAATTCCCATTTTTAAAGGTTTTTGTTTTCCTGAAATTTCTCATTGTCTTTATATTTTCCTTTAAATCCCAAGACACATTTCTAATAGCTTTTTTAAAAAGCCCTTACTGTGACTTTGCTCAGGATTTTACAAGCTGTCAAATACTTTCTCTGGATGCTTTGTAATAAGGTAGGGCTGGAGTCATGACTCAAACGGTAGGAGCAGGCTTGGCAAATTCAAGGCTCTGATTCAGTTCCCAGTACTCAGGGGTTTGAAAGAAAGAGTTATTCACAGGAGCCAAATTGCTGAATTCCTGATCAGAGGACACAGCTGTAGGTGCTTTCTGTAAGGGCAGATCCCAAATGTATCTTGTTGCAATCCTGCCTTTTATTTTTAGCCTCATTTTTTTAATATGTGTGTGTATGCACCCGTGCATGTGTGCGCATGCCAGTATCTGAGTTTGAATCCAGAGCTTTATGCTTTCACTGCTTTCTTGCTCACAGCTGCTGCTCTATCTTTTGAGCCATGCTTCCAGCCCAGCATTTAGTTGGAGAGGAGTATTGCAGACTTTTGTATCTGTGCTGGCTTGGAACTATGATCTTTCAGATTTCAGTCTCCTGAGTAGGTGGATTATAGGCATGAGCCTCTGGTGTTGGGCAGTTTTAGTCTAGAGAATAAGTGAGGGTGTTGAACAAGAGGTATAGCTCCTCTTTTTTTTTTTTTTCTGGTGTAGAATATTGAGCTTGAACTCAAGGCCCTGTGATCTTGCTTGGCTGTTATGCTCAAGACAGGTACTCTACCACTTGAGCCACACCTCCACCTTTTTGCTGGTTAAAAACTGGAGATAAGAGGGCTGGGAATGTGGCCTAGTGGTAGAATGCTTGTCTGGTATACATGAAGCCCTGGGTTCGATTCCTTAGCACCATATATTTGGAAAAAGCCAGAAGTGGAGCCTGTAGCTCAAGTGGTAGAGTGCTAGCCTTGAGCAAAAAGAAGCCAGGAACAGTGCTCAGTGCCTGAGTTCAGGCCCCAGGACTGGTGCAAAAAACACCACCACCACCAAAAACTGGAGATAGGAGTCTCACAGACTTTTCAGCCTGGGCTTGCTTTGAACGGTGATCCTCAGATCTCAGCCTCCTGAGTAGCTAGGATTGTAGGTGTGAACCACCACCACCTAACTTCAGATATAACTCTTAAAGCTGAAACCTAAACTTGCTGAGTAAATACTGGTTCCCCGGGAAGATATCTTAGCACCTGATTTGTTTTTCTGCATTTGTGTTATTGACCTAAACCAGCAAATCCTCCAAATGTGTCACATACTTTACAGAGCTCTGTGGAGTAGTCTTTTTTTATATTATTATTATAATAATCAATGGGAAAGTAAGCTTTAGTTCCTTTCAGAAATGGACCATTTTAAGAACAGCCTATAATAATGTCATAGTAGAAGGTCATGCTTTACAGAGAAAAGATTATGTTTCAGCAGAAAGTAGAAGCTCTGTCCAGAGACTCCTGATAGCTTAGCTTTGTGTCAGACTTGTGGGGTGTGTAATTAGGAAAGGGTGGAGGCCACTGGCTCGCCCATGTGCTCTCGAGGCTGTGTGGTGTTGTGCCCGAAGGGCTCTGACTGGCAGTTGATCCTGGAGTAGCTGAGCTGCCTCCGGTTTGCATCAGTCCAGAGGAGCCTCAGGAGTAGGACGTTACACATATCCTCCCTTAGGCCTGGGATTGGGTCACAGCATAGTAACATGCTCTGTGCACTGAGAAGAGTGCTCTTCAGCTTGGAACTATCAAGAGGAGCAGGATTCTAATTTGCCCACCGTGGCACCTGAAGTCTATTCACATGTTAGAAAAGGAGGTTGTGTGTGTGTGTGTGTGTGTGTGTGTGTGTGTGTGTGTGTGTGTGGTAGTGAGGCTTGAACTCAGAGCTTCATGGTTTCATTTAGCTTTTTCACTCAGGTTTGCACTCTGCCACTTGAGCCATGCCTCCACTTCCAGCTTTTTATTGGTTAATTAGAGATGAGTCTCTTGGATTTGTCTGCCTGGGCTGGCTTTGAGCTATGGTCCTCAGATCTCAGCTCCCTCAGTACCTAGGATTACAGGTGTGAGCTACTGCACCTGGCTAGAAAAGGAGTTTTGACACTAAACCACCCTGTTTTCCTGTAAGAATCCCCAAGGGTCCTGCTTCAAAAGAGAGTGAAGCTGGGCTGGGGTGGACAAATCAGGTGAGGAACTCCTGTGTATGAGACGTCCTAGTAGAGGCTCAGGTGCTCCATCCAGTAGCTCATGTCACAATCCTGGTCCATGGCTGACAGAATGGAGCCCGGAGAAGAAAGTGGCCAGCTCCTGGATGACCAGTTTCCACTGATGTGTGGGCTCAGACCCCCCCAACTCCCCATCCTTGGTGTAAATGGCCCCTGCAACCTTATCTGAAGGCTCATGGTGGTAACTTAGAGGTAGAGTTTTCACTTTGAGATGGAAAAACATGAAATTTGTTAAAGCCTTGGTAGGCATTCAGAAAAATTGGTCTCTGGAATCTAAAGAACAGGGATTCAATTCTTTATTACAGTCTGGAATTGCCTGAGGGATTTCAGTACTTGCTGCTGTGTATGGAATGGAGAGACATTTCTGTGATCTGGGTGCAGCCTGGGCCCTCAGTGGGATTTCAGACACTTCTGAGGAGGGGCCGCTTCCTAAGGTACATTGAGGCGTTTCCAAGCCCAAGGTGGTTTTTGTCTCATTCTAGGCTACATCCCTTTTCTAGATTGTTCCCTTTTATTCACTATTCGAGAGGTCGGAAATTTCTTCTGCTTAAATTTCTTCTGTGCCATGATTGAATAGGGAAATGCTGGGTAAGGCTCAGTTAAAACTGAGTGTCCCAGGGTTAACAGCATGATCAAGGGAAGGCACAGGTTTATTAAAACATTAAGAGAAGTCTTGAGAGGGATTGGGCGGGTGGGGAACAAAAGTGGGAGAAAAATGAGGGAGAGTGTAACAAGTTTGATAAGAAATATACTCACTGCCTTTCATATGTAACTGTAGCCTCTTTGAACATCACCTTGGCAATACTATTAAATTAAAAAAGAAAAGTATTGAAAGCATCCACTGTATGTGGAGGCTCCGTTATACATAGAGAGCTGGAGGAAAGGTGCAGCAGAATGGTACTGTGTAATAACTGTCCTGTGCCAGGACCACTTCCTACCACAAACAGCTGTCTAGAGGTAAGGAAACATTGCTTAGCTGTATAAATATTTGCCAGTCCCACCTAAATCTTTTGGGAGGAAGCAGGCAGGACATAAACAGCTGAAATGAAAATATTTGCTTGTCCAGAAGTAGATTTCCCAGCAGTCTGTTGCCCACTCTTCCGTGGCGGCCTCTTCCGCTTTCCAGTTAACTGAGATTTGCACTTTGCTCCCTGTGCTTCTGGAGATTCTGGAGACCGCAGGGCAGATTGTTATCTGCAAAACTGAGTAACTGATGGATGCCCAGGAGAAAAGGAGTCCTGAAAAAGTGAAGGAACCCAGTCCCACATATGTTTCATGCAATGGGTGGGCTCTGCGATTTCCTCCCATTTCTGTCATGACCAGTGCTGACGTGACTTAACCTGAGACCTCGGTTGATCAGATCGCACCTATCCAGGCCCCTGGTGGCAGAAGCTGCAGGGAGTGAGAACAGACTATAGGTTCCTCTAAGTTCCTTCCCTGGGCTTTGTGTCTGTGAATTCTCTGTCTTTGCCAGTGGGCAATCTTTCCTCAGCCTCCCCACCATTTATTTTATTTAGCGAAGTCTTTGGCTGATGCAGCATATAAAACACATCCTGTTTGCCCCTGCATTGATTGCATTTGAGCTTGGAGGGGTGGACATTCAGCTTGTCAGACTTCTGAGAAGAAATTCCTCTATGTTGTTAAGTTTCACATTACACTGTGCTTGCTGGAGGCCGCCGGCTGCAGGAAACGGTGACAAACATGGAGCTTGGCAGATGGCTGTGCCTGTGGTTTCCTGGAGGCCTGTGTGGGAGACAATTGTTTGTATATTGGTTTTCATTTATGTGCTGGTCTTATTTTCATCTTCCTGAGGTACCCAGATGCTGTAGTGATAGATCGATTGGAAACAACTCATTTGTCAGGGTTCCGTGGGGGACGTAGGTTCCCTCCTCATGTGCAGTGGAGTCTAAAATGTTTAATTAGATGCTGAGGCATTTCTGCCTGGGTCTGCCTTTGCTTGTTCCCCCTGTGGATGCTGTTCCTGAAGTGTGAGAGGGACTGGGGACACTCTGGGCTTGGCCTCCTCTCCCATTATCCCCTCCTTTTGTCTGTGAGCACCCTTTGGTCCTGCCTCCTTTCAGCTGCTGCTCATGTGCTTCCCCAGTCATCATTGCCCAAGAAAATGGCTTCCTGTGGCTGCTGGAATTTGCAGAGCTGACTTGTGTTGGAAATCTGGTTGCCAAACAGGTCTGAACCAGACTTCATGGAATAATGTAGTTGAACTGATATGCAGTGAGAGGAATATTAACTCCCTGCAGCTTATCTGTTTTGTTCCAGTTCAGCCTTTCCAGGAAACCAACTTATTCTTCCTGGGTGCCAGGCAGGGCCCTAGATGTGAGCATGGGAAGGTGCGGTTTCTGTTCTCAATGGGTCGAATATCCAGGTAGCATGAAGCAGATGTGTACCAAGCACTGGGTCCAGAGAGGAACCACAGGAAGGTGTGAAGAAGAGGGCTGAGTCCAGGGGTTGGGAAGGAGTGAAGGATTGGGTGGGTGTGTGGTCCATGTGGGGCGGGGGGGTGGGCTTGGAAGGGGTGTGGTCAGTGTAGAGGAGGGCTTGGGGGAAGGGGTATGGTCAGTGTGAGGTGGTGAGCTTAGAGTAAGGGTGGTGGGCTTGTAGGATCGAGGTTCTACCTGTTGATGGGTAGATGTTGGTAAGTGGGGCTACGAGAGATAAGGTTTGGAACAGCCCAGGTTTCTTCTGCCTGGGGTGGTGATGACTTGGAGTCAGTGAGAAGTCTTGGTGGAGAAATGAGTTTAATGGTAGATGTAATGAAGCTAAGATGCTTGAGAAGTGCAGGTGCTTATCTCCTGGGAGCTGGAGATGAATTTGCCACTCGCGGGGAGGTGGGAAGGACTTGCATTAGGAATCATAAGATGCTATGTCTGTCAGAGGCTTGAGTAGGAGCCATCCGAGGAACCTCTGGACTGAAAGGCCTTCGGGAGCAGCAGTGTTATAGAGGTGGCCTCCTCTCCTTTCCAGAAACAGGACACTGCCCAGCTTTCTGGCCTTTCCTGAGTTTGAAGACAGGCTTCTGGGCTGGCATATGGCTAAGGAAATCTTAAGAGCACTGCTACTGGAGCAGTCCCTGTCCAGCAGCAACCTTGGCCTTTCCTGTCGTCCTCAAATCATTCTGACTGTGTTGTTAGTGGCTTGGGCAGCTTCAACCCTGAATGTTAAGATCGCTCATCCCTCTGGGGTAACAGGTGAGAGGAGGCCAGCACTAGTCAATTCCAGTTTATTACTGCAGAGCTGAAAAGTGACTGGTCACACAGCATTTTCAGCAGCTGGTGTTGGGTTGCTCGGCCTCCTCAGGGAGGTGCTGAGAGCTGAACAGAGTCCTTGCTCTCTCTCTCTTTGCCTGTTCTTGGAGGGCATGCATGGACAGAGGACCCTCCCTACATTCCTGGGCTGCTCAGAGCTAACCATCTTCCCTACAGTCCTGCACGTTGCAGATTCTGATTTGTTTCAGCTGAGGCCACGGAAGTCATGAGGAGCACCAAGGAACAGCAGAGATGGCTTATGAGACGGTGACTTAAAAACAATTGTGATAAAAGCTGGGTGTTGGGGGTACGCACTTGCAATCCCAATGCTTGGGAGGCACAGGCAAGAGAGTGAGCTTGAGGCCAGCCTGGGCTACATAGTGAGTCTATCTCCAAACACCTAAAAATTTTGTGATAATACAACTTGTTATTTATTATTCTTTTTGGTGGTACTGGGATTTTAGCTCAGGGCTGCGCACTTTCTAGGCAGACCATCTACCAGTTGAGCAACACTCCCCGTTTTTTTTTTTGTTGTTGTTTTTTTTGGCTTTAGTTATTTTTCAAATAGGGTCTCACTTTTTTTTTCCTGGACTACATGCACGTGTCACCACACTCAGCTTATTTGTTGAGGTGGGATCTGAGAACCTTGTACCTTTTAGCGGTCATCCCTGTCCTCTGCCCCAGCTCCTCACATCCACCAATCTGCTTTCTGTCCCTGTGGATTTTCCTGTTGTGCATATACATTATATCAATAGAACCAGGCCACATGTGGTTATGACATGTTCAACGTGTGAGCCTTCTGTAACATGTTGTGAACGTGTGGCACGTGCCAGGGGTTGATTTCTTTGTCTCTGAACCCTGTCCCCTTCCACAGATGGGCCATACTGTGTACATTCCTGTTGATGGACGCTGCGCTGTTGTGAAGGATCACGTTCCTACTTCACGATGAGCACGTCCTTAGTACTTCTGGGCGGATATCTAGCAGTGGAATTGCTAGGTCCCGTGGTGACTGTGTTTGACTGAGGGACTGCCGACTGTTTTTTGTTTGTTTGTTTGTTTGCTTGCTTGTACCAGTGCCAGTACTGGAATTGGAACCCGAACTGAAGTCAAGGCTTTGTGCTCTCCGGTTTTTCACCCATGGCTGGTGCTCTGCCACAACTTCTAGCTTCCCCTCACACTTTTGGCCTTTTGCTCATGGTTTTGGCTGCCTGGGCAGGCTTTGTGCTCCTTAGATCTCAGCCTCCTGAATAGCTGGGATTACAGGTGTGAGTAACCGATATCTGGCTGCAGACTTCCTCACACTCTTATCAGTAGTCTATGAGGGAGGTGGAGACTTTTGCCCCTCTGGCAAAGACCTGAATAATTTTCTGGAGTGAGCCCCACCCTAAGTGACAGGAAGGTGGGTATCATGCTAGGGAAAGGCTGCAAGGTGGGTTTGGAGGGCTGATTTAGGAGGGGTGTGTGTGTGTGTGTGTGTGTGTGTGTGTGTGTGTGTTTGTCACTGAGCTGGAGGGTAGGTTACAAGTCAGGAGGAAGTAGTGTGTGTGTGTGTGTGTGTGTGTGTGTGTGTGTGTTGTGTCACTGAGCTGGAGGGTAGGTTACAAGTCAGGAGGAAGTGGCTCAAGACCAGCTCCAGCTCAGGGTGATAGGTATGTGGGAGAACTATGTCAGAGACTGAAGATGAGGGTAGTAAGCTCCAGTATGGAATCTTATGTCTTGTCTTACCCCGAGCTCTGCCTGCGTTCTGAATCAACACATGAAGTCACTTAGGGCTCCAATTGTCCTGCATCTTTCATTGCTGGGACGAAGGCCTTTGGAGACTCAAAAGCCTAGCTTTTTACCTTGTTTAGTTTGCTTCCATTGTTGACTCTGCTTTCTTTAGGGCAGTCCATCTGTAGACCAGCTCCTAGAGACTTGAAGTCCGGCCACATGCGCGCACAGCAGCACCAGCACAGAGGGGTTGGGGTGGCCATCTGTTACTGTACCTGGCCAGCCTGCACCTGGAAGGCAGCACTTTTGGGACCATGTAGCCAAGGCAGTGCCACCCTATAAGCAGTTGGAATTTAGAATGAATCAATTTAATGGTGCTGCTTGTATATTTGTCACCTCCTTGAAGCACCTGGCAATCAAGAAGCGTGTTCCCAGTTACAGATGGAGATTCAGACAGAGCCCGGCACTCAGACTCCCTGATTAGGAAGGGGCAGAATTAGGACACACAGCTGGGGTTTCTGGCTCTGGACTCAGCCTTCTCTCTGATGTGCCCCACTCCTTGGGAAGCTCTCGGAGACAGAGACGGGTGCTCATCATCGTCTCTGTTAGGATAGCGGATGGGCTTGGGCTCACAGAGCTCAAAGAGTGCGGGGGAGGATCTGGGTCACATCTGATTCTTATGCAGCTAGCTTCCTCTCTCCCCAGGCTGTGAGATGGATCTGTTTTCCTGGTCTGCTGAGGCCATCTTGACCCTTGGCCATGTCTCCATCTGTCCATGGCCCTTTCTGGGCAGCAACCTCCTGAAGAGATAAGCCCTCATCTGAACTCTGCTGAGATTTTCAAGTCTCGCCTGGCTTCTGATGAGACAGTTAGCATCTCCTGCCGAAGCTGCAGCTTTCTGCAAATGGTAAACTCTACTTGAGGGCAACATTCAATTATGAAAATCTATTTCTCTTGCCACATTCAAAAAGTCTCCTAATGTGCCTTTGTGCACACACAAATTTAGTGACATATCACTAAATGTGTATGTGGTTGCCATGGAAATGTCTCTCTTCTAACATGACATTCGAAGAGCATGGTGAAGGGAAGTTTTCTTTGTAAAGAGAAGCAGAGCAGAACTTGGCTAATTGTCATCACAGTAATCCCCAAACTGTCATTCTTCCCTGACTACCTGTCTCCTACTTCCTGTCAGCGACTTAACAGTGGAATTCAAATCTTGTGCAGGATTGGGTCTCTCCTATTTGCTGAGGGACTCCACAACATGCTTCTTAGCACTTGTGCCAGGCACGTACCAGAAAGGAGCCTGGGTCTTCTTCACCGGAGTTTGCACCTAGAGGTACAGAAGGTATACCCTTGTGACTGCCTAGCACTTTCCACTCATGAGCACTCGAGGCTCAAAAGAACTCTTGGCACCATTTCTTTGCAGAAAGCGCTGTCTGAGCAGGTTGTCTGGAGATTCTTTGTGATTTCCACTGGAGTTGCAAAGCTTCGGTTTTTGTAATCTTGACAAGTACATGACATGACAGCGTAAAGAAGTGAATATCAGAAGTCCCAAGTATTTCCCAGTAGTGGCATGAATGCACAAGAGGGTGGAGAAAGGATCCCAGAGACCTGAGGCTGCCTGGATGCTCATTGTCCTCCCATGTCCTCGCCTGTCCTCTTGGCTTTCTTGACGGATCCCCCTTGTGGGCAAAAGTAGGGTCCTTTTAGTTCCGGATTTTACCATTAACTCTGGAGAGGTTCCATTGACTAATCATTTCACCCAGTCATTGGGCTGTACTCCTCCCCCAGTTTTGGGGTGGGATAACTGTTCTTAATGGTTATTGATGAGTCTTTTATCAGGCTCTCAGCCAAAAGATGGTCTCAGGGCTCCAGAGGCCAGTTCATTCATTATGCATGTCTCTGCTCCTGGTATCAGACACGTGGATGGCTTCTGAGATGGAGTATCTCTGAAGACTAGACTCCTGCCTGTGTTCCTCCTGTCTTCTTGGTTTCTGGGGTTCTGAGTACCTGCTCGCTGCTTTATGAAATCACTTTACGCATCTTGTCCTTACCTAATGTCACCAGGTAAACTCGAGAGCCTACTGCTTTTTGTATTGAAACCTGTAGGATTGTCTGTCTTGTTTGTGTTTGTCTTGGCTGCTGTGAAAACCTTTAGCCACTGGCCTGGCAGTGTTTCCAAAGTGAAGGAGCACTTCTGACTCTTGGAGCTAGGGCTTTAATGCTGGATACCCACATGCATATAGATTGACATCTACACCATCAGTGGAGTTCCGGATTTCCATGTGCCAGGGACGTGAGGCAAGTCTTTCCTGCCACAAGACAGAGTAACCTTGGATAAATTGATGTCAGGCCCATAGCCACCCTCAGCATTATTTTTTACCTGCTATTATTATTCTTACCGTCAAGGGATGGATGGGGACACCTGTGGTGCAGGCTGGGCTGTGACCTTATGGAACCTACAAGACTTTATAAGAACTGAGGGGTGCCCTCCAGCAGCTCTCTAGGAGTTCAGAGCTTTTTGTTACCTAATCAGTGCCTGGCGCTGAGGCCTCATCACCTGTTTAGGGTGCTACCACTCCCGACTTCTTTCAGGGGTTGTTCTGAGCTTATTTGAGGGAGCTCATGACCTCTCCCCCGAGAAATCAGGTCAGAATTGCCTGCTTGACTCTGTGGCTTTTCCAGATCTAACCATATCTCACCCCCGACAAAGGACAGGCGTTCGGGGTGGTGGTGGTGGTGGTGGTGGTGTCTTTAACAGTAGTATTCTATTTGCAACAATAAAGAACTTACCTTTGACATATTATATTCTGAATTCTCTCTGCCGATTTAGACTGGTAAATCTACTGAACATGGATGTATAAATGGCTGTTAGGAGGGCTGACCGCCCCATTTTGCTTTTGGCTTGCACAAGTAAATATCAATTTAGTCCTTATAGAAGGAAAATAAAGGAGACTTGGTTGTCTCCCTAATCCACAAACCCTATAATTCTTACCTGGGAAATCTAGCTCTCCTATTTCAAATCAGTTTTAATGGCAAAGGCTGAAGGGAGGCTTTATTGCTTCTTACCTGAGCTTATTTTTTAAACTATTTCTCTTACTTGTTCTTTCAATAAATAAGAACTCCTTCAGGGAGAGTGGGAAGGGGCCAGCTTAAGAGAAAAAGAGGAGACCTGTGTATGATGTTGGTACTGGAGAGATTTCACCAGGTCTGGGGAGACCCAGATGGGCTCTGCCCACTAACTGGCCAACATTCTAGAAGTCAGTGGCTGCTGAGAAAGGGGAAAGTGGCCAGACTGGCCCTGCTAGAGGAAGACAGAGGTGGGGAGGGTTCTTGACTCTCTTACACTTGCTGCCTGAATTTTTCTTGGGTTTTATTTTAAGCCTCTCTGAGTTCCCTGCCCTGTTAACCCAGTAAATAATATGAGCTAGGACATTGCTGTCCCCAGCAGCCTGGCCCACCTATCCTCAAAGAAGGGTCTAACCCAACTATTCTCTCAAGGAAGATGTTCTATGCAGGCTGACTAGTGATGTACTCCTCTGCCTGGTGCCAGTCAGCCTGATATCAGGTTGGCAAATGCATTCTTTAGCCACAGACCTTTAGAGAATGTTGTAACCCCTGTCTTGGCTGTGACCAGAGATCACATGTCAGAAAGGAAGCCGGATGTTCCCCATAGGGAAAAGCCTGTTTCTGCAGACAGGTGGGTTGTGGGATTTAGAAAAACAGCTCAGTCTGCTGCATCTGAGACACATTGATGGCCTGATCTTCACCTCAGTGCCCAACACTCGGGAGGGAGCTCTTGCTCCCTGCTGCCTGCCTGCCTGCCGGCTGGGGCCAAGACTAGTAAGGACAGTGGCTGCCGAGTGGCTCAGGAACCCAGCAATGTCCACTCAAGGCTGCTCCTGCCTCCTGCAGGTCTAATTGCCTGGCCAAGGCCTCCAAACACTTCCCCGGAACACTCATAAATGTTCTTCTCTCAGGGTCACCCAGATGAGCGTCACGGTCAGAGCTCCCTAACCAGAGGGCTAGGCAGTGGGAGGAACCCCACTCAGGACAGCTGCCACCTTTCTGGTCACCCCTGGGAACAGATGGCCTGTCTGAGTGACTCTGGGACTCTAGGAAGTTCTGTCCGCCACCAGAGGAGCCTGTTCCAGGCAGTGAGCCACACGCCCCGGGGGGAAGTGAGCCTCTGCTAATGCGTCCTCCAGGGCTCGTCCAGCTGGCATCACCCCCAACGCCCACCCAGGCGTGGGGATAACCCCGTGGCAGCTCAGCCACACCGGCACCTGCTGCTGGCCCTGAACTGTGCTGTCTTCCTCCTGCCTTGGTGGGGTGGGCACTACCATGGGGCTCCTCTTCTGAGGCAGAGCCTGGGGATCCCACACTGACAGGAAGGATGGCAGGGTGAACATGGGCCCCCCACAAACGTGGAACTGTAGTCTCTGTCTTCTTTTCTGTACAATTAAGTGGATAATTTGGACCCCCCTTTACAGTTGGGGGTGTGCGGAGAGTGCTGTCACATAGTAGGTATTTAATGAAGAGTAACTTCTGTTGTCACTCCTTTAAGACCCCTGAGGGTCTCACAGTGCTGCAGGCTAGTCTCTCCAGAGGTCCCTGTGGGAAGCCATTGTTTTATGCCCCAAACTGAGATTCCTCATAATTGGGTGTCCAGTTACCGCACTCTGTCTTCTCACTTGTAAAACCATCTAGGCTCCTGGATTTTCCTGGACTCTACGAGTGTGAGTGACCCTGTCAGAGCTGTCTTAGAGATGCTCGAGGGCCTTGGAGTTCTCTCAGGCTCTCAGCCAGTTCCCACGTTTGGCTCCTGCAGGAGAGTTCCTATGTAGCCCAGCTGTCCCTCCGGGCACGGGGCTTGTTTGAGACAGAATGGGGGGGCAGCTTTGAAACTTGTCATGCGTCAATTCTAGTGTTTCTCAGCTGGGGCAGTTTTGGCCCCCAGGGGACACTTGTCAACATCCGGAGAGTTTCAGTTGCCACAGTAGGATTGCCACTGACATTACTGACTAAAAGCCAGGGATGCTGTGCACAGGAAGGCCCTCAGCCCAGAATGTCAACATTGCCACCACCCAGAAGTCCTATCTCTTCCTGGCTGGGCAGGAGCCGCATATGGGGGACTCTCAGAACCCTGGGAGCAGCAGATAGATCAGCCAGACTGCTTCATCCTTTTATGTGCGCTAGCCTAAGAACCTAGAGTCACTTAAACCTCTCACTCAAGTGCTGTGCAGCTCTCCACAGTTCCATTAACCCCTCCGAGCCTTTGTTTGCATTTTGTGTTCATGGCAATACTATGAGTAATTAATGCCTTGATAGATGAGAGCTATCAGAGGACAGCACTCTTGTATGGAGCATGCTGTCTTCAGGGCCCTGGGCTGTCACACTGCTTCCTGAGGCACCTGACTCCTTGCGGAGGACAGGGTCCTCTAGGAGGAAAGCTCTGCCAAGAGCCATCCAGGCTCTGAGTTGAGGAAACTTACCCCACAGTCTGGATAGGTGCCCTTTCTTTATGGGTAGTAAGCTTGTACTTTAATTTGTGTGTGGCCGCGTTGGGAAGGCTGACTTTAAGGCAGGTGCTGTGGGTGTAATCTGCTCACGTTGAAGCTGTAGATTTTCTGTAGTCCCAAAGTGCTGCGGAGTTTGTGGAACACACACTGTCCTCTGATAATTGAAGTGGCTGCAAACAAAGCCAGGCCTTATTAGGTTGAAGAAAACCATCGTGTGGGCTGTGTTGTGTTCAAACACAGAACTTAGAGGGGAGTTCTGATTGAGTGCTCCAGCACATACCATCCTTAAAAATCATGGATTAACAAGTTATTAATTTGCTCTGTGATGCTGGGCAAGTCATCCTGGTTTTACTTGCAGAATGTAGGGACCAAACTGGACCTCCAGGTCCCTTCCTGTGACACCCCTGGAGCTCCTTTCAGGATTTAGGGAGCTTAGAGTCTGCTGCTGAAGGCCACCCTTCCAGGCTTCAGATCGCCCCTTCCAAAAGGTGTGAGGAAGTGGCAACACCGAGCCCCCTCTTCCTGCCTTCCTAATTGAGAACCTTGGATGTTTTCAAAATACCAAATGACCAGTTTCCTTACAGGGAACTAGAGGACACATGTCATTTAAATCTCTTTTCTTGGCTTCAAGGGAGTGAGCCACGTCTGACAAATACAAATGGAAAATGATTCTCTGGTTCTTTCCTCTGGCCCTTGGGGACAGAGGGTGATCACTGTGCAGAACAGAGGGGAGCTGGGTGGGAGGCAGCCTCTTCCCTCCACGTCCCTCTTCAGCTCCTGTCGTCTCTCCTGGAGTCTTGTCAGCCTCTGATCAGGGAGCTAACTCCCAAGTCTACTAGAGGAAATCGCTTCTTAAAAAAAAAAAATCCTACAGAAAATGCCAGTTTTCCCTCAGGGACTTGTACCTGGGGTTAATAGGAGTTCACAAAGAAATGCACTTTTCCTCCCAAATCTCAGTTTCTTCTATTCACTTTGATAAAAGGAAGAAAATCTTGAACTTGACAATGTGAAATAGCTCCCCAGGTGCTACAGGCAAGTCTACTTCCTGGATTGGGGTCCTCAAGACTTGTTTCCTCTTTGTGGGAGATTCCAAATGGACCAGACAGCCCCAAATTCTTTTTCTTTTTGTCAGTAATGGGGCTTGACCTCAGGGCCTGAGTACTGTCCCTGAGCTCTTTTACTCAAGGTTAGTGTCCCACCACTTTGAGCCACAGCTCCTTCCAGTTTTCTGGTGGTTGACTGGAGATAAGAGTCTCATGGAGGGGCTGGGAATATGGCCTAGTGGCAAGAGTGCTTGCCTCGTATACATGAAGCCCTGGGTTCGATTCCTTAGCACCACATATATAGAAAAAGCCAGAGGAGGTACTGTGGCTCAAGTGGTAGAGTGCTAGCCTTGAACAAAAAGAAACCAGGGACAGTGCTCAGGCCCTGAGTTTAAGGCCCAGGACTGGCAAAAAAAAAAGAAAAAAAGGAAAAAGAAGAGTCTCATGGACTTTCCTGACTGGCCTGGCTTTGAACCATGATCCTCAGATCTCAGCCTCCTTAGTAGCTAGGATTATAAGCGTGAGCCACCAGTACCCCACCATCCCAAAATTCTCATAGGATTCACATGTTCTTGTCACTATTATAATTCAGTCGTGGAGCTTGAACTCAGGGCTTGAATGCTGTCCCTGAGCTCTTTAGCCCAGGCTAGTGCTCTATCACTTTGAGCCACAGCTCCACTTCTGGTTTTGTGGTGGTTAATTGGACTTTCCTGCGTGGGCTGGCTTTGAACCAGTATGGTCAGATCTCAGCCTCCTGAGTAGCTAGGCGTGAGCCACTAGTGCCTGGCTTTTTTTTTTTTTAGCTAAGACAAATTTTAATTGATACATAGGACTTGTACATATTTATGGGTATATACTACAATAATTTGATGTATATATATATGCACAATGTGTTGTCATTAAACCCTGTTTTTTTGTTTTTGTTTTTGTCAATCATGGGGCTTGGGAACTGTCTCTGAGCTCTTTTGCTCAAGGCTAGCACTCCACCACTCTGTGCCACAGCGCCACTTCTTTTTTTTTCTTTTTCTTTTTTTTGGCCAGCCCTGGGCCTTGGACTCAGGGCCTGAGCACTGTCCCTCGCTTCTTTTTGCTCAAGGCTAGCACTCTGCCACTTGAGCCACAGCGCCACTTCTGGCTGTTTTCTGTATATGTGGTACTGGGGAATCGAACCCAGGGCCTCATGTATATGAGGCAAGCACTCTTGCCACGAGGCCATCTCCTCAGCTCCCTTGTTTGTTGTTTTTTTTTTTTTTTTTGAGTAGCTAATTGGAGATAAGAATCTCACAGGGACTTTCCTGCTTGGGCTGGCTTCCAACCATGATCCTTAGATCTCAGCCTCCTGAGTAGCTAGGATTACAGGTCTGAGCCATCAGCGCTTGGCTTTTAAACCCTGGTGTTTTTTTGGTTTTCTTTTTTACAGAGTTAATGTTAGCTATTTATTTAGTGCCACTTCTAGGGCTTGAACTCAGGGCCTGGGTGCTGTTCCTGAGCTTTTTTGCCACTTCTGTCCTGGTCAGCAGCATAATTGATAGTATTGGTCCTGCAGCCTCTTCCCAACCCGCTCCTGCTGACCAAGGACAGGGTCAATGAGGGAGGGAAGGAGGCTCAGGACGAGCTGGGAAGTTATGCACTTTCCTCTCTGTGCTTCCCTAATCTAACCACTGCGACACTCCCTGGCTACCAGCCACAGCCCCACTTCCAGCGTTTGAAAGTTCATTGTAGAGTCTCAAAAACTTTCCTTGACCATGCTGGCTTTGAACTATAGACCTCAGATCTCAGCCTACTGAGTAGCTAGGATGACAGGCATGGGCCACCAGCACCTGGCTTTAAGATATATATGTGTGTATATATATATATATATTTTTTTTTTTTTGGCGGCGGGGGGGGGAAGTCCTGGGGCTTGGACTCAGGGCCTGAGCACTGTCCCTAGCTTCTTTTTGCTCAAGTCTAGCACTCTGCCACTTGAGCCACAGCGCCACTTCTGGCCTTCGTCTGTGTATGTGGTGCTGTGGAATTGAACCCAAGGCTTCATGTGTACGAGGTGAGCACTCTTGCCATTAGGCCATACCCTCAGCTCCTAATACTTCATTTTATAACATGGTGACTGGTACCCCTGGTATCTTCCCCAGGGCCACCGGTCATCAGTGATGCTTTGCCAAAGTGTCAGATGAAATTCTTGCCTCAGTTTTATAGGGTCAGCTTCATGATGGGGATAAGTAATCATGAGTGTTTGGTTTTCCTCTGGGCTCTCCACTTCCTGTTGTACGCCTGGCCATGCCGAGGCCTGCTTATTTGTAGTGATCTGTTGGAAAGTGCTCCTAGCAGACAATTTGGTCAAGGAAGAGTGGTTGAGGAGAGATGGAGAGTTAGAATTGTCTTATGTCACTCAGGCAGGGGAAGTCCTGGTGCCCAACTCCAGAAAGAGAGTAGATCCCAGAGTCTTCCACCTAGTGATTAAGAGCTTATCTCACCATCTGCTATCACCTGCTGCAGGGTTCCATCCTGCAAAGAGTTAAGGGAGCTTCAGAGTAGCAAAGCCTCTCTTGGGTCCAGGGCTACATGGGTGGATGGGATGCTTTTGGTCAAACAGAGCCTTGAGGGAGGCCTGAGGCCCGGCTGTGGCAGTAAGTGCCTGCCTTCTGTAGCCTGAGGTGCTCATTATAGTGACTCATCCAAAACGCAAGCACTTTTTCTTCAGCAGGAAATAATTCCCTACCCATCTGCTACTTTAAGACCCAGGGCTTGACGCCCTGTGCTGAGAATATAGTAGCTTGTTGTATCTTAGTTCTATTTATGTCCCATTTGGGGGCTTAGGGGCTGCCCTCTGACAGACATACAAAAAGAGATTGATGTCACCAGAGCCATTGAGAACCGGAAGCTCACATTCCCCCCAGTTCCCCACAGGGCTTTGTAAGTTATCACCTCAGTAAGTTATCCCCGCTGCCACAGCCCAGTCTGCGTCATCCTCACCAGGTTGGAAGTGCCCTGTAGCTCCCTGCATCACTGCCCTGCTGACCAGGGTAGGAGTGGGGGCATGGGCTCTGTCTGTGACCAGCCTCAGGGAGAAGGGATGAGGATGAATGCACACAGCTTGTCTCTTTCAGGAATCACCTACCGAGGGGCCTTACAGCCAGGCTCCTGTTGTGCTAGGTGTTAGTCTCCTTCCTTCTTGCTTACCCCCGGGGAGCCCCATCAGGAAGGTGGTCTGAAGATAAAACTACACCCTCTGCTTTACAAGCACATCCATCCAAAGCCAACTCAGTGGCAGGAACGAGAGCTTCTGTGGGTTATTCATCCTTATGGAGAAAACTAAGGCTCAGAGAAGTTAGGCAACGTGCCCAGAGTCACACAGTTACAAAGTACAGCCAGGCATTGGTGGCTCACGCCTGTAATCCTAGGTACTCAGGAGACTGAGGATTGTGGTTCAAAGCCAGCCCAGGCAGGAAAGTCTGTAAGATTCTTATCTCCAATTAGCCACCAGAAGACTGAAAGTGACGCTTTGGCTCAATTGATAGAGTGCTAGCCTTGAGCTAAAGAGCTCAGGGACAGCACCCAGGCCTTGAGTTCAAGTCTCATGACTGACAAAAAAAAACCCCAACAAAACAAACAAACCAGGCTGGGGATATGGCCTAGTGGCAAGAGTGCTTGTCTCGTATACATGAGGCCCTGGGTTCAATTCCCCAGCACCACATATATAGAAAATGGCCAGAAGTGGCACTGTGGCTCAAGTGGTAGGGTGCTAGCCTTGAGCAAAAAAGAAGCCAGGGACAGTGCTCAGGCCCTGAGTCCAAGCCCCAGGACTGGCCAAAACAAACAAACAAAAAAAAACCCCAGAAAACAAAGTACAAGAATCAAGAGGCTACTCTTGATGCCAAGATATACCACAGACTCTGAGGACTGCATGAGTGAGGAGGGGAGGGAATGGAAGCTTCCTGGGGAGTGAGGTAGGGGTAGGCCAGGGGCTGGAATAAGCAAAGGAAGAGATGGCCTTCTGCGCACCCAGGAGCCCGCTTAGAAATCGGTCTCTTCTCTAAGGTTCTTTTTATCATGACTTCTCATAAGCCCCTTTCCATTTTACCCTTTGATCTTTAAAATAGCTCTTGAAAGTTGCCTTCTTTCTAGATGAGGAAACTGAGGCTCCAGGAGGAGCCCAGAGCTGCTGGACTTGGGGTTAGTGCCATGCTTTCTGTTTCTTTGCCCCTCCCTTACCTCTTGTGCTGTGGGTTTTGTGTGTGCCCTAAGTCCTAGCGAGGCTAAGTTGTTTGAGATGGGCTTTGGGCTATGCCTGGACAATAAGGTGCACTCCCTTGCTCCCTGCTTTGCACAGGCCCTCTTGCTCTTCCCTAAAGACCCCTCCACACTGTAGCACCCCTCATTTCCCCAGGCCACCCTGCATGTTCCATCCAACTTTGAATCTGCCTTCAGTGGAGAGGTTGTGAGAAGCTGTCCTGCTTTCTGATGTTACCTGTGGCCTGCGTCCTTCTGTCCTGGTCAGCAGCATAATTGACAGCATTGGCCCTGTAGCCTCTTCCCAGTCCGCTCCATCTGCTGACCAAGGACAGGGTCAATGAGGAAGAGAAGGAGGCTCAGGACTGGAGCTGTGAAGTTATGTACGTACCTCTGCGCTTTCCTAATCTAACCACTGCTGCACTCCCTGGCTACCAGATGGGGCTTGCAGTGGGGTCTGGCTTATCTTGTTGCTGAGCCAGTGCAGTCCTGGAAGTCCCAGCTGTTTTGTTCTAGAAGACTCTTTCTGGGGCCACCTCCTCGTGTCCCCTACTTGTGACTGTCTCTCCACAGCAGCCTTAGCTCTGTCCTCCCACCTCAGACCTAGAAACAACTCTCTCCCTTCTGACTTGCTGGCAGCTCTGGTTCAGCCCTTCCGGCCTCAGCTAGCCGCCTTCCTTGCTTTCCTGCATAAAAATCACTCAGTATCTTCCTTCAGGAGAATACTTGGGCCTGACCTAACCTCCCAGAGGCAAACACCCCCGGGAGGGGACAAGTGCCCGACTTTTAGAAATCCTGATGATGGAGGATGGTGAAGGGTTCTGGGTATATAGGAATAAAACAGGAACGGCAAATACAGTTATAGTAAGGAAGTAAAGAGTTTATTTAGCAAGGAGAAAGTAAAGGCTGCTCAGGGAAGTGAGCAAGGGGACTCAGAAACTGGCTGTCTATTTAGGGTCTTTGGGTTGTTGTTTTATGTTATCCTCTCCCCTTTAGGCACTTGGTTAGATTGTGTTTGGCTTGTCTAAAACAAGCAAGACCCTCCTGTAGACAGTAGCAGTAGAATGGTGGGCTGGCCTGAGACATTGTGACATTTTCCCTTTTTCTCGTCCCTCACTAACTCTCTCTCTCTCTCTCTCTCTCTCTCTCTCTCTCTCTCTCTCTCTGTGTGTGTGTGTGTGTGTAGAGCCCAAAATTATATTCAAAAGAAACTTCTAGCCAGATACTAGTGGTTCACACTTGCAATCCTAGCTGCTTGGGAGACTGAGACTGGGAGGACTGTGGTTTGAGGCCAGTATGTGCAGAAAAGCCTTGAGATTCAATTTCAGTGGAAGAAGCTGAGCATGGTTGTGTGTGCCTGTCATTTCAGCTACAACCTGAAATAGGCAGGTCAAGGTCTAGGTGCAAGCCCAGGCAGTAGTATGACTCTTTCAGAAATAACGAATGCAGTAAAGGACTGGGTGGAGGCTTGGCTTACCGGTAGAGGACCTGGAGTGAGGCTCTGAGTTTGGACCCCAGTAACACCAAAAATAAAAAAATAAATAAATAAAAAGCCAGGTACCAGTGGCTCTTGCCTCTAGTCCTAGCTACTCAGGAGATCTGAGATCTGAGGATTGTGGTTCAAAGCCAGCCCAGGCAGGAAAGTCTGTGAGACTCTTACCTCTCTTAACCACCAAAAAACTGGAAGTGGCACTGTAACTCAAGTGATAGTGCTAGCCTTGAGCTAAAGAGCTCAGGGACAGCGGCCAGGCCCTGAGTTCAAGCCCCATGACTGACTTCCACCCCACCCCACCTCCCAAAAAGTCAAGAAGTCTTTAATTGCTAAATTTTAAAAAGTCACATATATGGCAGCTTCCATTTTAGCTTTCCTGGTTGCATGGCCCTGGGTGAGTTCGTTGACAGAATCTCCTGAAGTCAGGCTGGTGCAGATAGTATCGTCCCATGACGCGCTGGGCGTTACTTGTGAAAGCCAGACATTTTGTGAGCTGATTGTTAAAACAGTCTATACTTAAAAACTGATCACATGAACTTACCGTTTTCTGTTAAAAACAAGGGCAGAGAATACTTAGAACTCATCCTTTCCTTGCTGGGCACCACTGATGGATGCTTGTGATCCTAGCTACTCAGGAGGGCGAGGTGGGTGGCTCAAGTTTCGAAGCCATCCTAGGCAGGAAAGTCTGTGAGATTCTTTGTTTGTTTGTTGTTGTTTTTGTTGGTTGTGGGGCTTGAACTCAGGGCCTAGGCTCTGTCTCTGGAGCCTCTCTGTGCTCAAGGCTAGCGCTCTACCACTTGAGCCACAGCTCCACTTCTGGCTTTTGAATGGTTAATTGCAGATAAGAGCCTCACGGAGGACTTTTCTGTCCAGGCTGGCTTCAAACCACAGTTCTCAGATCTCAGCCTCCTTAGTAGCAGGGATTACAGGTGTGTGCCACAGGTGCCCAGATTGTCCGTGAGATCCTTATCTCCAGTTAACCAACCAAAAAAGCTGGAAGCAGAGGTATGGCTCAAGTGGTACAGAGCACTAGCTTTGGGCAGAAAAAGCTAAAGAAAAGAGTCCAGACCCTGAGTTCAAGTCCCAGTACAGGCATACACACAAAACAAAAACAAAACCCCTCAACCCCTCCCAGTTATTTTGCCATCATTTATAATTTATCTCTAGCATCTGTGTTCTGTGTTCAGCGACATCAGGCTGCTAGTTTGAAACAGGCTGTGCTGGGAATATTTACACCACAGAATTTGGCAGACACTATAAATCAGGACTTGATATTTTGTTTTGATAATTGTCTAGACTTAGAAAAGTGATGCAGGAAATGTTAGTAATACAGATTAGACTTGAAAGTGAGTCATGGGTATGTGGCATAAGAAATGGAAGAAAGATTCATCTGATGTTCAAAAATTACTATCCAATTCATCAAAAGAGGTTGCTCACATCATTGACAAATGAAATTCAGTTTTTGTTATTTCATTTTCATGTTACTTGTAAGTGTAAATATCAACCAGTGTTCACGAAGGACCTACATGCAAATAGCTGGCTGCATGGTATGCAGCTTGGCTCATGTTCCAGTATTTTATCACCTCTGCCTTTGGCTTTGCTCTGTCTCCTCACACTGTCAGGCCCCAGTCCCCTTTCATTAACTGACATTTGTGTCACAAGTAAGCCTGGAGTATACAATGTGTGCCAGGCACCGGGATGTAGTCCTGAACAAAACACTAAAATACAAATTCTGTTCTGGTAGAGGGAGAGGGACAATGCCAAGGGGAAGATGAGTGTATATCTCTGTCTGCCATTTTCAGCCAGCTCCTGCCCTTTTCTTTGTTATAGGGTCCTGGCCTTAGGTTAAATAGGGAGAACTGGATGGCTGTCTTCTTTCTGTTTCCTGTAAGGCTGTCATGCTACAGATGTAATATTCTGTTCTTATTTCCTCATTCTTTGGTTGCTCCTGTCCCTACTTCCTTGTCAGAGAGGTTTTGATTTGTCAGCTTTTCCTGCCTTCTACAAGCTGTATAGATTACCGTTCCCTGCCTGCTTTTCTACTAACCCCGTCTCACCAGGGCCTGGGTCTATGTGAATGACCAGGAGTTTAAAACCAGAGCCAGGTTGGATATTGAAGGTATCCAAGGTATCTTTGGGTATGAGAACTCGGCTCAAATGGTAGAGTTCCTGCCTACAAAGTATAAGGTCCTGAGTTTAAACTCCAGTACCACCAATAGAAAGTACAAATAAAAATATTAAGTTGGGTACTGGTGGCTCATGTCTATAATCCTAGCCAATCAGGAGGCTGAGCTCTGAGGATCCTTATTCAAAACCAGCCTGGGTAGGAAATTCTGTAAGACTCTTATCTCCAATTAACCACTACCAACAACAAAACAAAAGATGGAAGTGGTAGAGCACTAGTCTTGAGCACAAAAGCTCAAAGAAAGCACCCAGGGCCTGAGTTCAAGCCCCAGGACCAGCACAAAATAAATAAATAAAATATTAAGATTCTTCAAGTTCAGTCATTTTGGGAAAACTAGGAGTGAAGGACTTTGTGGAACCTCAGTAGAGGAAGATTTGCCAAGAGGTTGAAGATCTGAGAAAAGACCTCTGAAAGAAGTTAAAAATATTTAATATAAGAAATATCACAGGATAGATAGCTCTCTGGCTCATTTGTCTGTGTGTTCAGCAAATACAGAGCCTGCCCAATGAATGCCCTGTGCTGCAAACTCCGTGAGCTATAAAGCAGAATCGTCTGTCTTCTTCCCCTTTGAGGAATTCTTAGACGCGTGGGACACTTTATAATCCAGATTGCTGGCCGGTGAGCACCGCAGTCAGAATGCTCCAGAAGCCTTTTCTTTCTCTCTGGAGTCGCCAAGCCCTCACAGGCAGCCGTTCTTCTGTTCCACTTTGCCTTGATCTCCAGTGTAGTCTTATGTCTCTGTGTACATTTGATTGATGTCTGTCTTTCTCAAGTATATCGGCTTTGAGAGGGCAGGCATGGACCTCTGTCTTTCGCACTGGGCAAGGCACAAGGAGGTACTTAGGGAAAACTTATGAAATAAGTGAGCCATGAGAGGAATGGTCCTGGGGGAGGGGAGTGGTGTGGGGGACCGGCTCTGGACCATCCTGAAGCCTGAGGCTTGAGCTGGTAGGGCAAAGCCTTTGTTCTTTAAAGTTCAGTGGGGGAAAGCTGAATTCTCTGCTGTTTGTCAAGGCCCCACCCAAACATTGTCTCGGTTGACAGCTTTTGCTTTTCCTTCTCTCTGGATAGATCTCTGTAGCCCAGCACGGGGCTTTGCGTTAGAGCTTACATACATAGGATTCTTTACATTTTCCTCAGCCATAGACTCCTGTGCTAATCCAGTGAAAACTGGAAGCTCCCTTCCTCAGAATAATGCTTATGGCACATGCACAAGTAGACCCACACCTGGTTTTATGTTAAGTTTCGAGGGAGTGGGGATCCACAGGCTCCCAGGAGCCCACCACCATCCCCAAATCAAGAACCCTGCTTTTAAAAACACGATTCCCTATGGGCACTGGTGGCGCACACTTGTAATCCTAGCTAATCGGGAGGCTGAGATCTGAGGATCCTGGTTCAAAGCCAGCCTGGGCAAGGAAGTCCATGAGGCTCTTATTTCCAATTACACACACATACACGAACAGCTGGAAATAGAGCTGTAGCTCAGTGGTAGAGTGTGAGCTCAGGGGCAGCACCTGCGCCCTGAGTTCAAGCCCCAGGAGCAGCCCCCACCCCTCACCCCTAACCCCTGTGCAACATGATATCCCAACAGTCATCCCTCCAGAGGCATTGCTCCATTCTTCTAGATCCCCAATGTCTGTCTAGCTCAGTTTTGGCAAGCAGGCTGCATTTACTGTGTGATATGGTGGGGGATGGGGTGATGAATGGATAGGTGGGTATGTGAGAAAAAAAAAAGTTCTCTGATTTAGCTGAGCTAATAGTTCCATTGCGGTCGTGGGAGTAGGGGCAGCTTGAATAGAGAATGGAGAACCCTTTAACCTGCCTGGCCCTGGAAGTTTGGTTTAGTCCATACCCAGGCAGTCCACCAAGTCCCTAAGATCATTTTCCAAATAAAAACATAGAACATGGTGTCTGGTACATTGTGTGATGTTTGAAATTGGGCCTATCTTAGAAAATAAGGTGTTGTGTGATTTTACAGGAACAGAACTTACTCCTGTGGGGTTCTTAGAGCTTATTTAACCCCCCAGAAAAGGATGCTGGGGGCGGG
The DNA here is from genome assembly GCF_023159225.1 of Perognathus longimembris pacificus. NCBI lineage: Eukaryota > Metazoa > Chordata > Mammalia > Rodentia > Heteromyidae > Perognathus > Perognathus longimembris. The sequence continues at coordinate 15,546,246 of NC_063167.1, forward strand.
GGGACTATGTACCCCATAGATACTAGGTTAGGCTTTCAATTCTAGGTAGAGGGACTAGTACAGAATCTCACTTTCCCTCTCATGGATTGTCTTCTGCTCATTGTTGCCCACTCCTTATAAAAGGTGGCCAAATCCCTGTCTTAAAAAATTTTTGACTCAGGAAGCTTAATCTTTTTCTTTAAATTTTAATCCCCATTTTTCATATTTGGGCATTTAACAGTGTTGATTTTTTTTTAAATACCAAAAGTGTGGGGGTGGGGGCAGGGAGAAACCATACAGTAGTAGAATTTGCTTGGAAAACAGTTGTCAAGGAAATGGATTTTGAAAAACATTTCCTCCCAGGAGAGCTCTTTTTCCATGTATCCCCATTTTGAACATTATTCTCCCGTACGATTGTGGTAAGCAAATGTACCATTGGCAGGTAATATGTCTAGCCAACATCTAATTGTGAATTAGAGCCCTTCCTGGCACTTTCACAGCTCAGCAGCCATTGGTGGTCGCAGTTCAGGTTGAATGCATTATGTGGCTGAAGTGATCTTGGACATAAAGGAAGGAACGACGGAAGATTTCTTGGCTCCCGCTGTAGTCTAGGGAATGGGATTCTGTAAACTCTGTTAGCAGATAGTAGAAGTACCTGATAGATGGAGCTGAAATTGTAAAAACGTTGTTCCATTAAAAGAAAAGGTGAAGACTCTTGGGGCCAGGGCTGTGACTCAAGGCCTTTGCAAGAGGCAATACTTACCTTATGATTAGACCTGCTGGCCACCCAGACGCCAGCCTGTGCCAGCTGGGGAACCCATCACTGTGAGGTATGCATGGAATAGACAAGACTGCTCAGGTGTGAGCACTGTGGGCAAGGCTGGTGGCTTTAATTATCGCCTGTGAGAACTTAGTCAAGAAGGTGATGGCAGGCTTAGAGTTATGGCCACTGACCCTGGTGGGTGGTTAATTACAGACCTCTCCACTCCACGGAGGGGGTTGACCCACGTGGAGACAGGAGGAGGATTGCTGACAGGGACAGAGACGGCCTTGTCTCTCCATTCTTTCCATTTATGTTGGGAGTTATTGTATTTGCAGTAATCTTTAATTATAAAAGCTATTACTATAGAATGGATTATCAATGTTACTCATTTCGGTAATGTTGCCTGGTAACATCCCTTTGTGTCCAAGGCACATGTTTCTGTAGTTACGGTTGAAGAAGGGCAGCTTCCCTTTCTTTTAGCCATTTTGCTTACACTATATATATAAAAGCTCTCAAAAATCGGGAAAGCTCAGTCAGTATGTGGGGTGAAAAATGGTCTGATAGCATTTTAAATCTTCTAAAAGACTTAATTTTAACTAGGGCAATTCACCAAGCAATGCTCTCTGGTAGCAAGGCAGAAAAATGCTTCTTAATGGTTAGCTGTATTAAATTTGTTGTTGTTGTTGTTGTTGTTAATGTTGTTAATGTTCTCTCTCATTCCAGACCAATTTCTGCCATAAGGCTTGTTTTGTGTAACCCCACAAACTGCAGGGAGACTCAGGAGCTTCGAAGTATCAGGTTTTTAGGTTGTTTTTTTTTTTGTTTGTTTGTTTTTGTTAGTCCTGGGGCTTGAACTCAGGGCCTGGGAGCTGTCCCTGAGGTTTTTTTTTGGATCATGGCTAATATTCCACCACTTGAGCCACAGACCCACTTCCTGCGTTTTCTGAATAGTTGATTAGAGATGAGAGTCTCTTGGACTTTCTTGCTTGGGCTGGCTTCCCACCACAATCCTCAGATCTCAGCCTCCTGAGTAGCTAGGATTATAGGTGAGAGCCACCCATGCCCAGCTCCCGCCACCCCCACCCCCCATTTCCAACCCAAGAAGTGCTCACTGATGGAGAAAATAGGGCATTAGGTGTTTCAGGTAGCATCTGTTTGCACCTCTGAAGTCAGGTTATCTTTTCCATCCTGCTGATTTTGAAAATGTCCCATTAATGGAAGAAATAGTGGCAGAGTTATCACCCAAAGTACTCAGAATCATTCTCTTTAAAGGTCATACTGGTGGAATTTTCAGATAATACTTGGCATTCCTAGGGATTCTTTTTTAAAGTGGAAAAGCAGCTGCTCAGACTGTGGGGAGAGGTCATCTTTGGGGCGTCAGATCTCCAGCTACGTTGTGACCCCACACTAGTGGTTATCACTTAACGATAATTACATTCTACATTGTTCAGCTAAACTCTTGAGTTGGACTGATTGGCATATTTAAATCTCATCTCCCAGGCATTTGCTAATTATTACAGCCTAGTTGGGGAGAGGAGGCTACACTCTCTCTAATCAAATAGCTGTTTAGAGATGCTTTACATTTAAATTTTTTGCTAGATTCATAGGAAGAAGGGAAATGGGTCTGTACTTTTCTTTCGGTTGTTTCTTTGACCCCAGAAGGGTTTAACCTTTTAATAATTTAAGTAGCCATAGATTATTACTCAGGAAATATTTTTGTATCTAAATTCTGTCTTTTTGCTTGTTTCCCTCCTGACTGCCTTCCTCACTTAGCAACTCCCCACCCAGGAGGGAGGCAGTTGAATTTTAGCTGTTGAAGCTCTCATCATTTCTGTTCATTGTTAAGTGGGTGCAGCTAAGCCTGGAATCAAATCTGAGTGAGAACAGTACTGCTGTCCCCAGGTTCACAGATGGAATGGCACACCACAGTGAAAGCCGGAGGAAATTTTTCCTCTGAGCCGTGTGGCCAGCCCGCCCGTGGAGTAGAAGCCCCCTCACAGGAAAAGGCTCAGCCCCTGCAGAAGACCCCACTCCAAACCCCACCGCCAATCTGACAGCATTTTATGCAGTGGTTCTTTCCAGCTAACTGTGCTCAGAACAGAAAACATAACGATTCCTTCCTCTAGACAGAATATATGGCTGTCAGAGACAAATCTCACTGAGGCCTCTCTTTTGTAGGAAGTGTCAGAAAGAGCCTGTCTTTGAGATTTATGTAAGACCCCCAGTGAGCCACCATCACCCACAGTTGTGCCTCAAAGCATGTACAGAGAAGAGGAATTCTGTGAAGATTTTGTTGAATCACCTGTCACAGCTGCCCCGTCATTTGTCTCCATTCCGTGGAAGGGTCTGTTTTGCCCACACGGCAGGAGCTGCCAGCTCCAGCAGCAGATTTGAAGCCCAGCAGGAAGCCCTAGATCCCGGGGCACGCCAGGAAAGAAAATCCTGGTCCCATCAGAAGCCAGCACTTCAGACCAGGAGAAGCTATGTGCAGTTATCAGGGAGTGGGGTGCATGGTTTAAAGGGCAGTGGAAGGAGAAAGCTAAAAATCAAGCAAGCTTGAAGGTCTGCTTGACAGAGCTTTGAAACCTAGTGGCCTGCATTCTCTCATTTAGTCTCATAGGCTCCTTGAGGTGAGAGGGTCCTTTGGTTTTCCTAGTTAATTGTTCTTTGGGGTTCTCTTTTGGGACTTAGAGATCAAACTGCTTGATGTTTTACTTTCTCCTGTGTGATTAGGTTATCTTTGATATGACAGAGGCAGTAATCCTGTCAAGAACATCATGCTTCTGCTCAGCCCTGTCAAATGAAATATCCTATGTGTCCCATGAAATTCAGTATTTTAGGAATGCCAAAACACTACCCATTCCTTATTGGGAACCCAGAAGTGCTGCCACACATCATCTATCCACTGCAGACCTAGAAATATGGAGGGGAAAAAAAACTTATTGCAAGCTCTCTGATTAATGTGAACAGAAGGGGTGCTTATGGGGTAGCAGCTCCTGGCTTGGGAGAATGAATGCCCCAGGACCCCAGTCATTCTATATGACATTTGTAGGGTTGCTTACTCCTTGGAAGTCTTTCTTTTAGTGGGATTGAGTAACCTTCACAGCAAGTTTTGGGAGCCTTTCTAGCAGAGAGAGAGAGAGAGAGACAGAGAGAGACAGAGAGACAGAGACACACACACACACACACTTACTTTGGAATCTGTGCTGATGGAGGCCTAGGAGGAGCAAAGAAAAGCCATTCTCAGGCTGTGCATGGGGAGTAGGACTTTTATTTCCAGATATTCACTGAAGGCTCAGCTCAGCTATCATCCTACACTCACGTGCCTTACCTGGTTTTTCTTCACAGATCAGCCTTTGAGATTCTCCCGTGCATTGCTGTCTGAGAAGCCAGGGACCTTGCTTGCCTTGCCCCTGTGGTCTGTCAGAGCACAGGGTACATAGGAGATGTTCAGTATATGTTTTTGAGTGGATGCCAGTTGGAAGAGGTTGAAATAGGAATAGGAAGAGGCAAAGGTTGCAGTCAGACACACCTAAGTTTAAGTTACTTATTGGTTGTATGCCTTGAGTTTCTGAATTTCTCTGAACCTTAGTCTTCTTAACTATGAAATGGTCTTAATTACCTGTTTTCTGGAGTAGGTGTGGAGGGTTATAAAGTATGTGGTCACACGGCACAGGGGTTCCATAAATACCCACTCCGTCCTTGCTTAAAACCATCTTTCTGGATAGGAAACAGCCCATCACCTCCTCTGCATGTTGGTTTCTTGGGACTCCTCCTTGTGTCCTGGGATTGAGTATCTCAGGAGAATCCTGCGGTCCTCCTTTGGCTCCAAAGAGAAGCAGCAGAAAATGTGTAGATAGTTCCTGCATGGACTCTGCGTGCAGAGCCGTCTTCTGGAGACTTGGCCACCTTGGTGAGTGTAGCACGACTCTTGTTCTTCTGGAGCCTTTGTTCCATCCTCAGCCCTAGGCCTCTTGTAAAGCCCAAGGCCCCGCACCAGGTCCCCAGGGCCAGCAGGCAGTGTCACCAAGGCTGAGCTTACAGACTTCAAACTGAAGACTGAAACGCAGCCTGCACAGGCTGACCTCCAGACCAGCCAGGCTCTCCACTGCTTACTTTCCTGTTCCCTTGTTTTTTCGTATACGTGTTCCTTTTCTTTTCTTTCTTTCAGTTTCCTTTTTCTACTCTTCTTACAGCTTGACAAAAGATCTGGTTCACCAAGAGTATTTCATGTTTTCAGAGGCTCTAGGCTGTCCTGGGGCAGCGCCTTCTTCCTGCAGACTGAGCCTGCAGAGAACAGCAATGTAGATGTTTCTGCTTTCAAAGAAGCAAACATCAGGCTGTGCCACTTGGCCCAGGCACCAGGCAGCGGCCAGTCCTTGTTTTGATTGTCTGTGTGCTGCATGTTTGCCCAGAGGTGCCGGGCTGATGTGTTGTTGGTTCATTCACTAGACAGGGGAGCTGCTTGGTGAGATGGAAGGGACACAGCCTTTTGAGTCAGCCAGACTGGGGCTTCACATTGGCTCTGCCACCTACCTGCTAGCTGCCTGGCCCCAAGTGTTGGGAAAAGGAGACTAACCTTCCTTCCTTGGGTGGCTGGGCAGGAAGCAGGTCACTTTCTTGGATAAGAGCAGGTTCTCGAGCTCTAGCCTGGCTCTGCTATTGTGTGTTTTCTGTGCTTGGGTACATGATCCAACCCAGGGCACCACTATGTGATCTTGTAAAACAGGGATAAAAATGGTAAGCCACCTTGCAGGTTGGCATAGGGTTAAATGTTTGAGAAGGGGCAAAGCTGGTGTTGGGCACACTGTAAGTGCCCCCTGTCCATTGCTAGACGTTAGAGGCAATGATGTGCGGTGTTGATGCCCTCTGTGTAGGATGCTCTGTGCGAGGAGGGGGCAGTGTGAGGTGGAACTGGTCAGAGCACTGAAGGTCGGGGAGAAAGACACAGAAGAAATCATTATCCAGCAGAGGCATTAGTTTTCAACTTTGGGGGCAGGAAGGAGCTGGCACCAAGACTCTACCATGTCAGAACCCCCTCTGTGGGGTTGTGTTTTATTGGCAGTCATACACTCTGCTACTGAGCCACTCCTTTTGCCCTCCCCACTTACGGTTATGTAAGTAAGAAGTCTGAAATGGATATCACTGAACTAAAAATCAACATTTTATTTGGGCCACATTCCTTTCTGGAGGCACTAGCAATGTGTTGGTTTGGGTTCTCTGGGGAAATGGAACCAATAGGGTAGAGACAGATAAATAAGCTACATATAGTGGTACATACATACCTGTAGTCTCAGCTACTTGGGAGGCTGAGACAGGAAGATTGCTTAAGCCTACTCAAGGCAGTCTGTGCAACATAGTAAGATCCCTACCTTAAAAAAGTCAGTCACTGGTGGTTCATGTCTGTGATCCTAGCTACTTAGGAGGCTGAGATTGAGGGGACTGGTGTTCAAAGGCTGGAAAATTCTCGAGAGCCCTTCTCAATAGAGAGTTAGGCATGATGGTGCACATCTATTATCTTAACTATGACATGAATCCTAAAATTAGCAATTGTGAACCAGGTGCTCACCTAGGCAGGAAAAATAACCATGTAAAAAAGAGCCTGGCTCAGCCTTACAGCTCCTGTTTACCAAACAAACAAAAAACCACAGGAGGGCTGGGGATATGGCCTAGTGGCAAGAGTGCCTGCCTCATATACATGAGGCCCTGGGTTCGATTCCCCAGCACCACATATACAGAAAATGGCCAGAAGTGGGGCTGTGGCTCAAGTGGCAGAGTGCTGGCCTTGAGCAAAAAAGGAAGCCAGGGACAGTGCTCAGGCCCTGAGTCCAAGCCCCAGGACTGGCCAAAAAACAAAACAAAACAAAACAAAAAACCACAGGAATGATACCTACACAGAAGAATAGCCAGATGAGACAGACAGAAGGGAGAAGGGAGGGAGCTCAGTAGCAGAATTGGCTTACCCAGGCTCCAACTCCCACCGTGGCAGTCTGCAGGCTCCCTGGTTGCATGGCCCAGTCCAAGTCCAAAGGTCTTAGAGACAGGAGCCCACCATGCCCCACTACTGGGGAGCCTGGGAGGCCACTAGTGCAAGCCCAGAATTCAGAGGCAGAGAACCTGGGGTTCTGATGTCCAAGGGCAGAAGAAGATTATTCCAGCTCCAGAAGAGAGGGAGCGTATTTGTTTTCCTGTGTCTTTTTGTTCTGTCTTGGCCTTCCGTAGCCTGGATGGTCTCTGCCCACAATGGACAAGGGCTGCCTTCTTCCTCAGTCCACTGATTCAAACCAGCGTTTTCCAGAAACATGCTCTCACCTACTATGTTATCAGTCATCTGCGTATCCATTAACTCTGACAAGTTGGCACCTAAAATTAAAGTTAGCCATCCCCAGGAAAACCCTTCTGGAGCTGTCTGCATTCCTTGGCTTGTGGCTCTGCATGTTTGCTCAAGCTGTGTGATTGACTGGTGGAGTCTTTTCGTACCTCACAGCTTTGCCCTGCCTGCCCGCGACCCTTGTGCTTACATCAGCTTCTCCAGGTACAGGCTGATCTCATCACAGGATCAGCGGGTCATCAGCCTTGACTCCATCTGACCCTCACATACTCAGGGGTGCTTGGATTCAGGGTGGCAGCACCTTGGAGGCTGCTGTCCTGTCTGTCCCAGGTCAGAGGGGGCTGTATGTGTTTGAAGCCAGTGTGAAGGCCCCCAACGACTTAATCCTGGTGAGTGGGGGTAGGGTGAAGTGTGAGCACAGAAAGGCCCATATTTTGAACACAGTGTCATGGGGGAGGGGGTTGTAGGCAGTGGGGGACTGGAGTAGGTACGTCAGAGGCATCACCCGCATGTTGGTGATTGATGTGGGTGGGGTATGGCAGAAAGGAGAGCTGAGGGGGCCAGGAAGTTCTGGCTTGAGCAGTCAATAGAAGGGTGGTGGGCACTGTCTCCTGACCAAGAGAAGATGCTACTGGGTGGCCCAGAGAGGCCCAACACTTTCTGACTGTAGCTGGGAGTTGTCTGTGTGCCAGGTGCTATGCTTGGTGACAACAGAGCCCATGGGTAGGGCTGTCACTTTTTGGACACAAGCATGGTCACTGTCCTTTCTGGGTACTGTGGCCAGGGCTGCTTGCTCTGACACTCCTGCAAGCAGCTCAGTTCCCTCATGGGACAGTGAATGATGGCATACTAACCTTACACAATAAAGCTAGTACATGTTTAATGCTGGTATGTTGTGGAAACACTAAGTCTAACAACATCATTATTCTTAAATAGGTGGGAAGTCGAGGTACAGAGAGACTGAGTATCTTGTCCAAGGACACACAGCCAGGCTTTGATTAGCTGCACCTTACCTCTTCCCAGAAGCACTGTCAGAGGAGGACTATACAAGCGAACGACACAGAGATGTGCGGAAGGGCATTTGCACACAGTGCCTCCATGATCATCACCCTTGGAAATGTATCTTCTTTGTAAAACTGGTAGTGGCTCTACCTGCCTAATTCACAGGTGACCACAGGCTCTAACAATGCCAGTGGCACTTTGGAATGGCCAATGTCTCTGCACCTGGGCAGGTGTTAAACCTTTCTGCAAATACATTTTAGGCCTGTTGGAGTGAGCTGAGGGCTTCCTGCAGTCTCTGTCCCTGCACCTGTCTCTTGGTCTGGGATACAGGCAGAGTTGGGACTGATGCCTGGGCCTGGGACCTATGCCATGCAGCTACCTGTATGTCTCTGCAGAGCCCAGCAGAGCCAGGGGCTATTCGCTGGGAGAGGGACTCACCATAGAGCTGTTTCCCCACTTGGCAGATCTTTTCTGGGTAAATTAAAGTCCTTGCACTCTTCCTCACTCCTGCCGTCTCTTGCAAGAAGCCCAGTCTGTGGACTCCATAATATTGTGGAGGGCCTCCATGCTAGGAAAGCAGTGAGCAATAGAGCATCAGGGAGCCCTCATTCTGGACATTAGAGAATGAACCACATAACTAATTTCCACTTTAGTAATCCTTCATGATAGGGGGGAATTCTACCTGATCCAATAAGTGATGGAGAGCTACTTAGGGGGAAATTAACAGGATAGCAATCACCAAATAGCACCTACTATGTACCGGCCACCATACCAAACACTTTACATATGTTATTTGTTCTTGGGGTTATTGTAACAATTCAGTGGTCCTGTCTTTTTTCAAGTTGTCACTCAGGAGAGATTACATAGCAGCAGCCTGGGGCACTTTGGTGTTTACCTCTGACTCTGGGTCAGCAGGCCCAGGTGGGCCCCTGTGCTGTATTTCTCACACGCTCCCTGGTTGCACCTGATGCTGGTCCTGAGCAGCAAGGATCTCTGTCTCTCCAGCCCTCACACAGCCCAGACACCATAGGACAGCTACTGACAGGGTGCTCAGACCTAAACCTGAACCAAGGGGCAGGCATGGCTCAGGAGAGCTGTCTGGTCTTCAGGCCTGGAAGTCCTGTCACATTTTCATTGCCTACAGCAGCTTAGACAGACCTGAGAGTGAGGGTGGAGGTCGCACCTGCCTTGCACTGCCACCAGGCCCCGCCTGTGTCCAGCCTCTGAGTGAGTCTTCCATCTGATCTCATGTTGCACTGATGGCTGGAGTGAATCAAGAAATCTAGCTTGGATGGTTTGCAGGCATCAGGCAGTTCCTGGGCTGAAAGTGGTGAAAACACCAGCTACACCCATAGTTGTGATCTCGCTACCGGTGTAGTCACTAGGTGGAAGATCATTAGAGATCAAATCCTTTCCTGCCTGACCCCCTCGTGAACAGGGCCAGGTGCTGTGTGATGTGAGCACCTGCCTTCAGTGACTGAGAAAATCCAGTTTCCTTGCTGGCAGCTTTGGGGGGAGCCACTGTGGTCTGGGTCACTGCCTTCTTTGACCCTACATGCTTGAGTTTTCTTTTTAAGGGGTGACATCTTGCTATTTCAAAGATGTCTCACTGTTTCACTGCCCAGACGCTGCATCCCTAGCCATCCAGCAGAACTTTCCATTGAGTTCTCTCTGGGTGGCTTGCCAGCGCCTGCTCCCACCTTCCTCCAAGGCAGCCTTTCTCTTCTCGGCCCCTCGGCTGGGTGGGTTTCTGGGCTTGCAAGATTCCAGAGGGGCAATTCCTGCGGGGGAGAACACAAGCTCTGAGACAGGTAGAAAGAGGACCTGGCATTCACTGGTGATGTCTGCCTCCACCCAGGCAGTAGTTTCCAACTGACGCTCTCCTGTCTTTGCAGCTGCTTGAGATAGAACTGGAGGAGTATTTTGGGCTTCCGTTCTGAGAGCTCTGCCTGCTGAGCTTAACTCAGAGCTTGACTCTCTGCCTTGGAAGAGCTGGAGAAAAGGAAGGCTCTGTGGTCTCCTGTTGGTGTTGTCTGAATCTATAAATCACACATTACTGGGCAGGGGACGGTCTTCCAGAGACCCTCTGCAGCTGACCTCTAGCTCCAGCACGGACACATACAATGACTACCTGGTGTGTATTTCTGGAACCCACGGAGGGCAGAGGTGCAGTGTCTTTTGGTTCTCCTGTCTTGTGATTCCGTCTGGCTCAAATATTTCTTGCTATAGCTCAGGCTGTCAGCGGCTCAGTCAGCTGCTTGATGTCCTGTTCCCTGTTCTTGAACGCATGATTATCCTGCTGCCATGACCTGGGTGTCCTAGTCTTAGCTTGCTCTGCTGAAATGTGGCTTTGGGAAGAGACCGTGTCTCTGGACCTAAGGTTCAGTTTGACTGTGGGGTCCTGGGCATGGGCTTCTGTTTCTGTTGTGCTTCCTGCCAAGAGAGCTGTGGAGGTCATCCTCAGACCCATTTCCTTCCCGCCCCAAGGCCATTTTAACCAACTTTGTTTTCCACATCACAAGCATTTCTAGATAGTCATTACGGGAAATTTGGAAAGTCAGAAAATAGAAGTCAACAAGAAGCAAAAATTAAAGATACTCAACTTTTCACTGTCACACATAACTACTGTCTTTAGTTTGGTGTATTGTCTTCTGGTACTTTAAAAAAGGAAACACAATAACACAGACCCCTGAATGTCATGCTTTTCTACTGAATTATTATAATGATATATTGAATGTTATCAAACTGCCTGCCAGTAAACACTTAAAAACTGGCTTTGTTTTGAGACAAGGTCCTACTACGTAATTCAGGCTGGCCTTGAACTCTGGATCCTCATGTTTCAGCCTCCTGAGTGCTAGGATTATAAGCATATACTACATTCCATTTAAAAACAGGTTTTCTAGATGTATTGTACCTCATGATCTTGTTGAATTGAAACCTCTTTGTATACCTACTTAAATTAAAAAAATTAAAATAAAGGTTTTAATTTTAAAAAGTTAAAATTAAAAAATGTTTTAAGCCTTAGCATAGTTATTTATGTTGTTTTGAGGTTGTTTTTTGCCAGTTGTGAGGCTTGAACTCAGGACATGGGCACTGTCTCTGAGCCACTTTGTGTTCTAGGTTAGTGCTCTACCACTTGAGCCACAGCATCACTTCCTAGTATAGTTATTTCTAAATGGAACAATATCCTGTCCAGCCCATAGAATGATTCAAATCAAGGTAGATAAAGCATAGACTGAATCACAAAAATAGAAGAATTATCCATTGTGTTACTTTTATCTCCCCAGTCACAGAATTCTTCCATACTTGCCGAGTCAATAAGTTTTGCATTGGTAAGAAAACAAGCTGTCCTTCTGTAGTCTTTATTAATATTAACATTAATGTTAGATTTTTGCTAGCAGTTATTAGAGGTGACCTAAAATGTTCACTATGACATTATTTTGTAGTAAATCCAAGCTGGAATTCACCAGAATGTTTAATTGTATAAGAGAAAGATTAAGTGACTAATGATAAGTCTACTTGCTAGGTATTATGTATCCATTATGATGAGGTTCATAAAGTGTTTGTAATAAAATTGAGTATGTTTAAGTCATATAATCATAGGAAGAAACAAAGATACATAGATAGAAAAGAAGAAAAACACCAAAACAGCAATGGTGGTTGGGCCTGAGTGATTGATCGTTGCTTTCCTTCTGTCAGCCTGCTTTTTCTACAGCAAGATACATCAAAATATAGATGGATGGATGGGTAGATAGTGTTCAGTTTCATTTTTTGAAGTATCCATAAAGATGTCTTAGCCCATTTTGTGTTGCTATAATAATAGACCTGAGGTGAGTACTTTATAAAGAAGAGAGATTTTTTTTTTGGCTCAGAGTTCTGGAGGTCCAAGAGCCTGCAGCTAGCATTTGCTTCTGTACTGTGTCACAACATGGTAGAGAAATGGAAAGGAAAAGAGGTGTTGTACTGAAGAATGAGGTCACATGGAAGGAGAAGAAGTAAGAGTGTGAGTCAATGAAGTGTCAGTAAGTCTATCCCCTGGGACCTGCCCCTCTCCCAGCAAGATTTGCATTAATCCCTTCCTAGGCAGCACCCAGTGATCAAGCCCCTCCCACCTCTCCTGCCTCTTAGAGGTTGCTCCTCCTCTCCATACCATTACCTTGGAGATCAGGCCTTCTGCAAGTGGCCTTTGGGGGACAAACCATTGCAAAGGAAATGTTCAGCTGAGGGAAGCTGAGGGCTCAGACCTGAGCTCAGGAGAAAGGGGGTGACTCAGGAGTGGAGGAAGGGTGCCGGGAGGCCAAGACTCCAGAAAATGCATGGAACCACAGTAGGAGCCTCTCTCTCTCTCTCTCTCTCTCTCTCTCTCTCTCTCTCTCTCTCTCTCTCTCTCTCTCTCTCGCTCGCTCTCTCACTCTCTTGCTCTCTCTCGCTCGCTCTTTTCTTTCTCTCTGTCTCTTTCTCTCTTTCTTTTTTGAGCGAGAATCGACTCCAAATGGCACTTGATCTGCAGATTTGTTTGCTGGGCTTGTCGTCTTGGGGGACAGGCTGGTGACGTGAAAGTGAGGAGCCAGCCAGTCTTTGAGGAACTGAGTGGAGGATGGCTGGCAGTGGACACCATCTGTCATAATGTGTTAAAAAATGGAGGAAAACAGAATTCCGTAATGGATAAATTTGCATGAGAATGTCATTGACCTCCAGCGAAATTCCCTAATGGGCTTTTAAAATACAGATCCAGATTTGTAGAAAAGTTGTAAAGCTGATCTCCCATTTACCTTCCCCAGGTATGGCTGCTAGCATTTCACCATCTTTGCCTTTTCTCCCTCTTGTACTCATTTCCCTTACAACACACACACACACACACACACACACACACACACACACACACGTGTGTTGTTTTCTGGTCCATTAGATAGTACATGGTAGACATAACACCTTATAACCCTAAATACATCACTATGCATTTCCAAGAAGATAGCAATACTTTTTCTACGTAACCACAGCGAAGCCATTACAGCCAGAAAATTGGCACTGAAAAGAAGCTGCTCTTCGATCCCTGGGCCCAGTGCTCCCAGTAATGTCCTTTGCAGGAGTAATAACAGTAATTGTGGGTGTTATTTCTGCCCCAGGCTCCATCTCAGCCCCCCTCACCGCACTGTGTGAGGTTCTTCCTCCCCCTGGAATTCTCCATTGTTAGCTCCCCTTACCCCAGATCTTCTCAGCCTTTTGTTTTCACTCATGACCTTTCTGAAGAGCAAAGAGCGAAAATTGCTGATGTCCTCCATTAGATTTGTCTGATGTCCTCTCATAGTCCAGTTCGTGTCAGGCATTTTTGTCACACATCCCCAGGGTAATGTGTCATGTCAGAGGGTAGCTGACAGCTCTCCTTTTCCCCTGGTGGTTCTTAAGTATATATGGTTATAAATAAATAAAAGCTTTATTGAGTTATGACTCACATATCACAAAAATCTACATTTTAAAAATATAATATTCATGGGCTAGGGATATGGCCTAGTGGCAAGAGAGCTTGCCTCGTATACATGAGGCCCTGGGTTCAATTCCCCAGCACCACATATACAGAAAATGGCCAGAAGTGGCGCTGTGGCTCAAGTGGCAGAGTGCTAGCCTTGAGCAAAAGGAAGCCAGGGACAGTGCTCAGGCCCTGAGTCCAAGGCCCAGGACTGGCCAAAAAAAAAAAAAAAAAAAAAAAGTATAATATTCAGTGGTTTTCAGTATATTCAATGATAGTTCACCATCATAATCAATTTCAAAAAAAAAAAATCCTCAGACACATTGACAGTCACTCCTATCTCTCCTCTCCTTCTCCCTGGCACCTGCTCCTCCTGCCCTTGTCCGTTTGGATTTGAGGCTTCTGTGACTGGCTGTGTGCGCTGTAGCATACTGTCTGAAGCTCTTCTATGCTGTAGCTTGTAGTCCAGTATATCCTGCTTTCTATCCATTCAGCAGTCAATGTACAGTGGGATCGTTTGCACTTTGGGCTCTTAGGAGCCTTGTCACTGGGAACACTGGTGTGCAAGGCTTTGTTTTGATTATGTGTCAGTGGTTCTCCAAGATCCTTCCTAGACTCAGTGGGTAACTAACCTTTCCAGGACTCAACACACAGTCCTGCCCTCAGTTGTAATTTATTACAGTGAAAGACACGCAGGAAAATTTGCTAAGGGAAAAACACTTGGGCCAAATCTAGAGCTCTAAGTTCCAAAAGCCCCTTCCCAGTTAAGTGGCACCAGAAGGATGTAACTCCTACAGTGTTGAATTGTGGTGGTGTGTTTAAGATGTCTACCAGGCAGTGCTGGGGGCCGGTCACCTAGGCACCTCCTACTTGATGTATACCAAAATCTCGGGCTTCTACAAGGGAAGCCAGATGTTCAGCATAAACCGTATATTGGTACAAACACCAACAGTGAACCACCCTTCTTGGTTCAACACTAGGGGAAAAAAAATCCCTAATTCCCAGACCTCAGTTGAAGCTATCTTGTAAGCCGGCCTTCCTGAAGGTAGAAGCCTCAGACCTGCTATGCTAAATAACTCTGTCCTGTACAGGAATATACCTGGACTGGAATTGTTGTGTGGCAGCTCCACACTTAATTTCTCTTGTTGTAGCATGTCTATCCACCATGTCCATTCCCACCAGCCATTTATGAGGGCTCCACGTCCCCCTGGCCAGTGCTTTTCATTTTCTATCTTTCTGATCCTAGTGGAATGAATAGGTTTTTCAGCTAGTAATCTGTAAGTATTGAGAACAAAAACTGTCCATAGGAGCCAAAACAAATTCTCTGAGAAAATCATGCCTATCTATTTTCCTGTAAAAATAAGGCAATTATTTTTTTCCTGTAAAAATTATTTATTTTCCTATAAAAAAGGGAATTAATTTTTTCCATACTAGTTGTGCCAGGTCAGAATGATTTTGTGTTTCAGTCTTGTCTTTTACAATATCTACATGTACAAAAGTGGAGACACGGGAGATCTGGTTACTTGGCAGATTTCTCACCTTAAGATGAGAGTGAGCAGAGCTCAGTTCAGGAGTGAGACTCCACCTCTGTCCTCAGCCTTGACCCATACATTTCTGTCCTAGTTTGGGGGTAAGGGGGTACCAGTGGCAGCTCATCAAGTTCCCCATAACCCACAGTAGACAGATGCACATGGGCCTGACAGCATGTGGAGGAAGCGGAGTCCAACGAGGTGAAAGTCATTAGGAAGGAATGGCAAGTCCATAGCCACAGGGTCTACAGCTCATCCATGTCTGTGCCCCTCCCAGCCTACTCAGAAAATTAGGGTGCCCACCAGGATGCACTGGAGACACAGGCATGCCCCTCTGAGCTCCTCTTGCTCAGCAGTCCTCCTCTCTGATTCTTTACCTGCTCTTTCCCGCATTGTACATGCATGTGTGCATGGTTGATGTCTAGCCATGGGTCAGGCTCCAGAGCTAGTTTTCAGGTCTGTTCTTATGATCATTTAGCAAATATTAATGACTACCTCTGTGTGCTAGTGCCTGAATCTGAGGAGAGTGTGCAGCTATGAAGAGGGGTGGAGACTGACCAGGTAACTGCAGTTATAAAAACTTGACCTTGGGGCTGGGAATATGGCCTAGTGGTAAAGTGTATGCCTCATATACATGAAGCCCTGGGTTCGATTCCTCAGCACCACGTATATAGAAAAAGCTGGAAGAGGCACTGTGGCTCAAGTGGTAGAGTGCTAGCCTTGAGCAAAAATAAGCCAGGGATAGTGCTCAGGCCCTGAGTTCAAGCCCCAGGACTGGCAAAAAACAAAACAAAACAAAACTTGACCTTAGGCACGGTACCACTGTGCATTAGGGATGTGGGTGGAAGGGTTCCTTGCACTGCCCTTTCTTTGGAATCTGAAGGAGGTTGTGCAGTTGGCTAGAGGAGAAGGCAGAGCTAGGAGTATGTATCTGCCTGCCCCTGACAGATGCAGTCCAGACTGAGACTGGACTCCAGGAGAGAACACCTGGTTGATGTTTGCTGGGATGTGTTCAGAAGCTAGAGAAGTACTACGGGAGGTGGGGGGCGGGGAGGGTCCCCTGCTCACCTATCACCTGGACTGAGCCCCTGTGATTCAACTGGGACAACTCATGGAGACAGCTCCTAGGGCCCTCCAAGTCCAGACCAGGAACACAGGGAATAGTTTGTGCCTTGGGCTGCCTCCCTCCCCGTCTGCCTGTGTGGAAAAGAAGAGGCCACGATCCAAACATCTCCACATCCCTCCAGCGATTCCCATAATTACTCTCAAACACCCACTTCTCTCTCAAGTGGGGGGAGGCTTCAGGGTAGGGTGAGGCATCACACACCTCAGCTCCTTTTTGTGCTGTTCTTGCTCTGAAAGCCTGCCACTGTCCCCAACCCAGCTCATTACTTGCCCTTCTCTCCCCCTCCCTTCAGAAAGAGCCCCCGATGTGAGAGATCGGGGAGGAGGCCAGTCTCCCTCACATACTTATTCCCAGCAATTTTTTTTTTTCTGTTATTGCCAACTGAAGATAAGTAGAAAATAGCAGAGGAATGGAACCCAGACATAGACCCGAGCCAAGCTCTTGGCATGCGTTACCATGATATTTGCATGTGTGTCACCCGGGAGGCCCCCACACCAGCCAAGTGTGAGGAGGGCTCTGCTACCCTGGGGGATGGAAGAGCAGTTCCTCAGCCTGGCCAGCGCGGTGGCCCCGCGCACGTTTGTTCCATCTTGGAGCCTCTGTTTCACCATCCATGACATGGGAGTGTTGTGTTATTTCAGAGTTCAGGCTCTCCTCCTGCTCGTTTTGGCGGCAGCAACAAATGTAGCTGTGTTTGCTGACCACATGTGCCTGGAAGAGATGGCTTGCAAGCCAGGGAACCAGGAGTGGCCATGTTTCTAGAAAGAGGGCACTGGGGCAGGAAGAAGACAGGAGTTAAGAGGAGAAAATGTAAATGGAGCAGGTCAGTATATCCAGAGGTAGATGAGGAAGCAGAAGCTGGAACGATAGGTTGAGCATCCCTAATCTGAGATCCTAGGCACTCCAGAATCTGAAACCTTATGGGCATCATCCCCCCTACAAATGGAGATCTCACACCTGGTCTCACCTCACAGGCAGTAGGTAAATGTAGATGCACTAAAAATATTGTAGAAAATTACCTCTAGGTTATGTATGTAAGGTGCATATGAGACATAAATATATTTTATGTGTCGACTTGGTTCTCTTTCTGAAGTATTTATGTATATGCAAATGTCCTAAAATAAAATTTGAAATCTAGAATATTTCTGGTGACAAGCATTTTGAACAAGGGATATTCACCCTGTACAATAAATGGATCAGTGGTGTGTATGCTGAGTGTGTGGCTTATGCTGGTAATCTAAGCTACTCAGAAGGTGGGGGTTGGGAGGAAAATGGCACCAGCAAAAACTTAGCAAGAATCTACCTTAGCAAACACGTTAGGCCTGGTATACACCTGTAATCCCAGCTACACACGCATTGATAAGGAGAATCACACAAGACCCTATCTGAAAAAATAAATACAGCAAAGAGGTCTGGAAGTTGGGAGTCGAGTTTACCTAACAAACACATGGCCCTGAGGTTTTTTTTTGTTTTTTGTTTTTTTAAAGAAAGGGGTGGGGGAAACGGTCAGTACTTCTCAGATGTAGACCCTGGACTGGCCGCATCACATAAGAACTTGTGAGGAAGGCAAATTCACGAGCCCTGCCCCAGACCTGTGGAATCAGAAGCCCAGGGATAATGCCCACAATCTGTTCTCCACTCCCACGGGAAGGGAGGGAAGCTGATATGAGAACTGATAAGATTGAAGGACTTGGGGAAAGTTCAAAGAGGGAGGGGAACTAGAGTTTATCACTGCCTGTTGTTGAAAGTGAGCATTTTCACGTGTGTGTGTGTGTGTGTGTGTGTGTGTGTGTGTGTATGAGCCACAGTTCCACTTCTGCTCTCCTGGTGGTTGGTTACTTGGAGGTAAGACTCCATAGACTTTCCTGCCTGCGCTGGCTTCAGACTGCAGTCCTCAGCTCTCAGCCTCCTGAGTAGCTAGGATTGCAGGCGTGAGCCCAGCCTGCTTGGTACCTTTCCCTGTTAAAGCTGACCTCAACTGAGGCAACTGAGTCTCAGCTGTTTCGTTCCACATTAGAGTCACAGGGATGGTGGCCGCAGTAGGATTAGAACTCCAGCCTCACTGATCTCAAAGCCCTCCTCCCAACTGCCCTCCCCCGAACCTTCATTGCATACCCAGCTTCCCCCTCTGACCCACTAACCCCAGATAACTGTGTGCCATGCTGTCCTTCTGCCACCTCCCAAGAAAGGTGAAAGCGGCACACCATTAAGCAAATCTGGGAGGCCCTCAGGGACAAGGGAGAAGGTGGGTGACTGCCACCCTGCCTGCCCCTCAGCTTTCAGTGCCGAGTACAGGGAGCAAAATGCTGGTGCTCCTGCAGGATGGTGGAGCTGCTTTTATGTAACAAGAACACACAGGATAATGCAGTCCTCAGCTACTCACCGAGGCCTACGTATGCCAAGCCCTTTATAGGGTATCATGTGGGGAAATGAGGTGAGGCGAGGCAAGTGGAATGGGTGGCCTTAAGGAGCCAACAACAATGAACAGTAACTAGCTTGAGTGCCAAGTTGCCTGGGGCCACTGGGGCAGGTCAGGGTAGGCAGAGACTCCTGCAGTGACATCAAGAAACAGTCCCGAAGCCTTTGAGCCACAAGATGTGGGTTCCGTTTCCAGCCCTCTGACTCACTAGGTCACCACATGTCTGTCTCCTTACGTACAGAACAGTTCACAATACTTGCTTGGAGATTGCTCTACTAGATGCTAACAAATCCTCAGTGACTTTGTTTCCTTCCCTAGAGAAGATGAGGCCAGAGCAGAGCAGAGAAGGCTGCATGGGAGGCAGCTTGTCACTTGACACAAGGACCGGGAATATTCAGTTAGTGCTTTGTGTGTCTTATGAAATCTTGGAGTAGACTCTGGACGTGTGGTGGTATTGGGGGAGAATAGCTTTCACATAGATCTAGCTGTATACGTACAATTATGTGAGAGCAAGTTGCCTTTCTCAACAAGGGGGAGTTGGAAGAGGATTTTTAAGCGAGCAGAGACTGCGTCATTGATAAGGTCTCATAGAAGCCTGTCCTCGGCTCTTTCCCGCAGATGATGCGCTTCTCCTGGCAGAGCTACCGGCGCTATGCGATGGGCAAGAATGAGCTCCGCCCACTCACCAAGGATGGCTACGAGGGCAGCATGTTCGGTGAGTTGTCAGAGACCCGCTAACCCTATGTTGGCCCAGTGCAATTTCATTTGGTGATTTTCCACCCTGAGGGGAGACTGGGGGCTTCCATGGCTATAGTCCTCTGGGCTTTTGCAGGTTCCTAGACTTGGGGGAGGGGTGACCCAAGTGTTTCTCCATCCTTACAGATTTCTTGGTGTGAGGTTACTTACTTTTCAGAGCACAGAGATTTGGAAATGTGTTTAGGGATGGTGAAGGAGAGAGGTTGCAATCTGAAGGACACTGGGATTTAAATCCACTCTTCTGGATCATGGCAGTTAAGAGGCTGGGAGCCATTGCCCTTAGAATCATGGTGTGCGTCTCTTGTGCTTAGCCTGGCACATGACAGACTATCACGTGTTGCTTGATGTTTTCCCTTGGCCTCACCAGCTGCTGCCTTTGCCCCTGTCATCTATGGTGTTCCTCAAACTCAGAGCTTTGAGATTCCCCTCTGTCTCCGACTCCCAGAGACTACAGTGACTTACACACCTAGACTCACATTTCAAATGCAACTCCTACCATGGTGCCCGCTCCCGCTTTGCAAGCTGCTTGTGAGAGAAGATGCTGGATAGCCTGACTGAGCCTTCTCTTAGAGATGGGTGCTGGAACATAGCGGGAGCTCCTACCTTCTGCTCTTCACTCTGGGGTATTCAGGCTCCTGGAGTCTGGAACAGGAAAGAAAAAGTGTGAGGTGAAATCTCTAGGAAAACCATAAAGGCAGATTGGCTCCGTTACAGGAGAGGCCCGAGGACCTCACCCCCTCATACAGCATGTCAACCTTCCTTCCTGGTGGAGGACTCCCAGACAAGGCAGGGTGCACACAGGATGGGGTGGGGCGTGGATTGGGGTAGCTTGATCTGTCTACCCCAGGCATGCAGGGGAGGGGAAGTGCTAACGATTGTAAAGCAGGCAAAGAACTTGTTCTGCCAGACGATTGTTAACACTTTGATATCTTTACTCTTTTCTTCTGTGGGCTTTTTCTCCTTTGACACATAATTTTATGTCACCTCCCCCCCTTTATTGGAAGAGGGCTTAAATCATAAGTAATTCCCTAAGTCATTTAAATTTTTTCATAAATAATTTTTTTTTTTTTTTTGCCAGTCCTGGGCCTGGGACTCAGGGCCTGAGCACTGTCCCTGGCTTCTTCCAGCTCAAGGCTAGCACTCTGCCACTTGAGCCACAGCGCCCCTTCTGGCTGTTTTCCATATATGTGGTGCTTGGGAATCAAACTGAGAGCTTCATGTGTAGGAGGCAAGTGCTCTTGCCACTAGGCCATATTCCCAGCCCCATAAATAATATTTTTAAAAATAAAAAATGGGATAGAGTTTTGCTTTATTGCCCAAGCTTCTCTCAAACTCCTAGGTTCAAACCATTCTTCTGCCTCAGCCTCTGTGGTAGCTCAGACTACAGGTGAGCAACACCATACCACCTTCTGTGGAATGTTTTTAGCTTTCAACGATTGGACGTGGCATCATAATTTAACCATTTGTTTATGTTGGGCACAGGTTTCTCCTATTAAAAATAAAGTAGGAAGCTGGGTGCTGGTGCTTCATACCTATAACCTTAGCTTTTCAGGAGACTGAGATCTGAAGATCACAGGCAGAATAGTCTCTGTGAGATTGTTTTATCTCTGATTAACTAGCAATAAGCCACAAGTAGAGGTGTCACTCAAACAGTAGAGTGAAAAAACTAAGGGAGAGATGAAGCCCTATGTTCAAGCCTCAGTACCAGCATAAATATAAAAATAGATAGGTAGGCAGGTAAGTAGGTAGACAGACAGACAGACAGACAGACTCAGGAGTTACAACTTTGTATGTAAGGTTCTATGTGAGGGTAGATTCTTGGAGAATGGAAGAAGAGATGTTTCTACCCTTACACACGAAGTGTGGTTCTTTGTTAGGAGCCTGGCTGCCTTGCCCACCTGGAACACAGACCTGTCCCACCCCTCCCTCCATACCAAGTGAGTGAGTGACTGGCCTGCCCAGGCCCAGAACTGCTCTACATCTCCCACGCCAGGGAAAGATGCCTGGTATAAAGCTCATGAAGGTTGTTTGGGTACACTGAGCAACTTGCAAATGCTTGGGGGACTCATGGACTGGTGCGTCTGTCAGGGAGGGGTGTCTGTTTCTGACACTTCCCAGCTTAGACACAGCTATTGCTCAATCACAAGAAACACTGCTGTAAGCTTCCTCTGGGCCTGGGATTTAAATCTCAACCCTTCAGCCTCTTCCCAACCCTCAGGCCTTGTGGAGTGTGTGGGCTGCCTGGGACGCTGGAGAAAACCCAGTGCTTGATTCAGAGGACTTGGTGCAAATCTTCATTCTGTCCTACACTGTGTGGCCAAATCCAAGTCACTTAACTTCTCTGGGTTTCTACCCATTTGTCCTTCATGCTGAGGCGATTCCAAGGATATAAATGAGAGTTTGTGCAAACATGAAAGGGCCACCTACACTTGAGTGACTGAAGATTTTCCTTGTAATTAACAAGGGTGACAGTTGCCTCGGTGAGCTCATGGCTCTGCAATGTTGGGGGTTGTCTGAGCCCTAGGAGTGTCCTTAGTGGGCCCTGGATACCCATCCCCGGGGCCTGCAGCCCACTGGCTGTGAGCAGGGAGCCTCCTTGACCAGAGGAGGACATGAAGTGGCTCAGGATCTACTTAACTCTCACGAGCATGCTGGTTGGGGCAAGCCCAGGGGCTGACACTGGGGACGCAGGGGTAAGCCATGTAGTGAAATTCCCACTTGTTTACCCGCGTGGACACTGGTACTTCTCTGGCACTCTCTAGGATCTGTGCAGGGTTCTCGGAAAAGGACGAGTAGAGGTAATCACAAATGGGTGAGAATGGTCCTTACGGCTTACAACTTCCTGTGTCTGGAACCAGACTTCCCTGCCTCCTGCTGTGTGCAATGGCATGGCCTGTGCCGGCCTGGCACTGACACACAGATGCTGCTTGCGGGTGGGAGCTGTGACTGTGGCTAGTGCAGAGCTAATGAAAGCAGACAAGGGCTCGTTTTGGGGGGGCCTGAGAGAGGCTCTAGCTAGGTGGACTCCCAGGATAGAACAAGGGGGCTCAACTGAACCAAGCAGCCACACTCCACCTTTCTTCTGGACCTGGGCTGCTGGGTGGCAGCCCTCCTGCACTCTGTGAGCTCCTGCAGGCTGAGCCTGCACACACAGCTGCCTCGGGGGTGGCAGTGCCCGTCCTGCCTTGATGGAGTCCAGGGCATGAGGAGACCCTGCAGGGCTTGACTGGACTCCTGCAGCCTCCTGCATGGGGGAAGGTAAAAGGTTCACCCGGTGCTTCTTTCTGCTGAGACTTCGAGGAGCTACCGCAAAGGCGGTCAGGCTCTGAGCTCTTCTCCCTGTGTGGCCTTTCACCAAATGGAATCCCCCTCTGGCTGCCTTTTGACCTTCCTCAAATCTTTTCTTACTCTGAAGACCAGCCCTCTTGGTGGGGCCTCTGACAGCCAGGTTTTGTGTCCTAAGCATTTCCGTGTGTAAGTAGCTTCCTTTTACTTCCATTCAGCTCAGCAGGCCCTGTCAGGAAATGTTCCCAAGGCCCTAGTTGCCACCAGCAAAGGAGACAGCCTACTCTCCGCCTTGAGCCCCAGGCCAAGACTGATAGATTCCTTTTTCTTCCTCTGAGAGTTGGCCTTTGGGACAGTTGGTGTCCAGCTGGGCTTCGGATCCGGTTGAGCCTGGGAGGCCTCAGCCTGTGCTTTAGACAGGGTTCTTGAATCTGGTGATTAGAGAGGACGTGTGGAAGGGCTGGCCTGGTCAAGGCTTTTTTTTTCTTCTGTCAGTTGTGGGGCTTGAACTCTGGGCCTGGGCGCTGTCTCTGAGCTCTTTAGCTCAAGGCTAATGCTCTACCACTTGAGCCACAGTGCCACTTCTAGTTTTCTGGTGTTTAATTGGAGATAAGAGTCTCATGGACTTTCCTGCCTGTTCTGGCTTTGAACTGAGATCCTCAGATCTCAGCCTCCTGAATAGCTCCAGTACAGGCCTGAGCCACCAGCGCCCGGCTCCTGAGCTTCTTTTGCTCAAGCCTAGTACTCTACCACTTGGGCCACAGCTCCACTTCTTTCTGGCTATTTTGTTGTTGTTGTTGTTTTGCTAGTCCTGGGGCTAGCACTCTACCACTTGAGTCACAGGGCCACTTCTGATTTTCTGGTGGTTAATTGGAGATAAGAGTCTCATGGGCTTTCCTGCCTGGGCTGGCTTTGAACCCTGATCCTCAGATCTCAGCCTCCTGAGTGTCTAGGATTACAGATGCTGTTGTCACAGGTCAGCTTGCAGCATAGGGCTGTGGGGGGTGGGGCTAGCAGACCAATGGCCATCATTGCCATAAAGCAGGCAGCTTTCTCAGGGAAGCCAAGCCTCCCACTGTGAAAGGGGCAGACATCTGCTCAGAGAATTTGGGGGTGGTAAATAAGCTGGATGAGGACCCTGGGTTGTAAGACTAGAGGGCTAGAATTTCCATGTTGCCTTGGTGCTTACTGGCTGTGGGAACTTGGGCATGTTTCTTAACCTCTCTGGGCTCAGTTTTCACCCATTTACAAAGTGGAGCAATAGCACTAGAACATCCTTTGCAGGGTTGCTTTGAGAATGAAAAGAGTTAATCTGTAGGAAGAGCTGATGCTCATGCCTGATTCCAGGTGTCTTGCTGCAAGTGTGGCTGCCACCTGGAGATGCAGGATCCTGGCATCAACATGTGCTCGTCCCATTCTCCTCTCCAGGGCATACCCAAGTCCCCAGTCCCAGGAAGCCACAGGAGGGCTGTAGGCTAGCCCACCCAGTCCTCCCCATCCATCCTGCCCAGTCCCCCAGCCCTCCATGTCATGGCAGAGATTTTGAGTCGACAGTCCACTGGTGGTCAGTGTGTCTGTCTTCCCCTCCTTCATTTAAGCAGCTGCGTGGCATTTTTAATTGGGAAGAGTGGGAAGGCTTGAGCAAGTCAGCCTCTGACCAACCTGAGGGTCTTGGACAAGTAGCAGGTGGCCCGTGGCCCCTTATGTCAGCATCCACAGCCGCCCTGAAGTACCGAACCCTCATCTTTCCAAGGAGCACAAGCCATGTGGACTCCATTTTTCCGTGGCATGGAGGAAACCGTCTTGAGGTACAGAGGGTTAATGCCACTGGAAGGGCCCTTTACTGAGTCTGACTCCCTCATTTTAGAGTTGGGAAAAGTGAGGCTGAGAGAGGGGCAGGACTTGCCAGAAGTAACACAGCATGGTAACTGTAGAGTAGGGACTTTATAATTCTGGTACACTTTATCGCCCAATCTGAGATTGGCCAAATTGCTGGGTTACCAACAGGAGTAGAGAGATTTTCAAAGATTTCATGGTGCATGCTGTCTTGCAGAAGTGGGTGACTTGGGGGCTGAGAACCCCTCACCCCCATACATGCATCATTCCAGCTCCACAATCACCCTACTGTGAACCACCACATTCCCTATCTCCCAGTGTGAACAGATATGGTGGCCATCAAGAAGGAAGCCAGGGAGCCGGGAATGTGGCTTCATAGTAGAGTGATTGCTTAGCATTCATGAAGCCCTGGGTTCAGTTCCTCCGTACCGCATAAGCAGAAAAGGCCAGAAGTAACTGTGGCTCAAGTGGTAGACTGCTATCCTTGAGCACAGAGAGGCTCAGGGACAGTACCCAGTGGGGAGTTCAAGCCCCAGGACTGGCAAAAAACAAAAAACAAAATCAGGGAAAGAAGCCAGGGCAGAGGGCCACACTCAGGGTGTTGTACCTTCTTCTCCATTGCCCCCTATGCTCTGTGTCCTCGGTCTGCACCTTTCACTTCTCAGAGTCATTATTAGGCATAGCTAAGTATTTGGAGTTCAGAGAAAAGATTCAGAGTCCCTTGTCATCCACCCTAGGAAATCTGCCCAGTAAAAACTAAAAGCACTTGAACATCATGCCATCTGTTGTGAGCAAACTAAGAACAGGGATTTGAGAGGTAGGCCAACCAGGCTGCTCACTAATCACATGTCCTTGAGTGAGTTTCTTAGCCTGTCTGTTTCTCCAGATATTCGAGGGGGATGAATTAACTTCACCCTACAGCTGTGAGGCACATATAATGTTGGTATTTGTTAAACAAGGTTCAGTACCTGTCCCGTGCATTCATCCAATGTAATCTAACTGAGAACAACTGTAGTCCAAGGAGAGAGGCAATGTCTGGCACATAGTAGGCTCCTGACAAACAAACGTTGTAGGATGCGTCAGTCTCTGCCCGCCCTGTTTCCCATGCACCCTTGGTCGAAGGCTTGGTTCCGCTGTCTCATGTCAGCTGCCTTGAGCTCTGCCACGAAGTACACTTAGCATCAGCAAACAGACCCTGCTTGCTCAGCAGCTCTGACTCCCAGGCATCTTCTCCGTGGAGGATGTTGGTACTTGCGTGGGCAGATGCATATCCCCCTGCTCCGGGCCGGCCCCAGGATGACCATGAGAGCCACAAATTGAATTCTGCTTCTGCTTTCGGGTCTCCGATAGAACTGCCAGCTGAATCCCTCTTCCAAGGGATGATTTATGGCCTTGGGTGAGTTAAGAGGCAAAATGAACACAGCATGATTTTCACATCACAGGCTGGGAATGTTTGGCCTTGGCAGAGAGAAAAATCATCTTTGCCTTGTAAACGGAGCAAATATGATGTTGAAGAGGGAATAAATTCAGGCCCCAAGATGTCATTTTTACAATTGCTTTTGGGTATTTGACTTAGTAATGCCTTCTGCAGATTCTCCACCCTGTCCTGCTCTCTCGCTCTTTCTCACACACACACCAATCTCTCTTGTTCTCTTTCTCACACACACACCAATCTCTCTAGTTCTGTTTATCAAGGAAAGTCACTCTTCTAGTATCTCTGTACTTGGGAGCAGCGTCTTTGTCAGCTGGTTTGTGAAAAACACTTTTAGAATTCTTTGGTGCCTACTCAGAGTTTGTTTTGGGAGGCAGCTCTTTGTTGTTTGCTTGTTTTTAGATGATACAGAGTTTGAACTTAAGGCCTCATGCCTGCCAGGCTGGTGTTCTACTGCTGAGCTATGCCTCCTGCCCTTTAGTGAGCTGATTATTTTTTAGATAGGCTCTTGTTTCCTGCCCAGACATGCACCTGGGCCAACATGCACCTACTTCAGGCCTCCCATCATAGCTGGGATAGCGGGTCTAAGCCATAGTGCCCAGCTCTAGGTTGGAAGTAGGGAGGTGTCTTGTGAACTTTTCTGCTCAGCTTCCCAAGAAGCTAAGATTACAGGTGTGAGCCACTGGCGCCTCGCTGGGATGTAGCATTCTTTATTTTGGAGTCACTGGGGTTCAAGCCCTATCCTCACGTTTGCCTACAGAGCGAATCGGGCAAATTGCTAAGTTCCCTAGAACTCGGCTCACTGCTCAGTGAAATGAGAGGGCTGGCCCGCAGTGAGTCTCTTCCTTCTCGCTGGTGAAAGAATCACATCCACTTTTATGAGTTTGGGGGTGGGGGAGTTTTTCTTCTTGGGGGGAAAAAAAATTGACAGTTCCTGGAAAATCAGTATCAGGCTGTGCGGCTCGCCAGTTCTGCTGGCAGGCTGTGGCGCACGTTCCCAACCCAGGCTTTGCTTTGAGAAAGAGCTGTCATCAGTTTCACAAGTGTGATGTTGTAATTCTTGGTTAGATGGGTCAGGCTTCAGGACAGCCAGCAAGCCTTCCCAGCAGTCACATGTTTTGGGAGCCCAAATGTTCCATCCCGTGGCCAGAGTGGGTAAAAGTGCAGAGGAAATGAATTAAAAGCACTAGTGTAATCGGATAAAAACATTAACCCCACCCTGAAGGCCAGGCCGGACCTGCAGTTGCTATGCCGATGCTGCAGCTCTGTGTGGTCTCCCTGCAGCCTGGAGTGACGTGTCCTCAGTTCCTTGGCTACCTTCAGGTTACCACCAGTGTGCTGTGGGTCGCCTGGCCAGGTACCAGAGCACCGTGCTGCTGGGAGGCAGCCCGCTGGGTTTTCCTGCTCTGACCTCGCCTGGCCAATGGTGCCGCCACTCTGCACCCTCCCCAAGCTTTCTCCAAGCAGCTTCTGATTAAGATGTATCTTGGCATTTTTTTTCCCCCTTTAAAAAGCCTTCCCGCCAGCACAGAGGAGAATTAATTTCTCTAGAAAATAGAATGGCAAATTCTTGCAGAAAAAAAGAAGAAAAGAAAACCCAGAGGGAGGAGGTAACAAGTATGACAAGAAATGTACTCACTACCTTACCTATGTAACTGTAACCCCTCTGTACATCACCTTGACAATAAGATTAAATTTAAAAGAAATTAAAAAGAAAAGAAAACCCAGGCTAAGGGGCCTCAGGTTCATGTCCCAGTAGTGGTGCCGGCATCCTCAGGAGCTCACAACGTCCTCCTCTGGGCCTCGTCTGTACCCAGGGCCTCCGCCTCCCCTCTGCCACAGGTCTGGGATTCCTGGTTGTTAACTAGACTCATTTGTTCTCTCCTCTCTCTCTCTTTCTCTCTCCCTCCCTCCTTCCCTCCCTCTTTGTCTCTCTCTCTCTTTCTCTCCTCTCTCTCTCGCTCGCTCGCTCTTTCTCTCTCTCATTTTGGAGAAGGTATTTGGGCTGTTGATGGTGCTCTTGGAATCTGAGATTTAGCAACAAGTCTTGCAGCTGGGGGGGGTGGAGGAGTGAGTCAGGGTGTCTATTCCCAGAGCAGTTGCTGGCAACCAGTAAGATGATTCATATTGAAATTGACATTCCCTCCTGGTGGCAGTGTGTTCCACCCACTTTCCAAAGACCTTTCTTTCCTTGGAAACAAGGCTGAGCAACCAGCTCCCTCTCTTCTCACCGCACCAGTGGCAAGTGCTTGCCAAATTTTGCAAGTGCTGTGACTCATAGGTATGTGGATTCGCAGAATTGCAGCCTGGTATTGCCCGTTGGGTTCTGTCAGCCATCTGGTCGGGTGCCTGGGAATGGGAACACCAGCAGAGAGGGGTAGGGACTCATCTGAGGGAAGCCGCACAGCCAAGGTTTGAACCCTGGCCTTTTAACCTGAAGCTTTATTTTTCAAATGCTTTTTTAAAAATTACTTTAAAAAATTGAGGTGTAGGTTACAACATATATGCAGTAAAATGTCCAAATATTAAGTGCACAGTGCAGGGCACCATGAATCTATGTCTCTCTCCAGGTTGATGGGCCAGTTCAGAGTCCTGTACATGGTCGTAGTCAATACCTGGTCTTTTGTAACTGGCTACTTTCAACAAGTGTAGTATTTCATGATTTGGTCATATCACAGCTGTATCATTCTTTGTTGTCAAATAATATTCCATTGTGTAGATACCATGTTTTACTCATGCATTCAGCCCTAAATAGACATTTGGGTTGTTTCTCTTTTTTGCTATCATGAGCAGTGCTATGACGAACATTCATTTATACATTTTTGTTTTACAGTTGTCATTTCTCTAGGGTATAAGTGTAGGAGCAGGCTGCTGGCCCTATGTTAACTGTACCTGAAAACTTTGGAGAAGCTGCCAAACGGTCTTCCACAGAGCTGCACCCATGTTCCCACCATGAGTATCTGAGGGCGACAAGTACTTTTGTACATGTTTTTTTTTGTTTTTTGGTGTATTAGCAGTCAGGATGTAGAAGCATACCCAGGATTTGAGTTGCTGGGTCCTACTGTTTTTAAGTATATTAAGCTTTATTGGGAATCTGCCAATTTTCCAGCATGGTTAACCCGATTGGTACTTCTGGAGCTATATGTCTGAGAGTTCTAGTTGCTCCGTTAACTTTGCTGTTGGTCAGCATGCTTAGCATTAGCCTCCTGCTGCACACTGCCTCCCACATTCAAAGCCCCAGCTCCCTGGAGCTGCCTGGCACTGCCTGCTCTTCCCTGGTCTACAGGGAGCCCCTACTCTTCCTGCCTTTACTTAGGGGTGAATTGGGACTCCTGTGTCGATTGCCTCCACTACTTCTCACCTTAGCAGGAGCTGTCAGCAAAATCCTCTTTCACCACCCCCTCCACACCACCTCCCCTGTGCATCTCTGTTTTCAGTCCACCCCAGCTGTGACTTAAGAGGCTGCAACTGCTCCAATTTGGGGACTAGGATTATTAATGGAGAAAGGCTGACTTGGGAATCAGGAGTCAGTCCTGGGTTCTACAAATCTTGGCTCCACCACTAACTCAGTGGATGAGCTTCAGGTTTCCCTCCTGTGGGATGGGGATGGTAACACCTTTGTTCAGGATTGGTACTGGTTCACAGGTCCTTCATCTGACAGTAACTACTAGGGGCCTACCCTGTGCCAGACTCTCTTCTAGTCACAAAACAAGCATCAGAAGGCGAGGTAGACTCCCCATGTGCCTCCTCAGCTTATGTGGACAGGCACCAGGAACTCATAGTTTCAGTTAAGTTCACACCAAGGGCTCCTCAACTCATTCTTGGAGAGGAGACAGCCTCCACATTGAGACCAAAAGCACAAATGGACAAGCAGAAGAGAGAGGTCATGGCACAGAAGCACATGTGCAAAGACCCAGGGGGTCTGAGACTGAGCAAGATGGTGGCCCTGTTGGGTCTAAACCATGGATATTCCACATGGTGTGAGGGTGTACAGCCATGGGAAGAGACTATGAGCATACAATTGGGTCTCAGGAATGCGGCTATCAGCATTTCCCCCCATACCAGGCCCCGAGATCCAGGGGGCCAGGCTCTAGGAGGTTTGGGGCCCCTAGGCCCCCCACCACAGTGGCAGGCAATTTCTCTAGGTTATTCTAGGTTCTAAAATTGTAGGTGATTGTGTCAGTCTGAAATACAGATACTACTGTCTACGGCCATACCACCCTGAATGCTCCCAATCTCGTCTGAAATATGGGTACTGGATCTAACTGCCACCATCTTGGCATCTTGGTGGATGATGGGGACTTTCTGAAAACTCTGAGAGGCGAAATCCCACCCCCACTCCCCAGGTGATAGGTGCCCCTGAACTCCTAGAAGCAGATGGGGCAGGGACTTGGACAATGGGTACCCTGGACCTGCCAGACCTAGATCTTGTACCCATGAGGCTCTGAACTCTCGAGCAACCTGTGGCCCTGCCTCCTGACCATGGCCCTATTTAGGCCTCACCATCCCTGCCGCCATTGTGCCATGCCTCATGTCTCCTGACTCTCCTCAGGTCTCTGTGGTGTCCCTTTTCAACTCTCCATTAGAATTGATGTGGCTTGTTGAGATTGTTTTTTGCTCTTTCTTTATACCATAACCCTTGTGACTCCGTTTCCTAACAGTATTAAGTGCATTTGAGGGTGTAAGTTTTTAGGGGACACGTGTCTGCTCACAGTTGCAGGCTTTCTCATAAAGACTTCTGACTCAACCTCTTCAAATGTGGCTTCTTTGTATCCCAAGATGAAATTCCTGTAACAAGTCTTGGTGTATCTCCCTTGCCAGTGACAGCCCGCTACAGCTGATCAGGCAGGGAGGTCTAAAATAGAGGCAGACGTGGTCACGGTGGCCCCAGAGGAAGTGAAGCGAGACCCAAGCTTCTCTTCTCCCAGTGGCTCAGCTCCAGGCCTCTGCAGCAGACAGAAGGGTATCCACGCTCCACAGACTGTTCTCCAAGCCTAACCGGTCGGCATGAGAACCATGCAAGAGATCAATAGGAATTGTTGAAAATTTCTGAAGAGAGAGCTGGGGGAGGACAAAGAGACCCGGAAGTGTGTTGTCAGCACAATTTGGTGCTAATGCACAAGTTTTTTTCCTTTCCATCATGTCTGAAAGGCGGTTTGCAATTCACTGCCCTTGTTTTTTGTTTTAATGACTGGATAAGGCACAATTGCATTTTCTCCCCCAATAACTTTGAATTCTGGGAATGGACCATGTGGGGATAATTGCTGTTATCTGATCCTCCCCCTCCATGGCCGCAACAACCGTTAGGACGGAGGAAGGGAGCCACCGCCGCTTGGGCTTCTCTGCCTGCATGGCCTTCCCACAGAACACCGATCTTGGGGTAGTCATGGCCTAGAATGGCCTGGGTGTCACTCCATGACGATCGCCTTCATTTTTAGTCAGTTGTTCAGCTTTATGCTGAGTCCCTACTGTGCATGCAGTTCAGAGCTGGTTGTTCAGTGGGAACAACCAGTTCAGGAGGGTGTGACAGTGAGCAAGGCACAGTGGAACAAGTAGGAAAGGGGCACCTACTTTTGCCATGAGGCAGGATGTGTGCCAAGAGCCACGTCTAAAACTCTTCCAGGCTTATCTGAGGAGACTATGTGCTTTGCTTGCCGAGACTGTTGTAACCTTCCCATAAAGCTTTCAGTTTCCCTGCTGGATGCCACTGATGGTATTTGGAGGAGCTGTTTAGGATAGGATGTATTCTTCAATACCAGGGTTGCTTGGATGGTCGATTCCAACAGCTGGCAGAGAAATCTGTGTTCCAGGTTAGAAGGTGGAATAGGCCAAGCTTAGGAGGCCATGCAGGGCTGAGGGGATTGGAGACACAGGGAGGCAGGTATGGGGGAAGAGGCTTCAGAGGTGCAGCACCAGCCACACAGTCCGTGTAGGGCTGGCACTTCCATTAGGCATAGGCCTGGACACATAGATTGTTTCCATTTTATGTATGTATGTATTTATTTTTGTGCCAGTCCTGAGCCTTGAATTCAAGGCCTGACTTCTGTCCCTGAACCTTTTTTTTTTTTTTTTGCTCAATGCTAATACTCTACTACTTGAACTACAGCTCTACTTCTAGCTTTTTGGTGGTTAATTGGAGATAACAGTCTCACAGACTTTTCTATCTCTCCTGGCTTTGAACCACAATCCTCAGCTCTCAGGCTACTGAGTAGTTAGGATTACAGGCATGAGCCACAGCACTCTTTAATTTTTAGTTCTCTTAAGATCAGAAGAGCCAATATAATGCATCCAGCTGGGATCTGATTGATCTTTATGCCAAAGCAATTGTAAAAGATAATTGTTATTGTTTTATGGAGGAAAAGGCCTGCAAATCCAACAGGGCCTCAGGAAGTCACGAAGCAGCCCTACTCCTGTTCTTGCCTTCCAAGGAGCTTCCCACCCCCACCCCCACCCCCTGCCATTGCCACAGAGGCTGGCAAGCAAACCCATGAATAACTTGGGTTCATTGTCTACATTGGCATCAGGTGGGAAGCAAAAGCATGACTTGCTGGTGCTTACCTGCCAGCACAGGTATCTCCTTGCCATTCTATTTATTTCTTACTGTCACACTTAGAGGCGGTACATTGTAATAAAGACACTGAGATTCTCCAGGAAATGACCTGCCTAGCCATGTAGGTGTTAAGAAGCGAAATGCAGGGTGCCCCAGGCTTTGCCTTCCTCTTCAAAGCCTGGCTTCTTGTTTCCTTACCCTGGGGCCTGGCACCTGTGTGAGGGCTAGGGCCTTCTGTTTCTTCATTTTGAGCAGCACCCTGAGCCTCAGTCAGGTGTTGTTTGGGGCCATCTGGAAGAGGTACCTATGAAGGGCAGAACGGGGTCTGCTCTGTTCTATTGACGCTGCTTAATTTGGTCCTTGTGCCCCTCTTCCCTGCAATACATTTTTGCAAGAGCAAAGGACCAGTTTATTCTGCACCTGAGACTAGACATCAAGGCTTTAGAGACAAACCAGAAATCAAGCGTCCTCTTCAGGGAAGGGAGCAGGTTACGATCACTTTCAGAGCCAAAGAGACGAAAGATGAATGAATATACTGCAGAGGCACTGGTGCAGGGCTTAGGAAAGGGGATTGGTAGGGCAGGGGCCAGACCACTAGGCTGCACCCCATTCTCATGTCGTCATCCACATCCAACCACCTGACTCCAACAAACATAGGCTGTGTTTGGTTATATTTCTCGATGGGGTCTTTGTGAATAACATAATAGCCACATTTGCACCTTCGACTTAGGACAGCTCCAGAACTTGCACTGAAGCCCTGCAATACATGTTAAAAGAAAAATCCCCAAATAGTTATGTTCCCCAAACCCTGGGTGACAAAAATCCCAAACAGCCAGTGGAGGTAGTCACATCGCGCTCACCAGTGACAGAGGCTGTTGCTGGCGGCTGCTTGGGAAGGGATGTCCCTGGAAGGCACTTGGGAAAGCTAGCTGACTTTCTTGTTCCTGCCCCAAGCAAATATCAGGGTCTTCATTTCTCCTGTGTGTGGCTTCATTAAAGGGCCTTGAATTCCCAGATCCAGATGTAAGTACAAAAGCAGGTCTTGCAGCCAATTGAGAGATGTTTTCTGAGCTCCCTGGGTTCTGGGGGGCTCTGTTGTGGCTCACTCTCTTTCTTCAGGGAGCAAAGCTGGGCAGAAACATTGCATCCCACTGACTGGGGAGGGAGCAACCTCCTGGGGTGATGTGGTCCTGGAGATTTAAGTCAGCTTTGTCAACTGATTAGAAGAGAAAGTTTTGGCACTGGGATTCCTGGTTCACCATTCTCTCACTGTGTGATCTTAGGCAAGTGAATTGACCTTTCTGCACCTTTCTTTCCTGGAAAGAGAGCAATTGGAGTCTCTATCTCATAGGGTGGTTGTGCAAATTCAATTAGTTCATATATTATGAAAGGCTTTAATAGTACAGAGAAGTACCAATAAGTAGTAGCTTCTGATAAATGTGTCATCTATTTATCATCATCATCTTTGTCATTAATATTGTCTAGGCTGCTCACAGAGGCAGGAGAGTTGGGTCACAGTTACTGTCTGTGTGACAGCTCCCTTTCCACCCCTCCCTGGGGACAGCCTTGCAGTGCTCTAAGCCGAGGAGGCATAGATGTATCCTGTAGGACTCCTAGTTTGACCCTAGCACTTTGGGTCTGTGAGTCTGGAGTTGGCCCAGGAAGCTGCATTATGGGTTGCACCTGCATTGATGCTGTGGCGCACCCTAGGTGACAGAACCAGGGGAGGATCTCAGAGTGAGGATCCCCTCCAGGCTAGTGCTGCTAGAGTGGGGGTTTGCTCTGATGGGTCTCCCACCTCAGCAGGAAGGCAGCGGTGGCTTGGGAACAGTTAGCGGCATGTGGATCAGGCTGTCTAGGGCTTCTCATTCATCATGTGCAGATGAGAGGCAGAGCAATTGAGGAGGAGGTGCTTTCTACTGGCAGGGCGCTTCTTAGGGGCTGTTTTACCCTCAGGTAATGCAAGTGTAAATGAACGTTCGCCCCACCTTCCATGTAGCCACCCAAAGGACTTTAAATGCTTCTGATAAGAAAAACACTTAGCCCAGTCTGGTAGGGCACAGTTTAAGCCCAGCCACTCAGGAGGCTGAGGCGGGAGAGGAGAATCACTTGAGCCCAGGAGTTGGGAGCAAGCGTGGGAAACAGCAAGATCTCATCTCAAAAAATAAAATAAAAATCACCAATAAGCTTTATTACCATAAGCAGCCTATCTCCGTGGACAAAGCAGAGCCTTTTTCCTACCTTATCTACCGAAGATCACTCTACCAGCAGACACTGCCTGCCACACTGGCTCCTCACCCCTTCATCTTGTCTCTGCTCCTCTTCCCTGATCAATGGCCAGGAAAGCAAGTCTGTGCCCTTTATCTCTCCCAAGGCTAAGTGGCTCTCCATCTGTCCCTTATCTACCTTCCACCTCCAGGACTATTGCCTGGTGAGGTCACTGAATTTGTGTCTTTGAATAACAGCTCTGCAGCAGACACTGCTACCCAAAGGGCCCCCGCTCCGGCCCCAGAGTCCCCGCAGAGACAGAGCAGGAAAGGCTCACACTGGAAGGCCCAGTTTCAGAGCATGGGAGCCCTCAGTGTAGAGAGCGGGGAGGGGAGCTGGCAGGAGCCGGCAGTGGCAGTGCGGTCTCGGCCGCTCAGTACGTGTGTGAGGTGGAATCCAGCAGGGTAGTTTCTGTGGCTTACATATCCAGCTGCTTCAGTTTGGCATAGGTCTCGAGGTGCTGGGTAAGCAACTTGTCAACCTCAACACAGCTGACAAAATTATGACACCCAGAACAGTTAGACTTTGCAGTTTTCCCCACCTCCAGCTGATCCTGTTAAAATGTTGCTTCTGCTTCCAGGAAGCTGATTTGTGTCCCAATCTCCTCACCTCAGGGGAAAGGCTGCTTCACCAGGTAAAGCACAAATTCTGTGTCGTCCTGACAATGATACAGCAGGATCTGGAATCAGGCTCGTTTCCTGTCTGGTTTATTGCTGATTTTCAAGGGTGGTTTCCCACAGGATGTAGTGATGGAAGATGGCTGGAGATGCTTTTTTTCCCAAGCTTCTCTCCTGACCTGGAATCCTGTAAACATGTGACTTTTCCCTCCCAGCTGCTGCTCCTCGTGTATCTTCTCAGGTGGAGAGTAATGAAGTTTGAAGAAATCCCTTTATCTTTGCTGACTGTGGAAATCCTTTCCTGCCCTTAAAATTACTTTCTTTTTTCCTTTGTATTTTTTTAAAGATTAAACAATACATCCTCATTGTTGAGAAAATAGAAATTTCAAGTAAAACCAGAAAGAAATGTTCATGAAATCCTTCCAGCATGGCTTGCTTCAGATGTGTCCCATGCAAAAGAGCAGGTATAATTACCTGCATGTATAGACCACTCTGTCTTGTGACCTGTGAGGATTTCCAGTATCTTATGATTACCTTGTTGAGCCAACACTAAGTACTTTGTATTGTGGTGTTTGATGCTGTATTGCTTACTAGTCTACACCCCATTAGATGGTATTTACTGGACATTGAGGTTATTTCTGATTTTATTTCTTTTTTTCTTTTTTCTTTCTTTTTTTTTTGCCAGTCCTGGGGCTTGGACTCAGGGCCTGAGCACTGTCCCTGGCTTCTTTTTGCTCAAGCACTCTGCCACTTGAGCCACAGCGCCACTTCTGGCCATTTTCTGTATATGTGGTGCTGGGGAATTGAACCTAGGGTGTCATGTGTACAAGGCAATCACTCTTGCCACTAGGCCATATCCCCAGCCCCTCTGATTTTATTTCTATGCTAAGCAATGGGGAAGTGAATTTCCAAATTCTGTTCATTAATCTTTATATACTTGTCTTACTATTTCCTCTGATAAGTTTTAGAACAGGACTAGCTAACATTTTCAAGCATTTACCATATGTCTCTTAGCTAAGTGTTTCAAATATATCATCTATAAAATCACCTAAAAGATTTTATGCAGAAATTGCCACATTATATAGGTTAAGAAACTGAGGCATGAAGAGGTTACGTACCTTGACTAGGGTCACAGAGCTGGCAAACTGCAGAGCCAGGGTTGGAACTCTAACTTCGTGAGCCTGAAGTTTCCAATGCAAAAGGCTAGGTCAGGAGTTTGGCACTGGTGGCTCAGGCCTGTAATCTTAGCTAGTCAGGAGGCGAGATCTGAGGAGTATGTTTGAAGCCAGCACAGGCAGGAAAGGCTGTGAGACTCTCACCTCCAACTAACCACCAAAAAGCCCAAAATGGAGCTGTAACTCAAGTGGTAGATCACCATCCTTGAGTGAAAAAGTTAAGGGACAGTGCCTAGAATCTGAGTTCAAGCCCCAGTACTGGCACACCAACAGACAAAAGTCTAGATCAGGGCTGGGAATGTAGCTTAGTGGTAGAGGGCTTGCTTTGCATGCATGAAGTCCTGGGCTCGATTCCTCAGAACTACATACACAGAAAAGGCCAGAAGTGGCACTGTGACTCGAGATAGAGTGCTAGCCTTAGGCAAAAAGAAGTTCAGGGACAGTGCTCAGGCCTTGAGTCCAAGCCCCAGGACTGGCCAAAAAGAAGTCTAGATCACTGCATAATAGAAGATAGAAGAGTGCCTGTTACCTACTTGATCTCTTCAGCTCTTTGACCCTGACTCACTGGCCACAGGCCTGGTCTCACGCCCACATCATGTAACAGAACCTCAAGGAAGAGCAGGGCAGCACTCTATAGAGCTTGGAGGATTGCACAGCATTTTTCCCAGGACTCAGCTTCTCTGGCCTTGCAGCTGTTTTCTAGAGAACCTTCCAGGGCCAAGAAGACGTAGCAACTAGACACTCGCCCAAGGGAAGCTGTGGGCAGTCTCCCAGGCCTAATACCTGAGAGACAGCCAGGGCTGGGGGAACTCCAGCACGGAGCAAGTCTGTGCTCTTCCCAGGCCCAGTTTCTTGAAGGAACGAGGCTCTGGCTGGGGAACATCCTTGCTGGCCACCCTGGGGAGAGCTAGGCGTGCATACAGTGTTTGGTCAGAACATCAGTCAGAACCCTCCATTGGAAGAGTGTTGGGGAGAGAAGGGTGCTGAGTGAAATGCAGAAATTAAATGGCAGCTATGAGCCATTTGCTCAGTGAGCATGTCCCTAGAGGGAGTAAATAAGCTGGATCTCCAAGTCCTTTTGCAAGGACTCACTTCAGACTTGTGGCCCAGAGGAGACACCGGGGCCTTCTCATGACTCTCTTTGAAAGCTGGCTCTTGTGAGTGGCTCTGCCCTTTGGGGATGATTAGAGGTTCAGCTGCCTGTGCCATGGAGGTGGCCATCAGAGTGTGGATGGTCCCTGCAAGGGCAGAATGAAGCACAGCAGCTTGAAGCAGCTGGGCATCTAGGATTCCCACTTGGACTACCTCACAGGACGTCTCGGCCCAGTGGAAGAGAGCTTGCCCTCTGCATGGCCCAGTTATCTCCTCCTGATTTAGCCATAGATTGAGCTTGATGATCCGGGCTCATATTCATTCAACTAATCA